>NC_090655.1:60910065-61510065 GCF_040937935.1 Hyperolius riggenbachi
CTCACCTTGGGGCTCCCCCTTACTCACTCCCCCCCCATAATGCAGCGGCGGGCGCAGCGTAGCAGAACACTTCCTCTATTCTCTGCTCGCGAGGAAGGTTCTGTGCGCAGCTGGTCTGGTCAGTGACGTCAGACCAGTGCGACGCACAGATCTCTCTCACGCAGGGGAATAGAGGAAGTGTTCTGCTCTACTGCCGCCCGCCATCCGCTGCATTATAGAGGGGAGACCGAGGAAGGGTGAGCCCACTGTCAGAACTGGAGGGGGGGTCCCTGTCACTACCTGAACTGGGGGGGGGGGGGGGGGCGTGTGTCCCTGTCACTACCTGAACTGGTGGGCTCCTGTCACTACCTGAACTGGGGGGGGGTCCCTGTCACTACCTGAACTGTGGGGTCCCTGTCACTACCTAAACGGGGGCCCTGTCGCTACCTAAACTGGAGGGCACCTGGCGCTACCTAAACTAGGAAGCACCTGTCACTACCTAAACTATCCAGGCCAGCCGGCCCAGCATCACCACCAGCCAGGCCAGCATCACCGCCAGGCCTTTCGGCACACACATCATCAAGCCAGCCAAGCACAACAGCCAGTAGAGGAGAAGTCAGAAGCCAGGTGAGAGGTGTCTACCATATTAAGGGGGCATTCTGCTATTTATGTGAAATGCTGTCTATTTATGTGCCTCATGACTGCTGGATTTGTCTTGTTGGGGGCCTCATAATTGCTGACTTGGTCATGTTGGGGGCCTCATGATTGCTGAATTTGTCTTGATGGGGAGGCCTCATGATTGCTGAATTTGTCTTGTTGGGGGTCACATGATTGCTAACTGCGAGACTATGGAAAAATCTGAATCCTCATCATATGAGGCAATAGCATTAACCACTTCCCGACCGCCCACTACACAGGGGCGGCGGGGAAGTGGAGCCTTCAGGACGGCCTCACCCACAGAGGCGGCGGTCCATTTAAGGGCATGGGCGGAGCGATCGCGTCATCCGTGACGCGATCCTCCGCCGGCGCCTGTCACCGCTCGCTCGCCGCAACATCCCGCCGGCTATACGGAAGCGCCGGCGGGATGTTTAACCCCGCGATCGCCGCATACAAAGTGTATAATACACTTTGTAATGTTTACAAAGTGTATTATACAGGCTGCCTCCTGCCCTGGTGGTCCCAGTGTCCGAGGGACCACCAGCGCAGGCTGCAGCCACCCTAGTCTGCACCCAAGCACACTGATTCTCTCCCCCCCCCTGCCCCAGATCGCCCACAGCACCCATCAGACCCCCCCCCCCTGCCCACCCCCCAGACCCCTGTTTGCACCCAATCACCCCCCTAATCACCCATCAATCACTCCCTGTCACTATATGTCAACGCTATTTTTTTTTTTATCCCCCCCCCTGCTCCCTGCCCCCTCCTGATCACCCCCCACCCCTCAGATTCTCCCCAGACCTCCCCCCCAGACCACCCCCCCCCTGTTTACTGTATGCATCTATCCTGTGATCACCTGTCAATCACCCGTCAATCACCCATCAATCACCCGTCAATCACCCCCTGTCACTGCCACCCATCAATCAGCCCCTAACCTGCCCCCTTGCGGGCAATCTGATCACCCCCCCACACCAATAGATCGCCCACAGATCCGACATCAGATCACCTCCCAAATCCATTGTTTACATCTATTCTCTCCTCTAAACACCCACTAATTACCCATCAATCACCCATCAATCACCCCCTATCACCACCTGTCACTTTTACCTATCAGATCAGACCCTAATCTGCCCCTTGCGGGCACCCAATCACCCGCCCACACGCTCAGATTGCCCTCTGACCCCCCCTTATCAATTCACCAGTGCATTAATTACATCTGTTCTTCCCTGTAATAACCCACTGATCACCTGTCAATCACCTGCCAATCACCTATCACCCATCAATCACCCCCTGTCACCCCCTGTCACTGCCACCCATCAATCAGCCCCTAACCTGCCCCTTGCGGGCAATCTGATCACCCACCCACACCATTAGATCGCCCGCAAACCCGCCGTCAGATTACCTCCCAAATGTATCGTTTACATCTGTTATCTTCTCTAAACACCCACTAATTACCCATCAATCACCCCCTATCACCACCTGTCACTGTTACCCATCAGATCAGACCCTAATCTGCCCCTTGCGGGCACCCAATCACCCGCCCACACGCTCAGATTGCCCTCAGACCACCCCCCCCCCCCCCCCCCCCCCTTATCAATTCGCCAGTGCATTAATTACATCTGTCCTTCCCTGTAATAACCCACTGATCACCTGTCAATCACCTGCCAATCACCTATCACCCATCAATCACCCCCTGTCACTGCCACCCATCAATCAGCCCCTAACTTGCCCCTTGCGGGCAATCTGATCACCCACCCACACCAATAGATCGCCCGCAGATCCGACATCAGATCACCACCCAAGCGCAGTGTTTCCATCTATTCTCTCCTCTAAACACCCACTAATTACCATCAATCACCCATCAATCACTCCTATCACCACCTGTCACTGTTACCTATCAGATCAGACCCTAATCTGCCCCTTGCGGGCACCCAATCGCCCGCCTACACGCTCAGATTGCCCTCAGACCCCCCCCTTATCAATTCGCCAGTGCAATATTTACATCTGTTCTCCCCTGTAATAACCCACTGATTACCTGTCAATCACCTATCAATCACCCATCAATCACCCCCTGTCACTGCCACCCATCAATCACCCCCTGTCACTGACACCCATCAATCACCCCCTGTCACTGCCACCCATCAATCAGCCCCTAACCTGCCCCTTGCGGGCAAACTGATCACCCACCCACACCAATATATCGCCCGCAGATCCGACATCAGATCACCACCCAAGCGCAGTGTTTCCATCTATTCTCTACCCTAAACACCCACTAATTACCCATCAATCACCCCCTGTCACTGCTACCTATCAGATTAGACCCCTATCTGCCCCTAGGGCACTCAATCACCCGCCCACACCCTCAGAATGCCCTCAGACCCCAGCCCTGATCACCTCGCCAGTGCATTGCTTGCATCTATTCCCCCCTCTAATCACACCTTGAGACACCCATCAATCACCTCCTGTCACCCCCTAGCACACCTACCCATCAGATCAGGCCCCAATTTGCCCCGTGTGGGCTCCTGATCACTCGGCCAAACCCTCAGACCCCCTTCCGATCACCTCCCCAGTGCATGGATTGCATCTATTTTCCCCTCTAACCACCCCCTGAGACACCCATCAATCACCTCCTGTCACCCCCCTAGCACTCCTATCCATCAGATCAGGCCCAATACAACCTGTCATCTAAAAGGCCACCCTGCTTATGACCGGTTCCACAAAATTCGCCCCCTCATAGACCACCTGTCATCAAAATTTGCAGATGCTTATACCCTGAACAGTCATTTTGAGACATTTGGTTTCCAGACTACTCACGGTTTTGGGCCTGTAAAATGCCAGGCGGTATAGGAACCCCACAAGTGTCCCCATTTTAGAAAAAAAAGACACCCCAAGGTATTATGTTAGGTGTATGACGAGTTCATAGAAGATTTTATTTTTGTCAAAAGTTAGCGGAAATTAATTTTTATTGTTTTTTTTTCACAAAGTGTCATTTTTCACTAACTTGTGACAAAAAATAAAATCTTCTATGAACTCGCCATACACCTAACGGAATACCTTGGGGTGTCTTCTTTCTAAAATGGGGTCACTTGTGGGGTTCCTATACTGCCCTGGCATTTTAGGGGCCCTAAAACCGCGAGGAGTAGTCTAGAAAACAAATGCTTCAAAATGACCTGTGAATAGGACGTTGGGCCCCTTAGCGCACCTAGGCTGCAAAAAAGTGTCACACATGTGTACCGCCGTACTCAGGAAAAGTAGTATAATGTGTTTTGGGGTGTATTTTTACACATACCCATGCTGGGTGGGAGAAATTTCTATGTAAATGGACAATTGTGTGTAAAAAAATCAAACAATTGTCATTTACAGAGATATTTCTCCCACTTAGCATGGGTATGTGTAAAAATACACCCCAAAACGCATTATACTACTTCTCCTGAGTACAGCGGTACCACATGTGTGGCACTTTTTTACACCCCAAGTACGCTAAGGGGCCCAAAGTCCAATGAGTACCTTTAGGATTTCACAGGTCATTTTGCGACATTTGGTTTTCAAGACTACTCCTCACGGTTTAGGGCCCCTAAAATGCCAGGGCAGTATAGGAACCCCACAAATGACCCATTCTAGAAAGAAGACACCCAAAGGTATTCCGTACGGAGTATGGTGAGTTCATAGAAGATTTTATTTTTTGTCACAAGTTAGCGGAAAATGACACTTTGTGAAAAAAAACTATTAAATCAATTTCCGCTAACTTGTGACAAAAAAAATAAAAACTTCTATGAACTCACCATACTCCTAACGGAATACCTTGGGGTGTCTTCTTTCTAAAATGGGGTCATTAGTGGGGTTCCTATACTGCCCTGGCATTTTAGGGGCCCTAAACCGTGAGGAGTAGTCTTGAAACCAAATGTCGCAAAATGACCTGTGAAATCCTAAAGGTACTCATTGGACTTTGGGCCCCTTAGTGCAGTTAGGGTGCAAAAAGTGCCACACATGTGGTATCGCCGTACTCGGGAGAAGTAGTACAATGTGTTTTGGGGTGTATTTTTACACATACCCATGCTGGGTGGGAGAAATACCTCTGTAAATGACAATCTTTTGATTTTTTACACACAATTGTCCATTTACAGAGGTATTTCTCCCACCCAGCATGGGTATGTGTAAAAATACACCCCAAAACACATTGTACTACTTCTCCCGAGTATGGCGATACCACATGTGTGGCACTTTTTTGCACCCTAACTGCGCTAAAGGGCCCAAAGTCCAATGAGTACCTTTAGGATTTCACAGGTCATTTTGAGAAATTTCGTTTCAAGACTACTCCTCACGGTTTAGGGCCCCTAAAATGCCAGGGCAGTATAGGAACCCCACAAATGACCCCATTTTAGAAAGAAGACACCCCAAGGTATTCCGTTAGGAGTATGGTGAGTTCATAGAAGATTTTATTTTTTGTCAAAAGTTAGCGGAAATTGATTTTAATTGTGTTTTTTCACAAAGTGTCATTTTCCGCTAACTTGTGACAAAAAATAAAATCTTCTATGAACTCGCCATACTCCTAACGGAATACCTTGGGGTGTCTTCTTTCTAAAATGGGGTCATTTGTGGGGTTCCTATACTGCCCTGGCATTTTAGGGGCCCTAAACCGTGAGGAGTAGTCTTGAAACGAAATTTCTCAAAATGACCTGTGAAATCCTAAAGGTACTCATTGGACTTTGGGCCCTTTAGCGCAGTTAGGGTGCAAAAAAGTGCCACACATGTGGTATCGCCGTACTCAGGAGAAGTAGTATAATGTGTTTTGTGGTGTATTTTTACACATACCCATGCTGAGTGGGAGAAATATCTCTGTAAATGGACAATTGTGTGTAAAAAAAATTAACAAATTGTCATTTACAGAGATATTTCTCCCACCCAGCATGGGTACGTGTAAAAATACACCCCAAAACACATTATACTACTTCTCCTGAGTACGGCAATACCACATGTGTGGCACTTTTTTGCAGCCTAACTGCGCTAAGGGGTCCAAAGTCCAATGAGCACCTTTAGGCTTTACAGGGGTGCTTACAATTTAGCACCCCCCGAAATGTCAGGACAGTAAACACACCCCACAAATGATCCCATTTTGGAAAGTAGACCCTTCAAGGTATTCAGAGAGGGGCATGGTGAGTCCGTGGCAGATTTCATTTTTTTTTGTCGCAAGTTAGAAGAAATGGAAACTTTTTTTTTTTTTTCTCACAAAGTGTCATTTTCCGCTTACTTGTGACAAAAAATAATATCTTCTATGAACTCACTATGCCTCTCAGTGAATACTTTGGGATGTCTTCTTTCCAAAATGGGGTCATTTGGGGGGTATTTATACTATCCTGGAATTCTAGCCCCTCATGAAACATGACAGGGGGTCAGAAAAGTCAGAGATGCTTGAAAATGGGAAAATTCACTTTTTGCACCATAGTTTGTAAACGCTATAACTTTTACCCAAACCAATAAATATACACTGAATGGGGTTTTTTTATCAAAAACATGTTTGTCCACATTTTTCGCGCTGCATGTATACAGAAATTTTACTTTATTTGAAAACTGTCAGCACAGAAAGTTAAAAAAATCATTTTTTTGCCAAAATTCATGTCTTTTTTGCTGAATATAATAAAAAGTAAAAATCGCAGGAGCAATCAAATAGCACCAAAAGAAAGCTTTATTAGTGACAAGAAAAGGAGCCAAAATTCATTTAGGTGGTAGGTTGTATGAGCGAGCAATAAACCGTGAAAGCTGCAGTGGTCTGAATGGAAAAAAAGTGGCCGGTCCTTAAGGGGTAGAAAGCCCTAGGTCCTCAAGTGGTTAAACCTACTTTTTCAGCTTTTTAAAACAGAAAATGAAACTGGGTGGTTCTAAAAAAATGAATACATTTTCAGGAGTAGGATGGATGAAATTGTTTATCTTCACAGTTTATTTTCAACTTGGATTTTCCATAATGTTCATGTATGAGTTAAAACGTTTGTATGTAGTTGAAATTGCTGTTGGCACTTTGCGATAGATAAGTGACTTTTTGGCATGACGTAGCCCCATTTTTTGGCGCGTGTCGCCACACAATGACCCCCAATTTTCGGCACGCCGCGCTACTCCCCCCCCCCCTTTTGCCCCCCCCCCCCGAAAATTTTCTGCAGCCGCCCATGAACACAACCCCTTGAATAGCTTCTACCTGGTGCTAAATATTGCACACTTTCTCGCTCCCAGCATACCCCCCCCCCTTCCCCACTTAATATTAACACCTGCTTTCCTAACTGAGAACATCCCCTTAGGCCTGTCTTCAGTGAAAATTATGTAATAAAAAAGTGCTTCATTTTTACAGTAATTATAAATGATTTAGACAGTGTTTGCCCATTGTAAAATCTCTCCCTGATTTACATTCTGACATTTACCACATGGTGACATTTTTACTGCTGGCAGGTGAGGTCACTGGAAGTAGCTGCGGCTTGCTTTTTTTGGCAGTTGGAAACCGCTGTAAAAAGCTATTTTTCCACAATGCAATGAGGGTCACAGACAGGAAACTGGGGCTTCTGCCAGCCCCCTGCAGCCACCCCATGCCCGGAGGCCATCTACAATAGTGTCCTGCGCAGGATGTTATTGCGGAGAGGAATGCGAAGACGGCTACGCCTGGCCAGGCCAGTCGACGAAACTAAACAAGCTGGCGGTGGGAGACTGGAGGATCTGTGAGTGACTGCGAGGGGACGGGACGGCTGCAGGGGGCTGGTAGAAGCTCCAGGTGAGTGAAAATGATTTTTCTCCCTGGCTTAAGTTCCTCTATAAGGCAATGCACAACTTATGCACAGCGCGCATGTGACGCAGTGTCCCTATGGGTCAGTTTGCATACATTTGTTGTAACTGAAACCAAATATGCCTTTGTGGATCCTCAGAAGATTTGGGTATGGGAATGCTTCCAAGGACAAGCAGCTCCATACTGCGCACGCGTGAGCACTTCCAGGACATAAGTGCTTACAAAATGAGGGCTCCCGAAGCAGTGCTGGAAAACAAGCACCACGAGAAGACAGGGGAGGCTCTATGAGATCCAGAGCCTTCCCTTTACATAGGTATCAGACTTTATTTTTTTAGCTTAAATTTCACTACATATTTACTTTAATACCCTCCTAAAAGATGGCCAGCCGCCCCCCCAACGTTAACGTTGCTAATCGTTAACCTCTAGATCAAGGAATGGGAACACATTTTTTGGTGGAAAAAAAAAAAAAAATAGTTACCTTAGGGACTGAACTTTTTTTCATATGTATATCAAGAGGGTATATTACTATTACTTTAAATAAATTATGGGCTTGTAATTAAGGATGGACGCAAAACTGAAATATTGAACCTTTACTTCCAAATAAAATATTGGCGCCATACATTGTACAAGGGAAACATTTGATACATTGCAAAAACCGGGAAAAATAGGCAAATACAATGTGTGGGTTTTAATTACGTAAGCATGTATTATTTTAAAACTATAATGGCAGAAAACTGAGAAAAAAATGTTCGCATTTTTTTTTCCCCGTTAAAACACTTTTAGAATAAAATAACTCTTAACAAAAAAGTACCCCCCAAAGAAAGCTTAACTGGTGGCAAAAAAAAACAAGATAAATATTGTTTTGTTGTGATAAATAGTAATAAAGTTCTAGGCGAATGAATGGAAGGAGCGCTGATCAGTGAAAATTGCTCTGTTTTTTTTAAGAGGAAAAACCCTTCGAGGTGAAGTGGTTAAAGGTTCGCTTGCCTCTCACACAACACTCTTTTGTGATTAGTCCTTTATCATACTTATTTTTCATCTGATCATTACATATTGTGCTATTTGGGTTCCCGTTGTCACTGTTCTTTTTTAAGGTGCCAAGACACCCTTTACTTTTATTCCGTTTTAAGAAGGCAAATGACACAGTGTATAAATAGAGATTACACAGCTACATATAATCTTGGCACATGCAAGTGGCATATGTGGGCAAAGTGCTGAACACATTTATTTGAATGAAGCTGTCCCAGTGCTGAAACATGGTTTGATACTCTCAACCTAGAATAGTCGCTTTGCCTTCATTCACCTCCACCAAAGGCTCTGCTAGCTATAATGAAGCACTGAAATGCCCTCTAGCTAAACAAGAATGCTGGATGCTACCGTAGCAGAATTTACATGAACTTTTCAAGTTCTGTAAAAGGTTTTAATCCATTGCATCATCTTTATGTTTTGTGGTTTAACATGTCTTGAGGACACGAAGGCGCCCCGCCCCCCCCCTCCCCCAGGGAAGTTGCTTGGCTGTCCTGCTGTTCGTCCGCCTCTGATAATTTCAGCCATAGACCCTGAACAAGCATACACAGATCAGGTGTTTCTGTCAGAACTAACAATATTAGCTGCATGCTTCTTTCTGGTGTTGCTTGAAGAGGGACAAAAGCGATAGCGCACATCCGGCTAAAACATAGCATTTATTCCAAAAGCATTAAAAACTTTTCCAAGGCAATACAAATATGGAGAGAGGTACAGGCAGAGAGAAGGTCAACAGCCGTTTTGCGCCTATATAGCGTGGCGCATCAACAGGATTGTCCTGATGATGCGCCACGCTATATAGGCGCGAAACGGCTGTTGCCCTTCTCTCTGCCTGTACCTCTCTCCATATTTGTATTGCCTTGGAAAAGTTTTTAATGCTTTTGGAATAAATGCTATGTTTTAGCCGGATGTGCGCTACCGCTTTTGTCCCTCTTCAAGCAATGTACAGTGAGTATACTTGGGAAGTTGCACTCAGGCTGTAATAGCTACAGTTCTGTACACAAGTTCTTTGTTATTGACATGCTTCTTTCTGGTGTTATTCAAATACTACTGCAGCCTAATAGATCAGCAGGGCTGCCAGGCAACTGGTAATGTTTAAAAGGCAACAAGTATGGAAGCCACCATATCACTCACACCTCGGGTTCACTTTAAAGTCTCGCTGAAGGGCCGCACATCTCAGCACACAAGTGAAAAAAAAAAATTGATACAAGACATCACTCTCCCCGAGAGTCCATGAAATTGGCACACAAAGGGCAGGTGAGGACCCTCAGGTTCACTTTTCTTCCTACTACCCCGATCTTCGGACAGTAACGTTACTGTCCGAAGATTGGGGTAGTAGGAAGAAAAGTGATCTCGCCTGCCCTTTGTGTGCCAATGTCATGGACTCTCAGGGAGAGTGATGTCTTGTATCAAGAGACATTGGCACATATTGGGCAGTGCTTACCCTGAGATTCCGGAATTCCAGATACCGCCAATCCCTGCTTACAGAAGGAATGAAACTTTAGGTAGTAGATTGGTGAGGGCTGATACCCCACCAATACAAAAAACATACTGAGACTTTCCTGGGTTCAAAAAGGTTGGGGTCATACCCATGCCTCACATGCAGTGAATGTCCTAATGTGATTAAGGGGTCCTCGTTTGGTGATGGATATATTAAATACTTTCTTACCTGCCAGAGCTCCTCTGTTTACTTATTGACTTGCCCTTGCGGGCTGTTTTATGTGGGAGAGACTACACAGAAGGTACGGGACCGTATCTCACAACATAGGAGCTCTGTCAGGGCAGTGAGCTCTGACTTCCCAGTTGCAAAGCACTGGAAGGAAGCGGGACATAGAGATGTGGACCTCAAATACATGATCATTGATCATATACCAAAACCCAGACGTGGGGGTGATAGGCTCTTAATGTTAAAACGCCGTGAAGTCATGTGGATTCACAAGTTAGGTAGTTTACATCCAGGTGGCCTAAACAAGGATTTTGACTTACATTTGTTTCTATAAGCTTCTCCTCTCCTAGGGTTATATAAAGAAAATGACTGCCACACTGGTTGAGAGAATATTGCTACACGATTTGGATCATGGACTGATTTATGATTAAGGAGATAAGTGTATATGGTTGACACTTCCTGTATTTTTGTTTTCTTTTGCTTGGTGATGTAACTAAGGGGTGGACCCCATTTTGCCATGATGTCATTTCCTGTTGGGGCGGTTATATATATGACCATGTACTCATTTGATGTTTGGCATTGACAAAGGTCGGGGACGACCGTAACTGTCTGCTGTTTACAAGTTTATTTGCTCTAAATAAAGAAAAGAGCTGTGTGCTGCAACTCCACGTGCTTTTTTTTTGTATACTCCAAGGGATTTGGGCACCCCCAGTTGCGTGCATCTTCAACCTCCAGCCTGTGATAGCTGCTGACCCCCCCCCCCCCCTCTGGAGTGTGTGTGTGTGTGTGTGTGTGTGTGTAATATATATACACACACACACACACACATATATTCTGTGGTCAGTTTTACTACAGTTTCGATTCAGTGTGAAGGGAATAAAAAATAAAAAAAATATTAGATGCTCAGAGGGGGCATTACGCAGGAGTGCCTCTCCTGCTAAGGGCACCCTTCCTCTCTTAGATTGCCTAAATCTACCAACAACCAGCTTGTTGGCAGACAAAGAGAGCGGCGTGGAGGGGCTGCATTAGCAAATCAACATGCCTCGGTGTCCCCCATCTAATACATGAATATCCTTAGGTACACTTTAAGAGTAAAGGTCAGCTTAAACTGACTGCAGTGCTGACAATATCATTATGTGTTTTAAGGGAACAGGGGCATGGAAATTACTTTGGTAACCTTTAACCACTTAAGGACTGCAGTCATAAAACCCCTTAAGGACCAGAGCCTTTTTTTTTTCCATTCAGACCACTGCAGCTTTAACGGTTTATTGCTCGGTCATACAACCTACCATCTAAATGAATTTTACCTCCTTTTCTTGTCACTAATACAGCTTTCTTTTGGTGCTATTTGATTGCTGCTGCGAGTTTTACTTTTTATTATATTAATCAAAAAAGACATGAATTTTGTCAAAAAATGACTTTTTTTAATTTCTGTGCTGACATTTCTCAAATAAAGTAAAATTTCCTATACATTTGAGCGCGAAAGTTATTCTGCTACATGTCCTTGATAAAAAAAAAAACATTGTGTATATTTATTGGTTTGGGTAAAAGTTATAGCGTTTACAAACTATGGTGCAAAAAGTGAATTTTCCCATTTTGAAGCATCTCTGACTTTTCTGACCCCCTGTCATGTCTCATGAGGTGCTAAAATTCCAGGATAGTATAAATACCCCCCAAATGACCCCATTTTGGAAAGACGACATCCCAAAGTATTCACTGAGAGGCATGGTGAGTTCGAACATTTTATTTTTTGTCACAAGTTAGCGGAAAATGACACTTTGTGAGAAAAAAAAAAAAAAAGTTTCCATTTCTTCTAACTTGCGACAAAAAAAAAAATGAAATCTGCCACGGACTCACTATGCTCCTCTCTGAAAACCTTGAAGTGTCTACTTTCCAAAATGGGGTAATTTGTGGGGTGTGTTTACTGTCCTGGCATTTTGGGGGGTGCTAAATTGTAAGCACCCCTGTAAAGCCTAAAGGTGCTCATTGGACTTTGGGCCCCTTAGCGCAGTTAGGGTGCAAAAAAGGGCCACACATGTGGTACCGTTGTACTCAGGAGAAGTAGTATAAGGTGTATTGGGGTGTATTTTTACACATACCCATGCTGGTTGGGAGAAATATCTCTGTAAATGACAATTTTTTTTTTATTTTTTATTTTTTATTTTTACACATACCCATGCAGGGTGGGAGAAATCTCTCTGTAAATGGACAATTGTGTGTAAAAAAAAAAAAAAAAAAAAAAAAAAAAAAAAATTGTCATTTACAGAGAGATTTCTCCCACCCAGCATGGGTATGTGTAAAAATACACCCCAAAACACATTATACCACTTCTTCTGAGTACGGCAATACCACATGTGACACTTTTTCGCAACCTAGGTGCGCTAAGGGGCCTAACGTCCTATTCACAGGTCATTTTGAGGCATTTGGATTCTAGACTACTCCTCACGGTTTAGGGCCCCTAAAATGCCAGGGCAGTATATGAACCCCACGAGTGACCCCATTTTAGAAAGAAGACACCCCAAGGTATTCTGTTAGGAGTATGGTGAGTTCATAGAAGATTTTTTTTTTGTCACAAGTTAGCGGAAATTGACACTTTGTGAAAAAAAACCCAATACAAATCAATTTCCGCTAACTTGTGACAAAAAAAAAAATCTTCTATGAACTCGTCATACACCTAACAGAATACCTTGGGGCGTCTTCTTTCTAAAATGGGGTCACTTGTGGGGTCCCTTTACTGCCCTGGCATTTTAGGGGCCCTAAACCGTGAGGGGTAGTCTTGAACACAAATGTTGCAAAATGACCTGTGAAATCCTAAAGGTACTCATTGGACTTTGGGCCCTTTAGCGCAGTTAGGCTGCAAAAAAGTGCCACACGTGGTCCTGCCGTGCTCAGAAGTAGTATAATGTGTTTTGTGGTGTATTTTTACATATACCCATGCTGGGTGGAGAAATATCTCTGTAAATGGACAATTGTGTGTAAAAAAATCTAATATATGTCATTTACAGAGAGATTTCTCCCACCCAGCATGGGCATGTGTAAAAATACACCCCAAAACACATTATACTACTTCTCCTGAGTACGGCGATACGACATGTGACACTTTTTTGCAGCCTAGGTGCGCTAAGGGGCCCAACGTCCTATTCACAGGTCATTTTGAGGCATTTGTTTTCTAGACTACTCCTCGCGGTTTAGGGCCCCTAAAATGCCTGGGCAGTATAGGAACGCCACAAGTGACCTCATTTTAGAAAGAAGACACCCCAAGGTATTCCGTTAGGTGTATGGTGAGTTCATAAAAGATCTTATTTTTTGTCACAAGTTAGTGAAAAATGAAACTTTGTGAAAAAACAATAAAAATCAATTTCCGCTAACTTTTGACAAAAAATAAAATCTTCTATGAACGCTTCATACACCTAACAGAATACCTTGGGGTGTCTTTTCTAAAAAGGGGTCACTTGTGGGGTTCCTATACTGCCCTGGCATTTTACAGGCCCAAAACCGTGAGTAGTCTGGAAACCAAATGGTGGTTTTGTCACAAGTTAGTGAAAAATGAAACTTAGCGGAAATTGATTTTTATTGTTTTTTCACAAAGTTTCATTTTTCACTAACTTGTGACAAAACCACCATTTGGTTTCCAGACTACTCACGGTTTTGAGCCTGTAAAATGCCAGGGCAGTATAGGAACCCCACAAGTGACCCCTTTTTAGAAAAAAGACACCCCAAGGTATTCTGTTAGGTGTATGAAGCGTTCATAGAAGATTTTATTTTTTGTCAAAAGTTAGCGGAAATTAATTTTTATTGTTTTTTCACAAACTTTTGACAAAAAATAAAATCTTCTATGAACGCTTCATACACCTAACAGAATACCTTCGGGTGTCTTTTTTCTAAAAAGGGGCCACTTGTGGGGTTCCTATAGTGCCCTGGCATTTTACAGGCCCAAAACCGTGAGTAGTCTGGAAACCAAATGTCTCAAAATGACTGTTCAGGGGTATAAGCATCTGCAAATTTTGATGGCAGGTGGTCTATGAGAGGGCGAATTTTGTGGAACCGGTCATAAGCAGGGTGGCCTCTTACATGACAGGGTGTATTGGGCCTGATCTGATGGATAGGAGTGCTAGGGGGGTGACAGGAGGTGATTGATGGGTGTCTCAGGGGGTGGTTAGAGAGGAAAATAGATGCAATCAATGCACTGGGGAGGTGATCGGAAGGGGGTCTGAGGGTTTGGCCGAGTGATCAGGAGCCCACGCGGGGCAAATTAGGGCCTGATTTGATGGGTAGGTGTGTTATGGGGCGACAGGTGGTGATTGATGGGTGTCTCAAGGTGTGATTAGTGGGGGGAATAGATGCAAGCAATGCACTGGCGAGGTGATCAGGGCTGGGGTCTGAGGGCGTTCTGAGGGTGTGGGCGGGTGATTGGGTGTCCTAGGGGCAGATAGGGGTCTAATCTGATGGGTAGCAGTGACAGGTGGTGACATGGGGTGATTGATGGGTAATTAGTGGGTGTTTAGAGGAGAGAACAGATGTAAACAGTGCACTTGGGAGGTGATCTGACGTCGGGTCTGCAGGCAATCTAATGGTGTGGGTGGGTGATCAGATTGCCCGCAAGGGGCAGGTTAGGGGCTGATTGATGGGTGGCAGTGACAGGGGGTGATTGACAGGTGATCAGGGGGGATAGATGCATACAGTACACAGGGGGGGGGGGGGGGGGTGTCTTGGGAGAATCTGAGGGGTGGGGGGGTGATCAGGAGTCCCCAGGGGGCAGTTTAGGGACTAAAATAAATAGCGTTGACAGATAGTGACAGGGAGTGATTGATGGGTGATTAGGGGGGTGATTGGGTGCAAACAGTGGTCTGGGGGGTGGGCAGGGGGTCTGAGGGGTGCTGTGGGCGATCAGGGGGGGGGGGCAGATCAGTGTGTTTGGGTGCAGACTAGGGTGGCTGCAGCCTGCCCTGGTGGTCCCTCGGACACTGGGACCACCAGGGCAGGAGGCACCCTGTATAATACACTTTGTAAACATTACAAAGCGTATTATACGCTTCCTATGCGGCGATCGTCGGGTTAACAACCCGCCGGCGCTTCCGATTGGCCGGCGGGTTGACATCGCGGGTGGGACGGAGCCTATTGCCGGCGGATGCGCGCACATCCCAGCGCGCGATCCCCGGCAAAACAGTGCCCCAGGACCCGACGCCACACCCTTTTACATGAGAAATCTATTCCTTTTTCACAAACAGACCATGAGGGGGCGCTGTATGGCTGATATTGTGGTGAAACCCCTCCCACAAAGAAATTCGGAGTACGTACTCTTGGCAGTTTCTTGTCTGTGAACCCTGTTGCATTGTGGGAAATAGCAGTTTACAGCTGTTTCCAACTGCCAAAACAGCAGCTATGTCAAAATATAAATTAGGGATTTAAAATATTTTACAATAGGCAAACACTAACAGCTCTATGCTTTCTGTAGGAATACAAGTCACTCTAGCTGCCCTTAATATATCACACTACATGTCTGTTACTTGCAATACACCTGAGACAAATTACCCGAATTCCAACGCCAGTGAACTGGTCAACAGATGGCACACTGCTCTGGGAGCTGGAGCCCTTTTCACTCTCTGCGCTCCCTTCCCCTTCATCTTGTGACTGATTCCCCTCCACATCACCCTTCTTCATCACCAATGTGGCTTTTCCTCCAGGCACCAGCTTCTGGAATACTTCACTGAAGTTCTTTGAGACCTGGGAAAATATTCATAAATAAGTTGTACCATTCCTGGTGGACACAGACCTGCAAGGCTGGTAAGCTTTGAAAATTGTGGTAATCGTTATCACATGGGGAGATTTGCCACTGGCGTAGTAAAAAATCTGAACAAATGTAGCCTTGGTACTGTGGTTGTACCCATTGCCCTCCTATAAAATGACCATACTCCCTTCTCTCTCTCAGCCACCACTCTCCTCTCCCTGTACAGCTCCACTAGTGTTGGTGTTTGAATTTGGGTTACTGAAATTTGGAAAACCTGAATTCACTAGTCACCACACTTCAGCATCTAGACAAGTGGACCGGGTCAGGGGGAGCTCCCTTACTTGCGATTCACGATGCACTGTCACGTGAAGTGCAAATAAGAACTCCCCCAACCCTTATTGCACATGTCTGGGTGGTGAAGAGTGGCATCGGGTGATTTCACGTTTCCTAAATTTCCATAACCCGAATTTAAACACCAACACTAATCACCACTCACTTCTTATATTACCCCTACCACCATAGGCCATGACCTTCTTCCATTCTCCCCTGTAGGCGAACATCTTGCACCAGATCCCTGTAAACCTCAACTTTCTTCATCCCCTCTGCAGTAGAACATCATCCACCCTATATAGGCCACAACCCTCCCCCATTATAGATCACTTTCCATCATCTTATCACAGGCTTCCACCTTCAAACACCCTTACCTACATATCAGTACCTTTCCCCTAACTTTTATTAAATATCTTTAATTACATAATACATTCTGAACTGACAAAAGACTAAGACCTACATGAAAAGCCCCATTTCATCACACCTGTTTGAAAGTCAGCTGAATGGCCTCGTATTTCCGAAGCTCCAGTACGTTCATCAGCTCCATGATGGACTTGTAGCCCCGGTCCAGCTCCTCCTGACGTTTAATGAGCTTCTCCTTCTGCTCAGAGAAGTTCACAAACTGGTCCAAAGCCTTCTTGTTGACATGGCTGTACTTCTTTAGCTCTGTGTTGCACTGCTCCAGTTTCCGGAATAGCTACATGAAGGAGAAACCCAAGCTAAAATCAACTCTTACATTGTGAAGATATACAGCAGTACTAGGATAGAAAGTGTGAAGTGCACTCCCAAACATGACCTCAAAATAATCAATAAGTAGTCCACAATGGCCGAAACTACTGTACTAATCCAGTACCTTCAAACCTCTCCCACCTTTTAAAGCAGCCATCAAAAGGGTGTTCCAGAGCTCCCTTGTAGTGTGCCTCCAACTTTGTACTGCTTAATAGCCACAGAGTACAAGACCATCGGTGACTGTTGACAGTGATAAACTAGAATATGTTTTACAGCTATAATGGGGCTCAGAGGGTACTTTGGGTGCTGGCAAAAGATGGAGCCCAAATTAAAAATCTATCAGTCCTTGCTTTTCTTCTACTTCAGCACCGGTGCTCAAACCACCACCATTCCTCTTTTTGGTATCAATGGCCAATCTACCACTACATTGCACATAGTTACCAGTATTCAATCGTTGATGCCTTAACCCCCTTGCCGGTCCAATTCCCGCGGCAAGAGGGCAGCGCAGCACTTATATTTTTATTTTTTTTAAGGGCTCGCTACATGATAGCCGTTGAGCGGCGGCATCCCCCCACCAACTCCGATCGCCTCCGGCGATCAGAGTAAGCAGGAAATCCCGTTCGGCGCAGCAATCGCGTACCACACGCAGCTAGCAAAGTGCTAGCTTCGTGTACTAAATTAAAAAAAAAAAAAATCGGCGCAGCGGGGCCTGAGAAATCCTCCTAAGCAGGTTACCCCGAGCAAGGATGTTAAAGTGAACCTCCGGACTAAAAATCTACTCAGCAGCTGTAATGATCCGCTCAGCTGGCTGCACTGGCAGACAGCTGTTTGACCATTCCTCTAGTCTGTGGGCTGCAGGTCTCTGGAAGAGAGACCTGTCTTTCCATTACAAGTTTCTGGTCTGTTCTGCTGCTGAGGAATTTGCATACACTCGTTATGCAAATCCCCTACCTGCCTCCTTTGATGACTGGCAGTATACAGAGCTATGTTTCCCAGAGTCCTTGGCTGGTCATAAGGGTTAGTCCTGTGAGACACTCCTGAGTGTCAGCCTTGCTCATTGTTTGAAGATTAACCTAGGGTATTCCTGGGACTGCACTAGGCAGGTTCCCTAGTGCGGTTAGAATTGCATTTCTGTTTTGTTTGTCTGTTGAGATTGTCCTGTCCCAGCGGTGGTCGATAGGAGATCGTTCTGATCTTTGTTCTTGGAGTATAGCTGGAGCAGCGGTTGCTACCAGCTATCTCATCTGCCTGTCTAGCTTGGATCGCACTCGCCTTGCGCTAGTGCTGTGGACCCTGCTGATCTGTCTTGCCTGGATCGCACTCGCCTTGCGCTAGTGCTGTGGATCCTTCAGTTCTGTCTTCCTGGATCGCACTAGCCTCTTGCGCTAGTGCTGTGGATCCTATCTCTCACTTATTCCTGTTTTCGTGTATCTGTCTTGTCTGCTACGAACGCTTGCTGGAGGCTCGGTGAGGTAACCGTTAAGCAAGCGCTCGCGTCCTCTGTTTCATGTTTGTCTGTCGGTGGTTAGTTAGGCGTGCTTGTCTCTGTTGTGCTTAACACGCGGAGACCGCGCATAAACGCGTGCACTGTTGCGAATGAGTGTGGTGTTTGCGTTTAGCTAGCGTTTGTTATTTTCCTTATCTTCTCATTGTATGATTTGCTGTGCCTTTGCTACTCTCGTGCTCTGCCTTGCTGTAGCCTTGTGTCACCTCTGGCAATCGCCTCTCTCGCGATTGCGTTCCTACTTCATATCTGCTGTTGTGTATGCACCGTCACGGTTTGGCGACTAGTTTGGTGCACACACATACAATCTGTCCCTGTGCTCATTCTCTTCCGCAATCGCTTCTCTGGCGATTGCGTTCTCACTTGGTTTCTTCTGTTGTGTGTCCACCGTCGCAGGTTGGCGGCTAGATTGGTGGACATACATACATACATTCCTCATCTGTGCTTATTCGGTCTTGTGTCACTGTTAGCAATCGCCATCTCTGGCGATTGCCTTCTCACTTTGTCTTCATGGTTGTGTGTTCATCGTCGCAGGGTGGCGACTAGTTTGGTGGACACACATACCCTCTGTCGCTTTGATCTCTCTCTTTCAGGGCTATCTTGCCCTGCGCTTCTTCCCTTCGTGAAATTCCTGTCTGGCGTGTGTGGCAGGGCAGAGGAGCTGTTCCTCTGCACTCCACAGCTCCACCTGCCGACAGGAATTTCCGTCTACAGGTGCACTGCACCTTTTGCTGGGTTCCCTCAAATTACACGCTTGTGGAGGATTTCCGCAGTGTCAGCGCACGTCTGGTGCGCTGATCACGGAGAGAATTCCACAATCGTTACAGCAGCACTGAAAAGACTTGGTGTTTCTTTAACAGTTTCACAGCATCAGAACTTGCCCGGGCTTTTTTTCCCTGATGCTGTGCAAAGCATGATGGGATTTCCTATGTTGTTATTCACGTTGCTTAGCAACTGGGAGGGGTGCTCAGCACACAGGACAGTTGGAACTAGGCCTGAAAGATAAATCAAATTTAAACCGAAATCGTGATCACCAAGATCACAATTTCGGAATCGTCAAAGTGGCGATTATCGTGATCACGTCATTTCCACATGTGGAGGTTTGAATAAGTGGCTTCAAACGTACCCAAAGTCCCGGCGCTTGCGGCCCGCAGCATTGGACATACCTTCCGCATGAGTCCAACGCTGTCCGTCCTCCAGCTCTTGTGCTTGTCAAAGCTCCGGGTTCCTGTATGTTACATGACAAAGAGGAAGTATTCCGTGCATTAGAGCCTGCAGGAGGCGAAGTGGCTAGATGGGCATCGCTGGACTCGTGTTGGAAGAGAGACGGGGACAGAGGGGCAACAAACAGGCACAGACGGGGCACAAAGCTTGATTTGAAGAAAATCGTGAATCGAATCGAAATCGCAATTTCGGACAGAAATCGTTCAATTAAATGTTTTCCTAAAATCGTTCAGGCCTAGTTGGAACTGTGTCTCATGCTCCCTGTCACCTCCTTTCAACCAAAAAGATGGCTGCCCTCATAAAATCAAACATTTGCCTGTTCTTTTAAAACAGGGTGGGTAAAAGGTTATATTACCTATATATTTTAATTAACTTAACTAATGTAACTTAATGACAGTATGTTTGTTTAGGCTGAAGCTCCTCTTTAAATAGAGTTTCTCTGCCTCATGCAGTGGCGGACATACCGCCGCACGATGGCCCCTGAAGTTCCGTTGCTTCAGGGGCCCATTAAGTATTGCTGTTTTTTTTATTTTTTTTCCTGGGGGGCCCCCCGACTCTTATCCTCCCCCCTCACCTCGGGCCCCCCCCTCATGCATCGGGAGAGCGGCCAACACAGGAAGTCTCCGGGGCTCCAGCAGGCGCTAGAGGTTCAGCCGCTTGGTCTCCGATGTCTCCTAGTATCCTCTGTATACTGCTCGCTACTAAACCAGGAAGTATTATTATTATTTAGTATTTATATAGCGCCGACATATTACGCAGCGCTGTACAGTGCATATATATATATATATATATATATATATATATATATATATATATATATATATATATATATATATATATATATATATATATATATATATATATATATATATATATATATATATATATATCTTGTCACTAACTGTCCCTCAAAGGAGCTCACAATCTAATCCCTAGCATTGCCATATGTCTATATTATGTAGTGTAAGTACTGTAGTCTAGGGCCAATTTTAGGGGGAGCCAATTAACTTATCTGTATGTTTTTGGAATGTGGGAGGAAACCGGAGTGCCCGGAGGAAACCCACGCAGACACGGAGAGAACATACAAACTCTTTGCAGATAGTGCCCTGGCCGGGATTCGAACCAGGGACCCAGCGCTGCAAGGCGAGAGAGCTAACCACTACGCCACAAGTAGCGAGCAGTATACAGAGGAGAGAGACATCGGACACCAAGCGGCTGAGCCTCTAGCGCCTGCTGGAGCCCCGGAGACTTCCTGTATTTGCCTCTCTCCCGCCGCGCATACCGGGAGGGGGCCCCCCGAGGTGAGGGAGGATAGGAGTCGGGTGCCCCACCCGGATAGCTACCCACCCACCCACCCACCTGGCTACCTACCTAAAGACCCACCAGGCTACCTACCTACCCACCCGGCTACCTAACCACCCACCTGGCTACCTACCTACCCGGCTACCTAACCACCCACCCACCCGGCTACCTAACCACCCACCCACTCGGCTACCTACCCACCCACCCACTCGGCTACCTACCCACCCACCCGTCTACCTACCTACCGGGCTAGTTACCAACCCACCCACCAGGCTACCTACCCACCGGGCTACCCACCCACCGACCAGGCTGCCTACCTACCTACCTACTCACCCACCAGGCTACCTACCCACCCGGCTAGTTACCAACCCACCCACCAGGCTACCTAACCACCCACCAGGCTACCTACCTACCCACCAGGCTACCTACCCACCCACCCGGCTACCTACCCACCCACCCGGCTAAGGGCTACTTCCCTACCCACCCGGCTGCCTACCTACCTACCCACCCACCAGGCTACCTACCTAGCCACCCACCCACCAGGCTACCTATCCACCCAACCACCCATGGGAGCTGCGCGCCGGATGGAGGCTGGGACAGGAGGTCTGCTGCTGCAGGTGAGTAAATGGTGTTTTTTTTATTTATATTAGCAGGCGTATGACCTGGGCAGGTCTGCCACATGATTGCATGTATTTTCTGGGCAAATCTGCAGACATGATTGCACGTATTTTCTGGGCATATCTGCCGACATGATTGCACGTATTTTCTGGGCATGTCTGCAGACATGATTGAATGTATTTTCTGGGCAAATATACCGACATGATTGAATGTATTTTCTGGGCAAATCTGCACAATTATGTGAATTTTCTGGGGAAAGGGTCACCAAAACTTGGGCCCACTGTCTTTGCGTTGCACTTTTCAAGGGAACCTGAGGTGAGAATAATATTGAGGCTGCCATATTTCTCTCCTTTTAAGCAATACCAGTTGCCTGGCTGCTGTGCTGGTCCTCTGCCTCTTATTCTTTCAACCATAGACCCTGAACAAGCATGCAGCAGGTCAGGGGTTTCTGACAATATTGTCAGAACTGAGAAGATTAGCTGCATGTTTGCTGCTGGTGTAATTCAGTTTATTACTGCAGCCAAATAGATCAGCAGGGCAGCCAGGCAACTAGTATTGTTTAAAAGGAAATAAATATGGCAGCCTCCATATCACTCTTACCCCGGGTTCACTTTAAATTAGTTAGCTCCGCCCTCATCCGGTCATTGCCACGCCCATTTGCGCCGCAGGTTCTGTCCACACCCATTTTTTCATAGGGGCCCACAATTGCAATTTTGCACAGGGGCCCACTGCTGGCTGTGTCCGCCACTGGCCTCATGAAATGCCTGTGTCCCCACACCACTGCTCTCTGCCCCTCCCCTCACAAAGCGCTATAGCCCCCAAAATTAGCGACAATATTTGTCGCCATCTCGGATGGTAAATCGAGGAGAGGGATTCCCTGTTCAAAACGCCCACTAGGGGCGTTCCTGCAGGGTTGCCAGATCTGCCATTAGGAAGCTTTCTCCCTGGCCGTGCCCCCGCCTCCCTGCACGCTGAGTGAGAGAGCTCTCTCTGTCCTTCCAGCTTTGTGACCCAGAGGTCACGAAAGTGAAAGTGGGTCAGTGCAGCACACCGGGTCGGCAGTATTCTAGGCTACCTGATCCGCTCAGCCCCCCGGATCAGGTAGTATAATTTTTATTTTATTTTATGACCCCCAAACTTTTCCCTGAAAAACCAGGGAAAAATGATTGACCCCCATGTAAGCCGGGGGTAGGAAATGCTGGATTGGTGCAGCCCCCCAGTGTGTCCCAGTATAGCTAGTATAGTGCCCAGTATGGGTAGGTAGTGCCTCAGTATAGCTAGTATAGTGCCCAGTTTAGCTAGTATAGTACCCAGTATAGCTAGTATAGTACCCAGTATAGCTAGTGTAGTGCCCAGTATAGCCAGTGTAGTGCCCAGTATAGGTAGGTAGTGCCCAGTATAGGTAGGTAGTGCCCAGTATAGCTAGTATAGTGCCCAGTATGGCTAGTATAGTGCCCAGTATGGCTAGTATAGTGCCCAGTATGGCTAGTATAGTGCCCAGTTTAGCTAGTATAGTGCCCAGTTTAGCTAGTATAGTGCCCAGTTTAGCTAGTATAGTACCCCAGTATGGCTAGTATAGTGCCCCAGTATAGGTAGGTAGTGTCCAGTATAGCTAGTATAGTGCCCAGTATAGCTAGTATAGTGCCCAGTATAGTGCCCAGTTTAGCTAGTATAGTGCCCAGTATAGCTAGTATAGTGCCCAGTATAGCTAGTATAGTGCCCAGTATAGCTAGTAAAATGCCCAGTATAGGTAGGTAGTGCCCCAGTATAGCGCTGCCCCCCTCCCTGCTCCCCCCGCGGCCGCTGCTGCTATTACCCGCTTAGGCAGCGGCCGCTTCCTAATCCGCGTTCCCCTTCTCATGTTTAGTTGCAGAGTGTATCACAGCAGCGCGCCCGGCGCTGCTGCTGTGACAATGCAGGGGGCAGGAAAGAGCGCGGCTCCCTGTAGCGGCGATCTGTATCACCGTTACCAGGGGAACCGCTCTTTCCTGCCCCCTGCATCGTCACAGCAGCAGCGCCGGGCACTCTGCAACTAAACATGAGAAGGGGACCGCGGATTAGGAAGCGGCCGCTGCCTAAGAAGGTAATAGCAGCAGCGGCCGCGAGGGGAGCGGGGAATGGACCACCCGACCACCAGGAAAGACTCGCATACAAGCCGACCCCTGAACTTTTGACCCCCTTTTTGGGGGGTCAAAAATTCGGCTTGTATGCGAGTATATACGGTACATATTTTTGGGGGACATTGGATGTGTTACCATTCATCATCCAATGGAATGCATCCTCTCCCAAGGACAGCAGACACTGCAATGTACTCCTCAACTGGTACGGTGTATCCTTACTTTACAGATATACACTGACAAGTGCAACCCGAGTCTGAATGCCTCACTGACTTCTGCTACTTGAAGTACAACAGCCTGGTTTTCACAGAACACCCCTTCATGGCTACTGCGGCATCTGTTTGCAAACACACAGAAGGGTGACGTTGGGAAACGTAATGAATCCCCCCCCCCCCCCCCCCAACAGTTTTATTTACCTGTTTTAAAGTTAACGTTTGGTACTTTTCGAAGGCTTCTTGAGGAAGGGAACCCAGCTCTCTGATCTTCTTCATGCATTCCTCCTTTTTCTTCAGCAGCATTCCCTGCCGGTTGGTCATCTTCTCCAGCTCTTTAGTGTCGTGGTTAATGGCATCCACGTGTTCCTTCTCCGTGGACTTCCACCGATCCATGCTCTTTACGAGATCTTTTATCTCTGCTTCAGTTTTATCAATGGTTACGTCAAGACCTAACAAAACAAGCAACGGAATCACAAACCGTTCACTATATTACAGAGCTGGCGGTGGCCGAGTGCTCTGGAGTACAGCTACTGCTTCATCAGGCTGTACAAGATCAGTTAAGTGAAATGGATTTTAATGGGTCAGTGTTACACGTGCTATTGAAGGTAATTATGTGATTTTGTACCAGAGCTTTGGCTCGGGTACACTTTTGTCAAACATATTTAATCTTTATTATCAGGTTGTCATTAGGTAAACTGAAATAGTGTAAGCACTATAATTAGAGAAACATATATGCATATCTTATGGTATATGACTAATGTAACTGTTTGCATTATTATATCATGTGCAGTGTGTGTTTAATAATCCTATTATATCTGGTGTGCTGTGAATTATAATAACCGTATGAACTGCTTATGAACTATAGATGCCCTTTTACCTAGTAAGCTCAAACTCTAGGTGAACTCTGTGAAATCAACTCTCACCTAGAAAGAATGAACTTTAAGTGACCCATTCAACTGTGCATAAACCCTGGAGTCGTAAATTTCAAGTTGGCCCCATCCAAGGCCAACTCCCCCTCACATGTCTGTCTCTTGTGACGACCCTGAAACTCACGTGAGTACATAACTTGGTTAGGTACGATGTCCCCTATAAATATAGGTCAAGGCACTGTTCAGATAAGACGTTTGCTGAGATATGCTGTAAGAGAGGTGGTACGTATCTTTTTTAATTTATGTACTCCTGATGGCTGAGAAATGTTGCTAGATATTTTTACTATTGCCTTTTTTATAATAACCCTGTTCTATGTGATCTTTGTATATTCTATGTTTATTATTACAAGAATACACTTATTTTAAGATAAAAAGTGATCTTGGTCTGAGACTCATTATTTCATTGGGGATATATGTGATACTAAAAATATATATTGTTGGTATGACTGGTTAAGAACCCATCTGACCGATCTGAGGAGAACTAACGCTTCACTGAGTTAGTATTCTCCATAGTTGGTTACCTATATTATATAGGAGCTGGCACTTTAAGAATCATACTGAACGGGGAAGCTGGCAAAGGAAAGCTCATATGGAAATCCAGTCACCTTCTGATCGTGACACTGTTTCTTTGATACGTTTGTTGATGTTCTCCAGCTCAGACGTGGTCGCTGTAAGCACCGTCCCTCCTTCAGTCTCTCTCAGCTCATTCAATTCCTGTGTTGAGTCGAACGGAGATCATACATTAACACAAAAAAATATAATCACTCAGCCAAGACTTTCTTACTATAATCAGGCTGGAACAGGACGGCTGATGTAGGCGAAAATTCACCTGCTCTACTTGGTCCAGTCTCTTCCGCAAGTTCTCATTCAAGTAAGTCTCTACTCGGGTGATTGTGCCCTCCAGCTTGATTCTCTCGTTCAGGAGTTGCCGGTTATCCTGAAAAACAAAAAAAAATTATCACGTCTGTGGATTCCTCCTAAAGCAAAATCAAAAAAAGGTCAGGTAACTATATGCAGCTTGAAGAAGGACATAGTCCGAAACAGTGGTCTGCACGTCATGCACTTTTTCTGCAACAATAAAAGTAATTGACTTTTAAATACTACTGGTGGTGCTGGATTTTGCTAGAGTTGTGGCCCCTAGCGATACTGGGGCGCAGGTCTTGGCACACCATTTAGAACATATAAGCGAGTGGCTCCTCCTCGCTTTTTGAGCTGAGGATTCCTGCTAACAGCCATTCTAAAATGCCAAGTAAAGACACATAAGTAATCTAGGTCTTAGGGCTGGTGCACACCAGAGCGGTTCTGGAGCGGTTTTTAAAACGCTTGCAGGGGGAAAACCGCTTGGCTAATGAATGGGATGGTGCACACCAAAGCGGTTCGTTTTTTCCCCAAATGCAAACTCGGGGGCAGCAGCATTTTTTAGATTTCTGAGGCGTTTCTACCTCAATGTTAAAGTAAAGGAAAGTAGAAAACCGCCAGATCAGAGTGGTTTTCCACGCGTGTTTGTTACAGAAGCTGTTCAGTAACAGCTTTAACTAACAATATTTGTAATCTGCTACACAAAAACACTCACAAAACCGCTAGGCATGTTTAGAAAATGTCTATAAACATGCCCTGAAATCTGCTTCAAAAACCCAAGGTCGGCGCTACCATAGAGGCAAAGGGGGCATTTTCCCCTGGAGCCCCGACCTCTGAGGCCCCGGCAGCGCCGACCCTGCTCAATTCTGCCTGTCCCCCCCCCTGCAGCTATAATGACAGCCATAATTAACTATAAGTATCGGCGGGTGAGCGAGCGGGCAGCGGCTGTACTCTGAGACACGCTGCCTCCCTCTCACTGTATGACCCGGCGCTTGTTTACAAATGGTGCGCCGGTTCATAGAGTGGGAGGGAGACAGCGTGTCTCGGAGTACAGCCGCTGCCCGCCCGCTGGGACTAATAGGTATTTATGGCTGCTTGCAGGGCCCCGGGGAGTAGAGGGATAATAGTGCACGGGTGGGGGGTCCAAGTAATAGAAGCTTGATCTGGAGAGGTGCGCGGCCAGGACAATCCATGTGCAGTGGTTCGCAACTGAGCCAGTCGGGAAATGTATTTGGCCAGACAGCGGAAAAAAGGATGGAATCCGAGGGACCAGATGTACTTACGGGGGGCTGGAGGAAGCCCTACGCAAGTTTAAATTCTGAGGTGTTCATCTAAGGTACAAGATAAATACATGAACAGATAGAAGAAGTGATAACTGGGGGTTCCCTGTGGCAAATGCATTTTCAGAAGTACAGAAGTAAATGAAGTCTGTGCCCTGCTTGAGTTGATCTGATCTCCCATACACAGGCCCTGGGCTGCAGGTTAATCTCTCTCCGTTGTTATACTGGGATAAGGGCCTGCTCACAGTAGCAGTAATAATAATTCTTACATTTATATAGTGCTTTTCTTCTGTCACACTCAAAGCACTTGAAAGCTGCAGCCACTAAGGGCATACTCAGTACTGTAGTGCTAGGAAGCGTTGCCCAAGGATTCCTTACTGAATAGGTATTGGATTACTGAACAAGAAGAGCAGAGATTTAGAACCTTTGTCTCCAATGTCAGGGGCAGTGCCCTTAACCCTCCTGGCGGTAAGCCCGAGCTGAGCTCAGACAATGCCGCGCAGGAGGATTTCTCAGGCCCTGCTGAGCCGATTTGCATAAATTGTTTTTGGTACACGCAAAGCTGTGTGCTAGCTGCGTGTACCGCCCAATCGCCGCCGCTCTGCGCCGATTCGCCCCCCCCCCAGACCCCATGCGCTGCCTGGCCAATCAGTGCCAGGGGTGGATCGGGACTCCCTTTGACGTCACGACGTCGATGACGTCATCCCGCTCTCTCTCCATGGCAACTAGGGCTAGCCCTAATGGAAATCCCGTTCAGAACGGGATTTTCGGACGGGCTTTTTTAAAAAATATATATATATATATATATATATATATTTTTTTAAATAGTGCTGCGCTGCGCTCCCTGGCGGTTTTAATTGACCACCAGGAGGGTTAAAGTGGTCTGAAAGCCAGCATTTCTACTTTGTTCTAAGGGCCCTTTTCCACTAGTGATTTTTTAAATCGCTACGGTTTGCTAAATAACATAGGAATCGCGGTAGGTTATTTCCACTACCGCGATTCGTTTTTTCCTCAAACGCGATCGCGCTGCGGAGCGATATTTGCCACGATTTTGCTATGCACACTACAGCATAGCAAAATCGTGAACGCAATCGCCGGAACTTTCCTGCACTTTGCGATTCAGCAATCGCTCGCGTTCAGCGTGAACGCTAGCGATTGCTAGTGTAAAAGGGCCCTAAGAGATTCCTCACAGCTTTAAAGCTACTATCCCAAAAAAATTTTCCTTAACAAAACATCACTGAAATGGTTAAAAAAAAAAAAAAAGCACTTTGTCCTGCTATTCAGCTTCAATCAGCATCTAAACTGGAGATAACAGTATCTTTGTTTGCATTCCAATGTTGATGCATGTGTGTAAACAAGTGAGAAGGAGCTCTCTGTGCTTCAGGCACACAAACAGCTCAGAACAGCTAATTAGAAGATGTTAGTATATAATACAAAGCGGTTTGAATAAAATGCAATGACAGATTGCAGGGTAAGATAAACTACACTTTGGCAACTTGTAATTTGTAAACAGACAATATTACTTATGCACACAACCAAATATGATAACTGTATAGGTGCATACACACGCCTGATTTACTCAAACGACGGGTTGTTAGACCCGCCGTTCTAGCGACAGTTTCCGTGTGTACAGTCTGTCGGCAGACTAAAAAGGCTGGTTTTGGCGGAGCCGTCGAAACCAGCCTTATCAGCCTGTCAACAGGCTGTACACACACAGAAACTGTCGCTAGAACGGCCGCACTGCAGGCGCGTCTGATGACCCATCGTTTGAATAAATCAGGTGTGTGTATGTGCCTTTAGGGTAATAAAAAGTAGGAAAACACATTTTTATGGAATGTTATGTCAGAGTTTCAGACCACTTTAACCAGTACACTATCCAACCACTGTAGTAGTAAAGACATGCACACTGTGCTGGCTGCAGTGGTGCGTATCATGACCCCATTCAATATAAATAAATGGGGGTGTTGCCTGCCCACCGCTTAAAACCAGCTCAAGAGACTTGTTTTTTATGCTGCTCTTAGTGTAAATGAATGCAATGGGGTTAAAGAGAAACCTGGGTAGCAGCTGTGAGAGAGCAGTGCAGAGTGTTATGTGAAACAGTCATTGTCACTAATATCATTTGTCTAGTAGGAATGATCAACGATATGCAAATACTTCTGAGTTTATGCAAATATGTAAAATTTGTAAGCAAATACATGCAGCTTGAAAATGGACAAATCAGGTCCCACCCAGGTTTAAATGGATTGGCCCAATTTCAAGCTGCATATGTTTGCATAAAAATGTACATACATTTGCATGAACTTGGTAGTATTTGCATAGCATTGATCATCCCTAATGACTAGAGATAGCTTACCAATAAAAGCAATTTAGTGAGGAAAGAAGGATAAAGGGTGAAGTATTATTCCATAAAACAGTTGGGCATAGCTTCACTTTAATAACTGCATACCTGCTGCAACTGGCGAATTTCATCATTCAGATCATCCACTCTACTCTGGTCTTCCAGGCTGAGTTGTGACAAGAGATCTGTCCCCAGTTCTGCTTTCAGGGAATCCCGAGTGGACTCCATGGCGTGTAAACTGGCTTCCAAGCTCTGCAAGCTGCGTTGCTGTAATAAACACACATAGGGAAGTGAAATTAGTTTTGGATTACTGGGCTCTGGTTTAGATCGTGAGCTCCTTTCAGGCTTGGTTCAGTTGTCTGAACCAGCCGTCCACAGCAGCCCAGCACCTCATTGCAAATGCTTTTCTGCAAGCTTGCAGCAAAGCATTTGGCGGCGCTTCCTTGCTTGGAGCATTTTTCATTCCAGCAGGAGGACACGGAAGCACTGGGTTAAACCAGGGGTCCCCGAACTTTTTTTGGTCAAGGGCCGGGTCAACATACTTCAGATTGCTGGAGGGCCAAAACATACATAAAATGATGTTGACAAACATTACATTGAATCTAGGTTTTGATTTCCCCCAATCATGCCCGGAGGAGAACTTCCAGCAGCAGCCATTCAGTCATACCGCGCCCAAAGAACATCTTTGTGCACCAGACAGTGAAGCATACCCAGTTGGACAGCAGTGTCACCTGATGCAGAATTGGAAGCCAGCGAATGACTGCTCACTGGCTTCTACAGTATGTGGATGGGGGGTGTCAGCACGGTTATTCTATATGTAGGCCGCCAATATTTAAAGGTGCAGTGGCCCACATCTATAAGTTATACGTTTTGTATTTGGGGGTGCACAAGTGAATACTTGTGTGCTCTGTCAGTGTGGCGGTCTTTGCTTATCCTCCTCCACTCACTAGTCTGTACCAGAGTGGGTGTAACTATTCCACAGCTGCAGAGTGCTAATAAGGTGGAGAGACTGCTCTAAGGCTACTTACACACCAGGACGTTGCGTTTAGGGGACGTTATAGGGCACATAACGTGCCCCTAACGCAACGCCTGGTGGTGTTGGAGCAGGACGCTACCAAGAGCCTCGTTACAAGCAGCTCTTGGTGCGCCTGCTCTGTCGGAGGCACTGCGGAGACCACGTGAGCGGAGCTCTCCGCATCACGTGGTCCCGCCAGCCAATCAGCGGCCGCTCCAAAGAGTAAACATTGCAAGTGCAGTGAATATAAAGTAGCCATGTGCCTGGCTACGTAGCGGCCTCTCCCCGCCCCTAAAATAAAAAAAATTAAAAAAAAAAAACACCCGTCTAACAGTCTAACGCGGCGTATAAAGTGCTGCATGCAGTACGTTGATCTTGACGTGAAGCATTACTGTGTAACGCAACGTGGGCACTGTGAACAGCCCATTGATTTATCATTGCTGTGCGGTGGGGGTGCGTTACAGGCTGCTCTAACGTGCGCCTGCAACGTCCCACTGTGAAAGCAGCCTAAATGTTTTTTTTTCAGTAGCAGCCTCCCAAGCAGTGCAAATTCACATTTTTATCACCATTAGATGGGAGATGGTATCACATACAGAGGAGTGTTACAACATATACATATTGCTCTACATAAACCTTAATATGTTTCACCAAAACGGCTTCCCCAGAAGGTGCTGTACATATTTACACACGCTATACAATCACATACTCCCCCCCACCACAATCACATATTATCCCCCATCATAACAGCTCAAGTCAGAGCAGTCTCCACCTATTCACGATATCCACCATTTGTGGTTAGGCTCATTAGCATTCTGCAACTGTGGGATAGCTACACACCCTCTGGTACAGACTAGTGAGCGGAGGGGGATAAGCAAAGACCTCCACACTGACAGAGTATCTGACTCTTGATTCACCCACTGACATAGGGGTTTTTAATCATTTTTGATTACATATTTATTAAAGTTAGAAAGTTACAAGCTTTTATATGTGCCAATAGAGCTGTTCCCTGGTAATTTTTTTCCGGTTAGTTTATGGTTAAATTATTGCATGTGGAAGCAAAATGCACCTGCCTCGCGTATGCGCTTACAGTTTCCACTCTGCATCCGCACAAGTGTGAACCGGCTATACGTGCATAGTAATAAACTACTGTATGTGGATACACAGAAATGATCTATACTTCCGGGCATAAAACTCACCTTTGGCATGAAGGTTTTTTCTGACTGCACACGCTTTTCCTTTAGCATCTTCATCTCGGACAATATACTGTCCCGGGAGGCCTTGAACTTCCTCTGCTGAGTCTCAATCTGCTGCATCTGGTTCATCAGCTGGTCAATCTCATTATTAATCCCTGCCCAGTGCTAAGGAAAATGCACGCCACGGCAGACCATGAGACAGCGAGATCACAGGGAAGTCACTGGTGTTTGCTTACTATGGTGTTTCCGAGATGGAATTAACGGTTGCTCTCCTCTCACCTGACCTGGATTCCTCTTCTTTGAAAGAAGAAGGGACAGCAACACAAAACTTACCTCAGAGGTGTACTTATAATATCTATTTTCTTTAAAGGACCACTAAAACTGAAACATTTAAAATACATGTAAACATACAAATAAGAAGTATGTTTCTTCCAGAGTAAAATGGGCCATACATTTATTTTCTCCTATGTTACTGTCACTTACAGTAGGTAGTAGAAATCTGACAGAACCGACAGGTTTTGGGCTAGTCCACCTTCATGGGGGATTCTCAGCAGGACCTTTATTCTTTATAAACACACTCCCTGAAAAGGATTTATACAAAGATGCTAGCCAGCCTCACTGCTCGCTGTACACTGATTTGGCAGTTGGACGGAGAAACTGCTAATTTACTAAGTGCTTTTGAAAATAAAAACCCTGAGGAGATGGGCTAGTCCAAAACCTGTCGGTTCTGTCAGATTTCTATTACCTACTGTAAGTGACAACAACATATGAGAAAAGTAATTTATGGTTCATTTTACTCTGGGAGAAATGTACCTTACGTGTATTTAAAATTTCATGATTTTCGCGATAGTGGTCCTTTAAAGAGGTTCTGTGGAGGCTTAAAAAAAAAAAAAAAAAAACAAAAAAAAAAAAGTAAAAAAACAAAAAAAAAAAAACGGACACCTGGAGCTTCTAACGCCCCCTGCAGCCGTCATGTCCCGCGCTGTCGTCCTACGAGCCTCCGTTCCCCGCCACCAGTCTGGCATAATTTTTCGTCTCTGGGAGCTTACTGCGCAGTACAAGGTTTTTCTCGTTCTGCGCCTGCGCAGTAAGCTCTCAATGATGCGCGCAAGCGTACGCACGGCCACGCAGCCTACTTAGATGAATAATTAGACCGGGACCGGCGGCGGGAAACGGATGATTGTAGGAGGACGGCGCAGAAAATGACAGCTACAGGGGCCAATAAAAGGTAAGTGTCAAATTTTTTTTTTAAGGCTCCACAGAACCTCTTTAAGGTCCATACAAATGCTCAATAAAAAGTTGCCGCAAACAAATGATAATACTGCATCAACAACTTTACTGGTAACAAAAACAAACAAGTCTTTCCAAAGACGCCGTCTGCACACAGATATTACAAACAACCAACTCAAATACTGTGCAAGCATAAGCGACATTACGCACTACATGAACGCATTCTGTAGAAAATATTGATTATTGGCCAACTGCACAATATCTGCCCAACAGCCATGTAAGATGATTCACCATATGGAGTGATCAAAATGCCCAATATCAGCTGCTCGTCATTGCGACACTTTTTTTTTTGTAGGACTGATGTTTGATATGGCTAAATTTGTCATTTGTCAGACATTTCAAACGACTTTTGTTGAGTGTGTGAACATAGCTTTACTTAGCTTCTGTCAGACTGTAATCCTCAGACTGTTCAGTTTTAATTAAAAAGTGTGAATAGGGTTTTGGCAGTGGTGAAAGAAAAAAGGCTCATCAAAGTCAAAGCTGCAGCAAACCATCTATGCATTTACTTATTACCTCTAGCCTACCACAAACTCCCTGCTATGGAGACTTATGTCCCTGCTTCACACCATCAAGTATTACAGTGAACATGTACCGACACCAGAGACTCAAGCAATCGTTTTGGCTGACAAATCTATCATGTGTATGTGGGCTTTAGGCCTTGCAAAGACGGGGGGACCCTGCAGCAGTGAAACTCTGCACATTCCCACCATCACCACACCACAACCTACAGAGCGTAGACTCGCTGTGGCCATAGAGGCAGCAATTTTCAAAGGATTCCTTTACATACTCTGACACAAGTAGTTCAAATAGACTGTTGTGGTGGACCAAATGCTGAATCACTCAGGGATCTGAAAGGAGTTATTTTTGCTCCATGTATTTCAACTGGATAATTTTCAGCATCGATATATCTAAAAGGATCAATTTGATGGATTCATTTCTGACAACATATTTTTCCTCAATCTTATGATTTTATCGGACTGTACTTACTGTGGGCCAATATAGTAGTGAAACCCCTACAATGTGATGTCAGGGCTGTGGCCATGAACCTTATTGCATTGTGGGAAATCATGGCCATTTTCAAATGCCAAGCAAACACTATTTAGCCTATAAAAAGTACTGGGTATGTTTATAGATAATGGCAGTTGGTGCTGTCTTGTTTTATTTCTCCATGTCTGCCAGAAGTAAAGATTGTGCCCTACAGGCTCACTGTGGATCAAACATAAACGAATTACGCTTTGCAATGTGATATTTAATTATTGTTTTCCCGTGCTAATTTCTTTAAGGAAGGGGATAATGGCCTACACTGCGTCCATGAAGGAATCACCAGTGGTCTACAGACACTAATTTAGAAGACTAGGGATGGTCAATCAGATACCAATACATCTGTGCTGATGCAAATTTGATTATAATTTTATGCAGCATGAAAATTAATCATTCATATGCAGAAGCGCTAGATCCATTTTCAAGCCGAATAAATTTGCTTAGAATGTCAGAATGATTAGCATTACATTGACCATCACCTCTTGAGGAGCATAGAGCTAAGCCCTGATGGCTACTATACAACATGCAGCCTGTGAAGGATACTTTCGATGTTTCTGCGCAGATTCTCGTTCAGTTTCGCCTCAAGAGCACACAGTTCATCCTCTACTTTCCTCACATCTTTCTGCAGCTCCAGACGAGATTTTCTGGTGTCATAATAACCCCCAGTCAGTGCACCTCGATGACTGACCTGGTCACCTGTCACAAGATTAAAGAAAAAAATATAAGTACATATCATCCACATGCAACAGATTAATTATGTATAAATGATTTAGTCAGGGTTTTCCCATTATAAAATCTTTCCTCTCCCTGATTTACATCCTGACATTTATCACATGGTCGACATGTTTACTGCTGGCAGTTCATGTCAGTGGAAGGAGATGCTGCTTGCTTTTTTGACAGTTGGACACAGCTGTAAACAGCTGTTATTTCCCACAATGCAACAAGGCTCCCACAGTGTGGTGTCAGAACCATGGTCCTGACATCACACTGTGGGAAGGGTTTCACCACAATATCAGCCATACAGAGCCCCCTGATGAACTGTTTGTGGGGTAAAAGATTACACATGGGAAAGGGGGTACCAGCTACTGATTGGATGAAGTTCAATTCTTGGTTACGGTTTCTCTTTAACTGTCCCTCAGAGGGACTCACAATCTAATCCCTACCATAGTCTTATGTCTATGTATGTATTGTGTAGTGTATGCATCGTAGTCTAGGGCTAATTTAGGGGGAAGCCAATAAACGTATATGTTTTTGGGATGTGGAAGGAAACTGGAGTGCCCAGAGGAAACCCACACAGACGTCACACTTGCGTCGCTCCGATAGCCCTCTGCCCCCTCTGTCCCATAGCAGAACATGTCAGTTTATTAGTAGAGCTAGTACTACAGGAATCTATGTTGATCTCAATATGGGCCTGATGCTTGAAAGGTTGGTAATTGGGCAGCACGGTGGCGTAGTGGTTAGCTCTCTCGCCTTGCAGCGCTGGGTCCCTGGTTCGAATCCCAGCCAGGGCGCTATCTGCAAAGAGTTTGTATGTTCTCTCCGTGTCTGCGTGGGTTTCCTCCGGGCACTCCGGTTTCCTCCCACATTCCAAAAACATATGGATAAGTTAATTGGGTCCCCCTAAAATTGGCCCTAGACTTCAGTACTTACATTACATAATATAGACATATGGCAATGGTAGGGATTAGATTGTGAGCTCCTTTGAGGGACAGTTAGGGCTGGTTCAGACGGGCATTTTTGTGGCGTTTAACGCAGCGTTTCAGACGCAGCGTTTTTTGGGATCTACTGCCATCCCATGCAAGTGAATGGGAGCGTTTAGAGCTTTCATGAAAGCCTGGCAGTAGGTCCCAGCGTTGTGTCTAGTCTCAAAAGCAACATGCTGCTTTCAGAGGCAGTAAACGCGAGGAAACAATAGCAGAGACCAGAACTGCTAGCCTTGAACGCTTTTCAAAAGCTTTCAAAAGCTAGCTTTTAAACGCTGGCGTTTAAACGCTGGCGTTTGAACGCAATGCCAAGCAAAAGCTTAGCAGACGCCCGTGTGAACCAGCCCTTAGTGACAGCAATTTTACAGTTTTCAATGTCAGGGAAGCAGCCAGGGCTGTGGAGTCAGAGTAATTTTGGGGTACATGAAATCAGAGGTTTCATTAACTGAAGAATCAGAGTCTGATGATTTTTCTTGTACCCACTCCATAGCCCTGCAAGGGCTGTGGAGTCGGAGTCGAGGAGTTGGAAGTTTTTATGAATTGAGGAGTCGGATGATATATTTGTACCAACTCCACAGCCCTGGTAGCACCATCTGTAATACAATTAGCACCACACACATTGCCATAGCAATGCACATGGTCTCCTGGTAATGCACATGGCTCTAATAACTTTAAAACTAGCAGCTATCTAGTAAAGACAGTACAGGCATGCATGCTCTGGTCTGCACCAACGCAGAGACTGGAGGAAGCCATGTACAGGAGGTGGAGCTAAACTACCAAGACTGATAACGCAAGTAATGAAAAACAACTTGCTCAAACAGGGCGATTTTACTAATCAGCCCACTGTTCAAAGAAGCAACAATCCTGTAACTCATGCCATATAACAAATTAAGAATGACTGTACTACCAGAATGGTGGCCACACGTTACAATTTTTTTCAGTTCGATTATACCACAATTTAAAAAAAATATTTTGTTAAATAAATTCAATTGAAATTGTCATTTTTCTTGATTAAACTTGAACGGAAAGGTCAGAAAAATCAGGTCAATTTTCTCAGGAATTGAATGGTGTATGGTGGGTTGTATGAAAGTCATTCAACCTAATACATTTTAAGTTTACATTCAAGAACAAAGAAACTATTTGTCAAAGTGGCATTAGCTGGAATGCATTTCTGCACTGTGATAAATGTAGTGGTGTTGATTAAAATAAATGAGGAATAGCTTTGTTAATGTAAGTGAAGGAGAAAAAAAAAAAGTAAATAATTGTAACGTGTGTGGCCATCATAAGGCTCCCATCTTATACTTGATTTGGGGAGATAAAACGGCTGCTTGCATCAGAGTCTTCCCGAATATTTGCCTCATCAAAATACCGCTTGGAAGCAGATGCTGAACGCAAGTGACCTCCATGCTCAACACAGCAACACCTAGCTAATTAAAAAGTAATACACTGATTATGTGCTCTGTAAGATCTGATAATTTTCTCTCTGCTCCCAGCAACAGCTGCTGCATTAAAAACCAGAAACACGATCACCTAATCCCATCTGGCATCGCCCAGTATTCCTATTTATGTAGGATTTCATCCAAGAACAAATTAGGTCTATAAAGTTACAATTTAGCATGCTAAACTGCTTCAATCACTGAAGCCAAAAGGGGACAGACAAATTAAACACAGATGACAAAAAAAGAAAGAAAAGAAAACACAATAGAACACCAGCGTAGAGTGTAGGCCAGGCTTACCCTCCAGAGTGATACAATCCATGGTAAATGCCCTGGCCAGCTGCGTAGACACTTCCATACTGCGGCATATAAGTGTCTTTCCAAACACGTGTTTGAAGGCTTTATCAAAGCGCTGATTGTATCGCAGCTTACTGATCATCGGAATGGCATCCTGACAAAAAAAATAAAAAATAAATCAGAGGATAAAATCTGGAATCGGTTTTCGTTACACCTCTAGAACCAATCGCTTCCAACACGCTGGCTTTGGGGATATGTCTGTGTTGAAAGCATAATAGATGAAAATGACTGAACAAAGCAGAGATCACTGTTTTTTTTTTTTTTATTCGACTTATGCTGGGAATACACGGGTCTATTCTGGCGCTCGATTCTGCGCCCGATCGTTCTGCCCGCTCCATTCTCTTATCTTCCGCTCGGTTTTCTTATCTTTTTTTCTATTAACTTCAATGGTGAATCGAGCGGCAAAACGATTGTACGGTGATCGGACATATCGGAAATTATCTATCAAGCTCAGAATTGAGCCGTGTATACCCAGCATTAGAGCCAAAGTCCAGGCAAGTAAAGAGGGACTGTTGTGAAAAGAACAATGAATAAATGGCTTGTTTTTTTACAGTATTTATTTTTGCGTTTCGGCAGCGTTTGCCCATTGTAAAACCTTTCTTCAACCTAATTTACATTCTTCAATTTATCACAGGTGGTGGCATCTTTATTCCTGTCAGGTGCATCACTGCGGAAAGTTTACTTACTGAGAATTCCAAAGCCAATGAAAATAATACCTGGTCTCCCAGAATGCTCTTCCACATAGCATAACAGCCTAGGCTAAGCATTGCTGGAAGGACGGGGCTACATACCAATATAGAACAATATAACGCTAGAGACAGTATTAACATTCACGTAAAAAAAAATCCAATATTTCAACTTCTCCTAAAGCTTGGCATAAACATCAACATAAAGTCCCTTAGTGATAGACAGCAACCCAACTAAGTGTAATCCTATATAATAATTTGCAAGTGTCCCTGCGTCCTGCTTGGTCCCCTTGTCAGTGCTTTTTTGCACTGCGCATGTGCAGGGCTGCAGAGACACTGAAAACTTGCAGGAGAGGACGGGGCCAGAAGCGGCGGGCATGCGCAGTGACAGACCTAGCCCGGGCTGTAGTTACTAGTGAAGCTATAAAATAGGGGACTGAGCGATCACTGTCCATAAATAGCCAACAAGTGACACAGTCAGTGTGCAGGTGTGACAGGTCTGGTATACACAGACTCTCCCACCCCCCCCCCCCATTTCCTGACTCACAGGATCCTGCCACCAATCACCCTAACAACCTTTTGGCAAACTGCATGGCACTTGTCTCCCACTTGCCAAATCACACGTTAAAGGACACCTGAGGTGAAAATAAACTAATCAATTGTATCTTTCCTCCTCCTAAAAATGAATTTTTAAGACATTCCCCAGTTTTATTTTATATTTAAATCTACTTTTCAAGTTTTTACTGTTTTATTGTTTTTGCTCAATGACACATTCATTGAAGTATGCCAGAGCTAAAATCTATGAACTGTTGACCCTTTTTATCCCTTTCCTGCTCTCAGAAGCCAATTTCTGCTAGGAAAGGGTTTTATAGTTGGAATTTCTTATCAGTGAGGGTCACACTGTAGTCTGACCCAGTCCTGACTCAGACAGGAACTGTCACTTACATACCTGATTAACTCTTTTAGGTAGAGAAAGAAAAAAAGAACCACAGCCTAGTTATTTGTGTGCTAGGCAATGTACATACCCATGTCTATCTTATGTCACATGGCGACGATAAGCAGGCTCATTTTTCTTCTCATTCAGCAGCTGCTTCAGCAAATTATTTGCATGCTGCATCTCACTGACCCTCCCTATCTAGTACTATACTATACAATGGCTGAGAAGAAAAATGAGCCTTCATATCATCGCCATGGATAAGGCAGCTCGGGTACACTTTAACATAGGATTCATCAATGAGCCCGTTGGTGCTCAACGATACAGATAGTTTCAGCCTGTTGTGTGAATCTGTTCTTAGTGTTGTCACAAAAAGCAGGAACAGCAAAAGTACAGTAATACCAGAGAAAGACGCAAACAAAGATACTGCCTATTAACAGCTTGCCAAACCACAACTCACATTGGTCTCGGGATAGGCTGTGTCTCGGACGTCCAGCTTGTTGAGTGGTAGAAATGTGACCTCTCCTGGAAGATTCATCTTATTAAACTCCATTAAGATCTTGGTGCTGACCTCATCAGATTCAACAATGTGATAAAACAGCCTAGAAGGAGAACAGATGCAGCTTAGGCACAGTGACTGTCTGGCTTGCGTACAGCTGAGGCTAAAATGAGGTGCTGTAAATATCCTTGAAAGGTAAAAGTCATTTTTCTGGGGACTGGAACAGTAGATGGATAACTGAGTAATAACTGAGCTGCCTGTGTTCAGTTCACTATTCATTCATAAAAACGTTTGCAGTAATATATTTTAATAGGCCAAAAACATAGCGCTAGATCACAGCGCTGTACAAATTTTTGCTTCATATTTTATATTTACAGCCTGCCAGCTCCGATTGCGGCTGGCAGGCTGTTGGCGGCAGTTTCCTTCGTTCCTCCTACAATGAACGGGCACTCGTTTCCTGATAATCTCGCGCATAGCGAGATGACGCACCAGTGCGTGGTGGAGGAACGAGAGAGAAACTCTGCAAGGGCCCCTAGCCTTCCGGTCTCAAAGTGGTTAAGATCGACAGATACAATCCATCCAGTCCAATTGAGTAAATTAGTCGATATGGGCAGATATTAGCCAATTTCCATCGGTCCAGCAGACTGGAACATAACAGATTTTCCCTTGATCCGATAAAATTATTGAATGAAATTATACAGAAAAAAATCGTATAATGTATGGCAACCTTTACATTGAAAACTACCCTTAGTAGGACATTTATATCTAGGCTCCGCTGGGACACTGTCACAAGACAGGTCCTTTCCCAGCCCTGTGTCCTCAGACTGCTGTGAAATGACCTCACAACACTGGCATGTCAGAACTAGCGCATGGAGATATAAGGCGCTGCCGGTAATCTTTAGGGATTAGCTCAGAGTCTCGTGAATACAGTACGAGGCAATGAGATTAATTGCTAATGAAGGCATTACCTGTTTCCTGCAGTGACCTCCACACAAGTGTAAAAAGCCGGCTCGCAGTCAAAGTTATTCATGACGATGCCATGGTAGCCGTTGATCACATGCTGGTTGATGCCCTTTCTTCTAAAGTGCTCAAGGACCTTGTTGATGCTGTCGATGCCGTTTAAAATTGCCTGCCAGAAGAAACAAATGGAGTAAAGTTATTGTTATAGAGCTAAAAAGGACACCAAAATACAAACACGTGACATATTTGCGTATTGATGAAAGTGTCACCTTTCCTGTAGCAGCACGGAGAAGCTGCTGCTTCTTCTCAAGATCCTCTCTTTTAGCCGCCAAAGCCTGCTGCTCCGCATTCTCCTCTCGCCACAGGTAGCTGAGAAAAACCAAAACAGAACACAAACCGGTCATGTCACAGTTACTGCGGGTCCATCTTCTCTACTGGAGCAGAAAGTCACACACAAGCTACCACAGCTGCCACAGATTTAACTCTATCCTCAAGCTATGCAAAACCTGTAAACAGGCCTATAATTTTATTTTTTACACTTGCAAATAGGAATAGGCTAAATCCAGAATAAACCCAGGTACGGTCAGGAAAGAAGGTGGTCAAGAGTGATTAAAGGACACCTGAACTGAAAGGGATATAGAGGCTGCTATATATTTTCTCTTAAAGAATACCAGTTGCCTGGCACTTTTGCTGATCTTGTTGGTTACAGCAGTGCCTGAATCCAGGGCCAGGCTGAGGTGAGAGAGGCTCCAGCCTCAGGGCGCAGTGTAGGAGGGGGGTGCACAACTCGCTCAGCTATCATTCCCTATTGTGTTTGAAGCAGGGAGAAATAAGAAAAATGAATAACAAAGAAATGGGGATACAGGGCAGTGACAAAGCCAGATAACTAGAGATTAAGGTGTTGGGGGCCCTAGGGCACCTCTTAGTGTAATAGCAATCAGTTTGTGAAGGCTGAGCTGGGGGTGTGGGGGGGGGGGGGGGGGTGTGTGGTCAGATGGAGGGGCACACTTTGGTGTCTCAGCCTTGGGTGCTGGAGGACCTTGCCCCGGCTCTGCCTGAATCACACACCTCAAACAAGCGTGCAACTCCAGTCAGAAACACATGATCTACATATGCCTGTGCAGGGTCTACGGCCTAAGAGTATTAGAGGTACAGTGGGATGCGAAAGTTTGAGCAACCTTGTTAATAGTCACGATTTTCCTGTATAAATCGTTAATTGTTCCGATAGGAGACACACGGTGATATTTGAGAAGGGAAATGACGTTTATTGGATTTACAGTGCCCAATAATTGTTTAAATTTAGGCAGGTGCATAAATTTGGGCACTTGTCATTTTATTGAGTCTAAAACCTTTACAACTAATTATTGGAATTCAAATTGGCTTGGTAAGTTCAGTGACCCCTGACCTACATACACAGGTGAATCCAATTTAATTTTCTCTGAAGAGTAGCAACATGGGGGTCTCAAAAAGACTCTTAAATCACCTGAAGACAAAGATTGTTCACCATCATGGTTTAGGGGAAAGATGCAGAAAGCTGCCTCAGAGATTTCAGCTGTCTGTTTCCACAGTTATGAACATATTGAGGAAATGGAAGACCATAGGCTCAGTTAAAGTTAAGGCTTGAAGTGGCAGACCAAGAAAAATCTTGGTTAAACAGAAGCAACGAATGGTGATAAAAGTCAGAGTCAACCCATAGACCAGCACCAAAGACCTACAACATCATCTTGCTGTAGCGTTCAACCATTCGGCGCACTTTACACAAGGAGAGGCTGTGTGCGAGGGATGCAGAGGAAGCCTTTTCTCCGCCCACAGCACAAACAGAGCCGCTTGATGTATGCTAAAGCACATTTGGACAAGCCAGCTTCATTTTGGAATAAGGTGCTGTCAGTGGCGGCGCCAGGGGGGTGCTTGTAAATTTGTCCAAGCACCCCCAAAGCACCGCCTGGCGTGAACTAACTTCAGGCGTCTAAGAGACGCCGAGTCAGTTCACAGCGGCAGCCAGAAGCAGCAGAGCAGGGCTACGGTAAGATGGCCGCCCGAAGCCCTGCTCTGCAGACTTGGAGTCTGCAGTGCAGGGCTTCGGGCGGCCATTTTCCTGTAGCCCTGCTCGCTGGGTAATGCAGGCTGCAGGCAGGAAGTCACGTGAAGGAAGAGGATCGTGGGAGCTGCGCGCCACAAGAAGGTCGGGACAGGAGGTCTTCTGACTGTAGGTGAGTAAATGGGTTTTTCTTTTCTTTTTTTAGGTGGTGCTGCTGATTGTGGTCAGAACTGCTGAGCATTGTGCATATTGGGGTCAGATCTGCAGAGCATTGTGCATATTGGGGTCAGATCTGAGCATTGTGCATATTGGGGTCAGATCTGCTGAGCATTGTGCATATTGTGGTCAGATCTGCTGAGGATTGTACATATTGGGGTCAGATCTGCTGAGGATTGTGCATATTGTGGTCAGATCTGATAACGATTGTGCATATTGGGGTCATATCTGATAACAATTGTGCATATTTGGGTCATACCTGATAACGGTTGTGCATATTGGGGTCATATCTGATAACAGTTGTGCATATTGGGGTCATCTGATAACGGTTGTGCATATTGGGGTCATATCTGATATCGATTGTGCATATTGGGGTCATATCTGATAACGATTGTGCATATTGGGGTTATTGAATGTGTTTTTTGTTAAAATCTGCTCACATTACATGTATTTTCTTGAGAAAACTGCACAATTATGTGAATTTTCTGGGGAAAGGGTCACCAAAACTTGGGCCCTCTGTCTTTGCGTTGCACTTTTAAAGGGAACCCGAGGTGAGAATAATATTGAGGCTGCCATATTTATCTCCATTTAAGCAATACCAGCTGCCTGGCTGCCGTGTTAGTCCTTTGCCTCTAATTCTTTCAACCATAGACCCTGAACAAGCATGCAGCAGGTCAGGGGTTTCTGACAATATTGTCAGAACTGACAAGAATAGCTGCATGCTTGTTTCTGGTGTAATTCAGTTCACTACTGCAGCCAAATAGATCAGCAGGGCTGCCAGGCAACTTGTTTAAAAGGAAATAAATATGGCAGCCTCCATATCACTCTCACCCTGGATTCACTTTAAATTACAGTTAGCCCCGCCCTCATCCAGGCATGACCACGCCCAATTTTCACCACGCCCATTTTTTTTGCCGCGGCGCGGTCGTCAGCTACCCCGGAAATTGGTCCAGCACCTGCATAGCACTCTCTAAAAAAAATTCCTGGAGCCGCCACTGGGTGCTGTGGACTGATTAAATGAAAATTTTGTTATTTGGGCATAACAAGGGGCGTTATGCATGGAAGAAAAATAACACAGCATTCCAAGAAAAACACCTGCTACCTACAGTAAAATATGGTGGTTGTTCCATCATGCTGTGAGGCCAGTGCAGGGACTGGGGTTCTTGTCAGAGTTGTGTGACGCATGGATTCCACTCAGTATCAGCAGATTCTGGAGACCAATGTCCAGGAATCAGCGACAAAGCTGAAGCTGCCCTGGGGCTGGACCTTTCAACAAGACAACGACCCTAAACACTGCTCAAAATACACTAAGACATTCATGCAGAGGAACAAGTACAACGTTCTGGAATGGCCATCTCAGTCCCCAGACCAGAGTATAATTGAAAAATCTGTGGTGTGAGTTAAAGAGAGCTGTCCATGCTCGAAAGCCATCAAACCTGAATGAACTAGAGAGGTTTTGTGAAGAGGAATGGTCCAAAATACCTTCAACCAGAATCCAGACTCATTGGAACCCACAGGCTGTAATTTCTGCAAAAGGAGGATCTACTAAATATTGATTTCACTTCTTTTTTATGCAACTGCCTAATTTTGTTTAAACAATTATTGCACACTTTCTGTAAATCCAATAAATTTCATTTCACTTCTCAAATATCACTGTGTGCGTCTCCTATATGATATATTTAAAGAGAACCCGAGGTGGGTTCTTTTTTCTCTTTCAAACTCAGATGCATATTTGATATGGGAGGTTAGTCAGCTTATGGCGTTGTAGCTTGGTCGCTAAACACCAGCGCTAAATAATGCCGTCATCATTGTTTGAACATAATTAAACTTTAATTTTTAGTTTTATTTATGTCAATGCTTGCTTCAAATACCATAAACTCGTTCAAGCTACTTTATCTCGTATATCTCAGTGAAAGGGCGGTGCATTAAAGCGGACCCAAACCAAACATTTTTTTTTTTTATTAAAAATATTTAGTTGCACCACTCTGACACATACAAAGATAAATAAACACTCCTTCAAACCTATGATCATTTCAGTGCATGCTTTTCACCCTTCTCTTTTCATAACTAGGGTTATACAGGTGGCAGTCATCAGCAATTCCTCCATTGCCGGACACCATCTACTCCACCAGATTGCCAGATTCTGTCTCGGCAATTTGAAAGGAAGGGGTTCCTCCAATAAATGTACAATATTTTATATTTGTCATCATGCAGCTGAAAAAAGGCTGCTATTTATTATTATAATTTAGTAAATAGATTTTATTTCTGAAATCTTGTATTTTTAATTTGGGTCCACTTTAACCGGTTGATCTAGATTCTGAGCGTATATATGTCATTCAGAAATCTTACATTGAGCCAGCCATACCCATCCTAAACCCATAACCCACACAGACTAACCTAACCCAATCTGCTTTGACCATGCCCCTTCCCACATTTACCCCTGCTAATCGATTACAGTGTCACCACTGACCATTCTTAATATTTATATGCTTATTGTTTATCCATATACTATTTTTGTAATTATATTCCAGGTATTTCTGTAAGATCTGACCCACTGGGTGCACTCCAAGTCGGGTGTCTGACCTGCTATTTCGGGAAAGGCACCACCGTCACATAACAAATCCATTCTGCTTATCCAATCATCCAAGTGTGGGGGGAGTCTAATCTTTCCATTTTTCTACTATCTTTCTTTTTGCGACCTTTGTTCCTAGCTCTTTAATTAAAATACTTCCTTTACTATCGTCTGCATCAGAAATACCGAAAATAGCTTCGCTTGCAGAAAGTTCAAAGTCTTCTTCTAGCAGGTCTCTACTAAAGCACGTTATACGTTCCCAAAAGGGCTTAACTATTGGGCATGTCCACATGTGCAATTCGGACCAGTCCTCCTGCCCGCACCTCCAGCAGACCTCTCTTTGTCTGGAGAATTTGTGGATACGTCCCGGGGTAATGTACCATCTAGCAGTGGTCTTGTACTGGGTAAGTTGCAAACCAATATCCTGGATCATCCAATTTTTATGCCAGATCATAGGCCATTTGCTTTTAAGCGAATGGCCGAGGGTCCTTTCCCATTTTGCACAATAGTGTGGAATGGAGATTTGGCTCTCTCCTTGGCAAATAAGCGTATTAAGTTTTGATAGTGCTTTGTCCATATTTTTATTAAGGAGAATATATGTTTTTTGGAAAATGTTTGGCTCATTCCTTAGCTTAGTCTAACAAATTTGGAATTTATTTTATGCATGAAACTTCTTGCTTGGGTTAGACCCAAAGTCTCATTTTGCCTGCAGTTGTTGAATAGGCTAGATATCCCCAACGCAGGGTTGCCCCCTAGATTGATAATGCGCGTATCGGGACTTATCCATCCTATTTTTCGAAAACCAGGACCTCTCCATGCCAGGCATGAAATCCGCATTTTCCCTTAAGGTGGTAAGGGGGGACGGGCCTGTATCTTTGTGCCATTTTGAGAGGAGCCAAAAAAGAGTTTTTACTCTAGGGTTTATTAAAGTATGATCAGTAGTAGTAAACTTTATAGATATTATTTGGAATCCATGAAAACATTAAATCTAAGTTACATTCATCTTTTTCTACGATAGTCCAGGCTTTACCTGATCCATTGGGGGAAGATTCTAGCTTCCAGTCCAAAACCCTTGCCAGATGTGTACTTCTATAGTAATTTATAATGTTTGGTGCAGCAAGGCCTTCCTCCTCTTTCAGCCTAGAAATAAGTTTGTAGCCAATTCTACGTCTAGATTTACTTCAGATGAAGTTTTGAAAAATATTATGGCAGCTTTGGAACCATGAACTGGGGATAGCCACTGGTAAACTCCTCAAGAGGAAAATGAGCTTTAGTAGAACCAGCATTTTAACCCCCTTGGCGGTATGAAAAATACCGCCAGGGGGCAGCGCAGCAGTTTTTTTTTTTTTTTTAAATCATGTAGCGAGCCCAGGGCTCGCTACATGATAGCCGCTGCTCAGCGGCATCCCCCCAGCCCCGCCGATCGCCTCCGGCGATAGGCGATCAGGAAATCCCGTTCAAAGAACGGGATTTCCTGGAGGGCTTCCCCCGTCGCCATGGCGACGGGGCGGGATGACGTCACCGACGTCGGGACGTCATTGGGAGACCCGATCCACCCCTTGGCGCTGCCTGGCACCGATTGGCCAGGCAGCGCAGGGGTCGGGGGGGGGGGCGCGCGCCGCACCGGATATCGGCGATCGGGCGCGCGGAGGCGGCGATCGGGGTGCTGGCGCAGCTAGCAAAGTGCTAGCTGCGTCCAGCAAAAAAAAAAACTATTTAAATCGGCCCAGCAGGGCCTGAGCGGCACCCTCCGACGGCTTACCCCGTGTCACACACGGGGTTACCGATAAGGAGGTTAATAATGCTAATCCTCCCAATGACATTAAAACATGGACGTTCCCATGATTGGAGTTTCCTCTTCCGAGGTGGGTTCTAAGAATCCTATTAGCACACAGAGGCTGGGTCTGCATATAATGCCCAGCTTCTGTTGCTATACTGTTTGCCCCCAGCCCACCCCCCCCCCCCCCTGCTGTCCCCCATAAATCACACAGCCGCGCTAGCGACATCGCTAGCAGGCTGTTTACATCTGCACTGCCATTCAGCGCCGCTCCCCCGCCTCCTCTATATCGCTGCTTTCCGCCTGCGTCCCTTCCCTCTCTGCTGATTGGAGGGAAGGGACGCAGGCGGGGAGCAGCAATCTTGAGTAGGCAGGGGAGCGGCGAGTGACAGTGTGGATGTAAACAGCCTGCTATCGACACGCTGTGTGATTTATGGGGGATAGTAGAGTGCAGGGGGGTACTGGGGGGAAACAGTATAGCAACAGAGGCTGGGCATTATATGCAGACCCAGCCTCTGTGTGCTAATAGGATTCTTAGAACCCACCTCGAGTTCTCTTTAACCAACATTTCTTATCCTAACAACCAACAATTTATATAGAAAAATCATGACGATTAACAAGGTTGCCCAAACTTTCGCATCCCACTGTAGGTGCTCAGCAGAACAGCCAGGCAATCTGAAATAAATGTCAGCCCATATTTCTCTCAGTTCTGTTTTGCTGTAATAAAGGAAGTCGGGAATGAGAAATCATAAATAGAGGAGTAACTAAAGAATGATGATGTTAGGAGGTCAGGATTAATTAGGAGAGGTGGTTTTCAGGAGTGATCATGGGAGGAGAATGATCATGTGAAGTGGTCAGAAGCACAGGTCAGGAAGGATAGGAGAAAAGGGTCAGGTATGGTCAAGAGGGCAAGGTCAGAGCGGCGACATAGAGGAGGCGGGGGGAGCGGCGCTGAATGGCAGTGCATATGTAAGCAGCCTGCTTGCGATGTCGCTAGCACGGCTGTGTGTTTTATGGGGGACAGCAGAGCACAGAGGGACTTAGGAGGAGGTTTAGGCATGATGGGATGGTCTGGAATCTAGTTTTCTTACTTTCGCTCACTCTGCAGTTCATCCTTCTTGTTTTTCACTTCATAGTATTTTTTATCCAGTTCTTCCACTCGAGCTTTCACTTCATTCAGATCTTGATCTAGTTTCTATGAAAGCCAAAAGATTAATGAAGTAACAGTGCAATAGGATATTTAAAGAGAACCTGTACTGAGTAAAAATATTTAAAATAAACACACGAGGTAACTTCAAATGAACATTGCACAGTTACCTTGCCATCAGTTCCTCTCAGAAGCTCACAATTTTCTTCTGACAATAATCCCTTCCAGTTCTGACAATATTTTGTCAGATCTGAAATATATCAGTTGCTGTCAGTAAAATATCAGTTGCTGTCAGTTATAGCTGAGAGGAAAAATGATGTACCAGGTAATGTCCATGTTTCCCTATGGCTCAAGTTGGCGATGTCACAGTTTAACTGTGTGCTGACCAGAAAGCTGTTATGGGTAATGACCATTTTCAAAATGGAGGACGGAAAATTCCCTTGATCACAGTGAACAAACAGGACGCGGGACAGGAGAAAGACACTGGGGAGTAGACTACATGGAAGGTAAGTATGACTTGTGTATGCTTATTTGACTTTTAATTTTCAGTTCAGGTTTTCTTTAAAGGAGAACTCTAGCGACGTAGTAGAATGTAACAAAAATATTAACTATATCAACTTTTACATGAATTATCCTGGTTTCAGCATACACACTTCCTATACCTAAACAAGTGATTGCATAAACTGTTCGTAGACAAAGAGTCTGCCATTGTTCAATGCAAACTGTTCGCCTACTACCAGTTCGTGACATCACTAATCTATACATTGCCGTAAATTGATATATAGCCCAGCCTTCACAGTGATGTTTAGATGTGCAGAATTCTTGTTTCCAAAGTACAACGGGAGGTCAGGAGCTAATTCTGCTTACTTCAGAAAACACAGTAAACATTCTGCAGTGAGGCACCTACTAGAAAGTTAAGAGGTCATCACCTGGGATAAATTTTAGCACGTAAATAAGGGCGAGTAAAGATTTTACAATAGGCAAGCAAAGTCTTGAGTCACACTTGAGTCCGCGGAAAACTGGAGCGTTTTCGCATTGCGAAAAATGAAAGCAAATCTTGCCAAGAGTGACCTGTTTAGAAAGTTTATTGTACCAAATCCCCCCCCCCCCCCCAATATTGCTTTATTAAGTTATTATTTAATCTTGTGATTAATTATATCACTAATCTACTTATGTACAAATCACTGTGTCGCTTTCTGGCTCAGCTGGGCTGCCCATTAACCACTTCGGTACCAGCAGCCTCTGCCCCCTTAAGGACCAAAGGCTGCTGGTACACTAAAAGGCCGCTTCCTGACGAATCACTGCATAAATCCGCCACTCCTGCCGGTCTGTCCCCGTCGCAGGCCCCTCTCTGCCGTCTATGATGGCAGAGCTCTGTGCGCCGGTCAGGCGCTGCTTTCATTGGCTTCTGACCCTGTCAATCAATGTAAGCCAATGGGACTGGCTTAGAGTGATGACAGGGCCAGGAGCCAATGAAAATGGCTCCTGACCTGCACACAGTGCTCTGCCATCAGAGAAAGCAGGGCCAGTAAATTGTGTCGGGGTCAAAGCGGTGAGATCGGCGGGACGCGCGGTCAATGGGACGTTGAACCTATGTCCAGTCAGCGCTTCAGCGCCACCTGCTGGACGTAGATTGAACCTACGTCGGACCGGATCCGGTTAAAGCAAAAACTTGATTTCAATCACATTTGGATAAATTGTGTTAAAGTGAACCTCCAGACTAAAAATCGACTCAGCAACACTGAAAAGACCTGGTGTTTCTTTAACAGTTTCACAGCATCAGAACTTTGTTTCTCTTATACAAGCCTTATTTTTAGCTGCACAGAAGAAAACTGCCCGGGCATTTTTCCCCTGATGCTGTGCAAAGCATGGTGGGATTTCTGATGTTGTTGTTCTCCTTCTGCTGTTTTGGTGCAATTTTTTTTTTTTTTTTACATTTTGAATTTGACATTTGAAGCCTAGCGTGTGCAGCTGGGAGGGGTTATCAGGACACAGGACAGTTGGAACTGTGTCTTATGCTCTCTGTCACCTCCTTTCAACCAAAAAGATGGCAGCCTCCATGAATCACAAACATTTGCCTGTTTTTTTAAAACGGGGTGGGTAAAAAAATTACTATCTATTCTAATTAACATAACTAATATAACTTAATGACAGTATGTTTGTTTAGGCTGAAGTTCTCCTTTAAACAGGTGTAGCTTTCAAGTGAAATTCCACATTCATTTAGAAGTTCAATGTTTTAAAACTTACTACTGAACAGGGACAATAGAAAAGAAAATATAAAAAATTCCATCTGAGAAATAAGTCAGAGGAACTAAAAAGCAAAGACTTTTAAAAAAGGTACCCGAGCTCTACATAAAATCGCAATAAGTACTTACCTAGGGCTTCCTGGCTCCTCTCCCGATTCCGCTGGCAGCTCAGTTAATCGGCGACGTCGGCCTAAAGACGGCAGTGTGCGCCCTCGCTGTGCACGCTAAGAGTCATCACGCTGGCTGGTTTGAGAGTCCTGCGCATGCGGGGCTCAGTCTTAGAGAACCGCGCATGTGCAGGACTCTCAAGCTGGCAGGCATGATGAGGCCTAGCATGCGTGGCAGGGGCACACACAGCTGACATCGCCAATTAACAGAGTCACCAGGGGGACCAGGAGAGGAGCCTGAGGGACCTCACGGGCTAAGAGGGGGGGGGGGGTCTAAATTTCGATTTTATGCAGAGCTCAGGGCCCCTTTAACACAGCATTGTGTATTCTGTGTGTGCATATGGTTTTCTTTTCTCTGTTTGTGGGTTTTCTTTCTATTCATACCTACAAATGCAAAAAACACATTCATGTTTTGCCCCCCCCAAAAAGCAGAATGCAGTGTTAGAAAAAAAATGCAACGCCACAAAGTAATAGAGCCCTACTGGCGTGTATAGTCTGTAAAAGCTCTCACTAAGGACTAGCAAGCAGTTTCCTGAGAAACAGAACCGTTCCCAGCTGGTGACTGAAAAGAGGACCATGGCAGAGTTTACTTATCTAAATGTCCCCCTCTTGCAGCAACGCTCCACCCACCCAATACTTCCTGCTTCACAGCAACAACTTCCGATGTGAAACAAAAAGTGTTGGGAGAATGGAGTGCTGCTTACAGAACTGTGGCAAAAGGTGACATCCAGGTAAATTAACACTCTCTTCCACCGCCTCCTTCTCAGAAATGAGCAGGTTACTATTTATATAGTGGCAACAGCTTCCGGACGTGCTGTACAGTATATAGTCTCGTCACTTAACTGCCCCTAAGAGGGGCTAACAATCTAATACCCACCGTTGTCATGTATAGATTATAGCCTAGGGCCAATTTAGGGGGAAGCCAATGAACTTAACTGTATGTTTTGGGATGTGGGAGAAAACTGGAGTGCCTGGAGGAAACCTATGGAGACATAGGCAAAACATACAAACTCTGTGCAGATAGTGCCCTGGCTGAAATTTGAACATAGGACCTTCCATTCCTAATTCTAAAAAACATCAAGAAAGGTTAAAGTCACATAAATCTTACAATCACATCATTTTGGCACAATGGCCTCAATTCACTAAGATCATGCTGGAGATAATAAAGCAAGCCACCACACAGTAAGAGAGAGTTATCTTATCTCTTCATTCCTTAAGTTACCTCCTCTGTAGTTATTTTCACAAGCAGTTAATAAACAGACTGTCTAACTCTGGAGTTATTTTAAGGATTGAAGAGTTAACTTTAGGTTTGCCTGAGGTAAAATGTTTCCTGAATATGACATGCCTCATCACCATGGTGATCACTCTAGAAACGTTATTAAACACAGGAGATACGCTTAGTGAATTGAGGTCATTCTCTTATCTTACTAGCTGCTACCACACGTTTACTTTAGCAGGAGAAACTTTTTTTTGTTAAGTTTTTGCCTTTGTACTTTACAAAGGCATCACAAAATGTTCCTCCTGCAGATGTCACAAAGGCCAAAGATTCAGAAACTAAAACCTTAAGCAAATTCATCTCTGAATAAAAGCGATCACATGCCAACCCAGAGTCTACTTACCGAGTACTGCTCTAGATTTTTCTCCTTGTTTGCTTCAGTATCTTCTAGATCCTTGTTAATGGCTGCAATCTGCCTCTTCTTGTCATTGATAGCTTGGTCCAAGGATTTCAGCTCTTTTTTAATCCACTTGTCTCGCTCTTCTTTAGAGGTGAACTGACTACCACGCCCCTGCTTGGCATAAAGATCAGTCCTTTCCTGGGTGGCCTGCGCCAATCTAGAGGTGGTTTTATATAAAAATGGTCAGACGGAACTATGGTAACAAACAGCACAGCTCTACACTTTAACAAGCTTATGCAAACACACTGCCTAAGTTAGGGCCAATTACCACTTGCAAGTGCTAGTGTTTTGCGCTGTTGATTTTACCGTGATGGACGCAGAAAAATCACTGTACACTTTTGCGTTTTTTTTGAGCGATCGTGGTTCTAATACATTGCAATCGCTTAAAAATGCTGCATTTAGCGAGTTTTGTGATTGCTGCTAATCACGAATTGCCCGTGATCAGTGGCAATCACAGCAGTGAGATCACTGCACTTTAGTTAAATTGCGCAAGCACTTTAGAAAGAGCCAGCGCTTCGCTGATAAGCGGAAAGCGGCCACAAAAGAAAAAAGTGTGAATGGACCCATTACTCTTTCTAGGTTGAAAGCGATCTTCTGCAGGTACAACTCCTATGCTAAATATTTTGTCACATAACCTCAACCTGCAGAGTGCTTGAATAGAGCAGTTGCTACTTGACTGGGATCAGCATGCTAACCAGGGCTACAGGACAGTGGGACACAGACCATATTCTAAGAATACTACGACACAATAAAAGCCTTTGCTGCAGGAAGTGACTGGTGCAAAGACTCCTGACCACATACATGCATTTATGGGGGGTGTACTATTTCTGATGCAGGATAATAAGTTTACATGGATAAAGCAAGGCTCTAGCAACAGCAAGGGACAAAAATTCATATTGAGTTCAGAGACACGCAATTATTTTCAAGACAAACGTTCCAAATGTACAGAAATAGTTTTCCACCATTTACGCAGCTTTGGGCAGTGCCGCAACAAACCCTAATGTGGGATGAAACTCAAATTTCAACTATGGTCTATAAAGCAGGGGTATGTTAACTTTTTAGGCCAAGGGGGCATATCACCATTCGTGAGAGTGCTAGGGGGCCGAACTACCGGAACGAAAACTATTTTTGTGGATATCAGTTAGGTACACTATGCCTGTGACATATTGTCAAATAAAATATTTCCACAGGAAATAATCCATATACTGTGGGCAGTTAGCACAGTGGCAACTGCTAAGCAGTGGCTGTTACTGTTAAACAGATCAGCCTGCACCTGCAAATGTCCCGGTGGTGCCAATTACCATTCCCCCTCCAGGTCGTCGTGGATAGCTGGGAAAAATGTCATTTGGCTTCCAGCTATTGCTGGTGGCCGAATTACAGTGTTTTTATAGTTATTAGTTTTCTGTCTTGACGGCACCCAAATTACTCACTGGGCGCCCCTATAGACGTAATTCCTATTCCTGTGGTGGGGCCGGCTGCGCCCAAATCTCCTGTGCTAGTTTTACAGCGCTTGCCCAAATCATGGCTGGCCTGCGCAGTAGCTCAGACTTGCTTGTTCTTCGGTGGAAAAAGCCACACACACACAATTGGGTCCGTGCTACAGCACAGGCGGCTCGAGCTTGAACAGCAGCACATACTTCATCAGCCTTGGCCTTTCCCACCCAAGCGGGTTAATGCTACAGCATATACACGAGCTGTAGGTATTTCCGTGTGGGGACAACACCGGAACAGGCCGGTGGAGGAGGATTGGGGAAGCCTCTGGAGGATCCAATTTGGGCACTTTTTTCTCTAAGTTTTCATTCAAGTTTTGTTTCTGCCTGGACTTGGGCTTTAAACGTGTGCCAACGAGGGGTTATGTCTCCTCTATATGGGAAACCATGTAACCCATCAAATAAGTGATTTTGTTTGCACCCACCTTGCAATACCGCTTTCTTCTTTCTGCTTTACACTGCTGAATTTTGGCTCAGTCTCAGCCAGCTCTTTCTGTTTCTCCTCAATCTTTTCCAGCAGTTTCTGCCTCTCTTTTAGAAGACGTTTCTACAACAGAAAACCACTGTGGTGAGAAACTGCAGATGGAGGTGCAGACCCTGTTTCACTGTAGAGAGACACAAGTGACATTTACCCTCTGCTCGCTGTTCCCAGCCAACTCATCCTGCAGATCCTTGGCCTTCAGCTCCAGTTTGGTTCGCTGTTTGATCTGTTCCTGCCGTTCTGCACTCAGCTGCTCCTTCTCTTCCTTCATTCCTGAGATCTTCGACTTTAACTCTCGCACCTGACGCTCGATTTCCTAGCAGAATATAAAGCACAATTGTCTCCTTTAAAAACACACGTGATCATTAGTAAAAACAGAAGGCTTTACTTTAAGCTTCAGGCTACTTTGACCAGGAGTATAAAGATGGAATGATATGGCGGGACTTGCAAGCCAGAGGTGTTTTAGAGTACCCAAAGTCACAGGGCAAAAAAGCAGAAGTAATAAGGAAAAAGAAACTAAGAAACTATTAAAACACTGTTGTAAGATATTACACATGAAAACAGTCATTAACCCAGGCCTAGGAAAACTTTACACAGCCCGGCCCGCATGCTGTAGACCACATTCCTACAATACTTTCCTTTCTCCCCTGCAGAGTCGCGAGCGGGAAATAAGAGTGGTTAAAGCTCACCTGATCTCAGATTCCAGCATTGTGTCTTCGTGGCAACAGGGTGTCATGTGACACACAGTCAGGATGTGCCACGGTGTAATACGCTTGCACACCTTGATAAGTGTGTCACGCGGCGCCCTGTTGCCATGGAGATATGACACTCGAATCTGCGATCAGGTGAGTTTCAACCCACTTTTATCGCCTGTTCAAAACTCTGGGAGAGGTGGAGATATGCGTAGACTGACGCGCATGGAGGCAGCCTGCCTCCTTAGGGTAGCAAAATCCACGACCACGAAAGTCATGGATTTTGCCAGGGGCATTAGGGGTAATTAATTTAGTTTTCAGCCGCGGGGATGCGGTGTTTTAGTTAGGGCAAACAGCAAACATGCTTAAAGGGAACCTGAAGTGAGAAACATGATTTAAAATAAACACATGACGTAGCTGCAAATGAATATTCCATACTAACCCCACCGCCTGTTCCTCTCAGAAGCTCACTGTTTTCTTCTTACAGTGATCCCTTCCAGTTCTGACAATATTTTGTCAGAACTGAAATATACCAGTTGCTGTCAGTTATATATCAGCAGCTGTCAGTTACAACTGAATGTGCAAGGTAATGTCCATGTTTTCTTATGGCTCAAGTGGGTGATATAACAGTTTAACAGTTTGCTAACTAAAGAAGCTGTTATGGGGTAATGGCCATTTTTAAAATGGAGGACGGAAAATTAAATTCATCACAGTGGACAAATGGGACGCAGGATAGGAGAAAGATTGAATAGTAGACTACAAAGGTGGTAAGTACGACCTGTGTATGGTTATTTTGACTTTTCATTTTCAGTTCAGGTTCTCTTTAAGGCCTCTTGCACACTGCATGCATTTCCGATTCAGATTCCGCTTTTTAATCGGTTTTTACATCAGATTCCGATTTTTTGATCCGTTTTTCTGTTGAATGCATTCAGGGAAAATCTGAATCAGAATCGGAAAATGGATTTGCAGTGTGCAGGGAGCCTAAGAGATTTTTTTTAAATAAAAACATGATTTTAAGGAGGCTTCAGAGTCTCTTTAAAAAAACAAACAGTTTTGTACTTAGCTGTTCACCCCTGCACAGTTTACCTTCTTAGAATTGGCCCCTATTCTGCAAAAATGTAAAGCATATCCGAGGCGACATGTGACATGATGAGATTGACATGTGTATGTACAGTGCCAACCACACAAATTACTATGCTGTGGTCCTTTTTTTCTTTCTCTGCCTGAAAGAGTTAAACATCAGGTATGCAAGTGACAGTTTCTGCCCGGGTCAGATAAGCCTCACTGATAAGTGATTACATCTATAAAACACTTTCCTGTCAGTAAATGGCTTCTGAGAGCAGGAAAGAGATAAAAATGGTCAATAATTCATAGACGAGCTCTGGCATACATCAATAAAGGGATCATTGAGCAGAGACAATGAAACAATACAAAAAAAAACAAAAACAAAAAAACCAAAAAAAAACAAACCAAAAAACAAAAAAAAACAACTTAAAAACTAGATTTAAATACAAAATAAAACTGGGAGATAACTAAAAAAAGAATCATTTTTTGAAGGAGGTGGATAGATACAATAGTTTTTCTCATCAGTTTATTTTCACCTCAGATGTCCTATAACCATTTAAACCTTCTGGATGTAGAGGCTACGTCCAGAAGGCCATGTGCGCTCGCGGCCCGCAGTTCGTTAGCCGAGGGATCAATGAATCAGGCCATGGTGCCCAATCAATGATCCCTTTCCCCTGCAGAAAAAGCGACGGCTTCTCTCGGAAGCCTCGCTTTTTCTGCCTCTTACATCCCCCTACGTCCCTCTAAGCGTACATGTTACGCCTAGAGTGACGTAATTGTAAACAAAATGACTGCCATCTTGTGGCCAAATAGTAAAACTACAACTACATGTAAAAAAAAAACAAAAAAAACAACCACAAAAACAAACATTTACACACAAAAAAAAAAAAATTACAATATATACATTTGACCCTCCCAAAAATGCCCATATAAAATGTTTAATAAAAAAAAAAAACAAAAAAAACATTACAATTAAAAAAAAATATATTTACCTAATGGTTTAAACTTTTTAAAGGGAACCTTAACTGAACGGGGGGTAAAGAGTTTTACTTACCTGGGGCTATTACCAGCCCCCTGCAGCAGTCCTGTGCCCTCGGCGCCGCTCTGGAATCCTCTGGTCCCCCGCTGTCACTTAGTTTCGTTTTTGACGACTCACCAGTCGCCGGCCGCCATGCTTATTATTGGACGCATTCACCAATGCAATTAGCGCTATTGCGGACCGCAACGCGTACAAAAATACGTGTTGCCGCATTCCGCACGCGTAGATATGCAGCAATGCGTATTTTTGTACGCGTTGCGGTCCGCAATAGCGCTAATTGCATTGGTGAATGCGTCCAATAATACGCATGGCGGCCGGCGACTGGTGAGTCGTCAAAAACGAAACTAAGTGACAGCAGGGGACCAGAGGATTCCAGAGCGGCGCCGAGGGCACAGGACTGCTGCAGGGGGCTGGTAATAGCCCCAGGTAAGTAAAACTCTTTACCCCCCGTTCAGTTAAGGTTCCCTTTAAATATGCATGTAAAGATTTTTTTATAATAAGCTTGTAAATAGTGATAGATGCAAAACGGCCATACATTGTGATAGGGACATAATTTAAAGGTGTAATACCCGGGACTATTAGGCAAATACAATACGTGGGTTTAAATTATGGAGGCATGTATGATTTTAAAACTATAATGGCTGAAAACTGAGAAAATGAATTGTTTCCGTTATTTCTTATTCTTCCTGTTAAAATGCATTTACAGTAAAGTAGCTCTTAGCAAAATGTACCACCCAAAGAAAACCTAATTGGTGGCGGAAAAAACAAGATATAGATCAGTTCATTGTGATAAGTAGTGATAAAGTTATTTGCCAATGAATGGGAGGTGAACATTGCTCGGATGCATAAAGTGAAAACGACTGAAGGCTGAAGTGGTTGAAGTTCCCCTGGGGGGGGGGGTATTCACCTCGGGGGGGGGATCCTCAGGGTCCCAATGAGGCTCCCCCCTCCCCTGTAGCTGCAGGCAATCCAGCGCCGGCTCCTGCGAAGTCTCCGGCAATCCAAGCTTGACAAGCCACATTTATTTACCTTCCCTGGCTCCAGCAGGGGCGCTGTTGCGGCTCTCAGCACGGAAATAGGCGGAAATAGCCAATCTCCGTCGGGTCCAGTCTACTATGCAGGCGCAAGAGAGCGGCCCGATAGCGATCGGCTATTTCTATCTATCTCCGAGCGGAGAGCCGATAATGCGCCTGCGCTGGGAAGGTAAATATTTACATCCCTGTTGTTCCGGGAGCTTTTTCACCGCCGCCGTGGGACACAGGAGGACGGAGGAAGCCTCAATAGGATCTGGAGGCTTCCCCCACCCGACGTGAGTACCTCCCAGGGTAACTTTTTCTCATTACAGGTTTTCTTTAAAACATGCTAACTATCCTATTCAGTTCAAAACTAAAGAAAAAGCAATTTAGCTGCAGATTCACTTTAACCACCACCCTAAGCAGGCTGTTGCCACAATACTTTGCCATGCACCAATATGAAATGCCATTTCATACACAAATATAATAAAAATATATTGGGCCAAAATATTCCACTCCACCACGTGCTTTATAAAGCGTACAAGCTACAGGGTGACCTCTTACCTCCATTTTATCTCTGGCATCTTGCTGGGCATCTCTCAGCTGCCTCGATTTCTCGCCGCTGGTCTCACGCTTTGAAGAAAGCTACACGATAAAAGCAAAAAAGTACAATGATTAAACTTTAAAGGGTCAAAAACAGAAGTTCTATGGTTGAGAAAGCGAAGGCAGGTTTTGCAGTGACAGTGTGCAGGTAACTGGACTTGCCTCATCCAGTTTGGCTCGGGTCTCATTCAGCTCCTGGTTGTAGATGGTGTATTCCAAGGCTCGCCTCATCTTGTCCCACTTCTGGTATTGGGCCAGCTCTTCCTTCTCTTCCTCCAATGTGTGCAGCCGCTCCTCAATATACTTCAGCAGCTCGTTAATCTTCTCTCGCTTACCCTCTGCAATCAGCCAGAATATCAGCTGTGACCAGCCACTAGACTTATGTAGAACATAAGCAGAGCAAGGGACTCTACTGACCTGTTTCTTTCATCAGGGAGATACTCTCTTCCTTACGCTCATCATACACTCTGGTCCCGGCTACTTCCCTCAGCAGCTTCAGCCGCTGAGAGTCTGGAGCGGTGGCCATCTGGTTAATCTGCAGAGGAAAGAGCAGCGATTATCACAGAATGCTGTTAAGAGTTTACACACCTTTTTACAGGGATCTCAGCAGCAAACACTAACAAAGTTTAAAATCAGTGGCAGACACAATGTTTCAGACAGTGTATCTTAAATGCAATCTGCAGCAGTGCACTGGATTACTTCATCTTTATTTTTCTGCAGCTTCTCTGTTTCATACAGCTGTAGGAGCTGCCATATGGGAAAAGCCCCCCTCCCCCCTAGCCAGCTTAAGGGCATGAACATCAGCATGTGTGACTTCTCTTAAAGAGAATCTGTATTGTTAAAATCGCACAAAAGTAAACATACCAGTGTGTTAGGGGACATCTCCTATTACCCTCTGTCACAATTTCGCCGCTCCCCGCCGCATTAAAAGTAGTCAAAAACAGTTTTAAAAAGTTTGTTTATAAACAAACAAAATGGCCACCAAAACAGGAAGTAGATTGATGTACAATATGTCCACACATAGAAAATACATCCATATACAAGCAGGCTGTATACAGCTTTCCTTTTGAATCTCAAAAGATCATTTGTGTGTTTACCTTCAGCCCCTTCTTCTCTCGTGCACTGAACATTACAGGCTTCCTGCAGACAGCTCTGCCTGTGCCTGCGTTTGTAATTCCTCAGTATGTGTCAGCCAGCTACTTTCACAGCCTAACAGAGGAGGATTTTTATCCAGCTCTCTTCTATCACTGATAAGATAGCAGAGAAGCTGCTGGCTTATGTAAATAAAACACACACTGGAGTGTGCATAGAGGAACAGACCAGCACAGAAGAGTTGGCAGCATTCCAGACACAGGCCGACAAGTCTGACAAGGGAAAGATACATTGATTTATTACAGATACTGTGATAGTACAAAGTGCTGCAGTGAGCCAGAACAGATTAGAATAGGTTTAGGAACTTGTAGGATGGAAGAAAAAACGTTGTAATTTTTGTTACAGAGTCACTTTAAAGAGAATCTCCGACCAAGAATTGAACTTTATCCCAATCAGTAGCTGATACCCTCTTTCACACGAGAAATCTATTCCTTTTCACAAACAGACCATCAGGGGGCTCTGCATGACTGATATTGTGGTGAAACCACTCCCACAAGAAACTCTGGTGTACGTACTCCCGGCAGTTTCCTGTCCGGGAACCTTGCTGCGTTGTGGGAAATAGTTTACAGCTGTTTCCAACTGCCAAAAAATCATGCAGCATCACCACCGGCCAACAGTAAAAATGTCACCATGCGATAAATGTCAGAATGTAAAACAGGGATTTAAAAGATTTTACAATGGGCAAACACTGACTAAATCATCTATACATAATTATTGTAAAAATGAAGCACTTTTTTATTACATGATTTTCACTGGAGTTCCTCTTTAACGGTTTAATAAACAGTGTCCCACCTCCTCTCCCTTCCATGATGCTGAATGCTTTCGTTTGATCTCAGCTACTGTGCAATAAACACTTAGTTACAAACAGTCTTAATCTGCATGCAACTTGGGGTGAGCCTCACTACTTACCTACAATGTATTGGTACTCTGGTCCCCGGCTGCACTAATTTTCTCCTTGGACCGGATGCCTTTGCTGCATTTTGTAGTTCCCAGCAGTGTCTTTTGCGTGTGTCGTATTGCATGCCGGAAGATGTAGTCTGTGAAAGAGAGCACAGAGATGTACTCACATGCACAGACAACATCTCCCGGCATGCATTGTGGTGCACATGAGACACTCCAGAGAACTACAATATGCGGCAGATGCTTCAGGCTCAAGAAGATACTGCATCCCATTAAGTATGGTGCTCAGTGCCTTTTAAACACAGGTCTCAAAATAGGTAATACATATCAAGAGAAAAAAGTAAATTAAAATGCATGGAGGGCATAACTTAGACCATTATTTTCCAACCACAGTAATAATTTCAAGGTTTAAAAAAAAAAAAAAAAGCCCTGCATATTATCCGGAAGTTTGGTATTATCCAAATGGTCTGATGTCCTATCACGCAGACTATCAGACACTTGGTCAGAGGACAGATTTGAGGAATTCCAGTTATGGGCCAGGACTTTTTCAGCCAATAAGGCCACATGCTGGGTGTATCTGGATTTAGTATGTCACGTTCAGCCACTGTCCTCTCCAAATGTTAATGTGCCAGTGTATGATTACTTGCTCTTGCTTCCCCATTCACGCCCCATGTGGTTGCAGCATGTAGCACATGTGACGTCACACAAGCTATACATGGCAGCCACGTGGGGTGCGCATCCCTCCCGCGCACGTGCAGAAGACCCCGACTGAGCCAGTTACCGGGGCTGATTGCGGCAGAATGGCGAGGGACTCAGACGTGCTTATGGGGTTTATGCTTATCCTGTCTACAATAAATCCCTTTTAAAGCACCCCCACCACGTTAAATTAAAATAAAAGTAAAAAAAAAAAAAAAAAAAAAAAACTTCCATTGAGCCTTAGGGACTCAACTTTTTTTTTTTTTTTTAATAGGGATGTCATGAGGGGTATATGTTACTGTTACATCAGTACATAAGAGCGTGCAATTGACCAGACGCAAAAACACCCCAAAACAGAAAAATACACTTTTACTTCAAAATATTATATTGCCTCCATACATTGTACAAGGAATGTAATTTAAATGTTGTGATCGCCGGGACTAATGGGCAAATACGAGTGTTTTTTTTTTTTTTCTAGCACCATTGCTTTGCTTATTTTAAAACTAAGGAGGATGGAATTGGAGACAGTTATTTTTTTTTCTTGTAGTTACTTATAAAATGCATAGAAAATAAATTACTGAAAACAAGTATCACCCACAACAAAGCCCTATTTGTGTGAAAAGAAGCGATAAAGTTATGGACAAATGAATGGGAGGAGTGCTGACAGGTAAAAATGGCTTTTGGTGTTAACCACTTGCCGACCGCACGCTTATACCGTGCGTCGGCAAAGTGGCAGCTGCAGGACCAGTGACGCAGTACTGCGTCGCCAGCTGCAGGCTGATTAATTAGGAAGCAGCCGCTCGCGCGAGTGGCTGCTTCCTGTCAAATCACGGCGGGGGGCTCCGTGAATAGCCTGCGGGCCGCCGATGGCGGTTTGCAGGCTAAATGTAAACACAAGCGGAAATAATCCGCTTTGTTTACATTGTACGGCGCTGCTGCGCAGCAGCGCCGTAAGTCAGATTGGCGATCCCCGGCCAATCAGCAGCCGGGGATCGCCGCCATGTGACAGAGGACGTCCTGTCACTGGCTGCACAGGACGGATAGCGTCCTGTGCAGCCCGGATCACTGGGGGGACAGGTAGGAGAGGGAAGGGGAGGTAATGTCGCCGCGGAGGGGGGCTTTGAGGTGCCCCCCCCCCGCAACATGCCACCAGCAGGAGCGATCAGGCCCCCCTGCACATCATCCCCATAGGGGGGAAAAAAGGGGGGCGATCTGATCGCTCTGCGTGCCCTCTGATCTGTGCTGGGGGCTGCAGAGCCCACCCAGCACAGATCCCATCAAACAGCGCTGGTCCTTAAGGGGGGGTAAAGGGTGGGTCCTCAAGTGGTTAAGGTAAAATGGGCTGTAGGCTGAAGTGGTAAATATTTGAGAGGACAGCGGCAATACGCCATTGAAGAAAAGTAGTCATTCAACTGTTTGGAAACTTGTCTGAAAACAGAATAAAATATCTGGAGCAACAAAAAAAAAAAAAATCGGAACAAGGAGCAACTAAGAAGTACACTATTTTAAGTACAGCTCAATAAGAACATTAAATCTCTCAGAGATCTTACCTTTCCCTGCTTTACAATGTAGTAGGGGTTACTGCGGGAAAAGCCAGCACTTTCCAGAAGATTCATGACATCATTTTTGCTGCAAAGAAAAAGACATCACCCATTATCAGGAAAATAATATACACTAAAACAACATATCTGGACTTCAACTAACCAAATCGCCGTCAGTTTGAGGGCTCTGCTGTGCTTAAAGTGAACCTAAAGCCTAGAAAAAAAAAATGAGATTAACTCACCTGGGGCTTCCCTCAGCCCCCTGCAGCCGATCGGTGCCCTCGCAGCCCCGCTCTGACGCTCCAGAACCCGCCGGCGAACACTTCCGGTTTCGCTGTCACCGGCCGACAGGTCAATCACTCGCGTTCCCGTGCCTGTCGGCCGGCGACGGCGAAACCGGAAGTCGTCGCCGGCGGGTCCAGAAGCATCGGACCGGAGCTGCGAGGGCACCGATCGGCTGCAGGGGGCTGAGGGAAGCCCCAGGTGAGTTAATCTCATTTTTTCCCTAGGCTTTAGGTTCACTTTAAAGACTGGGTTCCATGTCTCTCCCAAGGTTAATATACTTTCAATTACTGCATTTTAAAATGTTATGGAGTTGATGGTATGTACATAGAGTGGGTTGTAGTACAGTACTAGCTAGGCCTATTTTCCTTTTTTCTCAAGCAACCAGAAATCACACTTATCCGGCATCAGTCAATCTCCAGTAGTGCTGTATAACCAGGACTCTAAAGTACTGCTAAAACCAGGGCTGTGGAGCAAGTACAAAAATCTTCCGACTCCAACTCCTCAGTTTATGAAACCATCGATTTCAACTCCGGGTACCCAAAATGGCTCCGATTCCTTAGTTTAATACTTATCAGGGCTGTGGATTTAGCACACAAATCATCCGACTGCGACTCCTCAGTTTATGAAATCAAAGACTCCAAATCCGACTCCGGGTATCCAAAATTGCTCCGACTCCAAATCCACAGCCATGGCTAAAATTAATAAGAATTGAAGCAGGTGTTTGGGCTGATATTAATCTGTAGCCCAAATATATAGTTGCACTATATACCATATTTTGCGGACTATAAGACGCTCCTGACCATAAGACGCACCTAGGTTTAGAGGACAAAAACCCGGGGAAAAAATATATACCAAATCTGGTGCATCCATAGTGAAGGGGCATCTTGTGGATTATGCCCCAGTGTTCTCCCCAGGCTCTTTAAGCTGGGTGCTCCACCCGGCTAGTTTTGGTGAGTACCCGGCTGTCATCGGCTCACCACCTCCTATGCAGGAAGCAGAGTTGCACAGAGAAGCACCGGCCCTGCATCCTCTCATTGCACCATACCAGTCTACTTTTTCATTCCACCCCGCAGGAAAGATCCTGGGGAGAACATTGTGCCCCCTTTATACCTTGTGCACCCTTGTACCTCTGTGACCTCCTTTGAGTTCCCCATGTGTCTGCCTCTGTACTTTTGTCCTCCTCTATGCCCCCCGTGTCCTCCTCTGCATGGGCACATTACAGGGAGTCCCCGACATTGCGTTGGGTCGGAGGTTCGTATTGGCAGGTGTTCACAAGTCAGGAACTTACTGCATTTGGACTATAGGACGCAGTGACTCACCCCCCCCCCCCCCCCCCAAAATACAGGACTTACTCTCCACCTCACCTAATTCCCTCACCGGGTGCATTCTTCTTGCTTCCTTTTGAGAAATGTACAGTGGTGTTTTTGCCAATAGTACGTCATTGGTTTATGGGAAATCTTCAGTGCTTTCTTCCCCAAACACTTTCCATAAACCAACGTGCTATCGGCAAAAGTGCCGCAATGCTTTTCTCAGCAGACTTGGCAGCACTTGATGCAAATTGTGTTGCAATTTTTGCCGCTAGACATGAGGCCAATTAAAACTCGATAGTTACTGCATTTCATTGGTTCAATTTCAAGCCACACAAACTGCGAGAACATTTTCAAGCTATAGAAAATAGCATCTTGTTGATCAGCTATATTCCTAACCCCTGCAAAAGCAATTTCTGCTTAAAGGAATATTATCAATGCCCGAGTGTTCTAAAATGACAACGTACAAATAATGTCTAAGTAGCTGTGTTAACATTTTTCCTAGTATTCATGTTAAATATCAGAGGCAAAAGTTTTAATTCATTGTGTGTAGATTTTAGCTACGTTTGGAATGTCTCATTTGCAGAGGTGTGACATGCTAAGAACAGTGTAATATTGAAGCATAATTTATTTGAAAACAGGCATCAGGTTTCACACACTACAGTGTTACAAATGTTTATGTTGCACATAAGATACATTTCCTCTGCTCTCTGTTAGAGGGAGCTCTGCCTGTCTCTGACTGAGCTCTCTGCACACAGTTAACAGATACACTGTGAGGCCTGGAACCCACTGAAAACCGCAAACGCAACCGCTAGCGTTTTGTCTGAGCGGTTTGCAAGCGGATTCATGCGCGTTTTTGGTCATGTTTTGCAACATTGTATTTTTTTCCCCAGCGGGTGCCTAGCGTTTTGCGTTTTTATCCTGATTGGTCCTGTGAATTATTTTTCATTTTGTTACAGTGTGCTGAACCGCAAAACGCTAGCAAAACCGCTCAGTTTAGGTTTTGCTGAGCGTTTCCGCTAGCGGTTCAATACTTTACATTGAAGCGCTAACGCTCCCAAAATGCTGCATGTCCTGCGTTTGCGTTTGAGAAACGCAAACGCTCCTGTGGAAGTTGCCCCATCCATTAACATTAGCCCAGCGTTTTGGCAAACTGCTAGCGTATCGCAGTGCTGCCAAAACGCTGCCAAAAGCGCTCCTGTGGGTTCCAGCCCTGAGGGAATTTCTCCCCTCATGGCTGTGTCTGCTGTCAGAATTTCAGCAGACTGCCGTCAGAAAAACGTGAAATGACTTAGGTAACAGGAATCAAATAGATAAGCAGTGAAATGTATACACCAATACTTAGCAGCACTTCCCAACCATTTCCTATCTCAATTGGAAAAAAACATGTTAATCGATACTGTCCCTTTAAACTATATATATTGGATCACAGTATGTTGCTGGATAAAAGTAGAGGTTAACTGGCATTGACACAGACACACCCACTGAAAGATTGCCAATGTCAGTATAAACAGTTGTACATCCACTTACGTCACCATTTTCTTGTCTAAGAAATACTGATCTTTTTTGGCTCCAATGACTCTTCGGAGGGACACTTCCTCTTTGTCAATCTAAAGATTAAAAACAACAGTGTAAACCTTGGCCAAATGTAAACTAAATAAAATGAATGTATGCACGGTTTCACTTACAGGCAATCTGTTGTCTGAGTTATCAAATATAATTTCCACAAAGGCAGAGATGACTCGAGGACCCGTTCCTTCCTGGAGAATGGAGTGAAATACATTTTATAAAAACATTCAATCCTATTGTGAGCCAAAAATGATTTTGATATTCTATTCTAAGAACAGGGATGATTACAACTTGTCCAATTGTTGTCAGCATACACAACTAATAGTTAAAGGGACTCCCAGCACCTCTCATGGGTATGCCTTTAAGACAGACGACTTCCAACAAAGTCGTGCTATGACCCCTCTGGAGGAGCCTCTGGCAATGGCCATGCGTGTCACTTCCTCTTCCGGCTTCATTCAGTGATGCACTTCTCTAACAGAGAAGACAGGGGTGACCCGCAAGTTATAACATAGCCAAGATGGCAGCCGCAATTTTTAAATTGAAATCGAATGAAAACTACTTGGTATCAAACAGTGATTCAGGCATCAAATGAAAGAGGAGCACAAGCTACAGAAAGGTATGCATCTTTAAGTACTTTGCAGTACTGGTCGGAGTCTTAAAGGCATGCCCATGAGAGGTGCTCGGAGTCCCTTTAAAGGAAACCTGAAGCGAGAAGTATATGGAGGCTGCCATATTTATTTCCTTTTAAACAATGCCAGCTGCCTGTCAGCCCCGCTGATCTCTTTGGCTCCGGTAGTCTCTGAATCACACACCAGAAACAAAGCATGCAGCTAATCCAGACAGACTTCAGTCAGAACACCTGATTTGCATGCTTGTTCAGGGTCTATGGCTACAAGTATTAGGCCCAGTGCATACCAAAACCGCTAGCAGATCCTCAAAACGCCAGAGGTTTTTAAAGCAGATTTTCAGAGCGATTCTAGGCATGTTTAGAGAGGTTTTCTAAACATGCCTAGCGTTTTCTGGAGCGTTTTTGTAGCAGATTTCATATATTGTTGCAGTAAAGCAGAAACGCTTCTGCAAACCGCAAAAGTGCTGCAGGAACCACGTTTGCGGTTTGTTAAAAACCGCAAACCGCCGGTGTGCACCAGCCCATTGAAATACATTAGCAATGCGTTTTCCAAGGCGGAAGCAGTTTGCGGATCGCTTCAAAAACTGCTCGGTGTGCACCAGGCCTGAGAGACAGAGGATCAGCAAGAGGCAACGTGCATCAGACTGGAAAATTTGGGCACCCGCTATCAGCAGAAATTTTGGCTCTGCCATATGCACCATTATAAAGCGCGGCTATTCTATGAAATGTGGGTGCCCCAAAAAATGTAACAGTATAGCCGGGATTGGTGTCAGGGGCGTGTGTGTGTGTGTGTGTGTGTGTGTGTGTGTGTGTGTGTGTGTGTGTGCGTGTGTGTGTGCGTGTGTGTGTGTGTGTGTGTGTGTGTGTGTGTTATCAGTTTTATTTACCCATTTTAACTACAGTAATTTTCACTCTTAAAAATGCAGAATACAGGTAGTCCCCAGTTTAAGAACTAACCTACAGTCCCTATCTCGTTCATTATCTGAATCTGTTCTTAAGTCGGAACAATGTGCCATCTCTGTCCCCTGTACCTCCTCTGTGCTCCCCTGTGCCTCCAGTGTCCCCCTCTGCTCCTGCTTATACAAGTTTAAAAGCCATTTTTTCTTTGAATTTTTTAAGATCGATTTTCTCAAAAACTACAAGTCAAATAGAAAATTTTTTTTTTTTTTTACTTGTTCCCATGGAAACACAGAATCCATGCCGTTCGTATCGGCGGGTCGGTCGGGGACTACCTGTATCTCTAAATTTTACTGATATTCTACTAGCTGAAATCAGGTGCCCACGTTTCCTTGTGACTTTTTTTTCATGCATGTGCATTTTTTTAGAAGGAAAAAAAAAAAAATATGGCAGTCTCTACAGTGCTGCCCATAATTATTCATACCCCTGGCAAATTTTGACTTAAAGTTACTTTTATTTTACCAGCAAGTATTTTTTTGACGGGAAAGGACATAGGTGTCTCCACAAAGATAATATACACAAGAGGTATTGTTGTGTAAAAACAACAAACAAAACATTTCTCAGCTTTTATTTACATTTAAGCAAAACGTGTCCAGTCCAAAATTATTCATACTCTTCTCAATAATTAATAGAAAAGCCTTTATTGGCTATTACAGCAATCAAATGCTTCCTATATAATTGCAGACCAGCTTTTTGCATGTATCCACAGGTATTTTTGCCCATTTATCTTTAGCACTGCACTCCAAATCTTTTAGGTTGGAGGGTCTTCTTGCCATCATCCTGATCTTTAGCTACCTTCACAGATTCTAAATTGGATTCAAGTCAGGACTCTGGCTGGGCCACTCCAAAATGTTAATGTTGTTGTCTGCTAACCATTTCTTCACCACATTTGCTGTGTGTTTTGGGTCATGGTCATGCTGAAATGTGCACTGGTGCCCAAGGCCAAGTTTCTCAGCAGACTCCCTGATGTGGTCGTTGAGAATCCTCATGTATTGTTCCTTCTTCATGGTGCAGTTTCCTGCGATTAGGTTCCCTGGTCCATTGGCTGAAAAAAAACACCCCACCACCATGTTTGACAGTGAGGATTGTGTTCTTTGGGTTGAGGGCTTCTTTTTTACACAAAATGAAGGAAACATCATTGTGACCAAACAAATTTTTGTTTCATCTGACCATAACACAGAAGACCAGAAGTCGTCTTTGTCCAGATGAGCATTTGCAAAGGCCAAGTGAGCTTTTGTGTGCCTTATCTGGAGAAGTGGCGTCCCCCTTGGTCTGCATCAGCAGTGTGCACTGACCGTTAGAGTGTCTGCCTTGACACATTGGAACCAGGAGAGCCCAGATTCACCAGGATGGCATTGGTGGTGATCCTTGGATTCTTTTTCACCTTTCTAACTATCCTCCTGGCCAGCACAGGTGTCACTTTTGGCTTCCAACCACGTCCTCCGAGATTTTCCACAGTGCAGAACATCTTCTATTTTTTTAAATAATATTTTGCACTGTAGCCACTGGCACTTGAAAACATTTAGAAATGGCCACGTAGCCCTTTTCCTGACTTCTAAACAGCCACAATGTGCAGCCGCAGGTCCTCACTGAGCTCCTTTGTCTTAGCCATGACTGTCCACAAACCGATAGCAGAGAGCTGCTGTTTTAGGCCTGTCGAGTTGATTAAAAAACAGCTGTTCCCAACTAATCAGGGTAATTATGATGCTTTACAACAGCTTAGACTATTTGGAATGGTATAGAACTTTGGATTTTCCCACAGACTGACAGTTTGTGGAGGGTACGAATTTTGGCCTGAACACTTTTTGCTCAAATGTAAATAAAATATCCCACAACAATGCCGCATATACAGTCTTATCTTTTGGGAGACACCCATGTCATTTCCCATCAAAAAAAGGACTTGCGGGTTGAATAAAAGTAACTTTAAAGGGATACTGTAGGGGGGGCTTCTAATGGTCCCCTACATACATCCTGTGCCTGCGCAGCCACTCCCCAATGCTCTGGCCCCGCCTCTGGTTCACTTCTGGAACTTCAGACTTTAAAGTCTGAAAACCACTGCGCCTGCGTTGCCGTGTCCTGGCTCCCGCTGATGTCACCAGGAGAGTACTGTGCAGACCCAAACCATACTGGGTCTGCGCAGTACTCTCCTGGTGACATCAGCGGGAGCCAGGACATGGCAACGCAGGCGCAGTGGTTTTCAGACTTTAAAGTCTGAAATTCCAGAAGTGAACCAGAGGCGGGGCCGGAGCATCAGTGAGTGGCTGCGCGGGCACAGTATGTCTGCGGGGGACCATTAGAAGCCCCGGGTAAGTTCAACTCATTTTCCCCCGACCCCCTACAGTATCCCTTTAAGTCCACTATAATTATGGGCAGCACTGTATATCAATCTCACTTCAAGTGTACTTTCAGCCTTGTGTACATGTTATATGGCTCTCTGCAGAAAATCTTAAGTGTGTAACAGCAGCCACCAATCCCCCCTCAATGCATCGTTGAGTGATCAACCTGGCGGATGCGGCCATTAGGCCAAGGACAATGTTGTTCTACTTTCCCCATCTGCTCAATGCCACTCCCTCGTGCACTGCACCATTGGCTCGCCACCCCCTTGAAGGATACCCGAACTGAAGTGTGACATGATGAGATAGACATGGGTATGTACAGTGCTAAGCACACTAATAACTATGCTATGTATTTCTTTTTTCCTTTCCCTGCCTGAAAGAGTTAAATATCAGGTATGTAAGTGGCTGACTCGGTCCTGACTCAGACAGGAAGTGACTACAATGTGACCCTTACTAATAAGAAATTACAACTATAAGACACTTTCCGAGCAGAAAATGGCTTCTGAGAGCAGGAAAGAGATAAAAAGGGCCAATAGTTGATAGATTTTAGCTCTGGCATACTTCAATGTACGGGTCATTGAGCAAAAACTATAAAACAGTAAAAACTTAAAAAGTAGATTTAAACATAAAATAAACAACTGTGGAATATCTTAAAAAGTCATTTTTAGGTGAAGGAAGATAGATACAATCATTTATTTAATTCGTTTATTTTCGCTTCGTGTGTCCTTTAATAGCAACACAACCCAATGTTAGCTGAGGAAAGGATCTGTACAGACTCGGCCCTGACCTGTCAAAAGAGGGTTCGAGAAGTAGAACAGTGGACATAGAATAAGATCTGTAAAATTGACTGTAAATGGACCCGATTTCCAAGTCTTCTAACTGAAGCCAATGAGTCAAAGTTATCAAAAAGATCCATTGGTTGATAGGAACATTTTTAGATAGTGATTATTTCTCGCTCTGCTTATTTTTAAAGGTCAGGAAATTATCTGTGCACTTTTATGGGCAGAGCCTGGACAAGGTCCTCCAGCACCCAAAGCTGAGACACCAAAATGCACCCCTCCCACACCAGCCATCACACACTGATTGCTATTTGAGTAAGAGGCAGCCCAGGGCCCACAACACCTTAATCTCTAGTTATGCGGCTTGCAGTCACTGCCATGTATCCCCCTTATCTCTCTCTGCTTCAAACACAATAGGGGTACGATAGCTGAGTGAGTTGTGTGCCCCCTCCTACACTGTGCCCTGAGGCTTGAGCCTCTCTCGCCTCTGCCCAGCCCTGTTTATGGGGTTTAGATAAGTACATATTTTTCTAAACCACGTTAATGTGCCCATGAACTGCAGAAATTTCAGCAAGCGTATTTTCTATAAGATCATTGAGATCGAAAGAGATTGTATGTATTTACACAACTCACAACATTAAAGAGACTCAAGCCTTGTAAAATGTCAATTTTTATTTAACAATTCCCTTCTACACTATCACCCCAGCTAAAATGCTGCATCCCCGTGGCAGATTGCTGTATCTAAACCCCCCAAATACCGAGGCAAAAATCCACAGCTTTTAAAGCCGTGGATTTTGCTGCCCAGGGAGGCAGAGCTTACCACTGTAGCTCTGCCTCCATTAGTGTCAATCCCCGCCTCTCCCCACCCCTCTCAGTGAAAGAAGACAGAGAGGCGGCGATTGACGCGAGTAGAAGCAGAGCAACAGCGCTAAGCTCTTCCTCTACAAGGAAGCACTCCCCCAATATTGCACAGGGTATTTCGGGGGTTTAGATATAGCGATCTGCCGCGGGAATGCAGCGTTTTAGCTGGGGTGATAGTGTAGCAGGGAATTGTTAAATAAAAAGTGACATTTTACGAGTCTTCAGACTCTTTTTAAAGAATCCAACTTGCGATCATATCTAAATTAGTATCTCTGAAAAATCTGCCATGCTGACTTTTTTTTTCTTCTAGAAAACAACTGATAAAGCGATGATTCAGGTTTGATTGAGCCCTCAAGGTTCTCGGTTTTCCTACAATATGATCTATAAAAAAAAAAATCTGATCGATCATACAATTGTTCACTAATAATTGTACCGTGAACAGGCACGTTAAAATGTAACTGTTGGGCATAAAATCAATCAAAAAAAAAAAAAAAAGACAACCCAGCATGCCCTGCAACTTCCTTTTTGCGGCAACGTCCCAAATAAGAGTCAGGTAAACTGGGGAATGATCATTTATAAACAAGTAATAGAGATTTTAACTTATGGATTGCCTGGTTAGCACCCTTATTACTTGTTTACCAGATAAAAATAAAGAATTGATTTTTGATTTTATGCCCGACAGTTACACTTTAAGTAGAGTGTTTTAAAGGAAACCAGAGACCATAAAAGTTTTATACATACCTGGGGCTTCCTCCATCCCCATGTGCACGGATCGCTCCCACGCCGTCATCAGCCTTCTCCCTCTTTGGTACCGGGTCCCGTAACTTCAGTCAGTTGCGGCCAGTCTGCGCAAAAGCGCAGCCGTAGAGATACGTAGAAGGTGCACTTTTCTTGCGCAGTATGGCCGCGACTGGCTGAAGTTATGGGATTCAGTACCGCAGCTGGAAAAGGCTGAGGATGGGGGTGTGGGAGCGATCCTGGGGGGGGATGATGCCCCAGGTATGTATAAAACGTTAATGTTCTATAGTACTAGTAGTAGTAATATAGTACACAGACCATTAAAGTGAACCTCCGGACTAAAAATCTACTCAGCAGAACTAAAAAGGCTCGGTGTTTCTTTAACAGTTTCACAGCATCAGAACTTTGTTTTTCTTAAAAGCATCATTTTTACCTAAGCTCCACCCATCAAAGAAAAAAAGCCCGTTTTTTTTCCCTGATGCTGTGCAGAGCATGATGGGATTTCCTATGTTATTCACGTTGCCTAGCAACTGGAGAGGTGCTCTGGGCACAGGACAGTTGGAACTGTGTCTCATGCTCCCTGTCACCACCTTTCAACCAAAAAGATGGCTGCCATCATGAAATCAAACATATGCCTGTTTTTTTTAAACAGGGTGGGTAAATATTGCCTGTTTTAATTAACATAACTAATGTAACTTAATGACAGTATGTTTGTTTAGGCTGGAGTTCCTCTTTAAGGAATGATCAAAGTATAGCCACCTTAAAGGCAGCCAAACAGGTGATACTCACATGTAGAAGAGCCAATCTCTGCTCTGGACGAAGATGACTGAACTCATCACTAAGAACAAACTGGATGGCTGGAGTAAAAAAAAAAAAAAAAAAAAAAAAAAAAAAAAAAAAAACACCTGTATAAATTCATACACACTTTACCTAAAACAAAATATACATTGGCATCATCCGATTCACCACAAAGACTTATGCATTTAACAGATTGTTATTTTGATTAAATTCTGCATGAAAACATTTATTAAACCACTGACGTTTTTTGCAAATTAAAAATAAAAATACATGGTCCACCAATTCATAGATCCTTCTCTCGAGTATCTTACAGCTGTTTCATTCCACCAGCAGCTGTAAATTTGTGATTAAAGCAGCCAACTTGAAGAGTCCAAATTCAAAAAAGGTATTACATATAATTTATACTATCAATGTGATAGCTTTGAGAATTTGCCTTTCCACTTTGGGCTTAGATCAGACTTAACCTCCTTGGCAGTTAATTTTTTCTGCAAAAATTGCAGAATTCCAATTTTTTTTAATTTATTTTTTAATGTTTCATGTAAAGCTACCAGAGTGGTAGCTACATGAAACACCACTAGAGGGCGCATGTGGCCCTCTAGTCCGATCGTTGCCAGCATCTATAGCAAACAGGGGAACGCGTATATAACGCGTTCCCCTGTTTGGCTTCTCCTGTCGCCATGGCGACGATCGGGATGACGTCCTGACGTCAGGCACACCCGATCCAGCCAATAGCGCTGCCCGGAACGCATTGATCCGGGCAGCGCAGGGCTCTGGCGGGGGGGGGCCTCTTCAGCCGCTGCGTGCGGCCGATCGCCGCAGAGCGGCGGCGATCAAGCTGTGCGCGCGGCTAGCAAAGTGCTGGCTGCGCGCACAGCAATTTACAGAATGAAAATCGCCCCACCAGGGGCTGAGATCTCCCCCTGCGCGGCATAGCCCGAGCTCAGCTCTGGCTTACCGCCAGGGAGGTTAAAGTGAACCAGAGACGAAACACCCTCATGTATTTTACCATATATACATCAGTGGGAACATTAGAGAAAACACCTACCCTGCTCTCTGTTTCATCCTTCACAGCTCAGCCGGCTTCTTATCAGCTCTGATAAAATCCAGGACTGAGCATTCAGTCTGGCTTTGCTCCTCAGGAATCATTATAGCTGAATCATTATAGCAGAGCCAGAAGGGGGCAGGTTTGGGCTTGAAAAGACATCAGAGAAGACAAACTCCACTATAATGAATACTGAGCAAAGCCAGACTGAATGCTCAGTCGGGGATTTTATCAGGGCTAATAAGAAGCAGGCTGAGCAGTGAAGGATGAATCAGAGAGTAGGGTAGGCGTTTTCTCTAATGTTTCCACTGATATATATGGTGAAATACATGAGGGTGCTTCGTCTCTGATTCACTTTAAAGGACAATTGAGGTGAAAATAAACAAGTTAAACAAACAATTGTATCTATCCTCCTTCTCCTAAAAAGGACTAAGATATTCCAGTGTTATTTTATACTTAAATCTACATTTTAAGTTTATTTTGTTTTTGATCAATGACACATTCATTGAAGTATGCCAGAGCTAAAATCTATGAACTATTGTCCCTTTTGATCTCTTTCCAGCTCTCAGAAGCCATTTTCTGCTAGGAAAGTGTTTTATAGTTGTAACTGCCACTTATATACCTGATTAACTCTTTCAGGGCGCGTTCACACTAAGGGCGTTTTTGGCCTTTTTTCAAGCGCAGGAGACATTCAAAAATCACCCTAAAAACGCTTGTGCAATGATTCCCTATGAGAGAGTTCACAGCTGAGCGGTTCATTAGCGATCTGCTCAGCAAAGCACTACTTATACTATTTTTGAGGCGATTTTGCCTTAATGGAAGGTATAGGAAAAACGCAAAACGCTCACAAAATCGCTTTGTGCAGCGATTGCACAAGCGGTTTTTAAGTATAAATACATTGTATTTATTCTTTTCCGGGTCAAAGAGTTCACCTTGCGTCAGGGAATGAATTACAAAACCACTCTGGAAAAGCGCTTAGAAATTGGCATTTACCAGAAACGCATCGCTCAGTGGAGCGCCCGGGGGTGGGGGGGGCCTAGCACACAAAACGCTTGCGTTTTCGATTTTAGGTGTGAACGAGGCCTCAGGCAGAGAAAGAAAAAAAGGAATACAGCATAGTTATTTGTGTGCTAGGCACTGTACATAACACGTGTCTATCCCATCATGTCACCTCAGGTACCATTTAACACATCTGTTCTGGCAGTTTTTTGCTTTGTTTTTTACAAAAGCTATCCACGGCAGAGTCAGTTATGTTTTGTATTGTGTTTATTAAATGTTTTGCCCAAATCTACACATACCAAAGTCCAAATTAGTAAGTAGGATTGTAATTCAGGTGCAAATAAATTTGAGATGATTGAGAATTACTGTAAAACCAACAAATTAAATCTTGCAGTGAAAGCATTTTAGTGCAAAGATTTGCAGTAACATTTGCATATTTCTGCATCAACAGAGAATTATATGCATACTTCATGTAAAGTAGAAAGTTGACACAGCCCAAAAAAAAAAAAAAAAAAAAAAACAGAAAAAAAACACCATTGCACTAAACGCTGACATTTGTGGCACAGGAATATAGGGACACAAAACTGACTAAAGACTGCTGAAGGCGGAATTTTAATACAAAAAGCAGCTTACACATACGTGGCAGATGGATGCAAAAACCCAGAACACCTATATATGGCAGCAGCAGTCTAAAGATGCATACACACATCAGACTATAGTCTTTGGAAAATGAAAGATCACAGACCTATCTTACCACCCTTCATGTAGTATGATAGCATTTCTACACAGTCTATTCTCTGGAGCTGAACTCCCCATCAGAAAAAAACTTTGCAATATGCTGCACACACAGCTGCTGTACAGACACAAAAGATGAGTATCTGCAAAAGATCTGTTCCTGCAAATTTCTTTCATAGTCTATATGATATCTGTAGATCCTCATACACACCTTGTTTAACTGACATTCATCTGCAGATCAGACAATCACCTGCAGATCTGAAAATCCATCCTGGTGGATCTGATCTGCAGATGAATGTCAGTTAAACAAGGTGTGTATGATGATCTGCAGATATCATATAGACTATGAATGCAATTTGCAGGAACGGATCATTGGCAGGAACAGATCTTTTGCAGATACTGATCTTTTGTGTCTGTACAGCATCTGTGTGTTCAGCATCTTGCAAAGATTTTTTCTGATGGGGAGTTCATCTCCACAGAATTGACTGTAGGTATGGCTCTCATACTACATGAAGGGTGGTAAGATTGATCTGTGATCTTTCATTTTCCAAAAACTATAGTCTGATGTGTGTATGCACCTTAAGGGTTAAGGGCAGACCGAATAACAGAATCAATTTACACATGTACCGAATTTAGCAGAAAGGTTTAAAACCTCTATTCCCTGCTTAGATTACAGATGATGCTGGCTATTAACGCCTATTGCTGCAATATGCAGCATATACCTTGTGACAAGGAGTGCGACCCCTTTGAATGGTGGCTGCTGCTGAAGATGCTGCAGCTCAAGAGTACCACAGTACAGAAGGACATTCAGTAGTGTGGCTCCTGCCCTCTAGTGGAGAGAGAGAAAAATGTTCCAAGCAGTGAAGAAATCCATCCTGCTTCTGCAAATGAAATGATGGAGTTGGCAGCTGCTGGCTGCTCCTTCACTACTGTTTAAAGGACAACTGTAGTGAGAAGTATATGGAGGCTTCCATATTTATTTCCTTTTAAACAATACCAGTTGCCTGGCCGTCCTGCTGGTCTGCAATAGTGTCTGAATAACACCAGAAACAAATATGCAGCTAATCTTGTCAAATCTGACAATAATGCCAGAAACACCTGATCTGCTGCATGCTTGTTCAGGGTCTATGGCTAAAAATATTATGCCTTGTACACACAGAGATTTTCTGGCAGATTTACTACCAGATTGATTATTTCCAACATGACTGATCTGATTTCCAATCGAATTTCCATAAAAATGATCGGAAAAATCGATCTGAAATCAGAACGGACATGTTGGAAATAATCGATCTGGCAGTAAATCTGCCAGAAAATCTTAGTGTGTGTACCAGGCATTAGAGGCAGAGGATCAGCAGGACTGCCAGGCAACTGGTATTGTTTAAAAGGAAATAAATATGGCAACCTTCATATCCCTCTTGTTACAGTTGTCCTTAAAAATAATTACGGTAATAATTGGTTTCCTGCATCAAATTCAGGCTACCACCATCTTGAAAAAAAAAAAAAAGACATGGAAAATGCAAACAAATGCATGAAGAATGAGAGTGACTGCAATTTTGCTTCCATATGAGATTCTGGGAGTTTGTGTAGTAGTTATCCCAGCATGCAACACGATCCTGCCTAAATGAATGATTGTCCTTTTCAAAAAATCAGGATACTTACCTAGGGAGAGGGGGAGGGAGAGAGGGAGGAAGAGAGAGAGGAGAAGGGAAATCCTCCCCCCCACCCCAGCTAGGATCCCAAAAGCGTCATGGACTCTCCTGCACACTGAGCAGTAGCACAGAGTAGCACAGTCAGGCTTGGCAGAAAAAGCCATCTATGCAGTATAGGCAAGCTCCTTCGACAAGCCCTCGCTGACAGGCATGCGGTGGTTTTGGCGCTGGAATGGCATTAAGGAGGGCGACCGGGGAAGCCTCAGGAGGATCAAGAGACTTCAGTCTCCTGAGGTAAGTACCCAAATTGGGACTTTTTTTTACTTCAGGGTCTCTCTAAAACGTAATGTTAATTGTTGTAAATGACATGAACAATTTTTGATTTGGGTCTGCTTTCACTTTTAATTTTTGATAGTGTAGAGCTGTCAATGTCCTTGCTGTAAAATACCATATATGACTGCCCGTTAAGAAGCTGCAGAGGACATGAGGAGAGGTAGCTACTAATCCCGACGTGCTTCCAACACGTGCTCTGCATAGGGGAACCCCGCACAGAATGTCACCTCCGGATAATCTGATCCTCCCACTTTTAGCCCCAAATTTGCATATAAAAAATTGTGGCTTCTCTGTGGTAAGATTACTGTAAACACACACTTTTTATGTCACTTCCTGTTCAGACAAGAAGTTAATGAATCTCATCAAAAGAATAAACTTGACAACATTTTTTTAAATGAAGAGTTAAAATTTCTATATGGATTCTGCTTCCATTGTCAACATCCTTTTCCTGTGTGCCCCAACAAGGGCACAGCTACTGGTAAACTGGAACAGGTCCTAATAAATTGTCAATGTATTCCAAAAAAAAAATTGGGTATATTTGGGCTTTTAAAAACAGTCATACTCTGGCTTTCAGATTACTAAATAATAATAAAAAAAAAATAGGTTAGGATAGCTATCACAACTCAGTATCAAGAAAAGCAAACAATAAGCTTACCATAGAAGAAATTACTCTTGCCGGATCCATTCCTTCCCACTGGAATACACAAGAACAGGAATATAGTGAACCATTGTTATAGCATCAAAAAGCCATTCCTGAAGTGAGAGGTATATGGAGGCTGCCATGTGTACTTACTTTTAAACAATATCAGCTGCATGGCTATCCTGATTATTCCGGCATAAGTGGAGCCTGAATTTAACACCTTAAAAAAGTATGCAGCTAATCCTGTCCGACTTGTCAGTAACATCTGATCTGCTGAATGCTTGTTCAGGGTCTATGGCTAAAAGTATTACAGGCAGATGATCAACAAGACTGCCAGGCAACTGGTATTGTTTATAATAAAATATTTTGGCCTCTACATATATCATTCTTACTTGAGATTCCTTGCATCCTCGTGGCCCCCTCTGCGGTCCCACTGGTGGCTGTGGTAATGCACGACTTCAAGTGAAGTCGTACATGCTCGCCCCACTGCGTACCCATCGCAGCATAATGTTGGCCACTGTAAGAGGCCTGTGCATTCTCTAAAGACTGAACCGCGCATGCGTAGGACTCTGCCGGGGACCTCGCAGGCTACGGTGAACTTGAGGAAGCACCAGGCAAGCCCAGTTTTCTTTTTTTAAGACAAAGCTCAGGGTCCTTTTAGGTGCGGAATCACAAACCGCAGCCATGTCTGAGGTAAAAGCTGCTTCATTCAGCTGCCCAGGTAAGTACAATTTTCCTAAAACAAAGCTCAGGGTCCCTTTAAGTTGAAAACAATAAAAAATATGACTCTAGAAAAGAGCTATATGCCTTTACATACTGTATACAATTTATTATCATAGAGATGTATTTTAAGTTCAGGTTTGCTTTTAAGTTGTCATTCCTAGAGAGATTTATTTTTTGCTATATGGAAGTGAATGTTTACTTTTTTTTATTTATTCATTTTTATTAACCTGGGGCCTCGTTTAGTCCCCTGCAGTCACCACGATCCCTTGTTGTCTTTCCATTCTGATCAATTCAGCAGCTGTCCCCTCTGAAAGCTGCATGCACAGCCCCAGGCCACCTCTATTGCGCTCTCCTGGCAAGGAGCGTTTGGCGCTTGCACAGTTCATTAAATTTGCCATTCCATATGTGACCAATACTCTGGTAACTGGACTGAGATCGAGGAGGCGCGCAGCAAGGGCAGCACATGCGCAGTAACCCACAACTGGCTCAGTCAGCCAGCTTTCGGAGGGGCACAGCTGCTGAAAGGATCCGAGAAAAATGACAGCGAGAGGCCAGGTCGACTACAAGGGGCTGGAGGAAGCACCAGGTAAGTTAAACTGCGCACCTAATATTTCTATTATATTAGAGGTGGCTATAAATCTGATCAGAGGCATCAATTACTTCCACACACTGCAGAATTGATTTTTAATAGATTTCAGCATGAAATCTATTGAAAATCTATAGAACCTACACTTCCCTCTGTTTCTGCCAGGACCCCCCAGGTCCCTGCCCTATTAATAGTGGCCCAACAGAGTACTCACAGCAGAGCGCACTCACTCACCTGTCCAGCTCGTACTCCTCCAGCATCCTTCCATCTGCATCTTCCCGATGCCATGAACATCTTTACGTGCTTTTGAGTCACGGAGAAGTGGCATTGGGGAGATGAAGACAGAAGGACACAGGAGGGAGTGCGCCGGCCAGACAGGTGAGCAGCAAGTGCACTCTGCTGTAAGCCAGAGGGTACCATTAATTGGGGGGGGGGGGGGGGGGGGGAGAGAATCACCGGCTCTGGGGCCCCAGGCCATTTATATACAGCCTCTACCGAGTAAGATCAATAATTTTTTATTAATTTCGGCTGAAAAACAAGCGAAATTACAATTGAGTGGCTATGTTGGCACGTTGATATCCATCAGATTTGATCAGTGATTAGTGTACGGACACCAAGTTTTCTTAAATTAATGACAACCACACTCACCAATAACATTGTGTTTTGAACTGAAAGGATCAACAACAGTCTGATCCCTGTAGCTCCGAAAGCCCTGGATGATCACCTGAGGGGGAAAACAAAAATAAGGATTTTAGTAACATGATGCAGGTTACACAACTTAAAGAGAATCTGTATGAAAAAAAAAATGTCCCTGGAGTACTCACCTCGGGAGGAGGAAGCTTCTGGATCCTATCAAGGCTTCCCCCATCCTCCTCCGTCCCACGGTGGTCTCCCTGGGCCCCTCCAAACAGCGGCCATGTAAATATTTACCTTCCTGGCTCCAGCGCAGTACAGCGGACCCGACTGGGATCAGCTATTTTTGAGAGCCGCAACAGCGCCCTCGCTGGAGCCGGGAAAGGTAAATATTGTACAGCCTGACAAATTGTTGGCTGTGCATTGCGAGGGGTGCAGTGAGACCATCGTGGGACACAGGAGGATGGGGGAAGCCGCAACAGGGCCCAAGGGCTTCCGCCGCCCGAGGTAAGTACCACCCAGGGGCATTTTTTTGTACAGAGTCTCTTTAAAAATTTAGAGAACAGACCGAATACCGGTTCACCCAGCTGCCGCTGAAATACCGGGCAGCATAATTACTATTCCCCCCTCCGAGCTGTGATAACTCAGAGGAAGTAATAATTCAGGGTTCAGCTATTACCAGCAGCCATATTACAATGATTACACTGCTGCGCGGCCACAGACAAAACAAGGCGGTGCCCAGGTCAGGCGAAGCATGAGGAAGAGCGCACACCGAAGTAACCTGCTTCGCTCAGATTATCCCTGGAATTGCCCCAGGTGACAGGAATGTTGCGGGAATACTCCCTCATGAAATGCTTTGCTACCACTGCAATTATGCCCAGGGCTGTGGAGTTGGTACATAAATCATCTGACTAACTCCGCCTCCTCAGTTTATGAAACCACTGACTCCAGATGCAAAAAAATTGCACTGACTCTTCAACGCCAGAAAAAGAGCTTATCTGAGCTCTCCGACTAATTTAGTCAGAGAGCAATGCTATTTTCTGAAGCACTTATACATTAAAGAAACAAAGGACAACTTCAGTTAAGGTGCCCATACACTCGTCAGATTGGCAGCAGATAGATAAGAAATGCATCTGATGGTCTATCTGATGCGTTTTTAGAACATTTTTTACCAGGATAGAATTCCAACAGATTTCAGTTTGAAATCTATTGAAATTCGATCTGATGGCATTTTTTTGCCATCAGATTTCCATTAAGGCCAATGCAAACTGATAAGCAATCTCTTCAGATCGACCTAAATTTTCCACCCTGCAAGTTCGATGGAAATCCATCGAAATCGATCGAAATCGGCCATTGATCGGTCGATTGGCCAACCGATTTGCAATCGATCGATCGGTCGGCCAGAAAATCGGCTGAGTGTATGGGCTGCTTTAAAGGATACCCGAAGTGACATGTGACATGATGAGATAGATGTGTTTGTACAGTGCCTAGCACATAAATACGGTAACTATGCGGTGTTACTTTTTTTCTATCTCTGTGTTACTTTTTTCTTTCTCTGCCTGAAAGAGTTAATTATCAGGTATGTAAGTGGCTGACTCAGACAGGAAGTGACTGCAGTGTGATCCTCACTAATAAGAAATTACCCTTTTTTTACCTCTTTCTTGCTCTCAGAAGCCATTTTCTGCTAGTAGAAAAGTTTTATAGATAGAATTTCTGATCAGTGAGGGTCACACTGTAGTCACTTCCTGTCTGAATCAGGACTGAGTCAGCCACTTGCATACCTGATATTTAACTCTTTCATGCAGAGAAAGAGAAAAAAAAAGGAACACAGCATAGTTATTTGTGTGCTAGGCACTGTACATACACGTCTAGCTCATTATGCTACATGTCAGTTTGGGTACCCTTTAAGATTTTACTGTAGAGGAGTTCAAAGGATCATTAGCTCTGGTTTGTTTCATAGTTTAAAATACACAGTGTAGTCTGTAAACTGCAAATATTAGAGAAAGTTGCAATGCAAAACAAAAAATAAAAAACTATAACTGAAAAAAATATGGAGACTCTTCTTTACTACCAAATGTTCTATTAATTATTTGCACTACACATACAACACATTAGTGTTAGATAGTGACTGGATAGGATTATGGTTAACCTCCTTGGCAGTTATCCCGAGCTAGGGTCAGGGCAGTAATCCCGACCTCTGCTCGGGGTAGCCGCCGGAGGCAGTATGCAGAGCAATGAGCGCTGCGGGAGCGTTTCTACATACCTCCCGGGGATCCCGACGTCGGCTGGCATTCATCTTCCTTTTCTCCAGGGCTCTACTTCCTGCTGGTGAGATCGCCGGCTGTGGTCATGACAACAGCCGGTAATCTCATTTTAGAGTTGCAGCGCCACCCGGAGGATGGAGGCTTAATTGCAGCGCTGGAGCCAGGGAGGTGAGTGGTTGTGGAACTGCTGCAGATCTCCCTGGCAGCATGATTTTTTTTAGGTTTTAGGGTCTGAAAGGGTGCAAAAAAATTGCACCGCTTTTAGACCCTAAAATCCAGAAAGAATCAGAAAGCCAAGGGGGTTAAGGGCTCTGCCTCTGACACAGGAGACCAGGGTTCGACTCTCGGCTCTGCCTGTTTAGTAAGCCACCTATTCAGTAAGAGACCTTAGGCAAGTCTCCCTAACACTGCTACTGACTTTAGAGCACGTCCTAGTACAGCTCTGGCGCTTTTAGTCTGCCAGGAGAAAAGCACAATATAAAGGTTATTTGTCTTGTCTTGACATATCATACTTTTTTTACGCTTCAGTGTCACTTTGAAGAGCCTATTCCATCTAAAACAAACAAACATTCTATTGATCCTCCTCTCATATAAAGAGATAATTACTTGCTGGGTCTTTTACCTCCAATTCTCTCCCTGAGCCTGCTGGCTTCCGGGTAGAAATGCTGTGGTGTTTCTGTGCCAATATCTCGGCTAGAGAAGGTGCCATGGTACTCCTCCACAAGGGGGGATAGGCTACTCACCAGAAGTCAGCAGATACAGGGCTCGGGGAGTGACTTGGGGGGGGGAAAGACCTGGCAAGTACTAAAGGACAACTGTAACGAGAGGCATATGGAGGCTGCCATATTTATTTCCTTTTAAACAATACCAGTTGCCTGGCAGTCCTGCTGATCCTCTGCCTCCAATACTTTTAGCCATAGACCCTGAACAAGCATGCAGCATGTCAGGTGTTTCTTACAGTCAGATCTGATAAAATTATCTGCATGCTTGTTTCTGGTGTGATTCAAACACTACTGCAGCCAAATAGAACAGCAGGGCTGCCAGGCAACTGGTATTACTTAAAAGGAAATCAATTTAGCAGCTTCTACATCCCTCTCGTTACAGTTGTCTATTAAAGAGAACCCGAGGTGGGTTTGAAGAATGTTATCTGCATACAGAGGCTGGATCTGCCTATACAGCCCAGCCTCTGTTGCTATCCCAAACCCCCCTAAGGTCCCCCTGCACTCTGCAATCCCTCATAAATCACAACCACGCTGCTGACAAACAGCTTGTCAGAGCTGGCTGTGTTTATCTCTATAGTGTCAGTCTGCTGCTCTCCCCGCCTCCTGCATAACTCCAGTCCCCACCTGCATCCCTTCCCTCCCTGCTGATTGGAGGGAAGGGACGGGGGCAAGGACCGGAGCTATGCAGGAGGCGGGGGAGCAGCTGAGACTGACACTACAGATGTAAACAGAGCCTCACAGCACGGCTGTGATTTATGAGGGATTGCAGAGTGCAGGGGGACCTTAGTGGGGTTTGGGATAGCAACAGAGGCTGGGCTCTATAGGCAGATCCAGCCTCTGTATGCAGATAACATTCTTTAAACACACCTCGGGTTCTCTTTAAAGGGAAAATAAAGACAGCGATGGAGGCTGCCATATTTAATTTACTTTTAACCCTCCTGGCGGTTAATTTTTTTTGCCAAATAGGCAGAAATCCAATTTTTTTTGTTTCATGTAAAGCTACCAGAATGGTAGCTACATGAAACACCACTAGAGGGCGCGGGGGGGCTCTTCCGCCGCTGCGTGCGATCGCCGCAGAGCGGCGGCGATCAAGCTGTGCGCGCGGCTAGCAAAGTGCTAGCTGCACGCACAGCACTTTAAATGGGGCAAATCGCCCCACCAGGGGCAGAGATATTATAAGGAAAACGAGCAGAAGATAAGAGAATTGCCCGCAGGGTCGAGCGGGGGAATCGATTGGGCGGCATAATCGAGCGGTACAAACGTAACGTGTATTCCCGGCATTATGCCTAGTACACACCATACAATTTTCTGTTAGATTTTCTGTAATTAGATTATTTTCTGTAAAGTACTGGCAGAGACTGGTCATTATCTCTGGTGCATTGTCTTCTGGTTATCGCCTGCTGAGTAGAACAATGCCTAATTGCTAGGCAAATAGATGGTTAGATAGATAATTTCTAACATAAAAAATTGTATGGTGTGTACTAGGCATTATGCTGGATACACATGGTGCGTTCCCGAACTCAATGCGCCGCTCGATTCGCTTTCGATGGATCGTTAGGTCGATTTGGCATACTTTACATGTGAATCGACCTAACAATCATCGAAATGCGCTCGGAAATAATAGAGTCTACGCGAATCGAGTGGCGCATCGAGTGCGGGAACGCACCGTGTGTATCCAGCATTAGAGGCAGATGATCAGCTGAATAGCCAAGCAACTGGTATTGATTAAAAGTAAATAAATATGGCAGCCTCCACATCCCTCTCTTTACAGTTGTCCTATAAAAGGGAAAATAAAGTGAGACAGATATAAAGGCTGCCATATGCATTTTTTTTCTTAAACAATACCAGTTGCCTGGCATCCAGCTGATCTTGTATGTAATGTATCAGTTGTGTCTGAATCAAACACCTGAAACAAGCAATGACACCGGAATAACTTTTTATTACTTATGCCATCAAAGCGATACATATTAGGGGTGCACGGTTTCTCGGTTTTAAATCGAAACCGCGATCCATTAGAAGACGATCTTCTGATCGTCAGTTTTTTGCGAATCGCGGTTTCGCCTGCCCGAGTGCCCGTACGGCTTTGCCCGCCTGAATGCATTCAGTTCTGAATGCGGAGGGAGGTGGGGGGTGGATCCACAGCGTGCCGTCCTGTCATACATAAGCTTGCTACTGATTGGGCAGAAGAAGCTGCGTACATCTCCGCCCACCGCCTGTTAGCGACGATATGACGGCATCGGCGGTAGGTGGAGCTGTACGCCGCTTCTTCTGCCCAATCACTAGCAAGCTTATGTATGACAGGGCGGCACGCTTGACTTGAGTGGATCCACCCCCCGCATTTAGCATTGCAACATTGTTACACTCGCCGCCGCGCCTTTATTAACTTTTCTGACCCCACAGCGACATCACCGGCTTCTGTGCGTGCGTGTGTATATATATATATATATATATATATATATATATATATATATATATATATATATATATATATATATATATATATATATATATATATATATATATATATATATATATATATATATATATATATATACATATATACATATATACATATATACATACACACATGCAGAGAAGCCTGTGATGTCGCTGTGAGTTCAGAAAAGTTAATAAAGGTACGGCGGCGAGTGTAACAATGTTGCAATGCTAAATGCGGAGGGAGGCGCAGATCACAGACCCTGACCCCATACACTACAACACACACACACACACACACACTGTACACACACACACTGTACACACACACACTGTACACACACACACACACACACACACACACACACACACACACACACACACACACACACACACACACACACACACAGTGATCTGGCTGGAAGAGGCTGAACACACTGTGACACACCGTAATGCAGTGAATGAGGGTGGCAGAGCCTAGTAGTGGCGGGGTCTGTGTGAGTCACTGGGTGTGCGGCAGCAAAGAATGACCCCCCCCCCCCAATCTTTTCTCTGTCACACAACCAGTGGAAAAAAATCGTGAAAAATCGAAATTGCAATTTCTGAGAGAAAAATCGCAATTTCAATTTTTCCCTAAAATCGTGCAGCCCTAATACATATCTTGTTTTTTTTACTGGGCAGTACTCTTCAGCAGTAAGACCATAGCAGAAACGCTGCATTCCCACGGCAGAACGATTAATACCCCCGAAATCCCCAGGGCAAAATTCAGGGCTTCTTCCAGATAGAGGCAGAGCTTTGTACAGTAGCTCCGCCTCTGCTTGCGTCAATCTCTGCCTCCTCTCGGTCTTCTTTCACTGAGAGGGGTGGGAAGAGGCAGAGATCGGAGAATGACGCGAGCAGAGCTCTGCCTCCCCTGGGCAGCAAAATCCACGACCTGGAAAGTCGTGGAATTTTGTCCAGGGATTTTGGGGGTATAAAGACATCTTTCTGCCGCGGGAATGCGACGTTTCAGCTATGGTCTTACTACTGAAGAGGACTGCCCAGTAAAAAGAGGTATTTTTTTTTAAGACTTCACATTCTCTAAATAAACATTACACAAAAGAAAAAAAATCCAGAAACCAAAAACGTTAAATGAACCAATGGTCACCATCACATATACTGAGGAAGGCAAAAGTAACACATACTTCCACATCCCGTAACCAAATTAGGACTCCTAAGGATCGGTTCTCATCTGCGTTTTCTTGCGGAACGTAAATAGAACGTATACTGTACAAACGGAACGGATGTGAAAGGATCCAATGTTGACCTACAAATGCATTCACCATCGTCCGTTGGTTGGTACGAATATGTTCCGTACATTCCAGTCCCTGAATCGAAAAATTGCTGCAGGCCCCAATTTTCCCGACCGTTCTGGCCAGCGGAACGAAACCGGACAAAAATTGCTGCAGCACTGGGGCAATGGAAATCGGAACGCTTCTTCACACTAGGGGGCTCAATTCACTATAGCGTGATAACTGCTATGACAGCAGTTATCACGCGATGTGCCGCGCGCAAAGGTTTTCACACGCACAGCGTTACTATCACGCTAGTGAATAGAGCCCTAGTGAAGAAACGGACCGTTCCACGAGGGAATGGGGGGAAGCGAACCTGAGCGGCGGGAGGGTGCAGCAGCCGGGCGGGTGAGGGAGGGTAAAATACACACCTAATGCTCTTTTGAAGCCGTGGGTAGAGGCTTCCGTCTGACTAGTCACATGACGCGCTGTATAGTGACAGCGGAAGAGGAGGAAGCCTCTACCGCCGGCTGCAAAAGAGCATTAGGTATGTATTTGCCGGCAAACTGAGTGAAAACTGATCCAATCGATCGTTGATCAGATCCGTTTTCACTTTCTATTTGGCAGTGTGCACAGAGCCATCCGGATCCGGTGAAGCGGAGACCAGATCCGCTTACCGGATCCGTTTGGCTCACAAACGCAGATGTGAACTGTGCTTTAGATGCAGCAACTTAGGGTTCGTATAGACGTCCGATAAAGATCGTTCGTTACGAACGATTCGTGACGTTTACACGATATTCAAATTAGACTGAAAAGATCGTTCGTAATGAACGATTGTGTACACACGTGAGCGATATAAGTATAAAGTACTGAACGACGAACGATTAAAAAATGCGTGCGCAAACGGAAGTGACGTTATGACAGGCAATAAGAACATGCGTTATCGGACGATCTTTGTACACACTGCAACGATTGAACGATTATCTTTCGAAAAAATCCGCCGGGTTGGATCGGTCGGATTGAACGATAACTGTCGTTATCGTCCAAAAAAACGATCGTTGGAAAATTTGGAGCGCACGATTATCGGTCCGATTGTCGTTATCGTTCGTTTTCGAACGATCGTTATCGTACGTGTGTACTCAGCTTTAGGTCCCAGGCACTCTATTGTTTCTGTGCAACAAAGGTGGCTGTGCAGAAACACATAGTTCTTGGGTTGCAGGGTTTATTTAAATCAATTAAATTGAATTGGCCAGCACTTTGAGAGGAACTGTTGCGAAAATCTTAAAATTTAAAACACATACAAATAAGAAGTACCGTATTTTTCGGACCATAAGACGCTCCGGACCATAAGACGCTCCAGGTTTAGAGGACAAAAATCAGGGGAAAAAAAAATATACTAACCCTGGTGCATCCATGGTGCAGGGGCATCTTGTGGATCTTCTCCCCTTAATCTTCCCCCCAATTATTTTCCTCTTGAGTCCTTCTTTGACCATCCTGTGTCCTCCTCTCTCCATTTGTCCTCCTCTGTCTCCTCTGTTCCCATGTCTTTTCTGTTCCCTTGTATCTCTCTTGTCCCCCGGTGTTCTCCTACCCCCTCCCCATCTTTGATGTCCCCGGTGTCCTCCTTTTCTCTCCCCTGTGTCTCTGATGTCACCCCCCCCCCCCCCCCATCTTCCCTGGTGTCATCCCCCTCCCCCATGTCCCCTGGTGTACTCCCCCCCCCCATCTCTGATGTCCCCTGGTGTCCTTTTCCTTCTCCCCATCTCTGACATGCTCCTGTGATCTGCTGCTTTCCCCCTTCCCCTTGGCTCTGATGTCCCCTGGTGTCCACTTTTCCCCCAGTGGCTCTGATATCCCTCTTTCCCTTCTCCCTTGTGTCTCTGATGTGCCCCGTGTCATCCTGTCCCCATCTCTGATGTCCTGGTTTCCTCCTTTCCTCCCTTCCCCATGTCTCTGATGCCCCCCTTTCCCTTCTCCCCCATATCTCTGATGTGCCTGTCATCCTTTCCCTCCCTCCGCCCTCTGATGTCCTGGTTTCCTCCTTTCCTCCCTTCCCCATGTCTCTGATGCCCCCCTTTCCCTTCTCCCCATGTCTCTGATGTGCCTGTCATTCTTTCCCCCCCTCCGCCCTCTGATATCCTGGTTTCCTTCTTTCCTCCCTTCCCCATGTCTCTGATGCCCCCCTTTCCCTTCTCCCCATGTCTCTGATGCCCCCCTTTCCCTTCTCCCCCATATCTCTGATGTGCCTGTCATCCTTTCCCTCCCTCTGCCCTCTGATGTCCTGGTTTCCTCCTTTCCTCCCTTCCCCATGTCTCTGATGCCCCCCTTTCCCTTCTCCCCATGTCTCTGATGTGCCTGTCATCCTTTCCCCCCCTCCGCCCTCTGAGGTCCTGGTTTCCTTCTTTCCTCCCTCCCCCATGTCTCTGATGTCCTCCTTATCCCGATCCCATCTCTGATGTGTCCCCCTGTGGCTTAATTTGCTTCCTCTGTCCCCCTTAAGGTGAGATCGTTACCATCAGCAAGAACGATGTGGAAGATCCTCAGTGCGGACGAGCAGGGATTCGGTCCTCGTTCATTCATGGATCCAGCTTCAAAGTACTTCCTTCAGGTTGCAGGCACCATGCGGCCAATCAGGAGAGGCGCTGCACGGACAACATCCAATCACTGCTACCGCTGTTCTAAGAGGACGCGATGGTCCCGCGGGCGGGACAAGGCTCTGTCATTGAGCCAATCGAGTGCAGTGATTGGCTCAATGACAGAGCCTTGTCCCGCCCGCGGGACCATCGCGTCCTGTTAGAACAGCGGCAGCAGTGATTGGATGTTGTCCGTGCAGCGCCTCTCCTGATTGGCCGCATGGTGCCTGCAACCTGAAGGCGCACTTTGAAGCTGGAGCTGCGAATGAAGGAGGACCGAATCCCTGCTCGTCCGCACTCAACATCGATCACGCTGATGGTAATTATTTCACTTGCAGGGGGACAGAGGCAGCACATTAAGCCACAGGGGGCACCGATACACGGGGTGGGGGAGGACATCTGGAAACACGGGACATCAGAGATGGGGAGGGAGCTGAGGAAGACAAAGGCACATTAGAGCCCCTGGGGTTGCAAAGGAGGACACCGGGACATCGGAGACAGTTGGAGGGGGGAAAGGAGACAAAGGAGCACATCAGAGACAAAGGATGGCAGCCTCCACAGGACACCTTCGGACTATAAGACGCACTGACTTTTCACCAACGCTTTTGAGGGAAAAAAAGTGCGTCTTATAGTCCGAAAAATACGGTACATTTCTCCCAGAGTAAAATGAGCCATAAATTACTTTTCTCCTGTTCCTGTCATTTACAATAAGAAGTAGAAATCTGTCATTACCAACAGATTTTGGACTAGCCCATCTTCTCACAGGGGAGTTCTCAGGGTTTTCTTTTATTTTTAAAAGCACTTAGTGAATGGCAGTTGCCCCGCCCAACTGCCAAAATAGTGTACAGCGAGCAGGGAGGCTGGCCAGCATCTTTGTATAAATCTTTTTCAGGGAATCTAGTTATAAAGAATAAAGGCCATGCTGAGAATCCCCTATGGAGAGATGGACTAGTCCAAAACCTGTCGGTAAGGTCAGATTTCTACTACCTACTGTGAGTGACAGCAACATAGGAGAGCAGTAATTTATGGCTCATTTTACTCTGGTAGAAATGTACTTCTCATTTGTATGGGTTTTAAATTTTAAGATTTTGGCGACAGTTCCTCTTTGATGCCACAGCAGTGCACTGACAAAACATACTCCAGCGCAGCACAGAAGTGTACCCATCAGGCAGTGCAGTCTATACACTCTCTGATGTCCCTACTGACGTGGACTGCTAAAGAACAGCATAGCAAGGCAAAAAAAAGTGTACTCAGGACCTTAGGGTGCACTCAGCAGGCCATCTTGGAGGAGGTTTTGTCCGAGGACACACTATTGGCTAGGTAGTGGTCGGTTACTGAATAGAATATTTGTCCTATCTCAAGAGGAGCCCAATATAAAACCCTATACGCATGCTAGATAAAACTCAGCCAAGGCGGTCAAGAAGAACCACCTCTGCCAAGAATCTAATGTGTCCTGCGGCCCTTGACCCCTTGGCCAGTGATACTCTGGGCAGATTGAGTCCAGCCATAGCATGGTTCTACTTATGCGCCTTGCTCTATTGGACCCATCTCTATCCACCCGCACAGTAGCAAAACACTTCTTGTGGTCAGTGACGCGTCTGTACAGTGTCGGACACCCACGCTATCGCCTGAGGGATCAATTATCAATGCCGCGCTGTCAACATTCCTTGTACATGTGTACAGAGTGAATACAAATCATTGTACTGTATATGGCCATATGAGAATGATGGAAGTAGCGGGTGCAGAGCAATGCCAAAACACACTTATCTATGCAGTTACTCCAATGCAAGAGGCTTGTTTCTCTTGTGAGGGCCCCCCCCCCCCCCCCCCCAAGTTCCTTTTACATGATGGGAATAGTAGGGTCTCCACAACAGCTGACATGGCAGCCTTGCTACTGACTCATCACAAGTGAAGGTGCTAGTCCACTTTAGGGGACCCAGCAGGAATCCTCATGGGGAACAGTGCTCCAATCACAGTACCCTCTTACAGCACAAAACACTGTGATTGGCCGAATAGTGTGGGTGTAGTTTACTACAACCTATTGGAAATCAATTCAAGTAAGTGCTGTCCACTCAATCACATTCCTGGAATTTCCCTATGAGGTTTCCTGTTGGGTCCCCTAAAGCAGACTAGCGCCCATGTGGCGGCTCTTATGTTGCCAATAGGTTCTTGCGTCCCCATAGTTAAATTGTAGGACTGGCAGTAGTAATGTCTATGACAACATTGTACAGACATGGTGACCCCTCATGCTGGGAGTTGTAGTGCCTCCATAACATCAGAGACAGAGTAGTAGTGTCCTTATGTCAGACATCCCACAGACGTGGTGACCCCCTCATGCTGGGAGTGTAGTTCCTCCATAATATCTGACAGAGAGTAGAACGTCTCCTTGACAACAGACATTCTACAGATGTGGTCACCCCTCATGCTGGGAGTTGTAATGCCTCAATAACAGAGACAAAGTAGTAGTGTCCCTATGACAACAGACATGCTACAGACATGGTGACCCCTCATGTTGGGAGTTTTAGTGCCTCCATAACATCTGCAATTGAGTGTAGCAATGTCCCAAGACAACACACATTCTACAGAGTAGCAGTGGCCCTATGACTACAGACGTGGTGACCCCTCATGTTAGGAGTTGTAGTGCCTCCATAACATCAGGGACTGAAAGTAGTAGTGTTCCAATGACAACAGACATGGTGACCCCTCATGCTTGGAGATGTAGTGCCTCCATAGCGTCAGACACATGTAGCTGCTATGCTGGGAGTTGTAGTGCCTCCACAGTGTCAGAAATCTGTAGCTGCTGTGCTGGGAGTTGTAGTGCCTCCACAGCATCAGACACCTGTAGCTGCTGTGCTGGGAGTTGTAGTGCCTCCACAGCATCAGACACCTGTAGCTGCTGTGCTGGGAGTTGTAGTGCCTCCACAGCTTCAGACACCTGTAGCTGCTGTGCTGGGAGTTGTAGTGCCTCCACAGCATCAGACACATGTAGCTACTATGCTGGGAGTTGAAGTGCCTCCACAGTGTCAGACACCTGTAGCTGCTGTGCTGGGAGTTGTAGTGCCTCCACATCAGACATGTAGCTGCTATGCTGGTAATTGCAGTGCCTCCACAGCATCAGACACATGTAGCTGCTATGCTGGGAGTTGCAGTGCCTCCACAGCATCAGACACATGTAGCTGCTATGCTGGGAGTTGTAGTGCCTCCACAGCATCAGACACATGTAGCTGCTATGCTGGGAGTTGTAGTGCCTCCACAGCATCAGACACATGTAGCTGCTATGCTGGGAGTTGTAGTGCCTCCACAGCATCAGACACATGTAGCTGCTATGCTGGGAGTTGTAGTGCCTCCACAGCAGACACATGTAGCTACTATGCAAGGAGCTGCAGTAGCACAATTACTACTATGCCCTGCAAAACAGACATTCTGCAGTTGTGGTGACCCCTCATGCTGGGAGTTGTACAACCTCCATAACATCAGGGACTGTAAGTAGTAGTGTTCCGATAACAGACATGGTGAACCCTCATGCTTGGAGTTGTAGTGCCTCCATAATATGGACTGGAAGTAGTAATGTTCCTATGACAACAGACATGGTGGCCCCTCATGCTTGGAGATGTAGTGCCTCCACAGTGTCAGACATGTAGCTGCTATGCTGGGAGTTGTAGTGCCTCCACAGCGTCAGACACATGTAGCTGCTATGCTGGGAGTTGTAGTGCCTCCACAGCGTCAGACACATGTAGCTGCTATGCTGGGAGTTGTAGTGCCTCCACATCGTCAGACACATGTAGCTGCTATGCTGGGAGTTGTAGTGCCTCCACAGCGTCAGACACATGTAGCTGCTATGCTGGGAGTTGTAGTGCCTCCACAGCATCAGACACATGTAGCTGATATGCTGAGAGTTATAGTGCCTCCGCAGCGTCAGACACATGTAGCTACTATGCTGGGAGTTGTAGTGCCTCCATAGCGTCAGACTTAGGTAGCTGCTATACTGGGAGTTGTAGTGCCTCCGCAGCGTCAGACACATATAGCTACTATGCTGGGAGCTGCAGTAGCACCACAATAACAACAATGCCCTGCAAAGCGCCCCATGCTTAGACACAACAGACAGCTCTTTTCCCCAGTCAGCTGTAAGCCGAGGCGCAGCACGGGTACCTGTTTGATATACATGGCTGCGGCCAGGCCCCTCCTCCTCAGTCGGTGTTCCGGTGAGGGGCGCCGCTATCCCCGGCCTTTCCTACTCCGAGTCTCCCGCCAGCAAACAAAATGGCGGCCGCCTCCTCCCCCCTCACCGCACAGCGCGGAAGCGACCAAAAGCGGGGGAGAGGAGGGCCGTACCACTTGTCCGGAGGGTGGGAGACTCTGCTGAGCGTGCCAAAAACCCTACCGACTGCCGCTAGGAAAGGGAAACTATATGATACAGGCAAAGAGTTAAAGCGGAGCACTCCAAAGAGGAGCGGGACCGCTGATAATAAGTATGCAGCCGGCGACTCCCCCCAGTACGAGGCAATGGTACAGTCTGCCTGAGGTAAGCGCTGCTGGCGCTAAACAGAACCTTCATTATTTACAGCAGCGACCTCTCTGGCCGGTATGAACAATAATACAGTAGTACTGTAGTAGTAGTTGTAGTAATAATAATACTGTAAAAATAATACTATGTATATATGTATTGCTATTTTAGTAATTACACAGATAAAAGCAACTCACATACAAAAAACATGAGCTTCCTTATCCAGAGAGTTGAAAAGTAAACTGAGTTACTGGAGCAAGTAATCAGGTGACAGCTGTACCTGAACTGAAAAAGCAAACTAAAATTAACCATAATGTTTTGCCTCCTTCACTGCACTGTAGCACTGTACATGGCCTCAATTCACTAAGCAGTTTAGACTAGTCTTCTGATGAATTTTAGTCTACTGATGGTTTGGTGTACTGTTTTAGACCTGGTCTAAAACATTCAGTAATTAGGTTGGAAGTGGCGTAGCTACAAACCTCTGGGCCCCGATGCGGAATCTGGATGTGCCCTCCCCCCCCCCCCGGCAACAACCGCAACCCCCACAACACCCGACGCACACACATATCCGAATCCCTATAGCTGTGCACGGCATGGCTATATCAATTCAGCTTTGCAGCAGCATGGGTGCCACGTTCAATTTGCAGACATTCGCAGCACCCAGAGGAAATAGGGCAATTAGTAGCAAGATGCCTTTAATTAGATAGATTACTATCAGTATAGGCATAGAATAAAGATGCATACACACATTCAATTTTGATTGGTCAATCACTGACCAATTTTACCACTGCATGTAGTATGAGGGCCAAGAGACTTTGAATACTGTGAACAGAGCTGGGCTCTCATAATACCTAGAAGTAGTAAAATTGGCTATTCAAAATTGTATGTGTGTAACAGGCTTTACAGCTAATACTGTACATACAATACAGCTGGTTTACAATCAGGAAAGGGACAGAGCAACACCTTATACTGTACATACTGGAGGTAGCAGGGATCAGCACACACTGCAGCTAGTTTACTGTCAGTACAGGCACAGAGCAACACCATATATTGTACATACAGGAGGTAACAGATCAGCAAACACTGCAGCTAGTTTACTATCAGTACAGGCACAGAGTAACAGCTTATACTGTACATGCTGGAGGCAGCAGAGATCACCACACGGTGCAGTTAGTTTACCATCAGTACAGGCACAGAGTAACAGCTTATACTGTACATACTGGAGGTAGCAAGGATCAGCACACGCTGCAGCTAGTTTACGATCAGTACAGGCACAGAGTAACAGCTTATACTGTACATACTGGAGGTAGAAGAGATCAGTATACACTGCAGCTAGTTTACTATCAGTACAGGCACAGAATAACAGCTTATACTGTACACATTGAAAGTAGCAGAGATCAGCTCGAACCTAGTGCTGGGAATACACGGCTCGATTCTGAGCTGATAAGATGGCTCAATAGATAATTTCCGACACGTCCGATCGTTTTGCCGCTCGATTCTGCATTGGGGACAATGGAAAAAGATAAGAAAAACAAGCGGAAAATAAGAGAATCGCCCACAGATTTGAGTGGCAATAACGATTGGGCGCAGAATCGAGCCCCAGAATCAAGCCCCAGAATCAACCCGTGTATTCCCAGCATAAGACCCGGCTCACACTTACGTTTAAAAACTTTGCTGCCAACACGCACATATATATACACACACACTGCTATACACACACACTGCTGCTGACTGACACACACGCACACACGCATGCAGCCACGCACACACACACCTTAGCACTGGGTCACAAAGCTGACTGGTAATACCAATTTGTATTATACAAACATGCATAATTAAACTTCACACTTAAATAGGATAATAATACAAGTGCATAACCATTCTAGAATACGAAAAACACTGCAATAAAATGCTACATTATAAAGCATAAATTCCCTGGACAGATTATAGGACCAACACAACAAACATACCCAGGCAATCAGGGGTGAGCCTGGGGTGCCTGGCACCTGGGTGCTAGATTTTCTCTGGCGCCTATGGGAGTGTTTAAATTAACCGCGCCCAACCACATAACCACACCTATGTCCTGCCTAATCACACCCACACCTTCCACCTCTTTACGCATGCATGTGATACCCCATTCCTACCCCTCTTCCATTGGCTTGCTCCTGGCTGGCTTTGGCTGCCTGCGAGTCTGCTAGTCTCTGGACTGACGCAGGCTGAGAGGTTCTGCGAGTGCGACGCAGTCACACACTGCGTATTTATGGCTGCCTGCGGCCACCCTACTCTCGCTCGCTGTCGTCGGCTCCTCCCCCCGCCAAGCCCAAGCGTGAGGTGGGCTGCCTGTATCTTTCCTGTTGCGCTGCGCAGCCTGCCAGTGTTGCCAACCTTTCATGTTATGTTTTACTGACAAATACCTAAAAATTTACTGACAAAGATTATTTTTACTGACAAAATTTCCCCACTAAATGCACATAAGAGACACCGTTTCACCAGTAAATGCACGTAATGACAGACAGCCTTTCATCAGTAAATGCACATAATGAGAGACAGCTTTTCCCAAGTAAATGCACATAATAAGAGACCGCTTTTCACCAGTAAATGCACATAATAAGAAACCGCTTTTCACCAGCAAATGCACATAATAAGAGACAACTTTTCCCCAGCAAATGCACATAATAAGAGACAGCTTTTCCCCAGTAAATGCACATAATGAGAGACAGCTTCTCACCAGTAAATGCACATAATAAGAGACAGCTTTTCACCACTAAATGCACATAATAAACCCTTTAGGCAGTGAGTGACAGGGAGCCCCTTTAGGCAGTGAGTGACAGGGAGCACCTTTAGGCAGTGAGTGACAGGGAGCCCCTTTAGGCAGTGAGTGACAGGGAGCCCATTTAGGCAGTGAGTGACAGGGAGCCCCTTTAGGCAGTAAGTGACAGGGAGCCCCTTTAGGCAGTGAGTGACAGGGAGACCCTTTAGGTAATGAGTGAGTGACAGGGAGCCCCTTTAGGCAGTGAGTGAGTGACAGGGAGCCCCTTTAGGTAGTGAGTGAGTGAGTGAGTGACAGGGAGCCCCTTTAGGCAGTGAGTGAGTGACAGGGAGCCCCTTTAGGCAGTGAGTGAGTGACAGGGAGCCCCTTTAGGCAGTGAGTGAGTGACAGGGAGCCCCTTTAGGTAGTGAGTGAGTGACAGGGAGCCCCTTTAGGCAGTGAGTGACAGGGAGCCCCTTTAGGCAGTGAGTGACAGGGAGCCCCTTTAAGAAGTGAGTGACAGAGAGCCCCTTTAGATAGTGAGTGAGTGACAGGGAGCCCCTTTAGGCAGTGAGTGACAGGGAGCCCCTTTAGGCAGTGAGTGAGTGAGTGACAGGGAGCCCCTTTAGGCAGTGAGTGAGTGACAGGGAGCCCCTTTAGGAAGTGAGTGAGTGACAGGGAGCCCCTTTAGGCAGTGAGTGAGTGACAGGGAGCCCCTTTAGGCAGTGAGTGAGTGACAGGGAGCCCCTTTAGGCAGTGAGTGAGTGACAGGGAGCCCCTTTAGGCAGTGAGTGACAGGGAGCCCCTTTAGGCAGTGAGTGACAGGGAGCCCCTTTAGGCAGTGAGTGACAGGGAGCCCCTTTAGGCAGTGAGTGACAGGGAGCCCCTTTAGGTAGTGAGTGAGTGACAGGGAGCCCCTTTAGGCAGTGAGTGACAGGGAGCCCCTTTAGGCAGTGAGTGAGTGACAGGGAGCCCCTTTAGGCAGTGAGTGACAGGGAGCCCCTTTAGGTAGTGAGTGAGTGACAGGGAGCCCCTTTAGGTAGTGAGTGAGTGACAGGGAGCCCCTTTAGGTAGTGAGTGAGTGACAGGGAGCCCCTTTAGGCAGTGAGTGAGTGACAGGGAGCCCCTTTAGGCAGTGAGTGACAGGGAGCCCCTTTAGGTAGTGAGCGAGTGACAGGGAGCCCCTTTAGCTAGTGAGTGACAGGGAGCCCATTTAGCTAGTGAGTGACAGGGAGCCCCTTTAGCTAGTGAGTGACAGGGAGCCCCCCCAGCCGCCGCTGCCGCTTCCCCCTTACCTTGCAGGCTGCGGCGTGTCAGACCTCAGGATCAGTGGCGACCCGACCAGTAAGAGCGGGCGCCGGACGCACCCGCTCTATATGCGAAAGTGATGTCACTTCCGCATATCAGTGCGGGCGCTGGGTCCCAGCGCCCGCACTATTGGTCGCCGCCTGATCGAGGTCTGACGGCTAGAGGGAGGGAGGGAGCAAGCGGCGACTAGAGCGGGGGGGGGGGGGGGCCGGGTCCTCCAACACACAGCCCCCGGGGCCCGGGCCCCTCCCCTGCCTCTTCAGGAGGCGGGCCTGGTCGCCACGGCGACCCCTGTGACCGCGGGCCCTACGCCAGTGTAGGTTGGTAAAGCAGGGAAAATGCTCAAAAGATGCAATTCAAAAAGGCAAACGAGGAGTTACCATGCCCACTTTTTCTGACAGAGATTAGACCCACTGATTTCTGTCGGTAAAGTACTTCTGTGAGGTATTTTAGATGTGAAGATGGAACCTTTTGAATTAATTATGCAGGAGTTTAATTGTATACAGAGGAGAGTTCATCAGAGGAGAAGGATGTCAGTCATAGCTACTCGTTTGTGAATTGCATCTTTTCGGGCGGAGAAGTTTCTTTTGCCTGTCCTGAGAGACTGACATGGACATGGAGAGAGACAAAAAAAACTTTCTGCTCTCTGAACAATTGTTGTAATGACTGCATCGGCTCACATTTGTAGACAGTCCCTATTCATTGTGCAGCAGGCTCTTGTGTACATCACCCTGCCCCCAGCCTCTTCACCCCTTCCCAAGTGCTGTGTACTGTAGTGATGCTGGGGAAGTCTGCAGAGCTAGTTCTGCTCCATCAGAGGAGGACAGAGTGAATGTAATAGACTGAGGCTGGTAGCAAACTCCTCTGTTGGTTTTCTGTATGTATTTTCTGCACACCATGGCCCATATGCACTTCCCTATTTCTCCTGAGTTTTCTCCTAGGTGATATTTTTAAACTTGTTAATAAATTGCCTTTTAAACCACCAGAAAGCAAGAAAATACTTGAAATTATTTTGATATTACTTTTTCACCTACTTTTTTGGTACTTTGTAGATGAAAACTGCTGGAAAATTATTTTAAATCAAAGATGAAAAATTATCTCCTAGGAGAAAACTCAGGTGAAAAAGTTAATTGCATATGGCATGCACGTTGTATTACAGAAGCCAATGTAATTGATAGAGAAAATGTGTGCAATGCTTCACTGCTGTCTGTTTTTATCTGCATGGGGAAAACACGTTCAAGTGTGCACTAGCCAATTGAATAGCATTGGTTCTCAGTTTACCTGTGCAGAAAGTGAGGGGGAGGGGAGGGGGCCCCATCCAAAGTTTTGCAGGGGGGGCCAGTGATTTCTAGTTGTCTGTCTGTGGGGAGAGATTAGCTGTGTTGTTTTGATACATCAGTAACTTTTTAACTACTTATGCCATATTAGTGATATATATCTTGGTTTTTTTTTCAGCAAAATCTAGGCTTTCTTTGGGTAATATTTTTTTATTTCTGCCCATTAGGGTTTAAAACCAGACTTTGTGTCAACTCCGTCATTTTTGGTGGGACTTTTGGCATGGATCCCCCTCTGGCATGCCCCTGTCCAGGTGTTAGACCCCTTGAAACAACGTTTTCATCACTTTTGTGGCCAGAAACAGTCTTTGTAGGTTTTTGCCTGCCCATTGAAGTCTATGGCAGTTCGCCAGATTCGCCTGTTCGCGAACATTTTGCGGAAGTTCACCGTTCACAAACAGAAAATTCTAAGTTCGCAACATCTCTAATGATGGACAGGCTGTGGGAGAAAGTTCCAAAGGAGAGGTGACACTCGTGAGAAGTCCTGGATGTGAGAGTGAGAGGATGTAACTGGATGATAAGAGGGTCTGGTGGAAGCAGCAAAGGGACGGTATCTGGAGATTAATGAAGACATTTATGGAGGGGACAGCGCTGGATGGGGAAAAGAGGTAAGTTACTTACCCAGCATCACTTTATGCGCTGATCTCTGCATGGGTGGTGGAGGGATGCTAGGACAACACGGAAAGCTATATGCGGTGGGTTGAGGGAAACAATTAGACTACCAGAGAAAGCTATTTGAGGGTGGTAGGGGACAACTACTCTCACATAGCTGGTGGTTGGACACAAGGGAGAGCTTTATGGGGGTTGGATGGGGTAACCACTAGGACACCAGGGAAAGCTACAGTATATGGGGGGTGGAAGGGGTAACCACTAGGATACCAGGGAAACTATATGGGGTTGGTGAAGCCACTAGTAGAATATCGGTAACATTACTGACATTCTACTATTGGGCACTGGCTAATACCAATAGTAGACTATGGGTAATTGTATCAATATACTATCATTTTACCTAACCTTCTTCTCACACTAAACCGCCCTCTACCTACATCTAACACTACCGTCCGACAACAGAACAAAGCAGAAGCACCAAGAAGAATAAAATACACTAAAAACTGTGGAACAATGGGAGGTAATGGTGGACTTACCTCCCCACTGAAGACTCGATTTTTCTGATTCAGACTTTTATTCAGCTTTTATTGAATACTCCAGACAGCAATGCAGTTGGGGCCTCTGTTTTATTCTATTGTCAGTGTATTTGTCCACCCTTGGTGGAGGGGCTACCCCCTTTCTTCCTAACTACAAAGAATGACTTCTTAACCTAAGTGAGCTTGGGTTTAACCTCCCCACCTGCCTTTACAGTGGTTGCCTTTGTTGAAACCCATCTTTGTGAGTATCATTTCATATCCATTTGGCTGTACCTATTTTGATCCTAACATACTAAACTATTGTGGGCACTCAATCTCCTTTTGTTTTCTATAAGTACCCCTAACACTAACTTACCATAACACCTAACACTAATGGACACAAAGCGCTTAGTAAGCGCCAGGAGAAAAGTGCAATATACGGGCTGGTTCACATTAGGCACTTTATCGACCGTGATCGCATTTGTGTCTGCAATCCGGCAGCCCAAATCTCGCGATTTGCCGCGATTCAGAGCGATTTGTGCTTGTGATTCCCGTTCAGTAGAACGAGAATCACAGAGCAATCGCCCCTGAAACATTGCATGCAGCACGTTTGCGATTAATCGAAATCGCAACCGCTGCAGTGTGAATGTATCTATAGGGATACATTGTAGCAGCGCTTTGCTGATTGCCGGCGATCAGCAAATAGCTGAAGAATCACCCCAGTGTGAACCAATGTGAACCAAATCAATGTTATTTGTTTTGTCTTGTACTATCCACCGATATCCGTGTCTCAATCTCAACCTAAAGTGTCCCTCTGCTGATATCTGCACCGCCCTCAGTCTCTATTTGTTGCCAGAAAATGTCATTTATGGGTTGCGCCTCCAGTGCTTAAAGGACAACCGAGGTGACATGTGACATGATGAGATAGGCATGACTTTGTGCACTTTACCCAGATTTATGGAACTTGTATTTTTACCACTACCACTCCAGTGTATGATCTTACATTGTATTACTATCTGCATTGTGTTGTGTTGTGTTGTGTTGCTTATTACCTGTATTGTTGTAGCTATTGTCTATTACCTGTATTGTGCTGTCACCCCTGTTATCATTGTCTGTAAAGGTAGCCATACACTGTTTCATTTGCCATCAGATTCGACCAACAGATAGATCCCTCTCTGATCGAATCTGATCAGAGAGGGATCGTATGGCTCGTACATTACCTGAAGCCTGGTCCCGGGCATCTTCTCAGCATCGGCTCCCGGCTGGCATCTTCTCCGCATCACCTTCCGCATCACGGCATCCGTGTATAACTTTCTGTCACTCCAGTGACAGCGGAAGTTCAAATAGAGTGCCCTCTATTTGTACTTACTTCTTCCGCTGTCACTGCAGTGACACAGGAAGTTATACACGGATGCCGTGATGCGGAAGGTGATGCGGAGAAGATGCCAGTCCGGAGCCGGGAGGTGATGCGGAGAAGATGCCAGTCCGGAGCCGGGAGGTGATGCGGAGAAGATGCCGGGAGCCAGCTTCAGGTAATGTATACCTGCGTCGATCGTACGCCGCTAGCGACGCGCTCCCTACCCGCGGGCGATCAACGGTAATTTCCCGCACGGAGCGATCGACAGGATCGATCTATTTCGGGACGAAATAGATCGATATTTAGTGTTGAGAGTGAACGATGTGACAGCAGATTCGATCCCAGTGATCGAATCTGCTGTCGATCGGCGGGTAATCGGCCTAGTGTATGGCCAGCTTAATCCTATTTATTGTACAGCGCTGCATAATATGTTGGCGCTATATAAATCCAATAAATAATAATAATAATGTTTATGTATAGTGCCAAGCACACAAATAACTAGGCTATGTTCATGTTTTTCTTTCTCTGCCTGAAAGAGTTAAACATCAGGTATGCAAGTGACAGTTTCTGTCCGGGTCGGACTGGGTCAACCCTCATTGATAAGTAATTACAGCTATAAAATACTTTCCGGTCAGTAAATGGCTTCCGAGTGAAGGAACAGGATAAGAGGGTCAATAATTCATAGATTTGAGCTCTAGCATACTTCAGTGAAGGTGTCATTGAGCAGAGACAATGAAACAGTAAAAACATAAAAACTAGATTAAAGGATACATCCGAGCAAGCTAAAAAAGAAAAAAAATCCACTTACCTGGGGCTTCCTCCAGCCCCTGCCAGCCGTCCTGTGCCCTCGCCGCAGCTCCGCTCCACGCTGGTGGTCCAGGGTCCCCTCCGGCGCAAGATCCTCACTGCGCATGCATTAACGGCTCTCGAAGCCGTGCTGACATCATCTGGACTGTACTTGCAGGCGCAGTACTTTGCGCGAGTGCAGGTAGAGACCTGACGAGGTCGGCATCTGCACCAGAGGGGACCGGGAGCCACCGGAGCAGTGGCAAGGGCACAGGACGGCTGCCAGGGGCTGGAGGAAGCCCAGGTGGATTTTTTATTTTTAGGTAGCTGGGACCATCCCTTTTTTTTTTTCTTTTTTTTTTTTTAACCCAAAAAAAGTGTTTATTAAATAGCATATTTCTTATACAAGGCAAATACAGAGTACCGAGTTTAAACATTGTATGCATTGTGACAACCGCTGTAGAGGGGTACATACATAGGTAAACATGAGAGACCTGAAAAGTAGAATCTTATATGAAGATAGCATTATAAACTTTCAGTAGTAGAGGGCATGCATTTATTAAGTTGAGACACTCAATAACAGTAGTAATAATTAGGTACAAGTTGTTAATAGATTTGTGTAAGAACATAAATTAATGGTTTTTCCATCTGTCCCATACAAGGTGGAAACTTAGGACCTTCCCTTTAAATATAAAACAAAACTTTAAGATATCTAAAAAAGTCATTTTAGGAGGAGGAGGATAGATACAATTGTTTTTCTCATCAGTTTATTTTCACCTCTGATCAGTGGTGTAGCTAAGGCCCGGTTCACATTAGCGTTCCATGTCCGGCTTCCCCGGACCCGGAACACTCCGTACACAGCGGATGGTGAATGGATACATTGTTAATCAATGTATCCATTCACACTCGTACGCCGTCGGGATCCGATCCAGGAACGCAGCTCCGGGACGGTCCGGCTTTTTTTCCAACATGCGCTATTTTTCAGTCAGTCCCGGTGCGGCTGCGGACCCGGGCCGGATCTTGACCCGAACATGCGGCCCATGCTGTGCAATGAGAAACGGATGTTTCTCATCACACTGGCAATAGGACCGGATGCTTCCAGCACCGGTCCTATGCCACTTGGGGGGCCCGGCCTACACGCCGGTATCCTCCATGCTTGCGGTGCCTTTCTGGCACTGCAAAGTATCTAGTTCCGGCTACTTTATTGTAGCCGGAACTGATACATTCTGGATCCACAACTTGTGCCGCCTTGTGGCCACCGCAGAGACCCGTACGGTCTCTTTGCGGCCCCTGGACACTTGCGGACTCGAACCGCAAGTGTGAATGGGGCCTTAGGAGCTATGGGCCTCAAGGAGCTATGGGCCTCGGTGCAAGTTTAACATGGCCCCCCTCCCCCAAGCACTCTATACATAACAATTGATATGGCGCACCAAAACCTGCCAAGGACAACCACAGTGTCAGAGTTGCAAGAAAGGGATGGGGAACAGTGTGTTAAGGATTACTACTATTCAAACCATCTATAGAAGTGATTATTACAAGCACAGGACCAACAGAGAGCTAATACTGTGATAGAGGGTGGACCCTTTGGGGCCCCTTTGGCCCAAAGGCCCCGATGCGGTGGCTACCTCTGCACCCCCTATTGCTACGCCACTGCCTCTGATGTCCTTTAACCTCTATAGCGGTAACCCCGAACTGAGCTCGGGGTAAGCCGCCGCGGAGGATATCTCAGCCCCTGGTGGGGCGATTCCTGTCTTGTAAATTGCTGTACGCGCAGCCAGCACTTTGCTAGCTGCGCGTCCAGCTCGATCGCCGACGCTCTGCGGCGATTGTCCGCACGCAGCGGCGGAAGAGGGCCCCCCCCCCCGCCAGAGCCCTGCGCAGCCCGGACCAATCAGTCCCGGGCAGCGCAAAGGGCTGGATCGGATGGGTCTGACATCAGGACGTCGGCTGACGTCCATGACGTCATTCCGATCGTCGCCATGGCGACAGGAGAAGCCAAACAGGAGATCGCGTTCTATACGCGATCTCCTGTTTACTTTTGTGGCCGGCGGCGATCGGACTAGAGGGACACATGCGCCCTCTAGTGATGTTTTATGTAGCTACCACTCAGGTAGCTACATGAAACAAACAAAAACATTTTTTTTTAAAAAGTGCAATGCAGCCTCCTTGGTGGAAAAATTGAACCGCCAAGGAGGTTAAAGGAACACTGAACAGACCTAAAAAAATAAGAATTAACCGCACATGCACTGAATGCTTATGGTGACGGGCGCATGATCCAGATGGGCACACGGATGGGTCGCACATGCGCAGGACTCCCAGCCAGATTGCGCTGTTAATGGAGCCCCCAGCGGGACCACAGAGCAGAGGGTGCAAAGGGACCTCACAGGCTACAGGGGGCTGGAGGAAGCCCAAGGTAAGTTCAGTATTGCATTTTTTAGGTCTGCTTCAGTGTACTTTTAAATTATACACTGTGTGCAGCCGCCGCTATAGCCGCAATTAACATCTATGCAGCACCCAAATTACCAGGGGTGCGGAGGCACCTAATTCATCGTAGACATCAGATCTGCAAGCTTGTTCTGGGTCTATGGCTAAAAGTATCAGAGACTGAGGATCAGCAGGATAGCCAGGCAATGAGCATGATTTCAAACATTTCAGCCTCCGTATCTCTCTCACCTCAGGTCCCATCTTTCCCAAAATTCAAAGCAGTGTGCCTGCTTTGAATTTTGAAGGTCAACCTGCAATTCTGAATGTAACCACAAGGTGGAATCCTTGGACTGTGCTATTACCGTAGCCGGTTTTTCTACATAAAGTTGGTTGGAGCCATTAGTAGTGAGAAAGATATCAATGCTGTAGTGAGCAGAATACACAGGGATAAGCAGCTGCCATGGCTCAAAATATGTGATAGCTTGCACTTTTGCTTCTCTAATGCTGCTCTCCTCCTTCTTAGGCAATTGCAGCAGTACTGTGGCAAGGGATCACAATGTTGGACTACTGTAATGTTCTCTATACAGTCCTTCCAAACAAAGTCTGCACCGCCTGCAATTAGTACAGAATGCTGATGCAAGACTGATAACAAGCCAACCCTGCCATTGCCACATAACACCAACCCTAAGCTCATTCCACTGGCTACCGATAAAATGGAGAATTCTATTTAAGACTGACTTATTGTTATTCCAATCCTTTCATCTGGAGCCTGGATACTTGAATGATTTGTTGCAACTGCATCACACCTACAACAATTTTAGATCAATAGGATCTAATAACTTGGTCACCCCCAGAATCCACCTCAAAACCTGTGGAGACTGAGCCTTCTGTCATGCTGCCCCTACACTTTGGAACTCCCTGCCACACCCAATCAGGACATCTGCATTTCTGGAAACATTTAAAGAGAACCAGAGCTGAATAAAAGACAAAGATTTATACATACCTGCGGCTTCCTCCAGCTCCATCTGCTCAGATCGCTGCCACGCCGCCGTCCTCCACTGTTTGCAGCTCCAGTATCAGGTCCCGTCACTTCTGTCAGTCGCGGCCAGTCTAACGTAAGAGAAGTGCACTCTTTGCATATCTCTCCAGCAGCCGCTGTAGATGTACGTAGAGCGTGCACTTCTGCATAGACTGGCCTTGACTGGATGACGTGACGTGATCCCATACCGGAGCTGCGTGCAGCGGAGGACGGCGGCGTGGTAGCGATCCGAGAAGAAGGGGCTGGAGGAAGCCGCAGGTATGTATAAATCTTTGTCTTTTATTCAACTCTGGTACACTTTAACCACTTGCCGACCGCCCACAGCCCATGGGCGGCGGCAAAGTGGATGCCTTAAGGACCGCAATACGCCTTAGGGCGTTGCGTCCTTTTCCTATGCCGGGGGAGCGATCGCGTCATTGATGACGCGCGCTTCCCCCGGCAACTGGCTCCGCCCACCCGCCATAACATCCCGCCGGCCATACGGAAGCGCCGGCGGGATGTTAACCCCGCGATCGCCGCTACAAAGTGTATAATACACTTTGTAATGTATACAAAGTGTATTTTACAGGCTGCCTCCTGCCCTGGTGGTCCCAGTGTCCGAGGGACCACCAGGGCAGGCTGCAGCCACCCTAGTCTGCACCCAAACACACTGATCTGCCCCCCCCGCCCACTGATCGCCCACAGCACCCCTCAGACCCCCCCCTGCCCACCCCCCAGACCCCTGTTTGCACCCAATCACCCCCCTAATAACCCATCAATCACTCCCTGTCACTATCTGTCAACGCTATTTTTTTTTATCCCCCCCTGCCCCCTCCTGATCACCCCCCCACCCCTCAGATTCTCCCCAGGACCCCCCCAGACCCCCCCCCCCTGTGTACTGTATGCATCTATCCCCCCTGATAACCTGTCAATCACCTGTCAATCACCCATCAATCACCCATCAATCACCCCCTGTCACTGCCACCCAACAATCGGCCCCTAACCTGCCCCTTGCGGGCAATCTGATCACCCACCCACACCAATAGATCGCCCGCAGATCCGATATCAGATCACCTCGCAAATCCATTGTTTACATCTATTCTCTCCTCTAAACACCCACTAATTACCCATCAATCACCCATCAATCACCCCCTATCACCACCTGTCACTTTTACCTATCAGATCAGACCCTAATCTGCCCCTTGCGGGCACCCAATCACCCGCCAACATGCTCAGATTGCCCTCTGACCCCCCCTTATCAATTCGCCAGTGCATTAATTACATCTGTTCTTCCCTGTAATAACCCACTGATCACCTGTCAATCACCTATCACCCATCAATCACCCCCTGTCACCCCCTGTCACTGCCACCCATCAATCAGCCCCTAACCTGCCCCTTGCGGGCAATCTGATCACTCACCCACACCAATAGATCGCCCGCAGATCCGACATCAGATCACCTCCCAAATCCATTGTTTACATCTATTGTCTCCTCTAAACACCCACTAATCACCCATCAATCACCCCCTATCACCACCTGTCACTGTTACCTATCAGATCAGACCCTAATCTGCCCCTTGCGGGCACCCAATCACCCGCCCACATGCTCAGATTGCCCTCAGACCCCCCCCCCCCCCCCCTTATCAATTCGCCAGTGCATTAATTACATCTGTTCTTCCCTGTAATAACCCACTGATCACCTGTCAATCACCTGCCAATCACCTATCACCCATCAATCACCCCCTGTCACTGCCACCCATCAATCAGCCCCTAACCTGCCCCTTGCGGGCAATCTGATCACCCACCCACACCAATAGATCGCCCGCAGATCCGACATCAGATCACCTCCCAAATCCATTGTTTACATCTATTCTCTCCTCTAAACACCCACTAATTACCCATCAATCACCCCCTATCACCACCTGTCACTGTTACCTATCAGATCAGACCCTAATCTGCCCCTTGCGGGCACCCAATCACCCGCCCACATGCTCAGATTGCCCTCAGACACCCCCCCCTTATCAATTCGCCAGTGCATTAATTACATCTGTTCTTCCCTGTAATAACCCACTGATCACCTGTCAATCACCTGCCAATCACCTATCACCCATCAATCACCCCCTGTCACTGCCACCCATCAATCAGCCCCTAACCTGCCCCTTGCGGGCAATCTGATCACCCACCCACACCAATAGATCGCCCGCAGATCCGACATCAGATCACCTCCCAAATCCATTGTTTACATCTATTCTCTCCTCTAAACACCCACTAATCACCCATCAATCACCCCCTATCACCACCTGTCACTGTTACCTATCAGATCAGACCCTAATCTGCCCCTTGCGGGCACCCAATCACCCGCCAACACGCTCAGATTGCCCTCTGACCCCCCCTTATCAATTCACCAGTGCATTAATTACATCTGTTCTCCCCTGTAATAACCCACTGATCACCTGTCAATCACCTGCCAATCACCTATCACCCATCAATCACCCCCTGTCACTGCCACCCATCAATCAGCCCCTGTCATTGCCACCCATCAATCACCCCCTGTCACTGCCACCCATCAATCAGTCCCTAACCTGCCCCTTGCGGGCAATCTGATCACCCACACACACCATCCGATCGCCTGCAGACCCGCAGTCAGATCACCTCCGAAGTGCATTGCATCTGTTCTCTCCTCTAAACACCCACTAATTACCCATCAATCACCCCCTGTCACTGCTACCCATCAGATTAGACCCCCATCTGCCCCTAGGGCACCCAATCACCCGCCCACACCCTCAGACCCCAGCCCTGATCACCTCGCCATTGCATTACTTGCATCTATTCCCCCCACTAATCACACCTTGAGACACCCATCAATCACCTCCTGTCACTACCTGTCACCCCCTAGCACACCTACCCATCAGATCAGGCCCTAATTTGCCCCGTGTGGGCTCCTGATCACTCGGCCAAACCCTCAGATCCCCCTCAGACCCCCTTCCGATCACCTCCCCAGTGCATTGAGTGCATCTATTTTCCCCTCTAATCACCCCCTGAGACACCCATCATTCACCTCCTGTCACCCCCCTAGCACTCCTATCCATCAGATCAGGCCCAATACAACCTGTCATCTAAAAGGCCACCCTGCTTATGACCGGTTCCACAAAATTCGCCCCCTCATAGACCACCTGTCATCAAAATTTGCAGATGCTTATACCCCTGAACAGTCATTTTGAGACATTTGGTTTCCAGACTACTCACGGTTTTGGGCCTGTAAAATGCCAGGGCGGTATAGGAACCCCACAAGTGACCCCATTTTAGAAAAAAGACACCCCAAGGTATTCTGTTAGGTGTATGATGAGTTCATAGAATATTTTATTTTTTGTCAAAAGTTAGCGGAAATTGATTTTTATTGTTTTTTTTTTTACAAAGTGTCATTTTTCACTAACTTGTGACTAAAAGTAAAATCTTCTATGACCTCGCCATACACCTAATGGAATACCTTGGGGTGTCTTCTTTCTAAAATGGGGTCACTTGTGGGGTTCCTATACTGCCCTGGCATTTTAGGGGCCCTAAACCGTGAGGAGTAGTCTAGAAAACAAATGCCTCAAAATGACCTGTGAATAGGACGTTGGGCCCCTTAGCGCACCTAGGCTGCAAAAAAAGTGTCACACGTGGTATCGCCGTACTCAGGAGAAGTAGTATAATGTGTTTTGGGGTGTATTTTTACACATACCCATGCTGGGTGGGAGAAATCTCTCTGTAAATGGACAAATGTGTGTAAAAAAAATCAAACAATTGTCATGTACAGAGATATTTCTACCACCCAGCATGGGTATGTGTAAAAATACACCCCAAAACACATTATACTACTTCTCCTGAGTACGGCGGTACCACATGTGTGGCACTTTTTTACACCCTAAGTGCGCTAAGGGGCCCAAAGTCCAATGAGTACCTTTAGGATTTCACAGGTCATTTTGCGACATTTTTCAAGACTACTCCTCACGGTTCAGGGCCCCTAAAATGCCAGGGCAGTATAGGAACCCCACAAATGACCCCATTCTAGAAAGGAGACAACCAAAGGTATTCCATTAGGTGTATGGCGAGGTCATAGAAGATTTTATTTTTTGTCACAAGTTAGCGGAATATGACACTTTGTGAAGAAAAACAATTCAAATCAATTTCCGCTAACTTGTGGCAAAAAATAAAATCTTCTATGAACTCACCATACTCCTAACGGAATACCTTTGGGTGTCTTCTTTGTAAAATGGGGTCATTAGTGGGGTTCCTATACTGCCCTGGCATTTTAGGGGCCCTAAACCGTGAGGAGTAGTCTTGAAACAAAAATGACCTGTGAAATCCTAAAGGTACTCATTGGACTTTGGGCCCTTTAGCGCAGTTAGGGTGCAAAAAAGTGCCACACGTGGTATTGCCGTACTCGGGAGAAGTAGTATAATGTGTTTTGGGGTGTATTTTTACACATACCCATGCTGGGTGGGAGAAATACTTCTGTAAATGACAATCTTTTGATTTTTTACACACAATTGTCCATTTACAGAGTTATTTCTCCCACCCAGCATGGGTATGTGTAAAAATACACCCCAAAACACATTGTACGACTTCTCCAGAGTACGGCGATACCACATGTGTGGCACTTTTTTGCACCCTAACTGCGCTAAAGGGCCCAAAGTCCAATGAGTACCTTTAGGATTTCACAGGTCATTTTGCGGAATTTGATTTCCAGACTACTCCTCATGGTTTAGGGCCCCTAAAATGCCAGGGCAGTATAGGAACCCCACAAATGACCCCATTTTAGAAAGAAGACACCCAAAGGTATTCCGTTAGGAGTATGGTGAGTTCATAGAAGTTTTATTTTTTTGTCACAAGTTAGCGGAAATTGATTTTAATTGTTTTTTTTTCACAAAGTGTCATGTTCCGCTAACTTGTGACAAAAAATAAAATCTTCTATGAACTCACCATACTCCTAACGGAATACCTTGGGGTGTCTTCTTTCTAAAATGGGGTCATTTGTGGGGTTCCTATACTGCCCTGGCATTTTAGGGGCCCTAAACCATGAGGAGTAGTCTTGAAACCAAATGTCGCAAAATGACCTGTGAAATCCTAAAGGTACTCATTGGACTTTGGGCCCTTTAGCGCAGTTAGGGTGCAAAAAAGTGCCACACATGTCGTATCGCCGTACTCAGGAGAAGTAGTATAATGTGTTTTGTGGTGTATTTTTACACATACCCATGCTGGGTGGGAGAAATAACTCTGTAAATGGACAATTGTGTGTAAAAAAAATGAAAACATTGTCATTCACAGAGATATTTCTCCCACTCAGCATGGGTATGTGTAAAAATACACCCCAAAACACATTATAGTACTTCTACTGAGTATGGCAATACCACATGTGTGGCACTTTTTTGCAGCCTAACTGCGCTAAGGGGTCCAAAGTCCAATGAGCACCTTTAGGCTTTACAGGGGTGCTTACAATTTAGCATCCCCCAAAATGCCAGGACAGTGAACACACCCCACAAATGACCCCATTTTGGAAAGTAGACACTTCAAGGTATTCAGAGAGGGGCATGGTGAGTCCGTGGCAGATTTCATTTTTTTTTGTTGCAAGTTAGCAGAAATGGAAACCTTTTTTTTTTTTTGGTCACAAAGTGTCATTTTCCGCTTACTTGTGACAAAAAATAATATCTTCTATGAACTCACTATGCCTCTCAGTGAATACTTTGGGATGTCTTCTTTCCAAAATGGGGTCATTTGGGGGGTATTTATACTATCCAGGAATTCTAGCCCCTCATGAAACATGACAGGAGGTCAGAAAAGTCATAGATGCTTGAAAATGGGAAAATTCACTTTTTGCACCATAGTTTGTAAACGCTATAACTTTTACCCAAACCAATAAATATACACTGAATGTTTTTTTTTTTATCAAAAACATGTTTGTCCACATTTTTCGCGCTGCATGTATACAGAAATTTTACTTTATTTGAAAAATGTCAGCACAGAAGGTTAAAAAAATCATTTTTTTGCCAAAATTCATGTCTTTTTTGCTGAATATAATAAAAAGTAAAAATCGCAGGAGCAATCAAATAGCACCAAAAGAAAGCTTTATTAGTGACAAGAAAAGGAGCCAAAATTCATTTAGGTGGTAGGTTGTATGAGCGAGCAATAAACCGTGAAAGCTGCAGTGGTCTGAATGGAAAAAAAGTGCCTGGTCCTTAAGGGGTAGAAAGACTGTGGTCCTCAAGTGGTTAAGTCCAAATTGAAAAGTTACCTTTTTAGCATGGCATTTATAGACACCTGAATATTTCCTCTGTAATATGGTCCAACCCTGTATTGATCTGAAGCATATCTATGTGTTTTGAGTCCTATGATAGAAAAGTGCATGTTAGCCAGTGTGTAGGTGCCACAGTACAGGTTAGCCAGTGTATAGGTGCCACAGGACAGGTTATCCGATGTATAGGTGCCACAGGACAGGTTATCCGGTGTATAGGTGCCACAGGACAGGTTATCCGGTGTTTAGGTGCCACAGTACAGGTGTAAGGGATAGCGGACCCGCTGCCAGCATGCATATGGCAGCAGGCTCCGCTTCTCAGACTCTTATCGCCGGCGTGCCGCCGAGCGGGGCTGTGCGGTTGGCGGAGTCTGTATGCTCGGCGGACTCCACCGTGCAGTTGCCTTCTGTGGAATCCCTTTCACCGGCACTTGCCCGCCGCATAACGCGCGCGCGCGCGAGAAGGCAGCATCTTTATGCCTCGAGACGGGGAGTCAGCTGACCAGGCCAGTCAGCTGACTCCATCTCCGCTGGTGATTGGCTGGGGCTCTGGGGCGGCGCAGGGCAGCTCACTTGCTACAAATAGGACTTGCTAGTCAGTAGCAAGTTGTCTGCTGTCGTGAATACACTTCTGTGTAAGCGCTCAGACCTTAGTTCAGTGCCCTGGTGTTGATGCTAAGGATTTCACACCTTAGTTAGGATTTTATTTGATATTATTTGTGTTTGACTCCGGCTATCCTTGACTACTCTCTCGCTCTACGCTATTGTACCTCTGCCTATCTGATTCTTGTTGCCGACCTCTGCCTGATTACCGATTATTCTTCTGCCTTCTGCTCCTGTACCGCTGCCGCCATCTCTGTTGCTGAACCTTTGCCTGCCTGACTTTTCTCCCTTCAGTGGAACGTCTCCCACTGGAGGGTTATCTCTGAGGCTTGCCTCTCCGAGACGCTTGCCCCAAGCAGACGATTACTGCTAGGGGTCGAGATTCCTCATTCTGCCTGGTTAGAGGATCTCACTCACGGGATTCCCATTCAGAGGTAGCCACACCTCCTAGGAATTACCGTGTGGTGGATATTTCCACACTTCTGTGATATATATTACTGTCTTTATTGTGTTTCTTTTGCTGAGGTGTCCAGAGGTTAGCTAATTACCTGTATTATCGGTGATTCTGCAGATCATCAATAATCAGGTATTTATCTGCATTCTTGGTGATACTGCAGATCGCCAATAATCAGATTCTCTCTGTGCGCTGACACCAATCGTTACAGAACAGCAGACCACTAGTATGGATGCATTACGCAGTCAGATCGAGACTTTAACCACCTCACTTAATGAGACTCTGTAACATCAAAAAGATCCCCTGGGGGGTACTCACCTCGGGTGGGGGAAGCCTCGGGATCATAATGAGGCTTCCCACGCCGTCCTCTGTCCCACGGGGGTCTCGCTGCAGCCCTCCTAACAGCCGGCGACAGACCCGACTGTCAGTTCAATATTTACCTTTGCAGGCTCCAGCAGGGGCGCTGTGGCTGCTTTCGGCTCGGAACTAGATGGAAATACCCGATCTCCGTCGGGTCCGCTCTACTGCGCAGGCGCCGGAGACTTGGGCCTGCGCAGTAGAGCAGACCTGACGACGATCGGGTATTTCCGCCTACTTCGGAGCCGACAGCCAACAGAGAGAGCCGGGAAGGTAAATATTTACGTCGCCGCTGTACGGAGGGCTGCAGTGAGACCCCCGAGGGACGGAGGACAGCGTGGGAAGCCTCATTAGGATCCTGAGGCTTCCCCCACCCGAGGTGAGTACCCTCCAGGGGACATTTTGATGTTACAGTTCCTCTTTAACAATCTCATTGAGGTGGTTAATTTGCAACAGACTCAGATCAACCAATTGGCTGGGTCTGTACGGGTCTTGCAGACGACTGTGGCCACGGTGCAATCCCCTCCGGTCACAGATCTCCGTATGTAAGTGTCCGAACAGTTTTCAGGGCAAAGATCCGACTTCCAGAACTTTCGTAACCGGGTTATGTCTTATTTTGAGCTACGACCAACGTTGTCAGGTTCTGAGCAGCAAAGGGTGACCTTCATTAAGACCTTATTGTCCGGGGACTCACAAACCTGGGCATATGGTCTGTCGCCCGAGGATACAGCACTGACGTCAGTTGAGGAGTTTTTTAAAGCGATGGCTATAATTTATGATGACCCGGATGCTTCGATCACTGCTGAGAGGAAGCTCAAAACTCTCAAGCAGGGTCGAGATTCGGTTGAAGTTTATGCGGCCGAGTTCAGAAGGTGGGCTGTGTCATTAAGGTGGGGGTCCTACGCCTTATTAGACTGCTTCCTCTCAGGCCTGTCAGACGCAGTCTCTGAATTAATGTTAGGACACCCAGAACCCAAGTCTGTCGACGACGCCATTTCCTTGGCAATACGTGCGGACCGTAGATTGTGCTATCAGCACCAATCGAGGGGCAGGAATGCAGTAAGAACTCTCTCTTATGCTTCCGCATCACCTACCCCTCCTACTGACGAGCTGATGCAAATCGAACATTCTCGGTTGACTCGGGCCGAGAAAGAGCGCAGAAGGGCAGAAAATCTTTGTTTATATTGCGCAGAGCAGGGTCATATTGCTCAAAATTGCCCCAGGAAATCGGGAAACGCTGCTGTCTAGGTGTAGTTAGAGGTAATACCCTAGACGCACAGAGCTTACCTCTAAGTCAGAATAATGGGTTACTCCTCCTGTGTTTCATTTCCTGGGGGAATTTGACTGTTTGTACTGAAGCTTTTGTGGACTATGGGTCCGCGGCCAATTTTATAGATTACGAGTTTGTGAAAGGACTGGGTGTTCCCTTACAGCCCTTAGACCGACAAATAGTCGTCACAGCAGTGGATGACTCTCCCCTACAGTGTAGACAACCTCTCTCTCAGACCCCAAGGTTGTCATGCACAATAGGGGTTCTACATAAGGAGAGTTTACAGTTTCTTGTTTTGCGCATGGCAACCTCCACTGTAATTCTCGGTATGCCCTGGTTGCAGCTCCATTCCCCACAGATAGATTGGGCCTCAGGTCAGCTACTCAGCTGGTCACCTTATTGCCATACTCAGTGTTTGGGAAAGATTGCCATTTGTGCCGCCAAGATAAAGGTTAAGGGGGTACCAGCACAATACACTGAGTTTACAGATGTGTTCTGTCCTGGGTCCGCTGATAAACTCCCACCACATCGGAGTTTTGATTGCCCTATCGACCTAAGATCTGGTTGTATGCCCCCTAGGGGTCATCTCTATAATCTTTCCGGACCAGAGAAACTGGCAATGCGGGAATACATTACGGAGAACCTGGCAAAGGGGTTCATCCGCCCTTCTAGGTCACCAGCCGGGGCGGGTTTTTTTTTTGTTCAAAAGAAAGATGTTGGTCTTAGACCTTGTATTGACTACCGAGGTTTAAACAAGATCACCATAAAAAATCGCTATCCGTTGCCTCTGATAGACGATCTCTTTGCCCAGATTACCAATGCCAGTATTTTCTCTAAATTGGATCTACGTGGGGCATACAAAGTGGTACGCATTAGGGCTGGTGACGAGTGGAAGACGGCCTTCAATACACCCGACGGGCATTACGAGTATCTAGTTATGCCCTTCGGGTTGTGTAACGCCCCGGCTGTCTTCCAGGAGTTGATTAATGAGGTCTTCAGGGAGGTTTTGGTGAAGGTTGTCTTGGTATACCTTGATAACATACTGATTTTTTCTCCAAACCTCATAGAGCATCGCAAGCATGTCAAATATGTATTGAAGAAATTGAGACAAAATTTATTGTATGCAAAACTAGAGAAGTGCCTCTTTGATGTCACTCAAATTGCTTTTCTGGGATACATTATTTCAACGTCCGGTCTCTCTATGGACCCAGAAAAGGTTTCGGCTGTTTTGGAGTGGCCACAACCGGTAGGCCTGAAGGCACTTCAGAGATTCCTTGGTTTTGCTAACTACTACCGGAGATTTATCAAGGGATTCTCTTTGGTAGTAGCCCCTCTGACTAATCTAACCAAGAAAGGGGCTGACCCTTACCATTGGTCATCCGAGGCCCAGTCAGCCTTCAACACCCTTAAAAAGTTATTCTGCTCTGCACCGATATTGAGACATGTCGATGTCACCCTTCCCTTCATGGTGGAGGTAGATGCCTCGGAGATAGGGGTGGGGGCGGTTCTGTCTCAACGTTCAGGTGTGCAGGGCAAGACACATCCCTGCGCCTACTTTTCACGTAGATTCTCCCCTGCTGAAAGAAACTACGATGTAGGCAACAGGGAACTCCTTGTTATCAAGCTAGCCTTTCAGGAATGGCGTCATTGGCTTGAGGGTGCAGAGCATACCATTGTGGTATATACTGACCATAAGAACCTGGAGTACATTGAGGGCGCCAAAAGGCTTACTCCCAGACAGGCCCGCTGGTTTTTGTTCTTTACACGCTTCAGATTTGTCATCACGTATACTCCAGGTTCTAGAAATGTCAAGGCAGATGCCTTCTCCAGATGTTTCGAACCAGAGACAGCCCAGTCAACATCTCCCGATGGAATTCTGCCTCCCAAGGTGGTGCTAGCTGCAGTTGAGACCTGGGAGGATTGGGCAGCCACACTAGCTGATTATCAGTTAGATACCCCGGAAGGGAAGCCGGAAGGGGTTCTCTTCGTGCCACTTCCGTTCCGACTACAAATCATGCAGCTGTTCCATGCCCATAAGAATGCAGGTCACCCTGGGGTCACTCGCACTCGCACTGCTCACTAGGTGTGTGTGGTGGCCGTCATTGGCTTCAGATTGTAGAGAGTTTGTTAGAGAGTGTATTGTCTGTGCCAGGAACAAACCTTCCCGCCTGGCTCCGGTGGGCACCTTACAATCCTTACCAGTACCAAGTGAACCATGGACCCATTTGTCCATGGACTTCGTTGGCGAGCTCCCCAGGTCCGAAGGCATGACAGTCATCTGGGTAATTGTAGACAGGTTCAGCAAGATGGCCCATTTTGTTCCACTTAAAGGGTTTCCCTCAGCCCAAGAATTGGCCGATCTTTTTATACAACACATCTTCCGGTTACACGGAATTCCGGATGACATAGTTTCTGATAGGGGAGTCCAATTCGTAGCAAAGTTTTGGAGGGCCTTTTGCCATACATTGGGTATGAATCTGTCCTTTTCGTCAGGGTGTCACCCACAGACCAACGGGCAGACCGAAAGGGTTAATCAGGCCCTGGAGCAGTTCCTGAGATGCTATGTGGCGGACGCGCAAACCGAATGGGTTAAATTTTTACCCTTTGCCGAGTTTGCGCACAACAACCTGAAAAGTTCATCAACAGGGTTGTCCCCTTTTCAGGTTGTGTCGGGAAAATCCCCTAAGTTTTCCCCATTGCCTGTGTGTTCTTCTCCCTTCCCTGCCCTAGAGGATTGGCAAAGGGCTTTGAGGGAGCGTTGGGGTTAGGTGAAAAGAAAATAAGGCAAAGCCTTTCATAGACAAAAGAAACAGGCCGATAAGAGATGGTCTGCTGAGTGGCACTTTGCTCCAGGAGACAAGGTGTGGGTGTCAACAAAACAGTTGGCACTCAGACAACCGTCCACCAAGTTGGGTCCTAGGTTCATAGGGCCTTATCCAGTGGTCAAAAAGATCAATGAGGTTTCTTATGTTATTGATCTTCCAGCCAGCATGAGATGTGGGAGATCGTTCCACGTCTCCTTACTGAAACCGGCAGTGTATGTGGATTCCTCTCCCCCCCCCCCCCCCCCCCACCCCCCAGTCGTAGTAGAGGGCCAGACAGAGTTTGAAGTTGAAAAGATTTTGGATTCTCGTTTGGTACAAAATTCTGTGCAGTATCTGGTCCATTGGAAGGGGTATGGGGTGGAGGACAGGTCTTGGGTACCAGAGGGTCACATGCATGCCGAGAGATTGAGGTAGAGGTTTCATCAGTTACATCCTGAGAAACCAGGTGGGAAGTGTCCGGAGTCCACTCTTCAAGGGGGGGGGGGGGGGGGGGTACTGTGAGGGATAGCGGACCCGCTGCCAGCATGCATATGGCAGTGAGCTCCGCTTCTCAGACTCTCACCGCCGGCGTGCCGCCGAGCGGGACTGTGCGGTCGGCGGAGTCCGTATGCTCGGCGGACTCCGCCGTGCAGTTGCCTTCTGTGGGGTCCCTTTCGCCGGCACTTGCCCGCCGCATAACGCGCGCGAGGAGGCAGGATCTTTATGCCTCGAGACGGGGAGTCAGCTGACCAGGCCAGTCAGCTGACTCCATCTCCGCTGGTGATTGGCTGGGGCTCTGGGGCAGCGCAGGGAAGCTCACTTGCTACAAATAGGACTTGCTAGTCAGTAGCAAGTTGTCTGCTGTCGTGAATACACTTCTGTGTAAGCGCTCAGACCTTAGTTCAGTGCCCTGGTGTTGATGCTAAGGATTTCACACCTTATGGCCCATACTAACGGGCTACAATTGTCGCCGCAACACGCGGCGCGCGTGTGTTGCGGCGACAGGTCACCCGTGAGTATGCGGCGTTGCACGGGCGCGCACCCCGAACTGTCGCTCGGCGCTGATGTCCCCAGGCGATTGAACTGCTCAATCGCCTGGCGACAGTCGCCGCCGCAACTCCGTCGCAACTGTCGCTAGTCCGCGTGAGTACGCGGACTAGCGACAGCAACAAGATAGGATTACATTGGGCTTCCGGCGGGGGAGGAGAAACAGCGACAGCTTCCGCCGCATCAGTTGCCAGGTCCCTCCGCCGTGTGTATGCGGAGGGACCTGGCGACGAGCTGTCGCCGGCCTGTCGCGCACACGCTCACGTGTGCTGGCGACAGGCCAAACAGTTGCCCGTGAGTATGGGCCATAAGTTAGGATTGTATTTGATATTTTCTGTGTTTGACTCCGGCTATCCTTGACTACTCTCTCGCTCTACGCTATTGTACCTCTGCCTATCTGATTCTTGTTGCCGACCTCTGCCTGATTACCGATTATTCTTCTGCCGCCATCTCTGTTGCTGAACCTTTGCCTGCCTGACCTTTCTCCCTTCAGTGGAACGTCTCCCACTGGAGGATTATCTCTGAGGCTTGCCTCTCCGAGACGCTTGCCCCAAGCAGACGATTACTGCTAGGGGTCGAGAGTTCTCATTCTGCCTGGTTAGAGGATCTCACTCACGGGATTCCCATTCAGAGGTAACCACACCTCTGAGGAATTACTGTGTGGTGAATATTTCCACACTTCTGTGATATATATTACTGCCTTTATTGTGTTTCTTTTGCTGAGGTGTCCAGAGGTTAGCTAATTACCTGTATTATCGGTGATTCTGCAGATCATCAATAATCAGGTATTTATCTGCATTCTTGGTGATACTGCAGATCGCCAATAATCAGATTCTCTCTGTCCGCTGACACCAATCGTTACAACAGGTTAGCTGGTGTATAGGTGCCACAGGACAGGTTATCCGGTGTATAGGTACCACAGACAGGTTAGCCGGTGTATAGGTCTCACAGTACACCTTACCTAGTGTATAGGTGCCACAGGACAGGTTAGTGGGTGTATAGGTGCCACAGTACAGGTTAGCCGGTGTATAGGTGCCACAGGACAGGTTATCCAGTGTATAGGTACCACAGGACAGGTTAGCCGGTGTATAGGTGTAACAGTACAGGTTAGCCGGTGTATAGGTGCCACAGGACAGGTTAGCCGGTGTATAGGTGTCACAGTACATGTTAGCCAGTGTATAGGTGCCACAGTACAGGTTAGCGGTGTATAGGTGCCACAGGACAGGTTATCCGGTGTATAGGTACCACAGGACAGGTTAGCCGGTGTATAGGTGTCACAGTACATGTTAGCCAGTGTATAGGTGCCACAGTACAGGTTAGCCGGTGTATAGGTGCCACAGGACAGGTTAGCCAATGTATAGGTACCACAGGACAGGTTAGCCGGTGTATAGGTACCACAGGACAGGTTAGCCGGTGTATAGGTGTCACAGTACACGTTAGTCAGTGTATAGGTGCCACAGTACATGTTAGCCAGTGTATAGGTGCCACAGGACAGGTAAGCTAGTGTAGAGATCCCCTCGCCGCCGCAGTTACCTGCTCCACTCCCGCCCCCTCCTCCACTCCGGCCACCTGCTCAAGTAACTTCAGATTACATTCGGCTTCACCACATTGCATTGCTATGCGGTGAGCCGCAAGGAAGAGGAAACGAGCGTTGCAGAGTAACGGTGGCCACCAGGTACTGATGTCACTCTTCCTGGTACAGGCCTCGAACAATCGCTGCCTCTTCCCTGCAGCTCACTGCGTGGCTGTGCAATGCGATAAGGCCGAAAGTAATTGGAACCTACTGGAGTAGGGGGAAGAGAGCAGTGCAGGTACAGCAGCGGCAAAAAACGCAGCAGAACCACCGCCTTGACGATCCCAAGTTTTAAACTGAAAATTGTTCAGTGTACTGGGGGGGGGGGGGGGGGAGGAGGGGATGTTTGGGGTGGCTATCTATACTGGGGAGCAGACCGTTACTTACCTTTACTGACAGGGAGCTATCTATACTGGTGGTAGACCTGTGGCTTGTTACATATACTAGGGGGACTAACTATACTGGGGAGCAGCTTTGTCTACCTACCCTACTGGGAGGACACCTCTCACTACCTATATTAGGGGAGGGGCTACTTATACTGGAGACACAGCTTTAGCTACCTATACTCGGGGCCATCTCTGGCTACATATACTGGGGGCTCACTCTGGATACCTATACTAGTGGGCTATTATTCTTATTGATTTATAAAGCGCCAACATATTCCGTGGCACTGTACAAAGTAAAAAACAAACATGGGGTACAAAATACAGACAATGGTATACGCCAGTGTATAAAATACAGAGTTGGTACTAAATACAGTATCTGAACAAAGTACAGAATTGGTATTAACAGTGACATAATTAATATGAATAAATGTGTAACAAAATCCAAAACACAAAAGGGTGAGAGAGCCCTGCCCTTGCGAGCTTACAATCTAAAGGAATAGGGGGGAAACAAGAAGTGGGGTAATATACAATGTTCATACCTAGAGGCAATGTGTTGAGGTCTTGTAGGAAGTACAACTTGGCTAGAGGTCAACAGGTGAACTGGTCCAAGTTAGAGCGTATGCTTGGTGGAAAAATGATTCATTCTGTTTTACTCATATTACGGTTTAAGAAACAAGAGGTCATGAAAGAGAATATAGCTGACAAGCATGTGAGGAGGGAGTTGAAGTCTGGGGCCAAGAGGTATAGTTTTGTATCGTCTGCATATAAGTTGTATTGAAACCCAAATGAGTTAATTAAGTTTCCAAGACCGTGCATGTAGATAGCAAAGAGGAGGGGGCCAAGGACAGAGCCATGAGCCCCACAAAAAAAGGATGGGGAGATGAGTTCTGATCCGAGTTAAAAGACTGTGAAAGACTTTCCAGGAAGATAGAAAGATATCCAGGAAAGAGGGAGGCCCTTTATACATATGGATGAAAGTATCTGCAGCGCTGCAGCCTCCCCTTTTCTAATGCTGAGCAGGAGCCGAACCATACAGTCATAGATGGTGTTATGGTTGATTCGATGATTGCAGTGTAGAACTGCACCATTAGATTTTGAGGTAGGCCAAACTTTTTCAGCTGCCGTTTTCTTCCAAGATTGCCCTGTATTTGGCTCCATCCCTCTTCCCATCAACTCTGACCAGCTTCCCTGTCCCTGCTGAAAAAAAAATAAAAATGGGGTATTTTGAATATAAAATTCTACAACCCTAAGAGATTATTACGTCAGGAGGCTAAATGGATCTTCCAGTTAGGTACTAGGGTTCCACTAGGCCTGAATGCTAGATGGGATTTGGCAATGATCTCCTGAGCCTTTAGCTTGCAAATTTTGACTGTATCCCCCCTGAATGTATTACTAGTCATTTGGTGGTGTTGGTTTGTCTCCATGTTAAAACAGTAGGTAGTATTGCCCTTCATTTGAGCTGAGGTTATGCTCCTTCTCTTTTTTACTTTTTGGGGCATTTTGGATTTTAGCGCTGTTCTTTCTTTTTTTCCTTTTCTTTTCCATTGTAACAATGTTTTAACTTGTACATTATATATTTTATGATAGCATTTTTGACTTGTTTTAGTTACTTGAATGTACAGGTGGAGGAGGGTGTGTTCTATGTAGTGTCGTCCATTATGTGACCACTCCTATGGGTGGATTCGGGGCAGACACTCCATATTGAAACCTCTATATATATGCTTAAGCTGCCATTTACACACTAGCTATGATTAAGGACTAACAGTCCGAAACATGTGAGCCTTCTGATGCCTGCCTGGTTGTTTTTGGATACGTCCATAATAAAAGTTCACGTCCTACCAACAAGTGCGGACCCTTCCTTCTTTGTTCCTTTTACTGTGGTTTTGCTATCCAGGTCGAGCACTGTGGTAAGGAACTGGTGGAGTGGAGCGGTGTTCACCCTACTATACTTATGTTACATTTGTCACTGTTATTACCAATTCTGTATTTTGTACCACCGTCTATATTTGCCATACACTATTTTACTCCACCATCATGCTGCGCCAGCAATGTAAGTTGAGAATACACAGCGATATGTGTATTCTTGGTGCAGACCACTAGGAGGCACATGTGAGTTGCTCCTGAGCTTTTTATCACAAGTGTTTTTTTTGTTTGTTTGTTTTTCAGAGCTGGCTCCAGACACTCAGTTATTTGAATAGGAGATTTTGATGCCAAAAAGTCCAATTTGGGCAACAATTTGGGCTCTCCATAGGTGCTAATGCAAATATCGACTATTGGGTGCCAAAAGCAGAAATTTGGGTGCCCGATAAACAGGGCCGGCCTTTGCTATGAGCGACCTGTGCGGTCGCTCAGGGCGCCATACTCTCAAGGTTAGGCATTTATGAATGTTACTGTTTAATGTATAATTTTTTTTGTATTCATGTTATTTGTGGTGGAGCAAGGGGGGGTTTAGAGTTAGGCATCAGAAAGAGGTGTTTTAGGGTTAGGCGTCAGGAAAAGGGGGGGGGGGGGGGTTAGAGTTAGGCGTCAGGAAGAGGGTTTAGGGTTAAGCATCAGGAAGAGGTGTTTTAGGGTTAGGCATCAATAAGGGCGGCGGGGGGGGGGTTAGGGTTAGGCGTCAGGGAGAGGGTTTAGGGTTAGGCATCAGAAAGAGGTGTTTTAGGGTTAGACGTCAGGAGGGGGTTAGGCATCAGGAAGAGGTGTTTTAGGGTTAGACGTCAGGAGGGGGGGGGGGTTAGGGTTAGGCATCAGGAAGAGGTGTTTTAGGGTTAGGCATCAGAAAAAGGACTTTTAGGATTAGATGTCAGGAAGTGGTGTTTTATGGTTAGGCCTCAGAAAGGGCGGTTTTAAGGTTAGACGTCAGGATGGGGAGTTTTATGCTGGGAATACACGGCTCTATTCTGAGTCATTTAGATGGCTCTATAGATAATTTCTGACACGTCCGATCTCCCGCCTGATTGTTTCGCCACTCGATTCTGCATTGAGGACAATGGAAAAAGATAAGAAAAACGAGCAGAAGATAAGAGAATCGCCTGCAGAATCAATCGAGTGGAAGAATCGAGCTGCAAAATCGAGCCGTGTATGCCCAGCATAAGGGTTAGACGTCATGAAGGAGAGCTTTAGGGTTAGGGAGTTTTCATGGGCTGTCCCTTTCCTTTGGAACTCCCTCCCTCAGCCGGTTTGTCATGCCCTGAGTCTAGAAACCTTCAAACGTACTCTGAAAACACACCTGTTCAGACAAGCCTATCATTTGCTATGGGCAGCACTGAAGGCACACTGCTTCACCCACCAACCCTTCCCTATTGTTTCCTCCCCACTACCCTGTAGATTGTAAGCTTGCAAGGGCAGGGACCCCCTCCTAGTGTTTCTCATTCTGCTGTAATTTTAACATATGCACATGTACCAACTACACATCAACTGTGTATGTATTTGTATTTCTACTATTCAATGTCATGACTGTACAGTGTCTTGTATTTCTTATGTATATTTGTTCCCCATTATTTGTTTTGTACTATGTACAGCGCTACGTAAGATGTTGGTGCTAAATAAATATAAAATAACAATCAGGAAGGGGAGTTTTATGGTTAGACATTGGAGGGGGGGGGGGGGGGGGTTAGAGAGTAGGGTTAGGTTTGGTTGTAGTCAAATATCAGTAACATTTACCAGTGTTTTACCATCATCATTACCCACTGTAAATATTTTTTACAACCAATTCACAATGGTATTGATCATGCACACCAAAAGCCACACATGCATGCCAAAAGCTTCTTCAGTATTTGACTGAGACAGAAGCGGACATGACTAGTTTTAAATAGTCTGAAAACTTCAGCGTAATTGGTCAACACAGTACAAATACCAAAAACAAACAATAAAAAAGCTTTTACATTTTTTTTATATGCTTCCCATGAAAATTTACAGTGACACATAGACCTCAATTTGGGCGATTAACAATAACAAAAAATACTTCTTACCAAACAAAAGGGGAAAAAAATGATGTGCAAACATTTGTTGTGGACTTAATGAGTATTTAGTCTCTCCTCCCTTTCCGCTGACCCTTCTAGTAGATTTCTCATGAAGATCTAAAACCACTATCATTAGAATTATCGTGAAATGTGGCTGACAGCTCATCATGAGTTGGTATCTTAGCATTCTTTCCAATAACAGTTGACGCAATGTAAACGTGTGTGGGCGCTGTACCATGGACCTCTGACAAGTGTCATCACTTGCCATCCTCCCACACCTAATGACGCTTGTTGTCACTGATTAATGACATCCTTTCTATATGGGTGTCTGCCCCCGCAGAGTGGCCTGTCCAGCATTTATGGTTCATCATTGGCCTAAATCACACTGGGCCAGTTATGACTGGCTGTGTACACTATAGTGCAGATGTACAGCTCATCCCCCCCCCCCCCCTTGAAATGGAACTCTCGGTTAATGGTGGTCATACACATAGCAATTTTAGAAGAACGTTTGGTAATGATCAGCACTGTATGTGCTTTGGTGGCAATCATTTTACAAGCCATTCCTTTTCCTTGCTAGACCAGTGACAACAGATATTAGGAGCAATAGAGTATTGTACCGTGTTAACCATCAGTAAAAGCAGGAAGTCTTGAATCAGTATGAGGCCATTTATTGGCTAACTTAAAGAGGAACGCCAGTGAAAATAACCCTAATAAAAAAGTCCTTAATCTTTACAATATTTATAAATGATTTAGTCAGTGATTGCCCTTTGTAAAATCTTTCCTCTCCCTAATTTACATTCTGACATTTATCACATGGTGCTATCTTTACTGCTGGCAGGTGATGTCTGTGGAAGGATATGCTGTATTTTTGGCAGTTGGAAACAGCTGTTATTTACCACAATGCAACAAGGCTCCCACAGTGTGATGTCAGTACCTAGGTGCTGACATCACACTGTGGGAGGGGTTTCACCACAATATCAGCCATACAGAGCCCCCTGATAATCCATTTAAGAAAAGGTGAAGATTTCTCGTGGGAAAGGGGGTATCCGCTACTGACTGGAATGAAGTTTAAACCTTGGTTACAGTTAATCTGTAAAGGACATCTGTAAACGTTTAAAACAAAAAAGTTTGGTACTCCCCTAGGAGGTGGGAAGGTTCTGGATGCCTTAGAGCAGAGGTCGGCAACCCGCAGCTCCAGAGCCGCATGCGGCTCTTTTTCACCTTCGCTGCGGCTCCGGTGTCAGTGGCTGCGGCGTGCGTGTCAGCCGGCTCAGCCGCGGCTCCGGTGTCAGTGGCTGCGGTGCGCGTGTGCTGTCGCTGGCCGGCAGCCTATCAGAGAGGCCGCCGGACCAGTTCAGTGCAGGGCTTCGGGCGGCCATTTTCCCGTAGCCCTGCAGTGTAATGCAGGCAGGATGTGACGTCGGGAAGGAAGAGGATCGTGGGAGTTGCGCGCCACAAGGAGGTCGGGACAGGAGGTCGGGACAGGAGGATATCGTGACAGGAGGTCTTCTGACTAGGTGAGTAAATGGGTTTTTCTTTTCAGATCTTGCTGAAGGATTGTGCATATGGGGGTCAGATCTGCTGACGATTTGGGCATATGGGGGTCATATCTGCTAATGATTTGTGCATATGGGGGTCATATCTGCTAATGATTTGTGCATATTGGGGTCAGATCTGCTGACGATTTGTGCATATGGGGGTCATATCTGCTAATGATTTGTGCATATGGGGGTCATATCTGCTAACGATTTGTGCATATCGGGGTCAGATCTGCTAACGATTTGTGCATATGGGGGTCATATCTGCTAACGATTTGTGCATATCGGGGTCATATCTGCTAACGATTTGTGCATATGGGGGTCATATCTGCTAACGATTTGTGCATATCGGGGTCATATCTGCTAACAATTTGTGCATATGGGGGTCATATCTGCTAACGATTTGTGCATATGGGGGTCATATCTGCTAACGATTTGTGCATATGGGGGTCATATCTGCTAACGATTTGTGCATATGGGGGTCATATCTGCTAACGATTTGTGCATATCAGGGTCATATTTCTTCAGATTGACAGCTAACTGCATGATCCTGTATATAGCATTAAGGTAAGAAACAATATATGCAGTGTTAATTTGTTTTATAATGGTTTTGCGGCTCCCAGTTTTTGTCTCTTTTCGAAAATGGGTCCAAGTGGCTCTTTATGTCTTAAAGGTTGCAGACCCCTGCCTTAGAGTCTTTCCGTTCCTCTCCATGTCCCCTCACTCCACTGCAGGGCACCCGTTCAAATCTCCCACCGGCTGTGTCTTCTGGTCTCCCAGTACTTCCAAAATCAAGCAGCCCCGAACTGCACGCGTACTGCAAAGTATGTAGCTGCTTGTCTTCAGAAGTAAAAATGAAAGATGAGGAGCGCTCCGTAGTGTAACAAAGTTTATTCAAACAGAATGCGCAAAAAACGTTTCACTTACTAGATGAGCAGAAAAGCAAGCATGTAGCTGGGCATATAGCCCTTCAATCCTTCCCGGGTGGGTGCAGCCTCAAACTACCGTGGCCATCGGAGTTGAGTGGATCAAGTGGAAATGGACCCTGGGTGCCCCACCCAATGTAAACGTGTGCTGGTTCCAGCAGTGGAAAGAAAGGAAGCAGAGAGAAATGGGAAGGCAATAAGGAAACCTCCTTCCCTCCTCTTAGGTGAGTATCTAACATTTTTTAACCACTTTAGCCCACAGGACGTAGGTATGTCCAAATATGCATGTTGGACGTAGGAGCTACGTCCATAATAAACGGAGCCGATGGGGTTCGCAGGGCCGCAATCACCGGGGTGTGCGGGCCGCCCGTTAGCCCGGAGATCAATGAATGGGAAAGCAGTTCCCATTCATTGATCTAGGTCCCTTAGAACGATCGCTGGCTTCTATGGAGAAGCCGCGATTGTTCTGTTACACATCCCCTCTTCACTTCCTGTAAGTACGCTTACAGGAAGCAAAAAAATAAATAAAATAAGTAATAGTAAAACTACATCTACATACATTTTTTTTTTAATTAATAGACATTTTTACATTTAAAATTAACTGTTTACCTCCCACACACCCAAAAATACTCAAATAAAATGTTTAATCAGAAAAAAATTACAATAAAAAAAAAGTTACCTAAGGGTCTGAACTTTTTTTAATATGCATGTCAAGAGGTTATAATACTAACATTTTTTTTTAAATTATAAGCTTGTAAATAGTGATGGACGCAAAACTGAAAAAATGCACCTTTATTTCCAAATAAAATATTGGCACCATACAATGTGATAGGGACATAATTTAAATGGTGTAATAATTGGGACAAATTGGCAAATAAAATACGTGGGTTTTAATTTTGGTAGCGTGTATCATTTTAAAGCTATAATGGCCGAAAAAAGACAAATAATTATTTTTTTCCATTTTTCTCTTAATATTCCCGTTAAAATGCATTTAGATTAAAATATTTTTTAGCAAAATGTACCACCCAAATAAAGCCTGATTGGTGGCGGAAAAAACAAGATATAGATGATTTCATTGTGATAATTAGTGATAAAGTTATTGGTAAATGAATGGGAGGTGAAAATTGCTCAGATGCATAAGGTAAAAAAGGTTACAGTCCTTTAAAAGACAGCAGCACATCGACCAAGAGAGAGAACTCTCTGATCAAATCAGATCGGAGAGAGATTTGTTGCCTGCCCATCCACCACAGGCTGATTCCCATTGAATTTCATGCTGAAATCGATTTGGAATCAGCCTTGTGATGCTGCATCTGCTGCCTTGTCGGGCCAACACTGTCCCTCCAATGCTCAATGTGCCCAAGCACGTGAACGAGTGTGATGTCACATATGCGTCCACGTGCACGCAGGCAACCACGTGGGCTGGGTGTATAGACAGAACCCAGAGCCAGCCAGGAGCTAGCGGCAGCTGCAGACAGGTAATGTATAGCGCACTGGGCACAGGGTTTGGGGGGAGGAGTTTGAGCATTAAGAGGGACAGAGTGAGGGGTTTTGTTGCATTGCCGTTGGTACTGATAGAGCTTTCCGTTACCGCCATGCACCCAACCGACTGCGGTGGCCCGGCATCTTGCAGCATGTCTGATTAATGCGACCAATTTTGGCCTGAAATCGGTTGCATCGTCGATTGGGTGCATCGTCGATTGGGCATGCACTTGTCGGCACCAATTATAATAATCGAATCGGATGGTCGATCGGCCACCTGATGTATGGTCACCTTAAGCTTTCAGCTGATAAGCCGCCTTCTTCCTGTAAGCAGAGTCTACAGAAGGCTTATCAGCCAAGGGTTTACTCTTTTTCTGGTAATAAATGGTATCATCCTGAATTCAAAGCTTCCAAGCAATATTAGGCTAATGTTGTCGCTGGAACGTACGTCCCTCACCTTTCCCCATAGAACATAACAGATTACTCAGCCAGAAGCCAAGCCTTATGTACCATTTTGTTCCTAACTGTCAGCCAAAGTGATCTCTAATGATTGTTTTGGTTGCCAATAATTTAAGGTGAGTAGGTGGTTTTAGAACATAAGCTGGATTGGGAGGATCCTGTTCTCCTCGTGTCATTATTTGTACTCGGTAGGTAAGGTTGTACTTTGTATCCCCTATTATTTAATGTGTTTTATAAATACAGGATGAACTAATAAATCAAGTCCCAGCATGTCTAAAAATAGAATGATGTATTGCACAGTTTTACAATTGGATCCCCAAGTCCTGTTGTAAAACATACCTGCAGTCAGTGTAAACTCTCCTGTGTTGGGCCATGCATTAATTCAGGGCTTGCTTGGTCTGCCCATTGTACAAGACATGCTAGATAAATGTTTCCTCCTGTTTATATCAGTTGCTAGTGGTGTTTTACAATTGTTCATAATATGCTTTGAAAGTTTGCTGCAAAACAGTGTTGATGGAACAATTAATTGATTTTTTTTACACTTTTCGCTGTACAGTAGAATCCCTTTATAGTAAACTCCAAGCAGGGGTGTAACTAGAAATCTCTGGGCCCCCCTGCAAAACTGCAACCCCCATCCGCTATCTTGTATGTCTCCAATGCCGCTGACAGGAAGTGGAGTCAGCGTCATGGGAGACATAGAAGGCTAGGTCCACACTTGTCTGTAGCAGACCGGATCCGTTTCAAACGGATTTTTTTTTCACTCTGTTTTTCCTTTTTTTAATGTAATTAAAGCATACGTTTCCAGTCCGTGGAAACGTATGCCCAGCCTGTGGGAAGAGGGGGCCGCCATGTTGGAGGGGAAGGCAGCCAGGAGCAGGGTCAGCATTCGGGGGAAGAGGGGTCGTGCCCCCCCCTCCCTCACTTGGGGCCCCCGTCCCCGCTCCCCCTCCAGCTACTTTGCGCAAAAGTTGTTTAAATGTACGTAGGCGGTGAGCTTACTTTCTTTGCATTCCACCGCTCGCCGCTTGACTTCCTGCAATGTCGCCCTGTATACTTCGGGGGGCGACATTGCTGGAAGTGACGCGGTGAGCGGAGGAAGTAAAGAAGGTAAGCTCCCCACCTACATACATTTGAACAACTTTTACGCAAAGTCGCTGGAGGGGGAGCGGGGACCCGGGTGAGGGGGGTGGTGACCGACCTCTCCACCGACTCCCCCCGTCCTGGCAGCTACCACCAAACAGGTCAGGTGTTTTTTTGAGTGAAGAAGGCTGCTATTTTTAACATTGGTATCCGTGGCTCCGTTTTGGATCAAGGCCAAAAAACTGAGCCACGGATACGTTTTTAAAACAAGTGTGAACCTACTCGAAGACGGAGGCAGGCAGAGCTCTGTCGCCACCTGGAACGTGGAAGAGGTGAGTTCCTTGCCCGCTGCTATCATTACGGGTTAGTGAGCAGGGAGAGCTGAAGGAGGGGCCTGAGGTGAGGGAGGAATTAAGCCCCCCCCTGGTGGCTGCCAGTCTGCCCACCGACCACGGCTCATGGGTCTCTGACTGACGTATGATGCATGTGCCCACCCACTTACCACTATAGCTGGATACAGAATACCGCAGGGGCCGAAAAACAGGTTTACTGTAACAGCTTTAGTATATCCGGGTTTACTATGCTAGGTGTTAGGGCGCGATTCCACTTGAGCAGCGCGCGTCTGCGAGACGCGAGCCGGCTCTTCCGGGTCTGCGGGGAAAGCAGACGAATCCCAACAGCTGTGCTGTGCACGGCTATGGGATCTGCAGCCTTCCGCGCCGATTTGGATTGAAAAGCCGGACGAATCGCTAGCAATAGCGATTCGGCCGGCGTTACTATTGCACCCTATGGCAGAGTTTCCCCGCACTATTCGCCTGCGGGGAAACTCTGCGGATGCGTGGCGGTTTCCGCTCAAGTGGAAACGTGCCCTTACTCCCATATACTTATAATGGGGCTTGACCAGGACTATTAGTTTACTACACCTGAAGTTTTACTATATCAGAGTTTACTATAACAAGATTATACATTATCTAAGGTGCATGCACACGCACAAACTGTCACCTGTACAAACTGGAAGCCAGTCCTTTTGCATCTCACTGTCCGTCTCTAATCTCTACCCCCTATTGAGTCATCACCCTTTTTGTTTTATATTTATACAAGGTAAACAATTTGATAAGTGTCATTAATTATAACATTTTGTAGATCCAAATGGAAGTTGAAGTACTTTTAAGTGGACACTTTTTTTTTCCTGTTCTAGAATATGTCATCACTCTTAAAGGATACCCCAACTGAAATGTGACATAATGAGATAGACATGTGTATGTACAGTGCCAAGCACACAGATAACTATGCTGTGTTCCTTTTTTTCTTTCTCTGCCCGAAAGAGTAAAATATCAGGTATGTGAGTGGCTGACTCAGTCCTGACTCAGACAGGAAGTGACTACAGTGTGACCTCACTGATAAGAAATTCCCCTTTTTTACCTCTTTCTTGCTCTCAGAAGCCATTTTCTGCTAGGAAAATGTTTTATAGTTGGAATTTCTTATCAGTGAGGGTCACACTGTAGTCACTTCCTGTCTGAGTCAGGACTGAGTCAGCCACTTGCATACCTTATATTTAACTCTTTCAGGCAGAAAAATAAAAAAAGGAACACAGCCTAGTTATTTGTGTGCTAGGCACTGTACATACACATGTCTATCTCATTATGTCACATTTCAGTTGGGGTATCCTTTAAGGCCTCTTTTCCACGAACTGTTGAGCTGTGTGCTCAGCAAGCAGTTACCAGGCAGCATTTGGCAGTTACCAGACAGCAACAAGCAGTTACCAAGCAGCAGTGAGCAGTTGTGAGAGTTTGAGAGGCATTTCACTGCCTGTCAACAGTTTGTGGAAAAGAGGACTAAGTGGGGCAGATGCCTAGGTGCAGGTAATCCACTCACAGCTCAGCTAATTGATTCTATTATGCCGATGTTAAAGCGGACCTGAACTTACAATTTTCTCACTGCTCTAAAAGATAAGCAACAACATAGTAACCTTTAGGGCCCATTCACACTCACGTTTGCAAAACACCGGTGATTTTTCCGCAATCGCAATTAGCGCTTCTATAGCACTGAAACGGGATCACTGGGAAATCGCCTGAAAATGGTTCAGGCGACACGTTTGCGTTTCGCGTTTTTGGGCGATTTGCGGCGATTAGTGCAAATCGCCCAAGTAAGAATGGGCCCATAGACTTTTTTAGCGTTTTGCCGAAATAGCCAGCAAAACACTCAAGTATGAATGGGCCCTAAAAGGAAATAATTTCTTTTTACAGCTGACACAAACCCTGCAATACATCTGCAGTGTGTCTACTTCCTGCTTTCATGGAAGCAGCCATATTATTAACATCCTGTGTTTACCAATTAGCTTCTCTGCCATGGCAGCCAGCTGACTCAGCTAAGATAAAATCACAATTTGTAATTAGTCATAGATGAGGGGGAATTAGAGATGCTAAACCCTCTAAATGCATACATGGTGCATTTCTCTATGCTTTCCTTTTGTCCTGTGCAGAGTTCAGGTCCATTTTAATTGTTTAAAGGGAACCCAAGGTGAGAATATGGAGGCTGCCATATTTATTTCCTATATTCCAGTGTTCACTGCACAAAGTTGGCCTTTATGGAAGAGTAGCAAGAAGAAAGCCATTGTAAACAGAAAAGCATAAGAAGTCCCGTTTGCAGTTTGCCACAAGCCATGTGGGGGACACAGCAAACATGCGGAAGAAGGTGCTCTGGTCAGATGAGACCAAAATGGAACTTTTTGGCCAAAACGCAAAATGCTATGTGTGGACATCACTATGCACATCACTCTGAACACACCATCCCCACTGTCAAATATGGTGGTGGCAGCATCATGCTCTGGGGGTGCTTCTCTTCAGCAGGGACAGGGAAGCTGGTCAGAGTTGATGGAAAGATGGATGGAGCCAAATACAGGGCAATCTAGGAAGAAAACCTCTTGGAGTCTGCAAAAGACTTGAGACTGGGGCGGAGATTCACCTTCCAGCAGGACAATGACCCTAAACATAAAGCCAGGGCAACAATGGAATGGTTTAAAACAAAACATATCCATGTGTTAGAATGGCCCAACCAAAGTCCAGATCTAAATTTAATCGAGAATCCGTGGCAAGATCTGAAAACTGCTGTTCACAAACGCTGTCCATGTAATCTGACTGAGCTGGAGCTGTTTTGTAAGAAGAATGGGCAAGGATTTCAGTCTCTAGATGTGCAAAGCTGGTAGAGACATACCCTAAAAGACTGGCAGCTGTAATTGCAGCAAAAGGTGGTTCTACAAAGTACTGACTCAGGGGGCTGAATAATTACACACACCCCACTTTGCAGTTATTGATTTGTAAAAAATGTTTGGAATGATGCATGATTTTTGTTCCACTTCTCACATGTACACCACTTTGTATTGGTCTTTCACATGGAATTCCAATAAAATTGATTAATGTTTGTGGCAGTAATGGGACAAAATGTGGAAAACTTCAAGGGGGCCGAATACTTTTGCAAGCCACTGTACTAAGCCTTAAATCTAAAACCTTATTATTATTATTATTTTTTTCGTGGAGCAAGGTGTACTGTAATAAAAAGAAAGGCCTCTAAAGATGGGTAAGAATCTGACCTAGAAAGGCCTTTCTGTCTCTGTTGGAACATTTATAATAGAGTTCTAATAGGCTGCATTTCCTCTATGTAAATGATCAGAGGCTTCTCATCAGATAGTGTATTAATAGCACCTCCATTCCACACAACATGATGAGTCAGGCACTGACTCACACGTCGTCCTGCCAGCCATTTCCTCACGCTTGGCTTTTCAGATGGAGCCTCTAATTCTACCTTACCTAGGACCCGGAGGAAGAAATGGGCTTAGTTGTCATTCGGCTTTTGAAAAGCTCTTAGCGTCTCTGGTTGAAAACAGTATTTTAGCTTGATAACATTGCTTTGAATCTTTTAACAGGAACAAAGGAGGCTCCTTTCGCACGTTGCGTCGCTTTCCGTTACTTTACTTTCCTCTGCCGCAACTTGTGGCCATGAGTCTCAGCGAGACTGACCACAGTGTGACGCAATGCGACAGGAGTGCTTCCGACGACGCAGACTCTGCAGTGTGCTGCTGAGCGGTACGAGCTATTTAGATTGTTGCGGTGCGTCGGGCATGCACTGATCATTCAAAATTCCGTGAAGTACTGTACTTCCTGTCCAGCAGGAAGCATGTCACTGAGCGGGGGCGGAGTTGTGCAAATCACTGTCAGCACATTCTGCTGAAGTGTGTATAAAATACAAGCTGGTGTAGTGGGACAATTGCACCGCACAACGTGAGAAATGAACTTCACTCCTGCTCTGCCAGGAGTAGTGATGGGCCGAACAGTTTGCCTGGCGAACCTCTTTGGGCCTCTTACTACTTCCGGGAAGTAGTAAGAGGCCCATGGATTTAGAGATGTTCGCCGGCGAACGGTTCGGGAACCGTTCGCCACATCTCTAGCCAGGAGTAACATCACCTCCTGCTGCTACTAGCCTTATAATCAATAGTATAGACCAACCTAGGGTTTAACCACTTGACCACTGAGGGGTTTTTTCCCCTTTAGGACCAGATCAATTTTCACCTGTCAGCGCTCCTCCCTTTTTTTCGCCAATAACTTAATCACAACGACATGATCTATATCTTTTTTTTTTGCCACCAATTAGGCTTTCTTTTGGAGGTACATTATGCTAAGAATTATTTTATTCTAAACACATTTTAATTGGAATAATAAAAAAAATTAAAAAAAATAATTATTTCTCAGTTTTTGTCCATTACAGTGTTAAAATAAAATGTCCTACTGTGGATAAAACCCACACATTTTATTTGCCCATTTGTCCCGGTTATTGCAGCATTTAAAATATTTCCCTAGTACAATGTATGGCGCCAATATTTTATTTGGAAATAAAGGTGCATTTTTTCAGTTTTGCATCCATCACTATTTATAAGCCCGCAAATGAAAAAATAACAGTATTATACCCTCTTAACATACCTATGAAAAAAAAAAGTTTAGTCCCTAAGGCAACTATTTATGTAATTTGTTTTTATGTAAAAAAATAATTTAATATATAAAAATATAGGGAAATAGTTAATTTTAGATGTAAGTGTAGGTATTTTTTATTAAATAAAATGTGTTGTCATGTAGTTTTACTATTTGGCCACAAGATGTCCTCAGTCATTATTTCCGAATCGCGTACGTAAGGACGTGAATCGGAAATAATGCGTGGCAGTGTAACACCCGGAAGATACGATGCAGGCATCTAACAGATGCCAGCTTTCATTGACTCGGGGACTTAGATTAATGAATGGGAACTGTGTTCTTATTCATTCATCTCCCTGCTAACCTTTCTGCCAATAATTCAGGGTCCGGCCATAGCTATTATAGGGATTTTATCATATTTCTGTGTTCAGCTATTCCCGCCACCCAAATTACAAAGTAAGCACTGCTGACATTACTCCGTATGGTGGCACCAAATTCGACGCGGCGCGAGTGCCGAGAGGACACCAAATTTACCTGTCCCGCTCCATGGATCCCTCATGCAAGGAAAAATTTCAAGTATCAGAGGACACTCCATTGGTCTGTGTAATGTCTGATGGCCGCCCCTGCACAGGGCCATTATCAGAAATTTCTGGGCCCCATATGTGGAAAACCTACTGGGTCCCCTAACTCTCCTTCCCTCTATATTTAAGCTGAACCCCCTATATATAAGGTGATTGCTGGTGATCAGCAAAGTGCTGTGACACATGTAATCCTGTGGGATGCGTAGGAGAGGAATCGGCGCAGGAGACTTGGGCGCAGGATACAGCCTGTATGGCGTGCTCCAGCACAAATTCCCATCGATATTAAATACTATTCCCCCTCCAGGCCGCCATGGATGGTGGGGAATGAAATAATTTGGCTTCCAGCAATTGCTGGAGGCCGACTTATAGTGTTTTATAAATAACTTCAACTCCTTCTTCTGACGGCGCTGAAGTTACTCACTGCTGCACCCAAGTCTCCTGCACTGGATTGAAAGTGTTTGTGTGGGCTTACTCTCACTGCAGTGCTTGAGCAGCGCTTGCAATTTGTGATGCTTGCAGCATTTCCTCCGCGATTGTGATGCGATTCTCATTCACTGATTTGGTGATATATTGGGGTGACGATGATATGTACGATAAAATGCAGAGTATCGCCGCCGTATGGTATCGCACAGAAGCGTATTTTTCATTTCAAAGCCAGTCTGGCTTTGAAGGTATTGGCAACTAGCTTCATGGAAACTGGTAATGTAATTGTGTGTGTGTGTGTGTGTGTCAATAGACCTACATTTGCATTGAATTCCTCTGGAAGCAGAGAGCTTGGACATTAGCATACAGTTCCTCTGGACAGCCAGGAACAGGTAATTAGGTTCCCTTTTGTCTGGCTTCCTGCAAATGTGGTGCATTGCTTTGATCTTTTATATTAAGGTAAGAGTCTGCCAAGTTCAAAGTGGACAGGAAAAGCCTTGAAATTCGCATGTCACAGCTAGCTCGGCAGACCGTGATGTCACAAACGGGGAAATTGCGTTAGATTGTGGGATGAAACATCCTTTGCCCGGGGCAACACTTGGGACTATAAGAATTAGCCTTGGACAGTCACAAATGATCTTCTCTTGGGGGTAGCACATAGCTAGAAGGATCCCGAGCGAATCGGAACGGCGTTCTCCCGACAACCACGTTCTAACCTATGCGGTAACATTATTTTTATGCAAATATCCTTGTGTGTATCGTTGTAACTTTTATTTTGTAACTTTTTACTTGTTAGGGAGACTTGCCTAAGGTCTCCTACTGAATAGGTGCTGGCTTACTGAACAGGCAGAGCCGAGATTCGAACCCAGGTCTCCTGTGTCAGAGGCAGAGCCCTTAACCATTACTCCATTCAGCCTACTAAACTAACACTCATAGCCTAAAAGAGACTGAAGTGTAACTGTGTATAAGTCCATGCCTGATTGTACGTTTGAGCAACACTACCGTATGAGATTGTAATTGCATTGTGTGTATGGGGCACTTTTGCGCTCGACAGCAGAGTGGCTAACAGTATCGTTCGGAACGACTGTTAGTGGCTTTGCTGCACGACAGTGTAACTTGCTTTACAAGTCAGTGCCTGATTGTGCCGTGTTACTGTACAACTGGTGTGTGTGTGTATGGCGTTCCCGTATTCGGCCTAAAGCGCAAAGCTGACCGAATACGAAAACGCGGATTGCTCACTGAGCACTCGACAGCCGAGTGGACGTGTCTAGCAACAGCTAGTGGTGGCAGTAAGAAGCGTTTGAGGGGTCACAGCCTTGTTTTTGGCTTGAATAAGGCTGCTCCCCGCTTGATCTGGCCAAACCCGCAGTCGGGAACTGTATACGCAGGCGTGCCGCGGGCCGGTTCCAGACAACCGAAATGAGAATGGCAAAATCACAAAATTGCAATGCAAAATTGGCCAGCTGAGGCAAACACAGCCACATTTTGTGACAAACTCGCAGCTGGGGCCCATGGTTGTGGCATTGTTCACCGGGCCCCATACTGCAGTCCCACCTGTGATGCCCTGAAGGCGGCCCTGCCCCTGCACACCATACTCAAGAAGAAGGTGTGTGTGTTTTACAAACAAAGACTATTGCTTATGCCTGGCACACACCATGCAATTTCCCGTTAGATGGGTCGAAACAATTATTTCCAATAAGTCCAATCTTATTTCCGATCATTTATCTGATGGATTTTCCAATCACTTCTATACAAAATCAATCAGAAAAACGATCAGAAATCAGATCAGACCTGTTGGAAATAGTCGATTTGACTAGTCTATGTGATGGGAAACCAGGGGCATAGCAATAGGGGTTACATTACAGAGATAGCGACTACATTGGGGCCCTCCTTCAAGCACAATATTAGCTCTCTATTGGCCCTGTTCTGCTAATAATCACTTCTATAGATGCTTTAAATAGTAGTTATCATTAACAAACTGTTTCCCATCTCCTTCTTGCACCTCTGACACTGTGGAAATCCATGGCAGGTTTTGGTGCGCCGTATCAGTTGGTATGTATAGAGTGCTTGGGGGGGCCCCATGTAAAACTTGCTCCTTAGCTACGCCACTGTGGGAAATCGCTTGGTGTGTACCAGGCATTAGAAAACATTTTGTCACTAGTACAAGCCTCAGTTTAATAAACTGAAGGAAGAAATTATCCAGACACTGTTTCACCAGATACCACTTAATCAGAGGTTAATCACCTTGCCTGAAAGCATTGAGGCTAGCTGCACACTTAGCAGAAACGCTAGAGTTGCGGAAAACGCTGCATTTTTGCCACCAATGAAGGCCGCAGGAAAAAAAAAACGCATATATAAAAAAAATGCATATTCATTTTGTATACGTGCGTTTTTAAAAATACTGGTTTTGTTGCATAATATGCAAAAATGCATCAAAAACGCACATAATGAAAGTCAATGGAAACGCAATGGTATGTGTTTTACATGCACACGCCCCACCCATTAAGGGATAAATTTGCCATAGATGGCCTCATTCACCCCTGCTGAGAGTCAGTCTTCCTCTGTCCAGAAAGTGCACCTTATCAGTGTGGGGGTGTGGAAATGGGGGGTGGGAGGGAGTCATTCATTGATGTGTCTGCATTGATGTGTCTGATGTGTCATTCATTGATGTGTCTGTATCCAGTAGTATGTATCTAGAGAGAGATTTGTCTCTTGGCCGACTCTGCCCATCATCGCCAGATGTATGACTACCATTACAGAATGTTAAGTCGATGGTACTTCTAGGGTAGTGTACAAAACAAAAAACAGACTTCGGTGGGGGGGCCTGCATAGTAATATATAGCTATAGAAAGTTTTTCTAATGGTGAAACCAAGGTATTTGGCTAAGACATTCCCTGTGAGACATCCTGTGATATAATGGTAGGCAGTTTTTTCACAGTTGACCTGTTGCGTTTCAGTCATAATAACGCAGATCGCAGGACAATTGGTGCCACGGTTAATTAGTTATATATTCTCCTCCATCCATTATGACCTGATGTCCATTAGAACAAAACTGACCGCAGTCATATGGATTGGGTTAATTCAGTGGCGGACACAGCCAGCAGTGGGCCCCTGTGCAAAATACCAATTGTGGGCCCCTAACAGGCAACTAAAAGTGGATGTGGCCATAACTAAATTGTGTGCGGTTACACATTGCATATATTTACCAATACAGTCTATGGCAACCTTCCCTGAGGCCCAGAAATATTTCTTGATGCATACATGTAACATCTGCATTATACAGGTTACTGAACAAAAGCAAACCGTAACCCCAATCCTGCATCAAGATAGGGCATGACATGACAGGCTCTGTCTTTTATACTTGAAAGCACAACTGAGGTGAGAGGGATATGGAGGCTGACATATTTATTTCCTTTTAAACAATGCATATTGGCTGGCTGTTCTGCTGATTCTCTGCCTCTAATACATTTAGCCATAGACCCTGAAGTGTGGAGCTGACTGGAGCAAATGCAAATGAATCTAGGCAAAGATGGTGCAGTCTGCTTGGAACCTAGTACAGAGGGTGAGTGAGCTAGGAGGCAGGAGGTGCACTAAGAAGAGAGGACTCTAAGATTCTTTTTTTTGCAGGTGCTATGCAAGCGCTAGATCCACCGCAGGGGCAGGCGACCAGCGGCGCGCATAGCGCGCTGAGGCAAAAAATTGGCTTGTCCGTGCACTGGAAAGTGGGCACGGTAATTATGGGTCATGAGCAGGGCCAAAAGTACATGAACTTAGCAACAGTTAGTAATTCACTGACAGTGGACATCAACAGGAAACTTTGAATGAAGCCTCCTCTCCTAATAAAAAAAAAAGGTTGTCCTACTTACTATACATATAGCAGAGATTAGATTGTACGCTCCTCTGAGGACAGTCAGTGACATTGATATGTGCTCAGTAAAGTGCTGCAGAAAATGTTAGTGCTATATAAATACATAATAATAATATGGTAGGACATTAGACTATGACAGGATTAGATTGTGAGCTCCTCTGAGGACAGTCAGTGACATGACTATGTACTTTGTAAAGTGCTGCAGAAGATGTCAGTGCTTACCGATACCGACTAACCGTGGTGCTTGATCGGTTCGGGTCAATGTCCTCTGGTCTGTCCCCGCGTCTGAACTCTCAAGGTGGACGGGCTAAACAATTGGCAGGTAGGGAGGGTGGGTGGCTGGATGATTTCCTGGTAGGGGTGGGCAAATAGATAGCCTGGTGGGAGTTGGAGGGTGGGCAGATAGATAGCTGGATAGACTGGTGGGGGTGGGGGGCAGATAAGATAGATAGCCTGGGGGGGGGGGGGGGGAGGGCAGATCAGACAGATAGCCTGGTGAGGGGGGGGGGGGGGCAGATAAGATAGATAGCTGGGTGGGGTTAAGAGGGTGGGCAGATAGACAGCCAGGTGGCAGGGTGGGCAGACACCCGGGTGGCAGGGTGGGAAAATAAACAGTCAGGTGGGCAGATAGATAAATAGATAGCTGGGTGGGCAGACAGATAGCCAGGTGGGCAGATAAATAGCATCAGATAGATAGCCGGGTGGGAGGGTGGCCAGATAGGTAGCCAGGTGGGAGGGTAGGCAGATAGGTAGCCAGGTGGGCAGCCGGGTGGGCAGTTAGGTAGCTGGGTGGGTAGATAGGTAGCCGGGTGGGCAGTTAGGTAGCCGGATGGGAGGGTAGGCAATTAGATAGCCTGGTGGGCAGTTAGGTAGCTCAGTGGAAATAGGGGGGCCCGACTCCTATCCTCCCTGCCTCACCTGGGGGTCCCACTCCTTTTATGAGCGGCGGTTACAGCAAGGCTCCGGCAGGGTAAAGCAAACGATAGAGGTCCAGCTGCCTCCTGACCCATGCTGTCTCCTCTGTAATTGCCGCTCGCACTAAACCAGGAAGCAGTGTGAGCGGCATACAGAGGAAACAGCGAAGACCAGGAGGCAGCTGGACATCTAGCGTCTGCTGTACCCCACCGGAGCCTTGCTGTGTATGTCGCTCATAATAGGAGGGGGGCCCGCCGAAGTGAGGGAGGGGGAGGATAGGAGTCGGGCCCACTGAGGAAAAGTTATATAAAAAAAAGTTAACTGGCGAAACTGAATGGGCCCCTCCGAAACGGAACATGAGGGGCCCTCGTGTGCTGGCACCGTGTCACGGGTTATATGTCCGCCACTGGGTTAATTAGCAGCCGACAAGAACTGCTAGGGATCATGGGATGTGTAGTCCTTTGTCTCAAAAGTCAGTAATGACCTTTTCCTGCTGCTACGGTAAAAAGTGGTAAAAAGCTGAATCTGATCACTAAAGATGGTCAATATGATGCTCACCTTACACCCCCCTCCAGGCCCCCCCCCTCCCCATGTGTAAATTGTATGCTGCCTATTTGGGAGGTCACCACATCCTATTTGCCATAAAATAGATCCTGCACTTCCTGGTGATTTTTACTGGCCCAATTTTTTATGCTGCCAATTTCAAGCTGCATCCAATTTGCATAAATTTGCATGTAAGCCAGAATTTTCTAGGAACTCAGTGACCATCTCGGATGATCAGTGATTACCTAGACATTTGGATTATGTAAATTATGATTAATCAGCCGCTGGCATTTGTATGGGCAGAAACAAACTTGCAGATGAGTAATTTGACATTGAGTTTGCCAAATTCCAGTTACTAAATCAGATAAGTCCTCTGCAAATTTCACTCCTGTAGAACTGGACTTTCCATATATGGAGAAGTTTTTATTTAAAGTGAATCTGAAGCCAGATAAAAAATAAATACTCGTCTAAGGAGAGGGAAGGCTCTGGGTACAATAGAGCCTCCTTCCCGTCCTCTCGTGGTCTTGTCATTCCTGCTCTGGCTCCGAACACTAAGAAGCCAGCGCAGGAGACTTGGGCACAGCCGGCGCCACCATAAGTCGTAATAGGTATTACGGCTATAGCAGCAGAGTGCAACTTCGGCGCCATTAGAAGACGGAGCTGAAGTTACATTTAACACACTAATTCGGCTTCCAGCAATAGCTGGAAGCCGAATTAAATAATTCCCCACTATCCATGGCGGCCTGGAGGGGGAATAGTAAGTAACACGGCCCGGACTTGTGCAGAAGCAGGATCAGCCATATACCGGCTGTATCCTGCACCCAAGTCTCCCGCGCCGATTCTTCTCGTATGCCTCTGGCTCCCCCGGTAGCAGACTGCTCTCTGCTGCTGTGGAGGAGGGGGGGGGCGCGGAGGATACATCGCTGGAATCCATAGGAAGGCGAGTAGCTCTGACGTAATTGTTACAAAGGGGGAGCGGAGACATGGGGGGGGGGGCATGGACAGAGGACAGGATGGGGACTGGAGTGGAGGACCACACGGGGGGCAGAAGACATGGACATGCACAGGAGGGAGCACAGGGACTGGAGGACCACACACGGGGGGGGGGGGGGGGTGAAGGGGACACGGAAACACACACAGGGGGACAGGAGTGGCCACCACAAGGGGACTGGAGGACCACACACACACACAGGACAGGAGAACCACACAGGGTGGCTGGAAGGGATGACACACACAGGAGGACAGGAAGGGTCACATAGGCCTCAATTCACTAAGCTTTATCAAACACTTTATCAAATATTTGATAATTTACCTCTTGGGTAAAATCTAATTTTGAATTCACTAAGGTGTTATATATTTATCTAGTGTTTTATCAATAAAACGGTCAATACATCTATAACACCTTAGTGAATTCAAAATTAGATTTTACCCATGAGATAAATCAAACGTTTGATAAAGCATTTGATAAAGCTCCGTGAATTGAGGCCATAGTGGACACAGGAAGACAATGGGGGAGAACATGTACAAGACGATCCTGGAACATGGACGCACCAGGTTTAGTATATACTGTATACATTTTTTCCCCTCTAAACCTAGGTGTGTTTTATATGCTGAAAAATACGGTAATATATAACACACACACACACACTACCTGGTGCATACATGGTGAAGGGTCATGTTGTGGATTATGCCTCCTTTCTACCTACATTTATGTAATGGGTAGGATGGAGGCACTTAACATTAGAGGTGCCTTCACTCTATACCCTATGCTATCAAGGTATTTTGTATTGACCTGAGGAAGCGGGCCATGACCTGTGAAACACGTTGTCAGATTAATTTATTTTTTTAATTCAAAAAGCAAACACCTTTTTTCCAGTTGAACTGGTGTCTATATATTCTGGAGAGGTAAGCAATTAGAAAAAAAAAAGAAAAAACCCCATAAGTTCTTTATGTAGTAGTTTCCGCTGCTGGTTTGTGTGATATTCGATTACATGCAAATTTCCACAGCTTCCCAGAAACAAAAACAGCAACAGAATCGTGTTAAATAAAAAAAACATTTATTGGCACAGTGAAGGACAGGCCCTCAAAATAAGAAAGTACACAGACAAGGAATAGAAGTTATTGCATTGTACCCTGTAATATGCCAACATAAGCAACAACTCAAATCCTCTACAGTAGCAATATGAACTTCTTTATTGCTGAAATCAGTTCAGTTCTTCCAGCAGCCAGAAGGTTAAAGTAAACATTCCAGTGTTAACCAATGACAGCCATGGAATCGAGTGTTAAAGTGGCCACAGGCACATTTGATTGTCCAATAGGATTCTGGCTCCAGTAGTCTAAAAGTAACACTTAATCAGTGACCCAGCAAATAACACTATTACATAAATCAACATGCTCACACACTGTCCTTTGAATAAGTCAGAGGTCATTAAAGCTGTTCATCAAATAGCCAAAATCCTGCATTTGGGTTTTCAGATCTCTAACAGGGGTGCTCAACCTTTGTAGAATTTCCTGCATGTAAAGAAAAAAAAACTTCCCTCCTGAGTTTCCTGGCAGCTGCATTGTTCATGGCCAGCTAAAGCAAACAGGAGGGTGCCTTGTCCAATATACATATATATGCAGGTCACCTTTAGGGCCTGATCCCACTAACCCAGTTGTATCTGCTTTTCAGCAACACCTCAACTTTACAGATGCTAAAAAGCAGACAGGTCTGAGTCAAGCAAAAAAGTTTGGTTGAGCCCAAAGGACAGACATGTGTCAGCCTCTTAATATACTTCAGATCCCAGAAAACATGGGTCATTCTATACACTATGGTTAGAATTATTTTACCACCCCCCCCCCCCCCCCCCCCCAAAAAAAAACCTTCCTATGTATGGCCACTTTAAGACTGTCGAAATTCCATTAGGCCCTTTAAATATTGCTTATCATAACAAGATAAAAAAAAAAAATAGTGCAGTGTTCATATACATTTGGAAAGGTGTCCAATGTCAAACCTTGCCGGGCCTACCCTAATATGTTAAAGTTAAAAAAAACAAAAAACACTTGGATTGTTGAAGTGAGATGGGTGTTTTAGTAGCCTGAATGCCCCAGAATACAGGACCTAGGGGGCTAAAGTCAGGAGGATCAGCATGGTAGTCAGGCAGATACAAGGAGGAATTTCAGCAATGGCATTTGTACTCTGACAAAAATCTATGCCTCATTTGTGCCATACTGGTTAATTGCAGAATAAGCTACACCACAAGTTTAAATGAATGTTAAAAGTCGCTGATTCTGTGCAAGGCATTAGTGGCTCATCCCATTAAGCAGCTCACAGCAGTCTGGGAAAGTGCCCAAGGAAAAGGAGAGTCAGGGAGGGGCAAGGGCCTCCACCTACTTCACACGGCAGGGCTGGCAGAAGACACCCAACGCAATATATTCACTTGTGGAAAGTCCTCAGTGTTACACTGACACCTGCAGTGTATAAGGACATGCGTCTTACCAGTCACCCCTACAAGACACACTCTGGAATCAAAAATCACTTATTGCTGCACAGACCTGTCATGTGTGGGGCCAGGTACATACTTCCTGTTCCCAGGTCAAGGGTCTTGTGCTGCCCCCTCCCCTCATCTGAAGAGTCCATCTTACATAGGTACGAACAGTAAGGTATATGATCAACACATAGCAGTTACACTTATGAGTGATGTTTAGATCTGGAGCAGTGCATGAAGGACCATATGAAGGATCACAGGGGGAGACAATCAAGCTTGATATGGACCTACTATTGGCAGATGGACGCACCTGGCGACCTCGCTACCTTAGGCCATGGCCACTGTGGCCTAGCATGTGTAGCTTGTGCTTGAACAATCCTCAGTATTGGTAACATATTCCATAACCTCAGTGAAAGAAGAGTTATACAAGAACACACAGAATGTCTACCTAGAGAGATTTAAATACAGCAGGAACTGTCCAAGTCTGTAAACATAATCCAACATTTTGGAACGTAGACTGTAAAGTCATTAAAGCAACTCAAATAGCGGCTCACGGACCGTCCATGGAATGGTGACCCCAGTTTGCCATATTGCACTTTAAAAAGTTTGCATTCACAGTTCGTGTTAGGAAGAGGTTGCCGTGATGGGACTGAGTTTCAGTTGGTGCACAGGAGACCTAAGAGGGACTGGGGCCAGGACTGAAGCCGGAAACGTGAAGCAAGACCCCTCGAAGTGCTGCCCAATGTTCACATCCTCAGCGAAGAAGGATACAGAGTCCCTTTTGCAAGACATGATGGGCACACTGGGTTTGGAAGCAAAGATTTCAGACTCGTAGTGAAGGAGCTGGCCCATAAAGCTGAAGTTGGGGGATATAAGGCTGCGGCGTTGCTTGATGTACTCGAAGGCCTCCTCCAGGTGGAGTCGCTTGGTCTTCATGAGGTATGCCATACATATGGTGGGCGATCTGGAGATGCCAGCCTCGCAGTGAACCAGGACTTTTCCTCCTGAGTGTCTCACAGTATCTGCATTTAAAAAGGAATGAAAATAGAGATTAATATGAGAGGAATGGTTTTACTTAATGCTAAAATGGCACAAGTATAAATGCATAGGACCACAACTCTAATTGTAAACATATGTGTTATATGTGTATAGGTGGTCTTAATATATGAAGGGCACCTAAAACAGCTTCAACAATGTAGCCCAATTTTGCCTTGACAGTGTATATCAGTGAAAAGCAGCCTGCAGTTACCATCAGGAGACTTTGCCTAGGGTATGTATTGTCTCACAGGAGCATTGTGGGAAAGTAAAGTCACTTGTAAAATGTTTACTAAAGGAGAACACAAGCACAACAGACAGGCATAAGGAAAACTGAAGCAAAATAGCAAACTTACCCAGAGCAAGTCTGGTTCAAAAGTTGTATCTGACTGGTTGCTTTAGGAAGCTGCACAACTTTTACTCTAGTCTATTCTCAAGAAAAGGTTGTTTCTGCAATTGCTTTACAAGTTTGGTAGGAGTTCAGACGCAGATGGTACTTTAGTCAATTACCTCTATAAAGCCCACAAGTGTGGTCTAGTTGACATTTTTTCAAGGTCACTCAGAGTTATCTTTACCACTTCCCTGAGAACAAAAGGTTACTACTAAGGCCAAGGAAAAGTGTTCGAAGATCACATAGAACTGGCAATCACCGGGTTTGTTGGCCCTGATGAGCATTGTCCTTTTAGGAGGCACTATGGAAATTAATGGCTACTGAAAACAAGCTGACCACACTGGACTGGTAGTTCCTGTAATTACAGGGCTGTCTCCTTTTGAAGCATCCTCTGATGGTCTCAAATAACCAAAGACTTTAGTGGTTCAACCTCTGGGATGATGGCTGTAAAAATGCTCAGACCTCTGAACTAATTTTGAAGGCACTATCCATTAGGCAGTAAAGAGTAAATTCTTCATGCCTTTCATGTGTAACCTAAAATTAACCTCAGACGGTTCCCCACTATGTCGGACAACTTCTGCAGCGCTTTTTGGAGCCATGTTATTTAACCTACATAATCTTCCGTAATTTTGTACTGTGCTTGTTCATGTCACCAAGCTCGAACTAAGGCAGGGTTTAAACTTTTCATAGCAAAAAAAAAAAAAAAAAAAAAAAAAAAAAAAAACAACAAAAAAAAACAACAAACAAAAACTTCTTTTTACATTAATGTGTGTTCCTATGCAAATTTTCATCTAATTAGGGGTGGTCAATGAGATGAAAATAATTGAGCTGATGCAGAATTATGTAAACTTTGTATGCAAATTTAGGGCTGGTTCACATGGGCGTTTAAGCGGCGTTTCAGACGCTGCGTTTTTTGGGATCTACCGCCATCCCCATTCAAGTGAATGGGAGCGTTTAGAGCTGGCTTTTGCAGGCTTTCATAAAAGCGTGGCGGTAGATCCCAGCGTTGCGTCTAGTCTCGAAAGCAACATGTTGCTTTCAGAGGCGGTAAACGCCAGGAAACAATAGCAGAGACCAGAACGGCTAGCCTTCAACGCTTCCCAAAAGCCTTCAAAAGCTTGCTTTTAAACGCTAGCATTTAAACGCTGGCGTTTGAACGCGGCGCCAAGCGAAAGCTCAGCAGACGACCGTGTGAACCAGCCCTTATGCAGCTAGAAAATGAACCAATCAAAATCTGCTGAGTTAAAATTCGATTGGCCCATATTCAAGCTGCATACATTTGCATAATGCTGCATCAACTCTAAATTCTTTGCATCGCACTGACCATCCCTAGTGCCAATGATCTCAGTACAAGGTACCTTCAGGCACCTTACTGTACTGGTTCTTGCTCCTGTTAGAGTTTATGTTCATGTTAGAAGAGTACAGTAGATTTACAGCAGTTTAGAGACTCTACTCACCAATAAAGTCTATGGCCTCTTGGAAGTGGCTGCTGATATCTGTAGTGTGATTGTCCTCTACAGGAATCCACTTGTAGTCATATTGGTCTTTGATACATTCAGCACTCTTCCTGGAGACGTTCAGTAAGGCGGTGATACGGAGGTTGGCGAGGAATTCACACTTAGAAGCATGGTAGGCGCTGCCAAGGTAAAGGAATGGAAGGATCTCAACAGGAGTGCCCTGAAAGGAACAAGAAAAAAAAAAAACACCATTAGACTTTTTGTCTGAAAACCCAACATTAATCTAAATTAAACAGCTATGACTACAACTGTACAATCACATTCCAAGATATGTGGCCGACCTAGATGTGTTGCTTATCAACAACGATCTAGCACAGCTTGCAGCTGAACATGCGGCACAAAACCTGCTGCTCAGCTTCCGTTCAATGAAGATACAGAGGTCCGAGCCAGCTCCACCACTGACATGTTCAGGTTAGTACCGGAATCCTCATTATTTCTCTTACAGCCACTTCCCTTTAACTAGCTGCAAGAAATGGATTAATGTGAACAACTGTCAGCTGTTATGACACAGATTAAGTGTGTTATCAAGACCCTGTGAGTAATATTCATAATGAAACAATGGTAATCTAAAAATGGAATGTTCTGCTTCATTTGTGATCTTTGGCTCCGTAACCTAGAATTATAAGCCGGTGAATCACATTAAGCCCACACAGACCACCCGCCGCTTGGCCCACGTCGATGAGGAAAGAGGCATTGAAACGCCCACACCGCTTCCTGCCCGAGAAGATAGTCTCCAGGTAAAAAGCTCAGGGCGGCTTGTCAAACAGACCTGACGAGCGGAGCCACGCTCTAGGCTCAGCAGCCATGGTCTTAAAAGCTGTGGCTTTGACAGGATGTGTACTTGACTTTGTGACCTTATCTGGAATACAAGATGGAAGCTGTCAGTTAACCTAATCCCTTAAAGAGAAACTCCGACCAAGAATTGAACTTTATCCCAATCAGTAGCTGATACCCACTTTTACATGAAAAATATAATGATTTTCACAAACAGACCATCAGGGGGCGCTGTATGACTGATTTTGTGCTGAAACCCCTCCCACAAGAGGCTCTGGTACCATACGGTACTCTGGGCAAACTGCCACAATGTAACAATGACACACACAGGAAATGGCTGTTTATAGCTGTCTGTTAAAGCCAGAACAGCTACATAATCTGCCCACAGTAACAATGTCACCATGTAATACATGTCAGAATGTGAATCTGGGAGAGGAAAGATTTTACAATGAGCAAACTCTGACTAAATCATGTATGCATAATTATTGTAAAAATTAAGCACCTTTTTATATTAAATTATTTTCACTGGAGTTCCTCTTTAAGCCCACTAAAGAGGCTACCGTTCCCAGTCTGTGCACTACACGGCTGACATTAAGCCAATAGGCGATTTTATCATGAATGAGATCATCCTGCTCTCTAAACATATAGACCCATTTTGATTTCCAGCCACATCATAGCTCAAAACCAATTTACTGGCAAACTTTATACAGTAGAATCTCTTTATAGTAAACCTCTGGATAAAGTAAACTCAGTCCTCAAGTTCCAGCAAATGCATCTGAATAAATATACAATGTATGACCAATTCTGATATAGTAAACTTCTGATATAGCAAACTCCTTTTCCTGGTCCCTTGGAGTTAACTATAAAAGGGATTCTACCATATTTATCACTGTGGTCTTTCTTTAAAAGGGAGGCTTAAAGCTCAAGTCCAAAATCCCTCCGATTAGTATTAAACCCTTAGCATAGTGGCATAGTGGTTAGCACATTCGCTTAGCAGCACTGGGTTCCCGGTTCAAATCTTCCCATATACGTTAACTGGATTAACCCTAAAAATTGTCCCTAGACTATGATGGACATATGATTATGGTAGGGATTAGATTGTGAGCCCCTCTGGGGGACAGTTAAGTGACAAGACTAACAGCATCCCTTAAAGCACAGGCAAAAGCAATATATATGTGCGGCAAAACGCTTGCGGGGAATAGTCTGCGTTTACTGTATACACCTGTTTAATCCCTGCCCATGACATGTATCTGATGTTACTGACACACTAGACCCAATTACTGCCCATCTAATCCATTACTTTCCTGTGTGGTCAAATTACCAATCAGACAAGATGTGTAGATAACAGATCAGGTGTTGGTAATCCTGTTACAGACAGATTCCTCCCCCCCCCCCCCCCCTAGGAATCAGGGAAATATGGTTAATAATGGAGAAGTGTGGGATGTATCAGCTCTTCAAAGGACACTGTAGGATAGGGCCACCACAGGTGACATAAGAAGCTGCTCTGTTTATTCTCAAAAGCTGGAGTTACATTTATAGAAGAAGGATTCCTAAATTCCATAGCAGTTTATAAAAATTAGAGAGAAGCACTGCAGAGCTGGCCATCTAGTAGTGCGCTGCAGACAGTCACAGCCGCATCTCTGTTGCCCACGGAACTTCCGCAGCCAGAGAGCCTTCAGGACAAATTGACCATAAATAATTAAGCGGCAGCATGATACAGGAAGAAGGTGGCTGAGCAATTATAACACTATAGATCGACGATATATAGGGGACAGGAGATGAGTCAAAAGCAATTTTCTGCTTTAAGCCATCTCCGCCACAAGCTCCAACACGGCAGATTGTTAACAGGAAGCAATAATACCTCTATTGATCTCCGGAAGCACGGCCTTCCACAACTCTATATCCCGCTAATGGACCAAAGCTTAACGGGAGGAAGCGCACTCACAAAGAGCTTAACCCTTGCATGGCCACTGCCCTCCCCATTTTATATACAAATAGGCAGGACTTTCAAACCAACTAAAAGGCAGGGTATATTGTACACAAGTGCCACACATCGACTATTACAGCTAGATTATACATTCTTTTAACCACCTGGGCGGTATGGACGAGCTCAGCTCGTCCATCACCGCCGGAGGCTGCCGCTCAGGCCCTGCTGGGCCGATTTGCGCCAAATAAAGAGCAGCACACGCAGCCGGCACTTTGCCAGCCGCGTGTGCTGCCCGATCGCCGCCGCTCTGCGGCGATTCGCCGCGAGCAGCGGCGAAAGAGGGTCCCCCTAGCCGCCTGAGCCCTGCGCAGCCGGAACAAAAAGTTCCGGCCAGCGCTAAGGGCTGGATCGGAGGCGTCTGACGTCAGGACGTCGGCTGACGTCCATGACGTCACTCCGCTCGTCGCTATGGCGACGGTGTAAGCAAAACAAGGAAGGCCGCTCATTGCGGCCTTCCTTGTTTATTCTGGGCGCCGGAGGCGATCGGAAGAACGCCTCCGGAGCGCCCTCTAGTGGGCTTTCATGCAGCCAACTTTCAGTTGGCTGCATGAAATAGTTTTTTTTTAATTTAAAAAAAACCCTCCCGCAGCCTCCCTGGCGATCTTATCAGAACGCCAGGGTGGTTAAAAGTTACACAATTGGACAAGATACATAATTGTTTTGTTTAGACTTTCTAATTGAAATGGTCAACAAATACAATACAAACAAGCATACAGTTCAGGAGTTTCTGGGTGAAGTCTGACTGGATTAGATTAGCCACATGCTTGTATCTGACTTGTGATTCAGGCACTACTGCAGCCAAAGGGCCACAAAATGCCAGCAACTGGCATTGTTTAATAAATAAGGCAGCCTCCCTTTCAGTTTAGGTGTGCTTTAATGACTGGGGCCTAAATAACATTTCTCAGATTGAGCCATACCTGATCGTAGTGGGGCTTGTGGAAGGAGGGAAGCTTATCACAGAGGATATTTTGATTGCTGTCGTTTTCTTCCTGAGACAGACTCTTCTGATCCACGCAGCATTCTGGGAACTCTGTGCGAAAGGACTCGTATCCCCCTGCAGGCAAAAATACAGGTTTGGTAAAGATTAATTTACTAACACTACAGAAGTCCTTCAAAATGGAACTGCAGTGTGGAAATCCTATATATAATATATATATATATATAAAATCCTGCAAAAAGTCTGTACAAAACAATTATTTTGATTTTGGCAAGTGTTACACCGTGGCGGTTTTACTTCCACTATTTTTTACGTGGGTTCTTTTTCAAAACTCCTGACTTAAGTCGCCATAACTCTGTTACAAGAATGGGATTGGGGGGGGGGGGGGGGGGGAGGAGGCTCTAACGGTTACTCCTGAGTTTCCTGTCAATTTAATTGCGTGTCCCACCAGGAATGCTTGTGTAGTACGTGACAGCACCCACCATTTTCTTAAAGTGGACCTGAACTGGCACAGGACTTAAGGAAAACATTACCAATCAGACAAGGAATGCTCCCTGTATGTATTTAGAGAGTTTAGCTTGTCCAATGCCTAGCACACAAATAACTATGCTGTGTTCCTTTTTTTCTTTCTCTGCCTGAAACAGTTAAATATCAGGTATGTAAGTGGCTGACTCAGTCCTGACTCAGATGAGGACTACAGTGTGACCCTCACTGATAAGAAATTCCCCTTTTTTTAACCTTTCTTGCTCTCAGAAGCCATTTTCTGCTAGGAAAGTGTTTTATAGTTGGAATTTCTTATCAGTGAGGGACACACTGTAGTCACTTCCTTTCTGAGTCAGGACCGAGTCAGCCACTTGCATACCTGATATTTAACTCTTTCAGGCAGAGAAAGAAAAAAAAAAAGGAACACAGCATAGTTATTTGTGTGCTAGGCACTGTACATACACGTCTATCATCATGTCACTTTGGGTCTCCTTTAAAGGTTATAATGATGTTGCTTCTCTTTTACAGCAGATCAGAAGTTCTGAACCATAATGGCTGCTAGTACTGTACTTGCTGTATAGCGGAAAGGTTATTAAAATAGTCCCACGTGCCAATTTATGTCCACCCAGTGTACTGACACCCTAATTCCAGGACATAGACGGTTATATAATGATTATTTAATACAGACAGGCTTATAATTAGAACAAGAAAACAAATCAAACTGATAATAAGATCAGGCTGTTTACAGACTGCTGCATTATCTGGGCGGCAACACATCAGCGCAATGCGATCCGTTTCCTGTGTACTGGTAATTATGCCTAGCTCAGGTTATTCCAGACTGTCCATCTGTCCTGCCTAATCCAGGCTCAGAGGATAAAGGATCTGCGGGGAGTCAATGAGAGGTGATTATCATTTGTACCTCCTGTGCTGGGGGCGGCAGGAAGGTAACCTAGGACAGGAGGAGGAGACCTGACTGCTGGTAATTGCAATTCATTGTCTGCCTTTACAGAGAGGAGTCAGGGTGATCAGCAGCTGAACCGCCTTGCCATTCAATTTGTCTGCTGTGCATATGGCCACTGTTAAAGCAGCACTCCGCCTCAAAAGTGAAAAGGTTACATGAAATACTTTGTGATGGGACAAGGATACCCAAACAACATCTACAAGTACATGAAACCTCCACACCTTTGTTCTAACAGAGCTTTGACTGCTAAACACCAAAATAGTCTGCTAAGTTAAATAGCCTCAGGTCCCTTTCCACTTGTGCGTTTTTTTTTCCGTGTGCAGAAAAACACATTGCAATGAAAGTCAATGGACCTGACCCCATAAAATGCAAACTTTCACATCCAAATGAACGCGTTGTGAGGCGTAGAACCACAAACAAAAAAACAAAACAAAAAGAAGACTTCAGAGGAAACCTCCATGAATCCCCCAACCTATCTATTGGTTACCCCTTAGCACACAGGATACTTGGTGCTCCAAGTTCACTGCCTCTGAGGCTCTGTGGCTACCTACAGAGGACAGTCTCCTTTTCAACAGCTAACAGCGCCCAATTGTTTGCATGCCATGGACCATCTCTATTGTAGAGGTATGGGGGATTTGTATCTATTGAGCGTAACAAGTGGTGTAAAATGTAACCAATTTAAAGGACAACCGAAGCGGGAGGGATTTGGAGGCTGCCATATTTATCTCCTTTTAAGCATTACCAGTTGCCTGGCTGTCCTGCTGATCCTCTGCCTCTAATACTTTTAGCCATAAACCCTGAACAAGCATATGCAGATCATGTGTTTCTGACATTATAGTTAGATCTGACAAGAGGAGCTGCATGCTTGTTTCTGGTGTGATTCTGACACTACTGCAGCCAAATAGATCAGCAGGGCTGCCAGGCAGTTGGTATTGTTTAAAAGGTAATCAATATGGAAGCTTCCATATTCTTCTCACTTTAGTTGTCCTTCAAGTTGGAGGACAACAAGATGTCTTTAATTTGACCTCAAAGGAACCCAAAAGCCGTTATATAGAAGAAAAAGACAAAAAAAAAACAAACAAACACTAAAGTGCTATTGCTGCTTTGTTTAAAAGAAAAAGGCATTTATATAAATTTTGCCTTTACCCCATTATTTAGTTACATTTATATTTACCATTAATTTTGCAAATTGTAGACATAGAATTGTACAATGTCTGAAAACACAGAGGGCTCCTAAACAGACAGATGCAAACCAGTAGCTGAGTTACTGATAAAGCCTAGGAGACAGCTCAATCAGCCAGACCACTTCCCCAAGCTTATCACCCTGCTGCTAGGCAATTTACATGACACTTTAGCACAATTTACATCCTAGATGGGACACACTGCAAGGACAACCAGCCCCCTCCCCCCCACCACCATCACGACCTGCCCATAACCTCCTGCTAAGAAGCCACATCCTGACCAGAGGAAGCTGCCTCCCCCCAGGGGGTGATGACTTTACAGCCCTATTAACAAGATGCTGTATTACTTCCCCCATTGTAGGTACAGCTGAAATCCACGTCCCACTGTGCACCATTAAGAGCACACAGGCCATGACAGCAAGACTGGGATGATTCAATTAAGAGTCTTCTTCCTGCCTCTGATGGGCTGTTATGCATCTATGACACATCCAGTTGAGGAGGGAGCTGGGGAAACAGCCACAAGCCCACTTCCTGCCTTACACGCCATAATCGCGTTTCCTCTCCTCATACCCCTAAAAGAAGCTTATTTATAGACAGCATTACCTTTTGGTGATCAGCATTTTTGTGCTTTTTTTTTTTTAATTTATTATCACCTATTCTGTCTTTTCTACATATTCAAGTGCTAGTTTTAAAGCAAAGAGTCCCAGACAGCCATTGGAAAGGATTAGCTTACTCTGGTAATTCTGAACCTCAAATCAAGTGACCAGGACTGAAAATGCAACTAAAATTCATGTCAATAGTTCCACTATTAGCAAGTTCCCATTCTTGACTAGCAAGGCTTGCTACAGAGAAAATAGAGTGTGTGAAGCAAAATATGAATTAAAGGGAATTAAAAAGTGAGAGATATAGAAGTCACCATTTTATTTACTTTTGAACAATGCAGATTGCCTGTCTGCTGATCTTTTGCCTCTAATCCTTTTAGCCATAGACCCTGAACAAGCATGCAGATCAGGTGCTCTGACTGAAGTCTGACTGGATTATATGTATGCTTATTTCATGTGTGCGATTCAGACACTACTTCAGGCAAAGAGATCAGCAAGACTGCCAGGCAACGGATATTGTTTAAAAGGAAATATGGAAGCCTCTCTTTAGGTTCCCTTTAAGAGAACCTATATCATACAATGGGTGAATTTACTAGTCGAGGTATGGATAAACGATAAAATGCCATAGGTTCTGAAGAGTATTTCTAAAATATTTGATGTACTGTGGATGCCACAAAGATCATACATGTATATATGACAGTGTCTGGATGTAGTTTTCTTTACATGTAAAAAGACAGAATTAGAACTAGGACTTTAATCTATTCCCTTTTTTTCACAGCGGTGACTCACTTTTGGAGAAGCTAAACATATAATAATACTATTATCTGTAAACCTTTCAGTTCTTTTTTCACATAGTAGTGACTCATTCTTACAAAGAGAAAAAAAAGCGACTGAAGCAATGTAGCTTGTACAATCCCTTAATACCAGGTTATCTTTTTAAAATGATTCTGGTACTATTGTCAGACTGATTTTAGTGTTTTCTAATCTTCGTACTAGTGACTCATGGTTGAGGAGACCGATGCATTTGCCTACCTATAAATGCAAACATTTAGTCTATAGATCATGTATTACAGTACAAGTGTCCATATTCAGATACACACAGATCCTTGGAATGTCCTGTATAAAAGGTTCTCACGAAGTGTGTTTGTTCTAGAGATGCCAGAATAACTAGTTCCTTTTTCTGCATCCTGTCAAGTTTGGATTTTATGACTAGTTTATGAATCGGATTTATATTAGTGTAGGTAATAGTGTGTAATTGTGTAGTCAGTGTCTCTCACTCACATAGCTCAATAGATATGTCTGTAGACAGACTTCGGGGTCTCCTCACCTCTGATGACACACAGGGCCATTGAATACATATACAAGTTGTCAGATGGCAGAATTGCCCCCACTGTAAACAAACCTCTATAGACTGACACAGATGCCAAGGCAGGGAAGCAAATGTAAAAACATATACTCTACATCACTAGGTTAGTTAGAACAACATTAGATTGTCACATACAATAGGCAATTTATCAACGATCCCAATATATACAGGAACAGAATATCTATCTATCTCCAGCATTTAACATCCACAAGTTGTAATGGCAGTCATCTGGTTTGCATATTATACAGCTTTAGGTAGGCTGGCACAATATATAGAGGGTCTCAATCAAGGGGGGGGGGGGGGGGGGTGTACTGTACCCATATAGACAGCAGGAAAGCTTATTGAGTATGCTGATATATCGGGGTACTCAACTCTCAGAAAGCAGATGTTGGGGGGGGGGGGCGTCTTATACAGTATATATGGTGGTATGCAGAGGATCCTATCGGTCAGGATCAGAGGGGCAGCAGACTGGCATGTACAGTATATCAGTGGTATATAGGAGTGTAGAAGGATGTTAGAGGTAGGCAGCCAGTGCATATGTTGGTATGCAGGGGGTCTCCCGTCAGGAAGGTGACCACAGGGTAGCAGACTGGCATGTACAGTATAGAGGTGTGAATCAGGCAGCCAGTACATATGTTGGGGTCTCGCCTTTAGGAAGCAGATCGGGGGGGGCGATACGCAGCAGGTTTATACAGTAAATATTATATATGTTGGTAGGCAGGGGTTCTCACCTCTGAGGAAGCAGATCCAGGGGGCGATACGCGGCAAGCTTATACAGTAAATATTATATATATGTTGGTAGGCACCGGTTCTCACCTCTGAGGAAGCAGATCCGGGGGGCTGCAGGCAGACCGCTCAGTGTAGAAATAGCGATATAAACCGGGCTATCCTTCTTCAGTTTCTGCCACCTCTGGCTCCGCTCGTCCAGCACCACTACCAGCGATATGTGTCCGTCCCGCAGGCGGCAGCGGGCGCTCTCATCGGGCACCAGGTGCTGCAGCGGGGTGGCCGCGCCTCGGGCATGCCGGCGGAGCAGCACGGAGTTCAGACACACGTTGAGAGAGCCGCGCACACTGGAAGCGGTGAACGGCAGATAGGGGCGGCAGTCCAGTACCAGGCAGCGCGGGCTCCGGAGCAGCCTCTGCAGCCGCCGGCTCTCTATAGAGGTGACCTTCATAGTTCTATTAATGCTTCCACTACGACCCAACACACGGGACTTCCGCTCCGGGGATCCCGCAGCAGAGCTTATATCATTCGGGACGCCCGTCCGTGACGTCAATGCCCAAATATGGAGAGTGACGCGTTCCATTCATAGAACGCTGACAGTCTCCGCCCTCCCCGGAGAGTTCCCCGCCTCCCGCTAGAGGGAGATGTGAGGCTGCAGAGATTCATCGTAACCCGTTCACTGGCAGGTATTGTGGTCCTCTATGCAGCTCCATCAAACGGGATCCTAATCTATTCTCTATCACAGGGGGTCCTCCCATTCATTCCCTGTCATGGGGCCCTGTCTTCACTTGTTTATGTATATTCCTTTCCATATCCAGACATGGGCTCCTATATACAGTAGGTTGTATATTACAAGTATACAAGTAATACATACTGTCTCCTCACCAACTTCCCTTCATTCCTTATTAATACAAAATCCAATTCCTGTATAGCAGGGGTCCCCAACCTTTTTGAGCCCGGAGCCCACTATCCCGACCAAAATTTTCTCCGGGGCCCCCCTGGGGGCGGGGAGGGGTGAGTGGGCATGGCTAGTGTCGGTGGAGGCAGCCCCCCTTTTTTCCCAGATTCCACAGTATAGCAAGTACAGTTTCCACAGTATAGCCAGTATAGTTACCCCAGTATAGCAAGTACAGTTACCCCCATATAGCAAGTACAGTTAGCCTATTATAGCAAGTACAGTTACCACAGTATAGCCAGTATAGTTACCACAGTATAGCAAGTACGTTTACCACAGTATAGCAAGTACAGTTAGCCTAGTATAGCAAGTATAGTTACCCCAGTATAGCAAGTACAGTTAGCCTAGTATAGCAAGTAAAGTACAGTTAGCCTAGTATAGCAAGTATAGCTACCCCAGTATAGCAAGTACAGTTAGCCCAGTATAGCAAGTACAGTTAGCCCAGTATAGCAAGTACAGTTAGCCCAGTATAGCCAGTATAGCAAGTATAGTTAGCCCAGTATAGCCAGTAGTTAGGCCAGAATAGCAAGTATAGTTAGCCCAGTATAGCAAGTATAGTTAGCCCAGTATACCTAGTACAGTTACCCCAGTGTAGCAAGTACAGTTACCCCAGTATAGCAAGTACAGTTACCCCAGTATAGCAAGTACAGTTACCCCAGTATAGCAAGTACAGTTACCACAGTATAGCCAGTATAGTTACCCCAGTATAGCAAGTACAGTTACCACAGTATAGCAAGTACATTTACCACAGTATAGCAAGTACAGTTAGCCTAGTATAGCAAGTATAGTTACCCCAGTATAGCAAGTACAGTTAGCCTAGTATAGCAAGTATAGTTACCCCAGTATAGCAAGTACAGTTAGCCTAGTATAGCAAGTATAGCTACCCCAGTATAGCAAGTACAGTTACCCCAGTATAGCAAGTACAGTTAGCCCAGTATAGCAAGTACAGTTAGCCCAGTATAGCAAGTATAGTTAGCCCAGTATAGCCAGTATAGTTAGCCCAGTATAGCCAGTAGTTACCCCAGTATAGCCAGTATAGCAAGTATAGTTAGCCCAGTATAGCCAGTAGTTAGCCCAGTATAGCCAGTAGTTAGGCCAGAATAGCAAGTATAGTTAGCCCAGTATAGCAAGTATAGTTAGCCCAGTATAGCAAGTATAGTTAGCCCAGTATCACTGCCCCAGTGTCGCCAGTACAGTTAGCCCAGTGTAGCCTCTCCTCTCCTCCCCCGCGCGGCCCCCGCTCCTGTTACCTTACGAGCGGGCAGTCGCTTCCTTATGTTCCCCATAGCTCCTCTCCTCTTGCAGCACCTCGTATTACAGCAGCGCTTCCCGCGCGGCTGCTGTAAGGAAGGGTAGGAAATAGGGCAGCGGCTTCCTGTAGCGGCGATCGCCGTTACCATGGGAACGCTGCCCCGCCTCCTTCCCTCCTTACAGCAGTCTCACAGCAAGCGCTGCTGTAATACGAGATGCGAGAGGGGCTATGGGGAATATAAGGAAGAAAGCGGCCGCCCGCTCATAAGGTATCAGGAACGGCGGCCGCTGGGGGGAGAGGGAGAAAGGCCAGATCCGCCGCGGCCCCCCAGAAATCTGCTCGCGGCCCCCAGGTTGGGGACCTCTGCTGTATAGTCCCTAGTTCATCCCCTATCATAGTGGATACCTCCAGAGATCCCATTCATGCCCTGTCACAGGGGACCCTCTCTTATACTTATACTCCTGTCATAGTCCTTCACCACTGTTCCTTATTTACATTCCCTAGTTATACATGTATGGCCCCCATCAGTACATACATTTGAATACGGCGCTGGTAGACTTGGGCGCAGGATCCAGCTGTTAAATGGCTGGTCCTGCTTCTGCACAAGTCCGGGGCGTTTTAATTACTATTCCCCCTCCAGGCCGACATGGATAGTGGGGGAATGAAATAATTCGGCTTCCAGCGATTGCTGGAGGCCGAATTATTGTGTTTTTTAAACAACTTCGGCTCCGTCTTCTGACGGAGCCGACCTTCCTCACTGAGCGCCGCTATAGACTGATTCCTATTACAGTCTATGGCGGCGCTGGCTGCGCCCAAAGCTAGCAGCGCTGAAAAGCACTGCTCCGCCATCAGTTGCCTATTACAGGTAGCCCTTGCTATCCCCTCATTGTTGATCCTCCTTATTGTTACATCACCTGCCCCACAGTCATTCACTATTATAGGGATAATCTCCAATCACATAACTACAAATCCTGCAGCCCCCAGCAAAACTTTGATGGGGCCCTCCAATGGTCACACCCTTTGTGGCCATCATATTCTTCACACACACAAGTGTAGCCACATAAACACCTGATCTGAAAGGGTGGACCCCTTTGTTTAAAAAAGCGGTCCAACACCCAGCATTACAACTTTGCTTTAAAAGATTGCTTACAGCTTAGAAACTATTATGCCGGATTTTTTTAAAAGCAGAAATTCACTGAATGGGTTAAAAATGACATTTTAGTTTTGGATTTAGATAGAAATCCACTGAGGTTTAGTTACAAATGTATCTTTGTTTGGAATGCAAATAGACCTCTGAAAAGCCTGTCTGGGAAGCCCTCTGTGCTCTCTCACAGAGTTGTTTGTTTATTTACATTGTAAATAGATACATTTGTATCTAAACCTCAGCACAGAGGAGGATTTCTAGCTAAATGCAACACTAAAATGTCATGTTTAATCCATTCAGTGAATTTCTGCAAAAAAAAATAAAAAATAAAAAAATCTGGCATAATAGTTGCTAAGCTGTAAGCAATCTTTTAAAGAAGTTGAAATGCTGGGTGTTAGACCACTTTTTAAGGAAGGGGAAGTTAGTAGTGGGAGGGACCCCCTTTCAGCTCTGGGCCCATCTGTGCTACAAGAACTTGCCCCCCCCCTTTTTTTTCCTTCCTTACCATAATCTACCATAATTATACAGTTGCAACAACATATTTGCCAACATGTTCCATGCAAACCGCCTCCCAGATAACATAATTAGGCAACATATCACCTAAAACAACATATTTTGTCAGCTCGTTCCCACAAATAACATAAGTAGGCATACGCAAGTGTCCCCAAGCAAAATTAGGCAGTGTGCTCTCAAATAATGATTAGGCAGTGTTTTCCCCAAAACATAATTAAAGAGGACCTGTACTGTCTGATTTGTACAATAAAAAAACCTACCAATCGAGTCACTGTGATCTCTTGGATCCCTTTTTTTGCAGTTTCCGCAGCTCCCCGCCGCGATAATGGCTTTTAATCGCCAGTTTTAGGCAGTGTCTACAAACAAAAAACATGGCCGCTAACCAGGAAGTGGTGTGTGTGTGTGTGTGTGTGTGTGTGTGTGTGTGTGTGTGTGTGTGTATGTAGTGGGGTGCGAAAGTTTGGGCAACCTTGTTAATCGTCATGATATTCCTGTATAAATCGTTGGTTGTTATGATAAAAATGTCAGTTGAATATATCAAATAGGAGATACACACAGTGATATTTGAGAAATTAAATTAAGTTTATTGGATTTACAGAAAGTGTGCAATAATTATTTAAACAAAATTAGACAGGTGCATACATTTGGGCACTGTTGTCATTTTATTGATTCCAAAACCTTTAGAACTAATTATTGGAACTCAAATCGGCTTGGTAAGCTCAGTGACCCCTGACCTACATACACGGGTGAATCCAATTATGAGAAACAGTATTTAAAGTGAACCTCCGGACTAAAAATCGACTCAGCAGCACTGAAAAGGCTTGGTGTTTCTTTAACAGTTTCACAGCATCAGAACTTTGTTTCTCTTATACAAGCCTCATTTTTAGCTGCACAGAAGAAAACTGCCCGGGCTTTTTTCCCCTGATGCTGTGCAAAGCATGATGGGATTTCTGATGTTGTTGCTCTCGTTCTGCTGTTTTGGTGCAAATTTTTTTTTTTACATTTTGAATCTGACATTTGAAGCCTAGTGTGTGCAGCTGGGAGGGGTGATCAGGACAAAGGACAGTTGGAACTGTGTCTCCTGCTTCTTGTCACCTCCTTTCAACCAAAAAGATGGCTGCCCCCATGACAAAGATGGCAGCCCCCATGAATCACAAACATTTGCCTGTTCTTTTAAAACAGGGTGGGTAAAAAATTATATTACCCATCTATTCTAATTAACATAACTAATGTAATTTAATGACAGTATGTTTATTTAGGCTGAAGTTCCCCTTTAAGGGGGTCAATTGTAAGTTTCTTTCCTCTTTCAATTTTCTCTGAAGAGTAGCAACATGAGGGTCTGAAAACAACTCTCACATGACCTGAAGACAAAGATTGTTCACCATCATAGTTTAGTGGAAGGATACAGAAAGCTGTCTCAGAGATTTCAGCTGTCTGTTTCCACAGTTAGGAACATATTGAGGAAATGGAAGACCACAGGCTCAGTTCAAGTTAAGGCTCAAAGTGGCAGACCAAAAAAAATCTCGGATAAACAGAAGTGAAGAATGGTGAGAACAGTCAGAGTCAACCCACAGACCAGCACCAAAGACCTACAACATCATCTTGCTGCAGATAGAGTGACTGTGCATCATTCAACCATTCAGCGCACTTTACACAAGGAGATGCTGTATGCGAGAGTGATGCAGAGGAAGCCTTTTCTCTACCCACATCACAAACAGAGCAGCATGAGGTATGCTAAAGCAGATTTGGACAAGCCAGCTGCATTTTGGAATAAGGTGATGTGGACTGATGAAACTAAAATTGGGTTATTTGGTTATAACAAGGGGCGTTATGCATAGAGGAAAAACAACACAGCATTCCAAGAAAAACACCTGCTACCTACAGTAAAATATGGCGGTAGTTCCATCATGCTGTGGGGCTGTGTGGCTAGTGCAGGGATTGGGAATCTTGTCAAAGTTAAGGAAGCATGGATTCTACTCAGTATCAGCAGATTCTGGAGACCAATGTCCAGGAATCAGTGACAGAGCTGAAGCTGCGCCAGGGCTGTATCTTTCAACAAGACAACGACCCTAAACACTGCTCAAAATCCACTAAGCCATTCATGCATAGGAACAAGTACAACATTCTGTAATGGCCATCTCATTCCCCAGACCTGAATATAATTGAAACTTTGTGGTGTGAGTTAAAGAGAGCTGTCCATGCTCGGAAGCCATCAAACCTGAATGAACTAGAGATGTTTTGTAAAGAGGAATGGTCCAAAATACCTTCAACCAGAATCCAGACTCTCATTGAAACCTACAAGAAGCTTTTAGAGGCTGTAATTTCTGCAAAAGGAGGACCTACTAAATATTGATTTCATTTATTTTTTGTGGTGCCAAAATTTATGCACCTGCCTAATTTTGTTTAAACAATTATTACACACTTTCTGTAAATTCAATAAACTTCATTTCACTTCTCAAATATCACTGTGCATGTCTGCTATATGATATATTTAACTCTGACATTTATTTTTTATTGCAACAACCAATGATTTATACAGGAAAATCATGACAATTGACAAGGGTGCCCAAACTTTCGCATCCCAATGTGTGTATATATATATATATATATATATATATATATATATATATATATATATATACACCCACACACAGACACACACTAATATGACTAATATGTGCGTATGTATGTGTGTCTGTGTGTATGTTGTAGTATAGTACAAGATTTTATTACATAGTGAATTATCTGCACTACAGTCTGGGATTCTCACAGTTTCTTAGCATGTGGCAGGCAGCTCCCTCCCCTCTCAGCCTCACAAACTGCATCACAGACAAGCTGAAACTTGGAGCAGAGACGCTGTCTGTGAGGAATAAACAAAGCACACAGGAGTGAGCATGGAGGGGGCGTGCATAACTTCTCCCTATCACAGGAGAGGCAGCCCGTTCCTCCCTGGATTGACAAAGCTTGACAAAGAAAAGAAGATTAGATATATTACAGAGACAGTGCAACTAAAAAAGGCTGCAGTAATCCAGACCACATTAGAACAGATATAGGAACTTACAGGATAGAAGAAATAATGCTGAACATTTTGTTACAGTCTCTTTAGGCTGTTTACCCCAAATATAATTAGGCACCCTTTATTAGTCCTGTGCTTAAAAGAAGTATCAGCAGCACCGCTAAAGTGAAAAAGATAGCTCTTTTATTTGTGCAATAAAATCACATAGCAAAGATAAAGATGAAGGCAACTACAGCCCGCTGTTTCGAAGCGACATGCTTCTTCTTCAAGTTGCAACCTCATAATGAGCTTGCAACTTGAAGAAGAAGCATGTCGCTTCGAAACAGCGGGCTGTAGTTTCCTTCAGCTTTATCTTTGCTATGTGATTTTATTGCACAAATAAAAGAGCTATCTTTTTCACTTTAGCGGTGGTGCGGATACTTCTTTTTTGCTATTTTTGAACTTGATGAGCAACAAGTTCTGATCAGCTATAGCACGCTCGTCTCCAATTAGAGTGCTGGGTCAAACAACTTGTTAGTCCTGTGCTTGTAATAATCAATTCTATAGATGCTTTGAATGGTAGTAATCATTAACCAGCTGTTCCCCATCCCCTTCTTGCACCTCTGACACTGTGGTTGTCCTTGGAAGGTTTTGGTGCGCCGTATCAATTGTTATGTATAGAGTGCTTGGGGGTCCCACTGTAAAACTTGCATTGGGGCCCACAGCTCCTTAGCCAAGCCACTGCACTCTCTACCCTGCTGCTGCTCATATTAGGGACACACGCGATCTCTGGCTGCTATAATATACAACTCATTGTATCACAGGCCACCTATACCTGCGCTCTGTGAGGGCTGTACATTTTGTCTGTACATATAAAATGTACACTCACTGAGTGCACGTTACATGTCTCCCAACGTACATTGCATTTCTGGCGTACTTTGCATTCTAATTTCATGTAAATATTATACAGCTTGAATTTGGACCAATAAAAATGAACAGGAAGTGATTCCAATTTGTCCAGTTTCAAGTTGCATATCATTCAGGCTTTATTCACAGTGGGACGTTGCAGAGCTGCGTTATAAATTCCTATAACGCAGTTTACCGCACTGCAATGCTAATCCTATGGGACGTTCACAGTGCGACGTTAGGGTCGCATTGTAACGTGTAGTGTTATGGTAACGCACTGCTTGCAGTTGTACAGGGCCGGATTTACCATAAGACACTGTAGGCACGTGCCTACAGGCGCCTGATGATGGATGGGTGGCTCACTCCGCTTCCTGAGTGCCTCTCTATCCCTACTTCTCTATGCAGAGTCCTGATGAGAGTTTACATGAGGGATTACTCACCCTGCTCTTGGCATTCCACTAACAAAAGCTCCCTTCAGTCTCCTTTAGCTACTTAATACTGAGGTTCCACTAGCTACCTAACACTTGAGGGCACCGCTAGCTACTTAATATTGAGGGTACTTAAGGCTACCTAATACTAAGGGACACCTGTAGCTACCTGTGATGGAAAGGGAAGTAAGGGAGAAGTGACAGCCAGCATACTTGCGGTGCAGTTTGGCAGGGGTTTGTAGGTTCATGGAGTGTGACGTCTAAGGTGCCAAGACATCTGTGCCTATAGGCTCCTTTGAGGTAAATCCGGGCCTGCAGTTGTAGCACACAGTACCAGGTACAGGAAAGCATACTTTTCATTGCCTGTATGCTTTACTGTGCTTACTGTATGCAACGGTACACACAGTCTTAATGTGCGGTACCACCTTTTTTGTGTTGTGTTGTAATGCTGGGTTGTGACTTTAACGTCGCATTACAACGCAACGTCCCACTGTGAATGAGGCCTTACATTAAATATAAATGCAAGGAGAAATTATTTGCATCTTATTGATCATCCCTATTCGCATGTATGCCTTCTGTGGGCTTGATTCACAAAGCGGTGCTAACTGTTAGCACGCCTGTGAAAACCTCCTTAGCACGTCTAAATAAGCTTTTCGCGCGCAAAACTTTATGCGCGAAAAACTTTACGCGCGCACCGCACAGAGCACAGGGCGCTCCGCATGAAGTGCCCATTAAAGCCTATGGGACTTAGCGCGCGCATAGGACTTTGTGCGTGTAAAACTTTGCGCACGGTACTTAGTGCGCGATCTGATTGAGAAAACCGGTGCTAACCTACTTAGCACCCTGGTTAGCGTGCCTAAAGACTTTAGACGTGCTAAGTAGGTTAGCACCACATAGTGAATCAAGCCCAATGTGTAACTAATACCAGTTTTTTGTTTTAGTTTTATGACAATTAGAAACTGGGATTATTGCAAACCACTGGTCGCAATCCTAACTTTCCAAGGTTATCCTACTGCTCAAAACCACCAATCAAATAACAGTATTCATTTTAAAGCACAAGGGTCAGCCATACTATCCCAGGAAAAAAATTACACATATATAAGTAGATAAATTGTTCCACTTACATATTATATATGTATTGTACTATCTACATTTTGATTTCAATGAGATTTGTATAGTAAATAAAGAAAAAACTGTTTCAGGCATTTTCCATCTTTACTGCCTCTGTCTGCAGCTGGATATGTCATTTTCTCCTTTACACTTTTTTTCTCCTCAGCTTGAAATGGTATATGTATTGTCAGCCGCCCTCCCCACTGAGCTCTGTATTAAAAACTACACTGTTATATCTAGCTTGCTTTGTAAACACATGTGAGCACAGCACAAATCGTATTTTGGCAGCTTCTGCAGAGGGGTAAGGTGTATTTCCTTTCTCAGCCTCCTGTTACACTGAACTGCCCTCAGCCAAACAGTGAGGAGCAGGAATGGGGGGGGGGGGGGAGGGTTTACAACAAGGTTCCCTCTCCCAGCAATGTACCAGAAAGGAGCCAGGCTGACTGAGATAAAATTAATTACAGAAGACACATTTATGATTATATTGGAATGCTAGCAATGCAGGGTCATGATGTAGACTAGTTAATAAACACAGAGCGATGGGTAATTGGAATTTGACTTTATGTCTGCCACTGAAAAACGACAGCCCCAGTTTGATTGGCTCTTTTTAAACAATGCATAGGTCTGTAGGCCCTTTTGTTTTTTGACGTACAGAATGACGCAGTTTTTTTTTTCCTTTTTTGTATAAACATTTACGCAAGGAAAGGCTTCTTTATTGTGGCAAATGGAATCCGAACCCAGGTTTTCCTAAAACTACAACAGAAGAGCGGTCTGAGTCATCGTGACAGCAGCCCGAACAGGAGAAGGCGATTACGCTTCATTTTCCTACAACACGTCTGTTATGGTGGTATAATGATTATATAGCGTGACATCACCAGCAAAGCGATATGGAGCCTGCTTACCCATTGACCCACTTTAATGAGCCAACTGGAGGGAACCATGGCGTTGGTGAGATAGCAGCAGAGTAGCAGCAATTATTTTTTTTTAAATGATCAGAATTATTCATGGACTCCATTTATACAAGAAAAACAAAACACCAGATTTGCCCAGCATTGGGACCTGATTTACTAGTCCCTGGCTGATAATCATCAAAGATTACGAGTGATCCAACGAATATGGCCTCGACAGGTAGTTAAAAATCTCATTCCTCTGTAGCCATGGCAACAGTACAGCATTCGGAATACCAATCACTCACTTTGACGCACAAAATATCCCCTAATTCCCAGTTTCCTGCATTAGCGAATCCTTAGCATTGCTTGCTATGTAATTCTATGCACAGAGGGAGATAGTGCTTGCTTGGCAGTTTATTTCCCACAATGCAACAGGGTTCACAGACGGCAATCTGTCAGAACCATGGTCATGACATCACACTGTGGGAGGGGTTTCACCACAATTTCAGCCACACAGACGCGTGTATCGTGCATAGGAGAGCCGTCCAATTTAATATTGCAGGGAAAGATGCAAATGCAAAGGAACCTAACCCACAGCAAGAACCTCATTTCATAAATGAAGTTTATCTGCCTTTCTTGAATTTATTAAAAATAAAGTGAATGCTGCCGGTGCTGCTTGTGAAAGACAACAGATAAATAATCTTTCATCAGTTCTCACTATAATAATAACAGTAATAATAATCTGATTTTCAAGTGCTTTTCTCCCAAGGGAATTGAAGTGTACCACTTCACTTAAAGAGGAACTCCAGTGAAAATGATGTAATAAAAAAGTGCTTCATTTTTACAATAATTATGTATAAATGATTTAGTCAGTGTTTGCCCATTGTAAAATCTTTAGTCTCCCCGATTTACATTCTGGCATTTATTACATGGTAAGAAGTTTTAAATCAGGATGATACCATTTATTGATTGATACCATTGATTTAAAACTTCTTGCTTTTACTGATGGCTAACACGGTACAATACCCTACCCTACTGTTATTACATGGTGACATTTTTACTGCTGGAAGGTGATGTCACTGGAAGGAGATGCTGCTTGATCTTTTGACAGTTGGATCCAGCTGTAAACAGCTGTTTTTTTCCCCCCACAATGCAATTTGGTTCACAGACAGGAAACTGTCGGGACCATGGTCCTGACATCACACTGTGGGAGGGGTTTCACCACAATATCAGCCATACAGACCCCCTGATGATCCGTTTGTGAAAAGGAAAAAGATTTCTCATGGGAAAGGGGGTATCAGCTACTGATTAGAATGAAGTTCAATTCTTGCTAACGGTTTCTCTTAAAAAAAAAAAATATATATATATATACACCGTACATACCTGGGGCTTCCTCCAGCCCCCTTTAGGCTCACTGGTCCCTTGGTGTCCTCCCAGGCCACGGGAGTGCTGCGCAGGTGCAGAATGCTCCCGGCGATGGAAGCGATCACGCGGCAGTTCTCCCCTACTGGATGAATTACTGGGTCCCCTAGCAGCGAATCCGGTTGCCTGGGAGGACAGCGAGTGAACAATGAACCTGAAAGGGCAGGAGGAAGCACCAGGTATGTATAATTTTTTTTCTTTTTAGTGTTCTCAGGTTTCTTTTAAAACACGGTATACAAAAATGATGTAAAAATAAATGGAGCTTAGACTTTTTAGATTTTTTCTTTTTTTGTCAGATCCCCACTATGGCCTTTTCAGTGCCTATTCAGTGAGCAATAGTGGATGCAGAGGATGCACCAATACCAGGGCCCGTGGACCCGAGGGTATCTTCTCCACTCACTGCATTAGCTCTTTATTGATGCTGTAGTAACAACGATCACCTCTATGGCCTGGTGCACACCAAAACCCGGTAGCAGATCCGCAAAATGCTAGCAGATTTTGAAACGCTTTTTCTTCTTTTTCTGTAGCGTTTCAGCTAGCGTTTTGCGGTTTTGTGTAGCGGTTTTGGTGTAGTAGATTTCATGTATTGTTACAGTAAAGCTGTTACTGAACAGCTACTGTAACAAAAAACGCCGGCAAACCGCTCTGAAGTGCCGTTTTTCAGAGCGGTTTGCGGTTTTCCTATACTTAACATTGAGGCAGAAACGCATCCGCAATCCAAAATCTGCAGCAGCCCGGGAGTATGCGTTTCTGCAAAACGCCTCCCGCTCTGGTGTGCACCAGCCCATTGAAATACATTACCCAAGCGGATCCGCACCCGCAAGCGGATCGCAAACTGCAGCGGAAACGCTCCGGTGTGCACTAGGCCTTAGTGTGCTTTGAATGGTGGTAATCATTAACAAACCAATCCTAGGCTTTTCCTCAGTTTGCACCTCTCACAGTGGCTGTGTCATTGGAAAACTGGTTTTGGTAGTATGTATTCTGTACAATGCAAATAATTTAAAATACAGTTCCGGCGTGGGGGTGTTTAGGGCGCAGTGTACAATCCGCATGGGTGCCAATGCTTTCTAGCCGCACCACTGGGTCTATTTATAGATTGATAATAGTTGCTGTAATAGCGTTTTTCAGATTATTCGGCACTTTTGAAAATAACCAGCACTTTTGTGTCAATCTGCCTAAAAATTGACCAGACCGGTTTGCCACTTCATATGTGACATATTGTCACTTTCATAGTGGCAACTGCCATAGAAAAACGTGAAGAGCAGTGCTCTTTGCTTCAGACACCCACTTTTGCCATTTATTTACACCTTTAATGAGGCACTGTAGCGACATATAATAAAATACATTACATTTTTCAGGATACCCACTTTATGGTTATTTTCCTGGTTTCTGCATCAAAAACACATCTTATATCTCTATATTGCTTTATTTTGGTATGTAGCCCCGCCCTCCCAGTGATTAGTGCTTAGCCTAAGCTGTTTAGCTATGCAGAATTCTTCTCTCAAAGCATTCTGGGAAACCGGGTATAGTTTGGCTTCAGAACTAGAATATTGAGCACCCTCTGGTTAATTGAATCCTCCATTACATTATTCTTTCGGTTTAACCACCCTGGCGTTCTATTAAGATCGCCAGGGCGGCTGCATGAGGGTTTTTTGTAAATAAAAAAAAAACTATTTCATGCAGCCAACTGAAAGTTGGCTGCATGAAAGCCCACTAGATGGCGCTCCGGAGGCGTTCTTCCGATCGCCTCCGGCGGCCAAAATTAACACGGAAGGCCGCAATGAGCAGCCTTCCATGTTTGGCTTCTCCTGTCGCCACGGCGACGAGCGGAGTGACGTCATGGACGTCAGCCGACGTCCTGACGTCCGCCGCCTCCGATCCAGCCCTCAGCGCTGGCCGGAACTATTTGTTCCGGCTGCGCAGGGCTCAGGCGGCTGGGGTGACCCTCTTTCGCCGCTGCTCGCGGCGGATCGCCGCAGAGCGGCGGCGATCGGGCAGCACACGCGGCTGGCAAAGTGCCGGCTGCGTGTGCTGCTCTTTATTTCGTCAAAATCGGCCCAGCAGGGCCTGAGCGGCAGCCATCGGCGGTGATGGACGAGCTGAGCTGAGCACAATAACACAATAATATATATATATATATACACACACACACATTATATATATATATATATATATATATATATATATATATATATATATATATATATATATATATATATATATATATATATATATATATATATATATATATATATATATATATATACACATACACACACACAGTGGTGTGAAAAACTATTTGCCCCCTTCCTGATTTTTTATTCTTTTGCACGTTTGTCACACTTACATGAATCTGCTCATCAAAAACCGTTAACTATTAGTCAAAGATAACATAATTGAACACAAAATGCAGTTTTAAATTATGTTTTTTATTATTTAGTGAGAAAAAAACAACTCCAAATCTACATGGCCCTGTGTGAAAAAGTGATTGCCCCCCTTGGTAAAAAACAACTTAACTGTGGTTTATTACACCTGAGTTCAATTTCTGTAGTCATCCCCAGGCCTGATTACTGCCACACCTGTTTCAATCAAGAAATCGCTTAAATAGGAGCTATCTGACACAGAGAAGTAGACCAAAAGCACCTCAAAAGCTAGACATCATGCCAAGATCCAAAGAAATTTAGGAACAAATGAGAACAAAAGTACTGTAATTGAGATCTATCAGTCTGGTAAAGGTTATAAAGCCATTTCTAAAGCTTTGGGACTCCAGCGAACCACAGTGAAAGCCATTATCCACAATGGCAAAAACATGAAACAGTGATGAACCCTCCCAGGAGTGGCCGGCCAACCAAAATTACCCCATAAGCGCAGAGAAAACTCATCCAAGAGGCCACAAAAGACCCCAGGACAACATCTAAAGAACTGCAGGCCTCACTTGCCTCAATTAAGGTCAGTGTTCACGACTCCACCATAAGAAAGAGACTGGGCAAAAACGGCCTGCATGGTAGATATCCAAGGCGCAAACCACTTTATAGGAAAAAGAACATCAAGGCTTGTCTCAATTTTGCTAAAAAACATCTCAATGATTGCCAAGACTTTTGGGAAAATACCTTGTGGACCGACGAGACAAAAGGTAAACTTTTTGGAAGGTGTGTGTCCCGTTACATCTGGCGTAGAAGTAACACAGCATTTCAGCAAAAGAACATCATACCAACAGTAAAATATGGTGGTGGTAGTGTGATGGTCTTGGGTTGTTTTGCTGCTACAGGACCTGGAAGGCTTGCTGTGATAGATGGAACCATGAATTCTACTGTCTACCAAAAAATCCTGAAGGAGAATGTCCGGCCATCTGTTTGTCAACTCAAGCTGAAGCGATCTTGGGTGCTGCAGCAGAGCAATGAACCAAAACACACCAGCAAATCCACCTCTGAATGACTGAAGAAAAACAAAATGAAGACTTTGGAGTGGCCTAGTCAAAGTACTGACCTGAATCCTATTGAGATGTTGTGGCATGACCTTAAAAAGGCGGTTCATGCTAGAAAGCCCTCAAATAAAGCTGAATTACAACAATTCTGCACAGATGAGTGGGCCAAAATTCCTCCAGAGCGCTGTAAAAGACTTGTTGCAAGTTATCGCAAACGCTTGATTGCAGTTATTGCTGCTAAGGGTGGCCCAACCAGTTATTAGGTTCAGGGGGCAATTTTTTTTTCACACAGGGCCATGTAGGTTTTGAGTTTTTTTTCTCACTAAATAATAAAAACCATCATTTAAAACTGCATTTTGTGTTTAATTATGTTATCTTTGACTAATAGTTAACGGTTTTTGATGAGCAGAAACATTTAAGTGTGACAAACATGCAAAACAAAAAGAAATCAGGAAGGGGACAAATAGTTTCTCACACCACTGTGTATATATATATATATATATATATATATATATATATATATATATATATATATATATATATATATATATATATATATATATATATATATATATATATATATATATATATATATACATACACACACACACACACACATATACAATATGTATATTATTGAAAGTCAGATCACCAGGGACGCTGTGTTCTAATATTTATGAATGTGGCGCTATAAAGAGTTGTGATCAGGCTTTGAAAATTTTTGTAGCCTCAGAAGCCTCTGACTCTGAAAAATGTTAACATTTGGGCTCTCTGCTTACTGAGCTTTCAGATGGTTTAGTCAGATCTGTGCCTAGCGAAGGGCACAATGCAGACTCCTTTAAGCAGGAAGGAAGGAGTGATTGGCAGTTCACAAGGACAGCAGTTCAGACACAATACATGCCTCAGTCATTAGGAGCCATCATTTGTCACCTCCTGCCTCTCGCCAGTGACATGGAAATGACAGAATGGCTTCTGTGCTGACAGAGGTACTCTGTACCTGTCCATCTGTACAAGCAGGAACACACACACAGGTACTGGAGAATTCCTGGACACCCCAGGGGAGGATTCAGCTGCTGCTGTGACATCTATCCCTGCCCCAGTCATGCTAAATACACCCCGTGTCTCTTGTTCCAGGCTGCTATAATGGATTCACTCACAGGATGAGCTCCCAGTGTTCCACTGCACACAATGTAGACATCTATAAATAGAGACTAATAAAGTCGGAGTTTTGTACAGTGTGTTTCTGCACAGAAAGCTCATCTTCAGGCAATGGCATCTGTGCTGCAAAGACGTTATAAACCAACACAATGCAGCTAGCTGGGATTTTGCTGCTGGGTTAAAGGGGAGCCCTACCTATCAAACAAAGCAGGAGATGAAAGCTCAGCTGGAGCACGAGCAGAGAGCCACTAGTGCGTATTCGTATGCCGACAAGCAGATCTTCAGGGGTCCCAGCAGAGCTGGTATAAGGTCCTCCAGCACCCAAGGCTAAGACACCAAAGTGCACCCCTCCATCCCTCCCACCCCAGCCGTCACACACTGATTGCTATTAGACTAAGAGGCGCCCCAGGGCCCCCAACACCTTAATCTCTAGTTATCTAGCTTGCAGTCACTGCCATGTATCCCCTTTTCATATTTCTCTCTGCTTCAAAGACAACAGGGGAACGATAGCTGAATTGTGAATTGTACTCTCTCGTCTCTGCCTCGACCTGGCCCTGGGTCCCAGTGCTGGATCCCCTCTATCGAGGAGGAAGGGGGAAGCCTCTTTAGGGTACAGAGGCATTCTCTTGGAGAATGTGATCCTGGCCATCGTGGCTAAATATTTTGGTTGGTCTACTTGACTGGAGCTTGTAGACAACAGAACTCATAAGAGTCCCTTTTTTCTGTGCATGTTGCGTTGTGATACCATTGCAAAACAACACTGCTAAAAAGTCATTTTTGGTTAGCTCTCTCTTCTTCACTGTAAAGGTGCGTACACTAGAGGTGTACCGAACGGTTCGCCGGCGAACGGTTCCAGGCGAACATTGGGGGTTCGCGTTCGCCTGCGCCAGGCGAACTTTTCCGGAAGTTCGATTCGCCCCATAATGCACTATGAGGGTCAACTTTGACCCTCTGCATCACAGTCAGCAGGCACATTGTAGCCATTCAGGCTACAGTAAGCCCTGGAGCCCCACGCCCCCTTATATAAGGCAGCCTCCGGCGGCCATTACAGTCACTCGTGTGCCTGCTAGAGAGAGGAAAGGGACAGCTGCTGCAGACTTTTTCTCTTAGGGACAGATTAGTTAGGTTCTAGGCTGCTTTGCTTGTTCCTGACTGATTAATATTGCTTTTAAAGCACCCAGCAACAGCTCTTTTCAGAGCTCAACCTGTACATTTTTTTTTCTGACACTTTTGTTGCATGCACAGCCTTGCTAATTGATAGTGTGTGTGCCACTGCCAGCAGCCCAGCACATTCAGTGACTGACTGCCTGTGTGTGTGACAGGGAGCTGCACATTGTACTACCCAGTACTGCATATACCCCAGTACCTGTTGTGTTTACTTAACCCACCTCATCACTGCATATACCTAGCTTTGTGTTGAGTGAACCCAGCTCACTGCATCTAACTACCCAGTACCTGTTGTGTTTACTTAACCCACCTCATCACTGCATATACCTAGCGTTGTGTTGAGTGAACCCAGCTCACTGCATCTAAGTCTAACTACCTGTTGTGTTGAGTGAGAACCCACCTCACTGCATCTTAAGTACCTTTACTGTATACTGTTCAGTGAACCCAGCTCACTGCATCTAACTACCCAGTACCTGTTGTGTTTACTTAACCCACATCATCACTGCATATACCTAGCGTGGTGTTGAGTGAACCCAGCTCACTGCATCTAACTACCTGTTGTGTTGAGTGTGAACCCACCTGGCCACCTCACTGCATCTAACTACCTGTTGTGTTAAGTGAGAACCCACCTCACTGCATCTTAAGTACCTTTACTGTTGAGTGAACCCAGCTCACTGCATCTAACTACCTGTTGTGTTGAGTGTGAACCCACCTGGCCACCTCACTGCATCTAACTACCTGTTGTGTTGAGTGAGAACCCACCTCACTGCATCTTAAGTACCTTTACTGTTGAGTGAACCCAGCTCACTGCATCTAACTACCCAGTACCTGTTGTGTTTACTTAACCCACCTCATCACTGCATATACCTAGCGTTGTGTTGAGTGAACCCAGCTCACTGCATCTAAGTCTAACTACCTGTTGTGTTGAGTGAGAACCCACCTCACTGCATCTTAAGTACCTTTACTGTATACTGTTCAGTGAACCCAGCTCACTGCATCTAACTACCCAGTACCTGTTGTGTTTACTTAACCCACATCATCACTGCATATACCTAGCGTGGTGTTGAGTGAACCCAGCTCACTGCATCTAACTACCTGTTGTGTTGAGTGTGAACCCACCTGGCCACCTCACTGCATCTAACTACCTGTTGTGTTGAGTGAGAACCCACCTCACTGCATATAGCTAGCATACCCCCGAGATGGACAAAATGGACAAACCAGGTAGAGGAAGAGGTAGAGGCAGACCCAGAGGAAGGCCACCAGGCACTGGCAGGTCTGTGGCTGTGCGAGGTGGTGTTGCTGTGATTTCATGCGGACCTGCCCCAAAATACAGTGCTCAGAAGAAGGCACGTGCCATCACTTCCCAAAATCGTGAGGAGGTGATTGAGTATTTAACACAGAACACCTCATCTCCCGCAGCCACCAGCGCTACAACAAGCACCACATCCGCTGCATTTGACTCTTCGCAGGAGTTATTTGGTGGTGGTGGTGAAATCACTGATTCCCAGCCACTACTGCAACAACAACAAGAAGGCGCAGGTACACCACCTCATACGTCTGAGTTAGGTGGCGATAGTATGGACGTAACGTGTGTGGATGGGGATGATGGTGGACCACCTGAAGTTGGTGCACTTGAGGAGGTGTCTGAGGAAAGCGCAGCTGGCCAGGAGGATTATGATGACGATTATACGGATAGCACATATGTTCCCGGTAGAGGAGATGACCAGGGGGACAGTTCAGAGGAGGAGTCAGAGAGGAGTATGAGGAGACGACTCCATGATAGAAGCAGAGGGAGCTCGTCCTCAGAAACAGCTGGGGGCAGTGTCCGGTGCCATGTATCGCCAGCTATGGCCAGGGAGCACACATGCCCTTCAACGTCAGCTGCTGCTGATGCCACCGTAGCGCCATCACCCCAGGGGGCCTCAGCGGTTTGGAAATTTTTTCACGTGTGTGTCTCAGATCGGAGCAAATCCATCTGTTGTCTCTGCCAGCAAAAATTGAGCCGTGGAAAGGCCAACTGTCACGTAGGGACAAGTGCTTTACGAAGGCACCTGGAGAGAAGGCACAAACAGCTATGGCAAGAACACCTGAGGAAAAGAAGCACCCCTCAAAAGACAAGCAGCGGAGAACAACCGTGGCAGCCGTCACAGGGGGCTTCTGCTGCTCCACGTTCCCATGGTATTGTTCGTGGCTGGGGGGGAGGAAGAATGGATACACTTTTAAACAATTTAAAAATACAACCATCTAAACTTTCAAACAATTTAAAAATACAACCATCTAAACTTTCAAACAATTTAAAAATACAACCATCTATCATTTTCAAAAAATTTAAAAAAAGGGCAAAAAAACTTGCCCTCCGTAAAACATTCTTGGCAAATGCTTTCGACTTGGTTTGTCTTCCGCTGGCTCAAGGGTCCATCTGACCACAGATGCCTGGTCTGCAAAGCACGGTCAGGGCAGCTACAGCATGGGTCTCAGCAGGCTCCCACTTCGGGCCGCAATCCAACCTTCATTCCCCGCGGTGACAATAGCAGACTTGCCCTCCATAACGGATTCCCGTTAAAGGATTTAAAGTTAATTCATTTCAAATACACAGCAGGGCCTCGAAAGTCCGCCTCCTGTATTGTTATTTTTGATCACTACCTCGGGGCGGGCGTGCATGCCTACCTGCTGCCCTCCTTGGATGTGTGGTGGTAGCAGTTTCTCAGGCTCCACACCGGATTCCATCCCTCATTCCCCGGCCATTACCCGGGGTCACAAATGACAGACTTGCCCGCCTCCATATGATTCTCGTGAAAGGAATGTGGTGTCATCTTTGCCCGCCATAACTGGTTCTCGTTAAAGGATTTAAAGTACATTCATTTCAAATACACAGCAGGGCCTCGAAAGTCCTCCTCCTGTATTGTTATTTTTGGTCACTACCTCGGGGCGGGCGGGCGGGCATGCCTGCCCGCTGCCCTCCTTGGATGTGTAGTGGTAGCCGTTGCTCAGGCTCCACACCGGATTCAAACCTCTCATTCCCCGGCCATTACCCGGGGTCACAATGGCAGACTTGCCCGCCTCCACAGGATTCTCATTGTAGCGGTATTGAACAAGTACACAGCAAGTAGAAAATGTAAATTAAAAACAAAACGTAAGCTTTTTAACAATGCCATGGAAAGTTGAGAAGGAAGTCACACATTACCTGACATCACTGAGTGAGGAAGAGCAATCACGCCATGTTGCGCAGTAGTCCAGCATGGCCGTCACTACACAAACAGCTGTTTGCGGTGCGTTACACAGTGAGTTTGGTGTGTCAGTGTGAAGCAGTACTCTAATTACACTCCCTGTTTGATGTATACACATGCAAGATGTTGTAAAGCACTTTATGCCTCCAATTTAGCATTCAATGTGATTTCTGCCCTTAAAACGCTGCTTTGCGTCACATCCAGATTTTTCACCGGGACTTTTGTCATGTATCCCACTCCGCCATGCCCCCCTCCAGGTGTTAGACCCCTTGAAACATCTTTTCCATCACTTTTGTGGCCAGCATAATTTTTTCTATTTTTCAAAGTTCGCCTCCCCATTGAAGTCTATTGCGGTTCGCGAATTTTTCCGCGAACCAAACCTTCTGCGGAAGTTCGCGAACCCGGAAAATCGGAGGTTCGCGACATCTCTAGCGTACACACGCACTCCCAAAGGGAACAACGGGTCCGTCAGACGCTCCCGCTGGGCGGCTGTTCTCCCGACAGTAGTGTGTGTGTGTGTGTTGTCAGTCTGTCTGCAGACTGATAAGGCTGTTTCTGAACGACCCGTCGTTCTCTTTAGTAGTGCGTGTGTACGCACCTTTAGACAATGGCCTCAGTTCACTAAGATCATGGTAGAGATAATAAGGCAAGAGAAAACTTACCTCCACACAGTGAGAGTTATCTTATCTCTCCATTCCTTAAGTTACTTATGTAGTTAAGTTACCTCCACTGTAGTTATTTTCAGAATTCTGGAGTTATTTTAAGGATTGAACTGTTAAAGAGATCTCACCTTAACTTAGAGACAGAAAAGTTAACTTAAAGAGGAACTTCAGCCTAAACAAACATACTGTCATTAAGTTACATTAGTTATGTTAATTAAAATAGATAGGTAATATCATCTTTTACCCACCCTATTTTAAAAGAACAGGCTAATGTTTGATTTCCTGAGGGCAGGCATCTTTTTGGTTGAAAGGAGGTGACAGGGAGCATGAGACACAGTTCCAACTGTCCTGTGTCCTGAGCATCTCTCCCAGTTGCTAGGCAACGTGAATAACAACATAGTAAATCCAGCATTTTTTTTTGATGGGTGGAGCTTACCTCAAAATGCAGCTAAAAATGATGCTTTGGTAAGAAAAACAAAGTTCTGATGCTGTGAAACTGTTAAAGAAACACCAAGCCTTTTCAGTTCTGCTGAGTAGATTTTTAGTCCGGAGGTTCACTTTAAGGTTTGCCTTTTGTAAAATGTTTCCAGAATAGTACATGCCTGATCACCATGGTGATAACTCTAGAAACGTTATTAAAGACAGGAGATAAGCTTAGTGAATTGAGGCCAATGACAGTATGCTTCACTGCCACTGTAAACACACCCAGGGGCAGATTTATATTGTTTTACTTTTTGTTATCTCTGCGTGCCCCAATGAGAATTCTACTTACTTTCCATCATTGGATGCCACAGACAATAACTATTTTTGCGTATAGAATATAAGTTATTATAAGTTATGTTTTCCTTAATAACTTGTTATGTTTGCCATCTCATTAATGATGGACCCATTGTGTCACCATGTGAATTAGGCTGAAGTGTACCTGCAGGATAGAGCTTACAGCTCTTGCAGGGACGACACACGTACAGGACAGTGAGTTCAAAGGTTAAAGCTGTCCTTGTAGATAGGGATGGCTGCATAGAACAGCTTTACTGACCCTCACTGAGCCGCCTCTAAATTTCTGGTGCCCTAGGCCATGGCCTATGTGGCCTTGCCAGAAATCCGGCCCTAAACACACCTATTACCCGGCATGCAGCATGCAGTGTGTTCCTCCACCCTCCACAAAGCACCGTACTGTACTCAAGTTTGAAAGCTCTATATAGCAAGATCTGGTGATGTATGGGCAGATAAACCAAGAGACAGATCTCCCTGATCAAATCTGATCAGAGAGAGATCTATTGATGGAATCAGCCTCCTGGCACAGCATCCGCCACCTCAGCCACTGCCACCCCCATGCCAAGCTGCTTCTGCTTCCCCATTCACATCCCATGTGATATGTGACATCACACACGTGCCATGTGCTAAAGGCAGCAGCCCACGAATGGGAGAGCAGAAGCAGATGGGCAATCGCGGCAGACGGACTGGTAAGAAATTGTAATGCACAGGCACCGGGGGTGCATATTAACATTTAGGGGGACAGCAGCCGTAGGTTTTGTTGCATTCGATTGTTGCCAGATCGCATGCCGTTACAGCCACGCACACAATTGACCACGTCAGCCCGAGATTTTCCAGCATGTCTAATCGATAAATTCGACAGATTTCAGTCCGAAATTGGTTGAATTATCAATCGGGCATGCTTGTTGCGACAACTATTTTAATTCGATTTTGGTAAAATGATTGAATCAGTAGCAAAATCGATAGATGTATGGCCACCTTTACTCTACATTGTAGGAGCACGACTGACATCCATTTTCAGATCTGTTGATATCTTTTAATATCCTTTTCCTGTATTATTTACTTCCACAAGGTCCGTTGGCAGTGCTTGCTTCCCCCACGACTCAGTCTCCAGCAAACTCAGCACAGCTCTGAATCAATTTAAATTGACTGTTTATACACATACACTGATTACAATCAAATGTCGCAGTATATTACGTAAAAGTTACAGGCGTGGACACTCTCCCTTTTGAACCTATGTGTGTCATCTTGTGTGCTTGTTATTCGGCCTAACATTCAGGGCTAGTTCACAGTGCTCAGCTGCATTGCAGAATAATTCTGCAGTTCATCTCACTGACCATACAATCCTATGGGCCTGTTCACAGTGCTGCGTTGTAAAAGAAAGTGTTATTCTAACTCACTGCATGCAGGCTTTGTATACTGTGGCATAACTAAGGAGCTTTGGGCCCTACTGTAGTGTAAGTTTTACATTGGGCCACTCAAGCACACTCTACATAACAATTCATATGGCACAACAAAACCTGCCAGGGACATCCACAGGATGAGAGGTGTAAGCAGAGGAGGGGAACAGTTTAATGATTACCGCTATTCAAAGCATATATAAGAGTGATCATTACCAGTGTAGCACCACTGAAGAACTAATACTGTGGTTGAGGCAGGGCCTTGGCCTAGGGGCCCCGATGCAGTCGCAACCTCTGCATCCCCTATTGCTATGCAACTGCGTCTATGTCCACTGCAGTTCACGCTCATTGTAACTTGTGCGTTATGCTATGAACAACTGTGACTCCAGCCTCAAGGTTGTGTAGTCTTTTGATCAGGCCTGTTTGGGTGATTTCAGTTTAAGTGATAATTAAAGGGGCACTATGGCGAAAAATTTAAAGGAATACTGTAGGGGGGGTCGGGGGAAAATGAGTTGAACTTACCTGGGGCTTCTAATGGCCTCCCGCAGACATCCTGTGCCCACGCAGCCACTCACCAATGCTCTTGCCCGGCCTCCGTTCCACTTCTGGAATTTCAGACTTTAAAGTCTGAAAACCACTGCGCCTGCGTTGCTGTGTCCTCGCTCCCATTGATGTCACCAGGAGCATACTCCGCAGGCACAGACCACTACTGGGCCTGCGCAGTATGCTCCTGGTGACATCCGTGGGAGCGAGGACACAGCAACGCAGGCGCAGAGGTTTTCAGACTTTAAAGTCTGAAATTCCAGAAGTGAACCGAAGGCGGGGCCGGAGCATCGGTGAGTGGCTGCACAGGCACAGGATGTCCGCGGGGGACCATTAGAAGCCCCAACATTTTCCCCCGACCCCCCTACAGTATTCCTTTAAGACATGTGCAAACATAGACAAATAAGAAGTATGTTTTTTTTCCAGAGTAAAAATGAGCCATAAATGACTTTTTTCCTATGTTGCTGTCACCTTACAGTAAGTAGTAGAAATCTGACAAACCGCCAGGTTTTGGACTAGTCCATCTCTTCATAGAGGATTCTCAGCAAGGCTCTTATTCTTTATAAAGATATTCCCTTAAAGGGATTTAAACAATGGTGCTGGCCAGCTTTACTGCTCACTAAACAGTTTTTTGGCAGTTGGACAGAGCAACTGCCAGTCACTAGGGGCTTGATTCACAAAGCAGTGCTAACTGTTAGCACACCTGTGAAAACCCCCTTAGCACGTCTAAACAAGCTTTTCGCGCACAAAACTTTACTTGCGCAAAACTTTATGCGCACACTGCACAGAGTGCTCTGCACGAAGTGCCCATTAAAGCCTATGGGACTTAGCGCACACATAGGACTTTGCGGGCGCAAAACTTTGTGCGCGATCTGATTGAGAAAACCAGTGCTACCCTACTTAGCACCCTGGTTAGCGCGCCTAAAGACATTAGACGTGCTAAGTAAGTTAGCACCGCATAGTGAATCAAGCACTAAGTGCTTTTGAAAATAAATAAATCCCTGAGAATCCCCCCATAAAGAGATGGAGTAGTCCAAAACCTGTCGCTTCTGTCAGATTTCTACTACCTACTGTAAGTGACAGCAACATAGGAGAAAAGTCATTTATGGCTCATTTTACTCTGGAAAAAGCGTACTTCTTATTTGTTTATGTTTGCACATATTTTAAATTTTAAATTTTTTTCGCCATAGTGCCCCTTTAAAGTGTCACCATAAAAATCAAATTTCTACAGTAACTGGTCTGAGTGTATTAAGTGATAAAGATGCTAATTCTGCATTCAAAACTTGCAAAACTGTTTCTGCTGTTATGATTTGGAGTTATCACATACTTAAGCACTGGCTCTTTAGTAGTCCGTGCCAAACAGTTGCATGCTGGGGGTTCTTTTTATCTATAATATATTCCTCCTCTTCCAATTTATTCCCCTGCCTAGCTGCTTATCTGAAACACGGTCCCCTGCTCACTTGTGTTTACAAGCAAGGCTGAGGTGACTCCGCGATTGGAGGAGAAAAGAAAAAAAAATAAAGGGCAGAAATAACATCAGGATTTAGCCTAAACCGTGGGCAAAAGACATGGTTCCCACCAGGAACAGAATTCTCTTCATTTACTATATAACATTCACTGAAATCAAAATGTGGACAGTACAATACATGTGTTATGTAAGTAGATAAGTATTTATCTACTTATATATGTGTTTTCCCCCTGGCATAGTATGGCTGATCCTACTGCTTTATTGGTCTTGCAAAAATGGAAAAAAACTAGGAACTGTGTCAGAATTTTTGCAATTTTATGTATGACTGTAATTAGGAGTAATATAACTGTATTTTTTTCCAAATTGGGAAAAAATAGATACATTATTAGAATCAGATACTTTTTGTTAACTTTCAGCTGCTGGTTTTGCTGACAAGTTTTGTAAACTAGATTTTCATTTTATTGCTATGTTGTAAAGATAAGCGCATAGCGAACACTAAGATTGAAATGATGTCTCCAGTTTTATTGAAGTGAACCTGAACTCAAACCTTCCTCTCTGCTCTAAAATATACCAAACAGCATAGTAACCTGTAAAGAAAAACATTTCTTTGTTACAGCTGAAACAAATCCTGCAATAAATTTGCAATGTGTCTACTTCCTGCTTCCATGGAAGCAACCATAGGGTTACCATCCTGTGTTTACAAATTAGCTGTTCTGCCGTGACAGAGGAGATTGCTGAGCTGACACAGCTGAGAGATCAAATTACAGTGGTGATTAGTCACAAATGAGGGGGAATTAGACAGGCTAAAGTCTCAAATACATACAGGGTGCATTTCTCTCTGTTTTCCTTCTGTCCTGTGGAAGAGTTCAGGTCCACTTTAATAGGGCAGTATTGTATTCTGTAAGTCGTATCCGTCACATTTGTATATCTCTGTCTCTCCCATCATGTCCTCCAGGCCACCAGGGTTCATAGTAAAAGTGATGGAGGTCCACAGAAGTCATAGGAACTGGATATGAGGGAAGAAGTCTCCAGTAGACAGCAATAAAATCTTAAAATAGGTTTTAACCAGAACTAAAGCCTGGTACAATTGACCAATCAATATTGAAGGTGTGTACCAGGCTTAAAGAGAGTCTGAAGCCTCCAAAAATACCTTTTTTTACTTGACAGTGCTCTTCAGCATTAATGCCATAGCTGAAACGCTGCATCCCCCGGCTGCACGCTCAATCCATACCCCCGATATCCCCGGGGCAAATTTCGGGGCTCCTTCCAGGTAGAAGCAGAGCTTTGTGCAGTAGCGCTGCCTCTACTCACGTCAATCTGCGCGATTCTCCACCTCTCCCCGCCCCTCTCAGTGAAAGAAGGCTGAGAGGGGCGGGGAGAGGCGGAGATCCGTGCAGATTGACGCTAATGGAGGCAGAGCTACAGCACAAAGCTCTGCCTCCCCCGGGCAGCAAAATCCACAATCTGGAAAGTCGCAGAATTTTGCCCCACAATATCGGGGGTATTACTTGAGTGTTCTGCTGCGGGGATGTTGCGTTTCAGCTATGGCATTAATGCTATAGAGCAGAGTTCCCCAACCCTGTCCTCAAGGCCCACCAACAGTACATGTTTTGCAGAAAACCACAAACATTCACAGGTGAGATAATTGGTGTCTCAGCAGTGCTAAATACCTACCTCTGTGGCTTTCCACAAAACATGCACTGTTGGTGGGCCTTGAGGACAGGGTTGGGGAACACAGCGAGGACTGTGAAGTAAAAACAGGTATTTTTGGAGGCTTAAAGAGACTCTGAAGCGAGAATAAATCTCGGTTCAGAGCTCATATTCAGCAGGGACATGTGTGCCCCTGCTAAAACGCTGTTATCCCGCGGCTGAACGGGGGTCCCTTACCCCCCAAATCCTCCCTTGCAAAATCAACAACCAACTTGGTCGTAGATTTTGCTGCTGTTGAGGCAGGGCCCTGCCTCTCAGCGCCGTCTATCAGCGGCGCATCGCCGCCTCTCCCCCGCCCCTCTCAGCGAAGGAAGACTGAGAGGGGCGGGGGAGAGGCGGAGATACGCGCTGATAGACGCGTAAGAGGCAGGGCTGCATGCATTAGCCCTGCCTCAAACAGGAAGAGATCCCCGGGCACCACGGAGGGGATTTGGGGGGTAAGGGACCCCCATTTAGCCGCGGGATAGCGGCGTTTTAGCAGGGGCACACATGCCCCTGCTGAATATAAGAGCTGAAGCGAGTTTTATACTCGCTTCAGTCTCTCTTTAAGACTCTCTTTAAAACTTTTTGTTTGCAAGAATTTCATTAAGTCCAGTGAGATTTTGTCCTGATCACTTCAGATTGACCAATTTTATCACTTCCACATAGTATGAGGGCCAACAGATTGTGTGGGTAAGCGCTCATTCTGCATGGAGGTGGTAAAATTGACCAATCAAAACTGGATAAAGCCTGGTCCACACCTTCAAATTTGATTAGCGAATCACTGAACAATTTACCCACCTCCATGTAGCATGAGAGCTTACCTGCACGATTTGTTCATAGCATTTAAAATCTATTGGCTCTCATACTACATGGAGGTAGTAAAATTGGCCAGTCATTGCCCAATCAAAATTGGATGTGTGTGCCAGGCTTTAAACCTGAGTTCATGTGTGTATCAGGTAGCGGAAAGTGATCATTGGTGAATAACCCCCCCCATGTGTGCCCACCCCAGCAACCATTATCTGCCCTGCTGAAAGCCAGCAGCTGGCAATAGGAAGCACATATTGACTCAGAGACTGACAATCAGGAATGAATGAGTTATCTGCGCTCTCCACCCCTCGGTAAACACTGACACGCTGGCCAACTATTTGTGTCTCATCATAGCGACATACCTGAGTGTGAGCTCTGCGCTGACTGCAACACCCACACACACTTTCATGTTGTCATTAGCCCCAGGCCTTATCGAACGCAGCCCGAACCAGGTGTGCGCTGTCCCACGCCTGTGAAAGTTATATTACCTGAGACCATACATATGAATGGAAGTATACATGGGGAGACAGATGGATGGATAATGTTGTTTACTTAGTTACTTTATGGTCTATATTATATAGAGAGATGATGTGTATTCTGTAGGCCTTTGAAAAGAACTTTGAACCAATCACATCACTCACTGTCCATCAAAGTTCATGATCTGATAGATAGATAGATAGATAGATAGATAGATAGATAGATAGATAGATAGATAGATAGACCCACCTCATAGATAAATAGACTGACTTATCTTCAGAAATCTCCAACTGCAGTGGCGATATTATATGTGATCCAGGGAACCTTTAATAGATTAATTAAAAATAATCAGTTATTAGGTAAATAGCATTTAAGGAGGAGGTGTATGATAGAACAGTGTGCTTGTCCATTGCTCATTTGTCGATCTGGTACAGATATCCAGTGTACTTTAAATGAGAAGCAATAAATTTGTCCGCCTGCACCCAGAACAAGTCCCACTTAGAACAAGTCCCCCCCCTGCACCCAGTACAATCCCCCCTGCACCCAGAACAAGTCCCCCTGCACCCAGAACAAGTCCAACCCAGAACAACTCCCCCCCCCCCCTGCACCCAGAACAAGTCCCCCCTGCACCCAGTACAATTCCCCCTGCACCCAGAACAAGTCCCCCTGTGCCCAGAACAAGTCCCCGCTGCACCCAGAACAAGTCCCCCCTGCACCCAGAACAAGTCCTCCCCCCCTGCACCCAGAACAAGTCCCCCCCCCCTGCACCCAGAACAAGTCCCCCCCAGAAAAAGTCCCCCCCCCCTGCACCCAGAACAAGTCCCCCCCTGCACCCAGAACAAGTCCCCCCTGCACCCAGAACAAGTCCCCCCTGCACCCAGAACAATTCCCCCTGTACCCAGAACAAGTCCCCCCTGCACCCAGAACAAGTCCCCCTGCACCCAGAACAAGTCCTCCCCCCCTGCACCCAGAACAATTCCCCCTGTACCCAGAACAAGTCCCCCCTGCACCCAGAACAAGTCCCCCTGCACCCAGAACAAGTCCCCCTGCACCCAGAACAAGTCCCCTTGCACCCATAACAAGTCCCCTTGCACCCATAACAAGTCCCCCCCTGCACCCAGAACAAGTCCCCCATGCACCTAGCACAAGTCCCCCTGCACCCAGAACAAGTCCCCCTGCACCCAGAACAAGTCCCCCTGCACCCAGAAAAAGCCCCCTGCACCCAGAACAAGTCCCCTTGCACCCAGAACAAGTCCCCCCTGCACCCAGAACAAGTCCCCTTGCACCCAGAACAAGTCCCCTTGCACCCAGAACAAGTCCCCCCTGCACTAGAACAAGTCCCCCTGCACCCAGAACAAGTCCCCCATGCACCCAGAACAAGTCCCCCTGCACCCAGAACAAGTCCCCTTGCACCCAGAACAAGTCCCCCCCATGCACCTAGCACAAGTCCCCCTGCACCCAGAACAAGTCCCCTTGCACCCAGAACAAGTCCCCCTGCACCCAGAACAAGCCCCCCTGCACCCAGAACAAGTCCCCCTGCACCCAGAACAAGTCCCCCATGCACCTAGCACAAGTCCGCCTGCACCCAGAACAAGTCCCCCCTGCATCCAGAACAAGTCCCCCCCCCCCCTGCCCCCAGGACAAGATCCAGCACAGGTACCCTTTGGGTAAGCATTGTACACATTAATACTATACCCTGCACTACTCCATTATCTTCCACTGCTAAGGCACCCCTTCCTGCCCCTTGTAGACCCTGCACTTTGGCTGAGCCCTGGAGTGGTAGATGGGAAGGTACAGAGGTAGATTATATACATTTCTTAACATCCACAGCTGCTAGATGCTGTAAAGGCCGAACAAGGCCCCCACATTTCCCCCACAGACAGCAAGGAGGCATGGTAGTCCCCATCTTGCACATTCACATGGTCCAGCAACCATTGTTCCCAAATCACTAGCATCCCGGAAGCAGAGTGGTTTGGTGGATTGCCATTGTAAAGACCTCTGTTAACATTCAAACAATACAGATAAGAAAAAAAGCCCATCCCAATACCGTTTGTAGTCTTAGCGTATATATGATTTTATTCCTGAGGCCTGGCATGTTTCAGGATGTAAGGGGTTAACATGGCGGCTGCCCCACTTGGCTGTGATGTAAGCGCAGTGTTGGTATAGCGCAGGGATTGGCAGCCTCTTCGCAGCAGCAGATGGCTCGGGTGGGTGACGGCATACGGTGGAAAGTGTATTTTTAGGAGGATTTTTCATATATGCAGTAATAAATTTACCATCGGTTACACAACCTGTCTCTCGGCTCCCCTCCTTTCCAGAGAATCCTCTCCGAATATACAGAGCGAAGATTTTACATGAAAGCAAACCAAAAACATAGAAAAAACAAAGTTTTCATATAATGAATTGTATGTGTAGTATGGATAAAGATTAGAATATTAGTAGCAAAGAAAAGAGCCTCATTTTTATTTTCAGTTATATAGGTTTTTTGTTTTTTTATAACATTGCATTATACGGACATACTTGCAGTTTAGAAACCACACTCTGCCTTTTAAACTATAAAACAGCAGAACTAGTGACCCTCTGAACTTTCCTGCAGTAAAACCTTATCTCAAGTGCCTCTCATTGTCTCTTGGCTGTAAAACAGGGGTCTCAAACTCAATTTACCCGGGGGCCGCAGGAGGCAAAGTCAGGATGAGGCTGGGCCGCATAAGGGAGTTCACGTTTCCCCGCCGCAAAACGAGGGCTGCAGAGCCCCCAAATCGCCCCGGGGGGGGCAATCCGCCCGCATTTCCTGGAAGGGGCAGAGCTTTCAGCTTCAGCTCTGCCCCTCCTGACGTCAATCGCGGCGGATCGCCGCCTCTGCCCGCCCCTCTCACTCTTCCTTCACAGAGAGGGGCGGGGGAGAGGCGGCGATCCATTCGGCGATTGACGTCAGGAGGGGCAGAGCTACAGCTGGAAGCTCTGCCCCTCAGCGCAGTCGTGGATGTTTGCGCGGGGGATTTGGGGGTCTGCAGCCCTTGTTTAGCGGCGGGGATGCGGCGGATTACTTGGGAGCACTGAAGCGAACTATAAGGTAAAATGGGCAAATATAGTTCGCTTCCGTGTCTCTTTTGCTTTTGCCGGTAGGCAGGGCCGGTTTAAGCAACAATGGGGCCCCAGAGCAAAATAAACCTGCCCTCCCCCCCCCAACAGATACCGTGGAACAAAAATCGGCATTAAGGGACCTTTTTAGCAGCTGGTATAGTCAGGGTGTGAAGCCCCAATCGGTCGGAGCTCCACATTCTGGCTACCCCAGCCTGCATGGGGGACAAGGGGTTAAAAAGTTTCAGGAGGGGGGGCCCCACATAATTTAAAAAAAAAAATTCCCACACTCTAAACATAAAAAAAAAAAAAATTGGGAAAATAGGAAAAAAATGCCAGGAATCTTCATACAGCCATATTGCGGCTGTATAGCGATCCCTGGCCAAAGCGCTGCGGCTGCGTATGGACCCCCTGGAAACCCTGTCAGGAAATGTATTGCTCTTTCTTTTGATACATGTAAAATTACACTACCGTTAGGTTTGCTACTAAAAGTGACATTTACCGCATTTAAAAGTATACTATTTTCCTTCGAAACTTTAAAATCGCTTTTCTCAAAAACTATAAGGTCTTTTTGAAAAATTGTTTTTTCCTCTTATTCCTAATGATCTCCTTAACATATCCTGCAAATTTAGGGTTTCTAGCATTTAAGGTGGATTTGCTATTAACCATTAAAGTCGGCGGGTTTTTAAATGTGCATTTTTTTCCTTTGCAACTTTAACATCGATTTTCTCAAAAACTATAAGGCCGATTTGAATTTTTTTTCCCTCTTGTAGCCACTGGGGGCCCCTACAAGCTCTGGGGCCCTGGGGCCACAAAATATTGTATCGAGGGCCGCAAATGGCCCGCGGGCCGCGAGTTTGAGACCCCTGCTGAAAAAGATCTTTTTTGAGCTATTCGACCCACTGGGTCTATCCTCTGAAGCACTAACAACTGAAGTTGTTTTTTTTTTAACTCTTCCTGTACTGGAAAACAATACAAAACTCCAGTTGCATAACTACAATTCATGGCGCCCCCATCAAAACTTTGTTAGCCCCTCCCCCCCAATGTTCGCACCTCTTCCCTTGCCTCCCCTTGGTACCCTTCACAGCCCTGGGACTCCTCTCACAAAGGTTATAAAACAAGTATGGCCATCCTGACCTTCACAACCATAACAGGTGTAGCCACAAAAACACCTGATCTGAAGTATAGTTCCCTGTACCGGAGGACGGGAAGGTAGAGTGGTTGGGGCCCCCCACAGCTCTGGGCCCCCCGGCATCGCAGGGACTGCTGCCCTATAGTTACACCCCTGCAAGACTCTTCTGTGCTACTAATGTTCTGTTTCTTAGAGGTACTACACATACAATTCATTATATCATATTTTTGCATCAGGCCGACTTTACGCTTGGAATACATGGGATGTTCGAAATCAACGGTTTTGTTTGCATTACATTAGATGTTCCAAATTACAGCAGTTATCGAGTTGTTAATACGAGCGGTTTCCAGATTTAGTGATTTCTGAATCACGTGTCGTGCTCCTGGACACGGGTGCGTTGCTGTAGCATGTGGCCAGCCCGTGCATGCTCATGACTGGCCAGCTTACCAGGGGTGGGGGGCCACTCCAGGAAGCCCCGGGCAAGTAGAAATACACCCCCGATGGCAACCTCAGGTACACTTTTAAAGGGGATCCAATAGCCTGTTGGTCACCTCAGGTACACTTTTAAAGTGGATCCAAGATAAACTTTTACTCATTGCATAATTGTGCCCCTTACATATAGTTTATTGAGCATTCTTCAAGCCAAATAAATTTTTTTGTTTTAATACCCAAATTTCCTATAAACTAAACAAGCCTCGCCCACAGCTCCTCCAGTGCCTAGTCATTCTGATTCCCACGTAGCAAGTGCTCATGGGAGCTCAGCCTGGGAAGGAGGAGGTTTTTCCAGAAGAAAGAGAAATCAAGGGCAAGGAGGGAGGAAGAAAGTGGAGTGAAGTTTTCACAGGCTGAGGGGTGGATATACAGAGCAGCTTGCCTGTCTAATGATGTCAAGCAGAATATGGCTGCTCTCATTTTATCACAGGAAGAAATAATCATATACTGTTGAAGCTTTTTGCAGCTACATTTGCTGTGTAAACATTAGATAAGATGTACTGTATAGACAAGTTATTTGTTATAGTAAGTTTTTCATCTCGGATCCACTTTAAAAACATTTTCAATAGAAAAATACATATATTTATACAGATCTGTAGAACAGTCCTGAAAGAGGGACACATGAGGAAAAAAGAGGGACAGAGGGCTTCAGGGGCGTTTCTAGGATCATAAGAGATCTGGGGCAGTTTGGGGCACTCCAGCCGCAAAATGGTTGTGGCCATGTACCAGAATGTTGGTGAGGTAATGGGTGGAGCCAAATTTATATGAACTTAAAGAGAATCTGTACTCTGAAATTCTTACAATAAAAAGCATACCATTCTATTCATTATGTGCTCCTGGTCCCCTCTGTGCTGTTTCTGCCATTCTCTGCTGCAAACCTGGCTTGTAATTGCCAGTTTTAGGCAGTGTTTACAAACAAACTAACCAGCTTCTAATAGGCTCAGCTAAGCAGAGTGTGTTAGTCACACGGAGCCTGCAGGGGGTGTGTACAGCTTCTAGCTAATCACAAGCAGCCCTGCACATTCCAGTCTGACTGCCTCAGCCTGACTGTGCCGACTATAGAGAGAAGATTAGATCATATAACAGAGATAACACAGCTACTGTGCAATTAGGAAAAGCTGCAGTAAGCCAGACCACATTAGAAAAGGCATAGGAACTTATAGCATAGAAGAAATAAAGATAAACAATTTGTTACAGAGTCTCTTTAACAGTGGTCTAAGTAGGCCTGCCAAGCAGAATGTTGGAGCCTCCCTCTCCATTAATACAAAAAAAAAAAACCCTAAAATGCAGCAAATCACATAAATACACAGTGTCTCTTAAACATAACTGGGCAGTTACCTGGCTTCTGTGCCGGCTGGTCTGGCTTTCTGCTGGGCGGCTGGCCTGCCGCCAGGTTATCTGGCAGTTCCCCCCATAGCATTCCCTGACCTTCTAGTGGTCCCCTCCCATGCTCCCACGGGCCTCCCATTGAGGCACCACAACTCTCAGCATGCCCCCATAGAAGAACCACAAATCCCTGCATGCCCCCAAAAAGGCATCACAGTGCCTAGTATGCCTACATAGAGGTACCACAGAGCCCAGCATACCCCGATTGATGCACCACAGCTTCCAGTATGCACGCCATTGAAGCACCACAGCTGACTGTGCCTGGGGGACATTCGAGGCACCCCAGAATAGATCAGGGGCACGTGCTAGCAACACCCTTCTGCTTTACTTTCCAAAGAAGGACTGCCCCTTTGAAAAAGGGACAGTAGGGAGCTATGAGTTACATGATGTCAGCACCTTTACATAATGACAGGCCTTGGCAAGGAGCTTTACTGCAGTGGGAGGTCACAGGTGGGCCAAGGGGATATGACATGACAACAAAGGGGACAGTGGGGGTGTCTTACAGCAGAAAAATCCCTGGGGTGACCCCAGCCTGAGTGATCAGTATTTTCCAGAAGCTCAGTTACCAGGAAACACATGTACTGTACATGCTTATCACCTGCAGACTTGCTGTGAGCACTGCATGATCTCATACTGGACTGTCCCAGCTCCTTTCATGTGTTCAGTGGGGTGGGGGGGGGGGGGGGGGGGGGATTTGAGGTTAACTTTTCCAGACAAGAGACAAATAAATGTTGCTGAGTTCTTCACTCTCCATGTAGACTGCTTGTTTGTGTTTAATGACCTTCCCAGACTAATCACATTATGGTAAAAGCATCTGAGAGAAGCTGGTCCATCAGTCCTGATGTCAGAAGCTCTGTCCTCAGCCGGGATCACCAGACAAGAGATCTCTGTGCTGCCGCTGGTGATGTAACACAGCATCACCACAAGGGTGCTATTGTGTATGAGCCATCATAACAGCCGGACGTCTTGGGGGGCCATGTAGGGTGGACCTGAACTCTTGCACAGGGCAGAAGGAAACCAGAGAGATGCACCATGTATATTTAGAGAGTTTAGCCTAACTTCCCCTCAGCTGTGACTTATAATCGTGACAGCTGGCTTCCTAGGCATAGCAGGTAATTTGTAAACACAGGATGTTAAACCTATGCCTGCTTCCGTGAAAGCAGGAAGTAGATACGCTGGAGATTTATTGCAGGATTTGTATCAGCTGTAACAAAGAAATTGTTTTCTTTAAGGGTTATTATGCTGTTGCCTATCTTTTAGAGCAGTGAGGAAGTTCTGAGTTCAGGTACGCTTTAAATTCCCCATTCCTTCACAAAGATCTTCAACCCTGCTGGACGGCTGGACTATTGCAATGCCCTTTGTGCAGGACTCGCAATAAAGACCTACACCGCCTGCAGCTAGTGCAGACTGTTAACAAGCCCAACCCTACCATTGCCACATAACACAAATCCTTTACTTACTATACTGGCTAACCATAAAATGGAGAATCCTTTTAAAAATTGGCATGCTAGCATTCAAATCCCTACACATAGCAACTGCATAACACCTCCCACAACCTCAGATCAAAAGGATGCAATAACAGTTCTACGCCCAGCGGGCAAACAAAAAACCTTTGGAGCCAGAGCTTCCTGTCATGCTGCCCCTACCTATTGGATTACCTTTCCCAAGCTTAATCAATGCAGCTCCAACCCTGGACACATTTGAATCAAATTGAAAAGGCACCTGTTTTGTCTGGCATTTATGATCACATAACTTTTTTCCCCTGTAACATATCACTACATACTGATCAGATGTTTTGTTGTTGTTGTAAATATTTAGCTTTTAAATACATAAGACTTTGGGATTCCAGTCCTACTTGGGATGAGGATTTCTGATGGCAGTTTGATGTCTGTACAGGCATTCTGCTACATCTAATGTTTGCAACGTAATAGCCAGTGGCGTACCTAGGGAATTTGAGCACCTGGTGCTGATTATTTACAGACACTGCCCCCCCCCCCCCCCAAAAAAAAAAAAACGATTGATGGGTGGGTTGACGGGTTGGGGCACCGAGCTTGAAAATTTTGGGAAAAGGAGTCATCAGGATGTGGATGGAGCTAACCTTATGAAACTGTAATGCTTGTGTGCATAAGCAATACTGTCCGTTTACAAATCACAGGTGTAATGCTTGGGGGTTGATTAATGGAAGAGGCTACACAGGCTGCCCAGAGCAACTGCAGCTCTGAGCTTCTGATATCGCTACAAATAAGACGCAATGGCAGCGCAGTGCGATGTTGCGCTGCCTTAGCGATAGCAAGCATTTAGACAGGTACAAGACAGGACTATAGATTGGAGTGTAACTAGTAGCAATCACAGCTCACAGTCACGTCCCACAGAAGCAGAGCAAGCAGGGCTAACAACAGTCACCAGCAAGCATCCACACAGGCAAGACTACAGGGAAGGAACATAACTAATAGCAAACCGCAGCCTATGGCTTTGTCCCAGAACTAGCGTAGCAGGCATACTACCACTCACCAATGTGGTGATGGCAGAATCCAAGCTATCAGGATAATGCACTGACCCACCGCGGATGCAATGAACGTCCATCAGGCATGGAAACTAGGCAATAAACAATAATACAGAAAAATAATAAATGGCTCAACTAATTGGATAAATATATATTAGCAAGTCTGCATACATATTTATCAAGAACTAGCTTAAGCACAAGTAATAAGGTTGCATTGAACTACAATAACAGAACTATACAGAGTAACAAGGTGCTCAGCAGATCAGAGTACTGACCACTATGATGGGTGAGGTCTAAAAGGGGAGACAGACTTTTATGCCGGCATCGACCAATGGATGCAAGCATGCAAATCTCCACACAGCTGAATGGTAATCATTCAATCCTGAGCTGGCTTGATTACCATTTGCTAGCTGGTTGTAAATGCAAAGGACTCCCATAGGAAATACATGCAGTATTATGTAACAACATGCCTGCAGGAAATCCAGGGCTGTCTGGCCGCAGCTCAGCTGTAGTAAGCAATTGGTGGAATGATGACAGCATCCTGAGCTGCCCAGAACTGCAGAGCAATTGCAAATGACAATGTGACTCATTGCGAATGCACAACCGAATGCAAGCAGACAAGCCAGAACTGTCCGTTTGCGGGTCCACCGCAACGAACAGAACACACCACAGGAGGAATCCTTACAGTACGTTTGGAGACAGCCGAAAGAAGCATTTCATCCAGACTGCCTTCTCCAAACCGTAAAACATGGCGAGGGTTCTGTGATGATCTGGGGTGCTATTACTTGGAAATCTGCCAGGCCAATGATTTCCCTTCATGGAAGAATTAACAGCCGAGACTATTTAGGAATTTTGGGCAACCAAGTTCATCCTATGGTTCAAGAACTGTTTCCGGAGTGGAATGCCATCTTTCAAGATGATAATTCTCCAACCCATACAACTAGAATTGTTAAAGAATGGTACAGGGAACATTCTAATGAAGTTGAGCATCTCATCTGGCCACCACAATCCCCAGACCTCAACATCATTGAGCATTTATGGTCGTTATTAGAGATTCAAGTAAGAAGTCAATTTCCGCTGCCATCGTCTGTAAAAGAACTGGAGGGTGTTTTAACTGAAGAATGGGCTAAAATTCCGTTGGAAACAATTCACAATTTGTAAGAATCAATACCTCGGAGAATTGAGGCTGTAATTGCCGCAAAATATTTTGTCCAACCCCTGTAAATACACAATAATAATATGATAGGACATTAGACTGACTATGGTACGATTAGATTGTGAGCTCCTCTGAGGACAGTCAGAAAAGGGGGACATTCGAAAGAGAGGGAATCATGGGAGGAGGGGATGATAAAAAGGTAGCGGCACAAGACAGAGAGCCTGGTGGGAGAGAGGAAATGACAGGAAGGACTCTCAGGACTGCAGATATCACCACTGCTGTTTGGCAGGGACGTGCTGTTAAAAGAAGTCACTGAAATCTGAAAAGAGGAAAGGGTCGTGAGGGAAGACAACAAGGTGGAGGGGGAGCTGGGAAAAGAGATAAGATTACCTGCTATCAAGCTAATCTAAATTGCATGGAGCTTGCTTCTCTGCTCACTACAGAAGTCGGCTGTTATGTACCTGTATCACTGGCTTCTGCAACAGCAGACTGCCCTTTATTACTCATTAATTACTATGATAAGGATAAATAATCAATAGTCTAGGGCACTCTGGCATTACAGCAGCCAGTGCACATGGCTACTAATGACTGGCAACTTCTGAAGCTCTAAACACATCCTACCACCTCTCCCTGCTAATTTCCCACCTGCAGCACAGCAATCATTCTCTCTTCTCAGCCTGCTGCTCTGCACATTCACTCACTGCAGGCTGTGTGTAGAGAGCAATGCGACACACATTTCCCACGGGGCAGGAAGGAGGGAGGGGTGCTACATGTAATGCAGGAAGTAGTACAATCCCCTGCACTGCCTATTGCTATTTTCCAGAATGTTGCCCAAACTAGGAAAAAAGGTTCCAGGTTGAAGAACGCAGTGGCTGAGCACCACAGCGGCACCCCTAGCCATGGCTACACCCGGTGCTGAGAGCACCTGCAGCCTTATGGTAGGTACGCCACTAATAATGGCCTCAATTCACTAAGACGTTTAAACTAGTCTGCTGATGGTTTTTAGTCTACTGATGGATTGGTGTAATGTTTTATGCTGGGAATACACCATGAGATTTTTTGGCAGATAGATGGTTCGATAGATAATTTCGGACAGGTCTGATCTGATTTTCGACCGTTTTTCTGATTGATTTTTCATAAAAGTTAATGGGAATCGATCAGAAAAACAATCGGAAAATTAATCGTAAAAACGACCGGACAGTAAATCTGCTGAAAAATCTTATTGTGCATTCCCGGCATTATACCTGTTTTTAGACATGGTGGAAAACATTCGGTAGTTAGGTCAGTAAAGCAGGGGAAATGATCAAAAGATGCAATTCACAAAGGCAAACAAGGAGTAACCACGCCCACTCTTTCTGACAGAGATTAGACCCACTGATTTCTGTCAGTCATAGCTACTCGTTTGTGAATTGCATAATTTGATCATTTTCCCTGCTTTACCAACCTAATTACCAAATGTTTTAGACCAGGTCTAAAAACATTTGGTAATAATTAGTGAATTCCATTTTGATGCAACTGATTTACACCAAACCATCAGTAGACTAAAAACCATCAGTAGACTAGTCTAAACTGCTTAGTGAATTAAGGCCAATGTGAGAAATATTTTCAACCAGTTGCTTTGCCTCTGCATCCAGTTCTGTTGGAAACCTAATTAAAAACTAAACAGAAGATTCTGCCTCTTTGTCCAGCAAGGTGAGATGACACCGTGCATTAGTAATAAGACGCAAGCAAGGAATGTAGAACATGGCAGATGAAAATGTAGTTCAGGGTGTTTTTTTCCTGCATAATTATTGCTTTGACTTGGATATCACAGAGTAAGGTAGCGGAATAAGCTGTAATAATAACTTTACAAAGTGAGAACTTTGACATGGATCAGAGGAGTAACGCTATGCACCAGCACTTCTCCCCGGGGCTCTGCGGATTTCGCTCATGGAGTAAGAACAATGCTCTGAGCTGATGTCCTGTCACCACATCAGCACTAGATCTCCTCGGAGGACCATGATCCTGTCACAGAGAGATACTTTTAGCGTTTCTACCCCAGGAAAGGTCAGATGACGCCGTTCCACAGTGGAATCCATGTCAGAAACGTGACCAAAATTATCAGGTGAACCATCACGACGCTTCTATTTTTAGACCAGCCGGACGTTCATTCTGCAGAGTCCGCCAGGAGATGAAAAATTCATTAATTGTAAGGACAGGTTCTGTTCATTATCTAAACATTTATTCTACTTTCTTTTTTTTTCATTCTACTTTCTTCTTTATTTTTTTAATGTGGTTTTCTAAAGTGTTTCAACACCTTTGAACCAAAGCCTGACCTACTCTCACCCCACGCATTTGCTCCTTTCCACTTATGAAAGCAGGCCTGATGAGAGGAAACGTACTTTAGGTTTCATGCATGCCTTAATGGAGGAAAGATTCTAGATAGCTTAGAGCATACATGTCAAACTCCGGCCCGCGGGCCAAATCTGGCCCTCAGAGCCATTAGATTTGCCCCCCCAGGTGGTTTCCCCACTTTGCATTATGTTTGGCCCACTCTAGACCGCCAGAGAAGCTATACTGTAGGGTAAGCCCTAGCTCACCAGGGAAGCCATATGGGGAGGGGGACAGCACTACATACCAAGGAACTGTATGGAACAGGGAAGGGGGCTACTAGACACCAGGGAACTGTATAAGGGAAGGATTGGGCCTCTAAACACTAGGAAACTGTATAGGGAAGGGGGGGGGGACCACTAAACATCAGGGAACTGTATAGGGTATGATGGAGGGGGCTGTTAGACACCAGGGAACTGTATAAGGCAGGGAGGTGGCCACTAGACATTGAGGTCGGCTAACAACTTGGTTCCCAGAGCTCAATTGTGGCCCACTTTCCATTTGAGTTTGACACCCCTGGCTTAGAGCCTTCTCATTTCTCCTGCTCAATGGTGGTTCCAGCCCGTCCCTGTTTGAGCTATTCCACCCTGCTATCGGCAGGGTCTGATTTCTGGAAAGGTCAAAAAGGCTCAGGCCTTGGGTGACTGCTGCCCAATGCTGCTGCTGGAGATGGAAAAGGGAGGCTGCTGGTGGAAAAGGGAGGCTGCAAATAAGGAGCAACACAAAATAAGACGGGAGTTGCTGACAAATGGAGTTATACATGAAAGAGAGGGACTACTGTGCATGGATGTTACGCATGGAGAAGGGGGCTGCACACGGATTTGGGAGAAAGGCTGTTGTTCCTGGAAGGGGAGCCACAACAAAGTTAGCCTTGAGTTGAAAAAAAGTATAACTCTGGCCTTGAGGGTTGGTAGTGACTGTTGAACAGTGAGGCTGCTCAGATGCAGTAGTGAGAGGTATATGGAGGCTGCCATATTTACAGTATATCCTTTTGAAGCGGAAAAACTAACTATAACAAGTAACTTGTCTATATATCTTATCTAAAGTTTGGATAGTTTACACAGCAAATCTAGCTGCAAACAGCTTCAACTGTATATGATTATTTCTTTCTGTGATACAATGACAGCAGCCATGTTGTTTGTAAACATTACACAAAGACAAGCTGATCTGCATCTCCAGTACTCAGCCTGTGAAAACCAAATTCCCCCTCCCCTCTGCCTCTGAAATATCTGGCTAGTAACACCTCCCCCTCCTCCTGCCCAGAGTGAGCTCCCATAAGCCCTTGCTACTGTCTGAAAATGCCAAGGCACTCTGAAAAGCTGTGGGCGAGGCTTCTTTATTGTATAGGGAATAAGGGCCCGTTTCCACTAGAGCGAATCTGCATGCGTTTTCTACATGCAGATTTGCATAACCAATACAAGTGGTTGGGACTGTTTCCACTTGTCAGGATTTCTTAGCGTTTTTCTGTGCAGAAAAAATCTGCACGGCAGAGCCATTCGAATCCGCACACCGCAAAGCGGTGTGCGAATCGCATACAATGTAATTAATAGGAAAAACACATGCGTTTTTGCCATGCATTTTTCTATGCGTTTTCGCATGCGTTTTTGTGTAAAAACAATGTAAAAAGCACACCAGCATTGACATGGTTAAAAACACTTGGCCACAAAAGGCTTGCAAAATCGCATAGAAAAACGCATGAAAAAAAACATCTGCATGCAAAAATCGCACATGCATTTTCCGCACTGGAATTGCACCGCACCAATGGAAACGAACCCTAAGTTTGCTTTCACAGTAAGACGTTACAGGCGCACGTTGGAGCAGCCTGTAACGCAGCCCAACTCACAGTAATGAAAAATCAATGGGCTGTTCACAGTGCCCACGTTGCGTTACAGTATAACGCTGCACGTTATTTAAAAGTGCAGCATGCTGTGCGTTCGTTAGACTGTTTGCACATGCTCAGTATTGTTTTTATTTTTATTTTGAGGATGAGAGGAGGAGGGGAAAGTCCGCTATTGTTAGGCACATGGCTAATTAATAATCACTGCACTGCTGTGTAGTGATGGGAAGTTCGGCTTGATTCATTGAGTCGATTCATTGAAAAGAGCTGGACTTCCCATCACTAGGTTCAGTCCTGCTGCCCTGAATCGATTCTGAACAGTAGAGATAGGAAGTCCAGCTGTTTTCAATGAATCGATTCATTGAAAAGAGCCGGACTCCCCATCATTCTGCAGTGTTTACTTCCTGGAGCGGCTGCTGATTGGCTGACGGGACCACGTGATGCGGAGTGTTCCGATCACATGGTCCCCGCAAGGTATAAGACAAAAAAGGCGCACCAACAGCAGCTCACTCTGGCGTCCACCTCCAACACCACCATGCGTTGCGTTAGGGGCACGTTATGCGACCTTAACGTCCCCTAAAACGCAACGTCTTGGTGTGAAAGAGGCCTAAGAGTATTGAAACAAAAACAAAAAAGTATTTGGCTTGAGGAATGCCCTATAAACTATATGAAAGGAACGCAATTATGCAATGAGTAAAAGGTTATCTCGGATCTACTTTAAGCAATGCCAGTTGCCTGGCTGTTCTGCTGATCATCTGCTTCTAATGCTTTTAGCCACAGACCCTGAACAAGCATGCAGCAGATCAGGGGTTTCTGACATTATTTTCAAATCTGACAAAATTAACTGCATGCTTTTTTGTGATGTGATTCAGACACTTCTCGAGCCACATAGATCAGCAGGGCTGCCAGGTAACTGGTATTGTTTAAAAGGAAATAAATATAAAAGCCTCTATATTCTTCTCACTACAGGTGTCCTTTAATGCCCTTTACATTTCCAAGGTTGGAGTTACTTTAACATAGCTTCCAATTGTCCCTCTTTTGGAGGGAAAGTCCCTCTTTGGGAACCAAATCCTTCTGTCCCTCTTTCACGACCGATGTACAGATCTAGGTTACTTAAAGGAATACTATCGATTCACATATTTTTTCAATTGACACAGGAATTGTTTGGGAAGTGCTGCTAAGTACTGGTGTATACATTTTAGTAGCAACTTCTTTGTTTACTGTTAGCAAAATACATTCAAAGTTTACTGACTGACAAGCCATGAGGAGAGGGGAAATTCCCCTCACACTTGATCAGTTAACTCTATGTGTAGCTCTGTTTGTGACAGAGAGAAAGCTCCCAACAGCTGCAGCTTCTGTGTCCTGTCTGTGTTTCTGACTGATGTGTCTGAAGAGAGCAGAGGAAATGTAACTAATTGTCACAGCTTTTTCATATTGTTTTTGCTTTCAGAGTTTGATATGTTCGATATTTGCTTTCTGTAGTCTGATATACAATGCTGGCTGTGCATTGAAGCAGACACCCCTTCTGCAATTGATTTGTCCCAATATAGCTAAATCCTACCCTCAATAAATTACAGCTTTTGCCTCTGATATTTAACATGAAAAGTAGGAAAATGTTTACACAGCTACTTAGACATTATTTGTACATTGTCATTTTAGAACACTTGGGTATCGATAGTATTCCTTTAATATATGCATTTTTCTACTGAAAAATGAGTTTAACTGAATCTAAACTTTATTCCCATCAATTAAATTTATACATTTTTAATTTTCATGTGTTCAAGTGGACATGAACTCATAACTTCCTCTCTGCTCTAAAAGATATGCAAAAGCAAAATAACATTTAAAGAAAAACATTACTTTGTTACAGCTGACTCAAATCTTGCAACAAATCCGCAGTGTGTCTACTTCCTGTTTTCATGGAAGCAGACATAGGGTTAACATCCTGTGTTTACCAATTAGCTGCTTTGCCATGGCAGTCAGCTGACACAGCTGAGTGATCAAATTACAACTTGTGATAAGGGGGGTTTAGACAGGTTACACTCTCTAAATAGATACAGGGTGCATGTATCTAGGGTTTCCTTCTGTGCTGTGCAAGAGTTCAGATCCACTTTAAAATGAAGAAAAACAAACATTGATAAAAAAAAGGACCAGTGTGGTTTGAATGATAAAACTACTTCTCTTGATTCGGAATTCTTTGTGATATGCATACTGAGGGGTGTGGTGGGGGCGTGGTAAGAGGTGTGGCAGGGGCCAAAAGTGTCCCTCTTTCTTACCTCAAAAAGTGGGGAGGTATGCTTGAATAAAAGCACTGCTCACTGCCACACACAGACACATCTCTCCTGTGCATCTGAGGGTTACATAGTTACATAATTATTTTGAAAAAAGACATACGTCCATCGAGTTCAACCAGTACAAAGTACAACTCCAGCCTGCTCCCTCACATATCCCTGTTGATCCAGAGGGTGATGATTTGCTTTGTATCATCATGTAAACAGTCACATGACATGAGGCAGAGCACAAGCCCTGAACCTGCTGGCCAAGAAATGTTTAGTTCAGGACTGAGTGGGTCAATTTTAAGAACTTTAAAGCAAAATACATTACTGAGTGTAACTAGCTTTAAAGTGGATACTCATACCTCCCAACTTTTTGAGATGAGAAAAAGGGACACGTAAGCCACGCCCCTGCCACAACCTCATCACGCCTCTAGTCACGCATACCATAAAGATTTTTATAAGAAAAATATGTTGTTTTATAATTCAAACCACACTGGTCCTTTCTATCCTGGTTCCTTTTTCTTCATATTAACACATGAAAATAAGAAATATATCAATTTAAAGGATGGGAATAAAGTTTAGAGTCAATCAAACACATTTTTAGTATAGAAATATATGTATTTACATAGAAAGATGGACAAATGAGGGTGAAAGAGAGACTGTCCCTCCAAAAAAGGGACAGTTGGGAGCTATGGTATATGTAGTCAGGTGTATATGTCCCCAGTATATGTAGCCTGAGGTATATGTCCCAGTATATGTAGCCAGAGGCATTTGTCCCCAGTATATGTAGCCAGGTGTATATGTCCCCAGTATATGTAGCCAGTGGGATATGTCCCCAGTATATGTATTCAGGGGTATATGTGCCCAGTATATGTAGTCAGGGGGTATATGTGCCCAGTATATGTAGCCAGGGGGTATATGTCCCCAGTATATGTAGCCAGGGGGTATATGTCCCCAGTATATGTAGCCAGGGGGTATATGTCCCCAGTATATGTAGCCAGGGGTATATGTCCCCAGTATATGTAGCCAGGGGGTACATGTGCCCAGTATATGTAGCCAGGGGTATATGTCCCCAGTATATGTAGTCGGGGGTATATGTCCCCAGTATATGTAGCCAGGGGGTATATGTGCCCAGTATATGTAGCCAGGGGGTATATGTCCCCAGTATATGTAGCCAGGGGGTATATGTCCCTAGTATATGTAGCCAGGGGGTATATGTCCCCAGTATACGTAGCCAGGGGGTATATGTCCCTAGTATACGTAGCCAGGGGTATATGTCCCCAGTATACGTAGCCAGGGGGTATATGTCTCTACGTAGCCAGGGGGTATATGTCCCCAGTATATGTAGCCAGGGGGTATATGTGCCCAGTATATGTAGCCAGGGGGTATATGTCCCCAGTATATGTAGCCAGGAGTATATGTCCCCAGTATATGTAGCCAGGGGGTATATGACCCCAGTATACGTAGCCAGGGGGTATATGTCCCTAGTATACGTAGCCAGGGGTATATGTCCCCAGTATACGTAGCCAGGGGGTATATGTCCCCAGTATATGTAGCTAGAGGGTATATGTGCCCAGTATATGTAGCCAGGGGGTATATGTCCCCAGTATACGTAGCCAGAGGGTATATGTCCCCAGTATATGTAGCCAGGGGTATATGTCCCCAGTATATGTAGCCAGGGGGTATATGTCCCCAGTATATGTAGCCAGGGGGTATATGTCCCCAGTATATGTAGCCAGGGGGTATATGTCCCCAGTATATGTAGCCAGGGGGTATATGTGCCCAGTATATGTAGCCAGGGAGTATATGTCCCCAGTATATGTAGCCAGGGGTATATGTCCCCAGTATATGTAACCAGGGGTATATGTCCCCAGTATATGTAGCCAGGGGTATTGGGCAGAAGAGGAAAGAAAAGATCGAGGCACCAGCCGCAAAACAGTGTACTAATGCGGCGGTGAGCAGAGCGGACATCACTCCTTCCTCCCTCCCTCCCTCTCCCTCCATCATGCCCCCCTTGTGAGTCCCCGGCCATCATGAAATGCAGAGATTGTGCGCAGCGGCCAGCGGGTGTTTAGTTTACATACCGTTCCAGCGGCCGGCTTCCTAGTACTTCCTGTTTCGCGGAAACAGGAAGTAGGAAGCCGGTCACCGAACAGCATGTAAACTAAACACCCGCTGGCCGCTGCGCACGATCTCTGCATTTCATGATGGGGACTCACGAGGGGGGCATGATGGAGAGGGAGGGAGGGAGGAAGGAGTGATGTCCGCTCTGCTCACCGCCGCATTAGTACACTGTTTTGCGGCTGGTGCCTCGATCTTTTCTTTCTCTCCTCACGCCTCACCTCTGCCTGCCGGGACACAAGGGGGGGTATCCCGGGACAGCGGGACCCCTCCCCCAACCCGTGACCGGCCTGATGAATCCGGGACGGTTGGGGACCCTGGATACTGTAGGGGGGGTCGGGGGAAAATGAGTTGAACTTACCCGGGGCTTCTAATGGTCCCCCGCAGACATCCTGTGACCGCGCAGCGTTGTCGTGTCCTCACTCCCGCTGATGGCACCAGGAGCATACTGCGCAGGCCCAGTATGGTCTGTGCCTGCGCCGTGTGCTCCTGGTGACATCAGGGTAAGCGAGGACACAACAACGCAGGCGCAGTGGTTTTCAGACTTTAAAGTCTGAAATTCCAGAAGTGACCCGGAGGCGGGACCGGAGCATCGGTGAGTGGCTGCGCGGGCACAGGATGCCTGCGGGGGACCATTAGAAGCCCCGGGTAACTTCAACTCATTTTCCCCCGACTGCCCCCCCCCCTTCCAGAGTCTCCCTTTAAAGGGGTTCTGCAGCAGTTTTTAAAATCAAGTGTCACTTACCTGGGGCTTCTAACGGCCCCCTGCAGATATCCTGTCCCAGCGCGGTCACTGAAGAATCCTTTGTTCCCCACCGCGTGTCACAGTCTAATTATTCGTCTATCTAGACAAATGTCACTGCAGCTGCTTGTCCGCGCATGTCCTCGCTCCCGCCTCCAGGAGCTTACTGTGCAGGCGCAGTATGAAGTTTTGAATGACATTCGTTAGACAAATAATTGGACGGTGACCCGCGGCGGGGAACAGAGGAATCTTCACTGACGGCGAGTGACAGGATAGCTGCAGGGGGCCGGTAGAAGCCCAAGGTAAGTGACACTTTTTGATTTTCATAAAACGCTATAGAACCCCTTTTAAGTGGACTCTTCCACAGGACAGAAGGAAAACATATAGTAATGAATCCTGTATGTATTTAGAGAGTTTAGCCGGTCTAATTCCCCCTCATCTGTGACTAAGTACAAGTTGTAATTTGATCCCTCAGCTGTGTCAGCTGACTGCCATGGCACAGAGATAATTGGTAAACACAGGATGTTAACAATATGTCTGTCTCCATTAAAGCAGGAAGTAGAAACACTGCAGATTTATTGCAGGATTTGTATCAGCTGTAACAATTAAATGTTTTGTCTGTAAAGGTTAATATGCCTCTTGCATATCTTTTAGAGCAAAGAGGAAGCTCGGAGTTCAGGTCTGCTTTAATAAAACTCTTAGACCACTCCCACTGTTTATAGTACTAAAAATGATGATAAAATGTCGCTACTTTCACCTCATGGCAACAGTACAGTGTTTGGATTACAGATCACACCCACTGCTGTACATAACAATTGCCATCTTTCAGGGTGACTAATACACTGCACAGAACAGAAAGCAAGTGCTGCTCTGAGTCCTTCCCTGCATTGTGAGGTGTGTTGTGATTAGCTGTGTGCTCTGACACATAAAGAGATAATGAGATTTTTTTTCTCACGCCTTCATGCCTTGGGCTATGAAACACACTGGTGAAATGACACAGCTCTGTTACATTTCCTATTCGGAACACTCAGCAGTAGTTTCTGTCAGAATATCCACATAGAAAAAATGAAAAGTTAGAATTCCCTGTATAGAACTCGCTGATACACAGCATTCCATGCCAAAAGGATGCACCTTAAAGAGAACCCGAGGTGTGTTTAAAGAATGTTATCTGCATACAGAGGCTGGATCTGCCTATACAGCCCAGCCTCTGTTGCTATCCCAAACCCCACTAAGGTCCCCATGCACTCTGCAATCCCTCATAAATCACAGCCGTGCTGTGAGGCTGTGTTTACATATGTAGTGTCAGTCTCAGCTGCTCCCCCGCCTCCTGCATAGCTCCAGTCCCTGCCCCCGTCCCTTCCCTCCAATCAGCAGGGAGGGAAGGGATGCAGGCGGGGCCTGGAGTTCTGCAGGAGGCGGGGAGAGCAGCAGACTGACACTATAGAGATAAACACAGCCAGCTCTGACAAGCTGTTTGTCAGCAGCATGGCTGTGATTTATGAGGGATTGCAGAGTGCAGGGGGACCTTAGGGGGGTTTGGGATAGCAACAGAGGCTGGGCTGTATAGGCAGATCCAGCCTCTGTATGCAGATAATATTTTTCAAACCCACCTCGGGTTCTCTTTAACCACTTCACCCCAAAGGGGTTTTTACTCTAACGGACAAGAGCGACCTTTCAGTGCTCATCCCTTTCCTTTGCCAATAGCTTAAAGGACTTACGAGGTGAAATGTCTAAAAAAAAAAAAAAGTTCAGTACTTGAGTTTATTTAGTATCCACGGAGGACGCCATCTGAGCCCTCTATTTACTTGCGCCGGGTCCCCCGCTCTGATCCAGACCCCCGGTTGGCTCCCGACCCCACCGCCCGGGTCGGGCTCTCATTCCACATCTAAAATGGCCGCCGGAGCTTGCCACGGCTCCGCAGTCCGCATAGACGTGAGTGCGGCTGCGTAGCTCTAGGTCCTCCCCCCGATCCACGCACAGGAGACAGCCTGTAGCGAGGATGCAGCGGGAGGAGCCCTAGAGCTGCGCAGCTGCACTCGCATCTATGCGGACTGCGCAGCCGTGGCAAGCTCCGGCGGCCATTTTACCTGTGGCATGAGAGCCCGACCCAGGCGGTGGGGTCGGGAGCCGACCGGGGGTCTGGATCAGAGCGGGGGACCCGGCGCAAGTAAATGGAGGGCGCAAATTGTGTCCTCAGTGGATTCTAAATACACACAGGTACTGAACTTTTTTTTTTTTTTTTTTAGACATTTCACCTCGTAAGTAAATCACTGCTAATCACAATGAAATGATCTATTATCTTGTTTTTTTTCACCACCAATTAGACTTTTTGGGGTTGATATTTGTTTTCAGCAATTACTTCATTTTCTATGCATTTTAAAGGGACAAACAAGAAAAAAAAATGAAAAAATGCACTAGAATATAAAAACTGCTACTGTCCATACAGTAAAACCCACACATTTTATCTGCCTATTTGTCCTGGTTATTACAAGATTTGAATTATGTCCCTACTACAAAGTATGGTGACAATATGGTGACAATTTGGAAATAAAGGTGTATTTTGTCTATGTTGTTTTACTTTTCTCATGTGCACGCGCCCATGGCAGCAGCACTACTTAACTTATAAAAACTGTCAAGAGGCTCCAGCAGGACGTTTTAATACACCTGCTTGTCTTTAAAAGGACACTTAAAGAGACTCCGTAACAAAAATTGCATCCTGTTTTTTATCATCCTACAAGTTCCAAAAGCTATTCGAATGTGTTCTGGCTTACTGCAGCACTTTATACTATCACTGTCATATTGCAACAGGATCTGGATAGGATGGCTATATGGGCACATACATGGCAGATGAAATTCAATGTTGACAAATGTAAAGTCATGCATTTTGGTCGTACCAATGGTCTAGCACCATACAAAATAAATGGGATACAGTTGGGAACATCAAACTTGGAGAAGGACTTAGGAGTACTCATCGACAACAAGTTAAATAATCGTACTCAATGCCAAGCCGCTGCAGCTAAAGCGAACAAAATTTTGGGATGCATTAAAAGGGAAATAAAAACTCGAGATGCTAGCATAATATTGCCCCTGTTTAACTCTCTAGTAAGGCCACATCTGGAATATGGAATTCAGTTCTGGGCACCACATTACAAAAAAGATATTGCAGTTTTAGAGCAGGTGCAGAGACGAGCTACAAAATTGATACGTGGGATGGAAGGTCTCGCTTACCAAGAAAGGTTAGATAAACTGGGTTTATTTAGTCTAGAGAAAAGACGCCTTAGAGGAGATCTAATTAACATGTATAAATACATTAGAGGGCAATATAATAGCTTGGCGGATGAGCTTTTTGTCCCTAGGCCTTCTCAAAGGACTAGAGGACATGAGCTGCGCATGGAGGAAAAACGTTTTAGCCATTTATTTAGGAAAGGGTTCTTTACAGTAAGAGTGGTTAAGATGTGGAATGCATTGCCACAGGAAGTCGTTATGGCAAACTCTATACCTGCATTTAAAGGGGGCTTAGATGCTTTCCTTGCGTTGAAAGACATCCATGGCTACAATTACTAGGTTATGCCTAATGATGTTGATCCAGGGATTTTATCTGATTGCCATCTGGAGTCAGGAAGGAATTTTTCCCATTTGGGGCTAATTGGACCATGCCTGGTGGGTTTTTTTTCGCCTTCCTCTGGATCAACAGGGGTATGTGGGGGACGGGCTGGAGTTGTACTTTGTACTGGTTGAACTCGATGGACGTATGTCTTTTTTCAGCCAAAATAACTATGTAACTATGTAACTATGTCTCTGTAATAAATCAACTTATCTCTCTCTTGTCAGACTTGTCAGCCTGTGTCTGGAAGGCTGCCAAGTTCTTCAGTGTTGTGGTTCTGCTATGAACTCCCCCTTCCAGGCCCCTCTATGCACACTGCCTGTGTATTATTTAGATTAGGACAGCTTCTCTCTTCTCTCTTATCTTTTACAAGCTGGATAAATCCTCCTCTGAGCTGGCTGGGCTTTCACATACTGATGAATTACATACAGGCAGAGCTGTCTGCACTCTGCAGGAAGAAACAGCCTGAAACTTCAGTGGAAGATAGCTGCAGGGGGAAAGAAACACACAAATGATCTCTTGAGATTCAAAAGGAAGGGTGTATACAGCCTGCTTGTGTATGGATGTATTTTCTATGTGTAGACATAGAGCCATTTTGTTTGTTTATAAACAAACTTTTTAAAACTGTTTTTAACCACTTTTAATGCGGCGGGGAGCAGCGAAATTGTGACAGAGGGTAATAGGAGATGTCCCCTAACGCCTAGGTTCTCAACGTGTGGTACGCGTACCCCAGGGGGTACTTCTGATGATTCCAGGGGGTACTCTGGTTTGAAAAACTTAACCAAGAACAACAAATTTAGAGTTTTAGAAAAGGATAAATACTATTTAAAAATCACCAAATTAGTGTTTTAGCTAATTAAAAGCAATTGTAAATGCTTAGAAATTGTTTAGAACCAATTATCATGTACTATGATTAAATATATATTTCTCAAGGGGTACTTGGAATAATGTTTACAATGCTAGGGGGTACTTTGCAAGTACAGGGTTTGAAAAGGGGTACATACCAATCAAATGTTGAGAAACACTGCCCTAACGCACGTAATGTTTACTTTTGTGCGATTTTAACAATACAGATTCTCTTTAAGCCAGGAAAAAACAATGAGTTTTACTCACCTGGGGCTTCTACCAGCCCCCTGCAGCAGTCCTGTGCCCTCGCAGCCACTCACTAATCCTCTGGCCCCTTTCTGCCAGCTAGTTTTGTTTTTGCCGACAGGCTTGTCAGGACTGGCCACGCGTAGCTTTTTCCGCATTCCCGACTGTAATTAGTGATATCGCGGGACGCAACCGTAAAAAAATACGCATTGTCGCATTACAAACGCATAGATATGCAGCAATGCGTATTTTTGTACGTGTTGCATCCCGCAATAGCGCTAATTGCAGTCGGGAATGCGGAGAAAGCTACACGTGGCCAGTCCTGACGGGCCTGTCGGCAAAAACAAAACTAGCTGGCGGCGGGGGACCAGAGGATTAGTGAGTGGCTGCGAGGGCACAGGACTGCTGCAGGGGGCTGGTAGAAGCCCCAGGTGAGTAAAACTCATTTTTTTTTCTGACTTAAGGTTCACTTTAAGTGGTTTGAGGACAACAGTAACAAGAGGGATATGGAAGCTGCCAAATTTATTTCCTTTTAAACAATACCAGTTGCCTGGCAGCCCTGCTGTTGTATTTATCTGTTGTAGTGTCTGAATCACACCAGAAACAAGTATGCTGCTAATCCTTTCAGATCTGACAATAATGTCAGAAACGCCTGATCTGCTACATGCTTATTCAGGGTCTATGGCTGAAAGTATTATGCTAGGTACACACCATACAATTCTCTGTTATATTTACCTGCCAGAACGATTTTTTCCAACATGCCCGATCTGAATTTCAAGCGATTTTTTTTTTTTTTTTTTTGTAATCATTTTTTAAATTGTTTTTCATTGATTTTCATAGAACTGAATGAAAAACAATTGAAAGCGATTAAAAAACCGATCGGAAAATCAAAAAAATCAATTGAAATTCAGATCAGATATGTTGGAAATAATCGATCTGGCATCTGACGCCTGCTGGATTCCTTACCGTTAACTCGGCAACTGCGCTTGCCTGCCCCGGGCCACGCGTATCCTTCTTTGCGATCCTGCCTGTAATAGCGCAGGACGCTATTATTGGCGGGAACGCAAAAAAAAAAAAATACGTGTGGCTCTGGGTGTGCAGACGCAGTTGCCACATCGATGGTAACAAAACTAGCAGGCTTCGGGAGAACGGAGGAACGGCACGGGACTGGAAGGCTGCAAGGGGCTGGCAGAAGGCCCAGGTTAGTGAAACACTGTGCTTTTAAAGTGTTTTACACTACTTAGAACAGCTTTTACAATAATGTAATATTTAACAATAAAAATATGTATAAGGAAAAAAACAGTATTATATATCTTGTACATGAAGACGTCTGTTTACATCTCTGAAAACGTTGTGATTTGAGTCGCTTGTTCGTATAGGACTGGACATGTATACACAGTTATAATAGTAAAATGCACTATACACTATACATTACTTATCTCCTATGCTGCTTTCGAATACAGTAAGCAGTAAAAATCGGACAGAACTGACATGTTTGGATATATGTGTGGATGTATGTGGATATATATATATATATATATATATATATATATATATATATATATATATATATATATATATATGCGCTGCGTAATATGTTGGCGCTTTATAAATACAATAAATAATAATAATAATTATATATATATAGTCCAAAAATCAGTCAGATTTTACACCTTGTAAGTGACAGCGATATAGTGATTTTTTTTATGTACATAGACTTGCATTGTAACAGCATCACCATCAAGTCTGCCCCCAACCATACAGCAGTCCACCACAACAATGAGATCCCTGACAGGTAAAGTGAATGAAAGTGGTTATCTGATTACAATGGCACAGGTCAAGGGGTGGGATATATTAAAGCACACCTGAACTGAGAGGGATATAGAGGCCGACATATTTATTTCCTTTTAACCCGCTGTGTTTGGAACCTATTATCCCTGCCAGAGCATAGATTTCAATTATCGTGCCGCACACTCCCGCTCATCGGGCTACTCTCCCGTCGCTGCAGCCCACGCCCACCCGCTCTGCTGTTGGTATGGCAGCAGTTTCATGACCCGATTTCATTGGCTCCTGTGATTGGCTTGCAATGGGAGTGGCTTCTCTGCCATCCAATGAGCTTGCTGGGGAGGTACAACAACACAACCTGCAGAGTTGAAAGTTCTGAAATGTCTTATCAGCTCCCTCTTGGGCACTGCATCATACATATTTTGGCAGGTATTGTATCTAAGTCACTGTATAGCTGTTTGGCTACAGTTGCTGTTGGGTAACGTTTGCTGGAACTGTGATCGTTATTGAGAAATCTGTAGAAAGCTTGTGATTCACGCTGACAGAGGCTGATGCCATGCTGAGTGTGAGTGTGACTCATCACTGTGTGCTCTCGGGGCGCACACACTTTCCCGGTCCTGTGCAGTGTCAGAGTTCCTGCCACCATATACTGTATATGCCACCCATTTCAAATTATAACAACTCTTAGACATCTTTATTAGCTCATAAATCTAAATTCCGAAAGAACTCTTTGAGAGGGCTCCAAATTCCGAGATCCTTTTCAGCCGCTCCACAAAGGGTTGTTAGTTGTTTTATCTCCACCCCCTGGCTGGCAATAAAAATACCAGACCTGTTTTTGTTTAGCCTTCCTAGCGGTAACACCCCCCCGACCTGAGCTCAGGTGGGAAAAATTAACTGCGAGCGGTAAGCCCGAGCTCAGGTCAGGGTAGGGAATTACCTGTTGTTTCCTGCCTCTAGGAGACCCGCGCGCAATCGGCGCTGTGCAGCGGGACTCCAACCTCTGTACCGGCTGTCTGCTGCCTTTCTTCGGCTGCCGGGTTCCCCACCTCCCCACTCTTGTTCCGGGGACCCTGCGGCTAATCAGAGCGGCGGAGCGGCGTGACGTCACGGGCAAGTCACAAAGGAGGACAGAAAAAGGCACAAGGGAACAGAGGGAGGCACACAGAGGGACAGAAGGAGCCACAATGGGCAACAAAAGGAGGCACAATGGGGGACAGAATGAGACACAAAGGAGGACAGAAGGAGGCACAGGAGGACAGAAGGAGCTACAGAGGGGCAGCAGGCGGTACAGGGGGACAGAAGAAGGCATGAGGGCCAGAAGGAGGCACAAAAAAAAAACAGAAGGAGACACAGGGGGACAGAAGGAGGCACAAAGTGGGGCAGAAGGAGGCACAAAGAAGGGCATAAGGAGGCACAAAGAAGGGCATAAGGAGGCACAATAGAGGACAGATTGAGGAACAAAGGGGAACAAAAGGAGGCACAGGAGGAAAGAAGGAGGCACAGGGGGACTGAAGGAGGCACACAGAGGACAGAAGGAGACACAAAGAGGGCAGAAGGAGGCACGATGGGGGACAGAAAAAGCACAAAGGGGGCACAGGAAGACAGTAGGAGGCACAAAGCAGAACAGAAGAAGGCAGAGGGGGGTTTAAGGAGGCACAGGGAGACAGAGGAAGGCGCAGGGGATAGAGGTGGCACATGGGGACTGAAGAGGCACATGGAGACAGAATGAGGCACAAAAGGGAGACAGAAAGAGGCACATGAGGACAGAAGAAGGCAGAGTGGAACTGAACGAGGAACAGGGGGGCAGAGGTAGCACAGGGGGGCAAAGAAAGGCACAAGGGGACATATGGAGGCACACGGGGGGACAAAAGGAGGCAGAGGTGGCACAGGGGGACTGAAGGAGGCACATGGAGACAGAAGGAGGCACAAAGGGAGACTGAAGGACAAACAGGGGATCAGACATGGCACAAGGGACTGTAGGAGGCACAACGAGACAAAAGGAGGCACAAAATGGACAGGAGGAGGCACAAAGGGGGGGAAAAGGATGTACAAGGCACAGAGGGACACAGTGGCAGCTGCCTGCAACTTACGCTAAGCAGATGCAGCAGAAACAAGTAATAGAACGCCCGTAGGGGGTGGGGCATAGCCAGGGGGCATGGCTTCATCCAGGGGGTGTGGCTTAATCCAGCAATATGGCGCTCCCCAGGACCAATGGCACTCCAGGCAATTGCCTGTACTGCCTATGCCTAGAGGCTCCCCTGAATGTTGTTGTACATGAAGCTTGACACTCAACCGCAGAGCAGAAAAAAAAAAAACCCTATGATAAATGCTAACAAAAAGAAATCACATCACCAGATATTTCCATTGACTAATATAAAGTACGTATGTTTTCCTGGCACCAAAGTTACCGTACTCTTTCTGAATGCTAGAAAATGAACATGTAATAATAGCCTGTATGAACAGCGCCTTACTGTGGGGAATTTTCAGCTATGGTGGAAACTCAGTATTTTAGCAATTTCATGAAAGCAAGAGAAGGAATGGTGGTACTCAACGTATAGATTTATGCTTTCTTTGCTCTAGGATTGTGTTTGCTAATCCCTTGTTAAACACTCATCAAGGAATAATCCCAGGATTACCTCGCTACTACCAGTGTTGACTGATCTAATCGAAATTTGCTGTGCCAACTACTCACTTGACTGGGCAGGCAGGGCAGCTGTCTTGGAACATCCCCAACCAGGATCACACCCTGGATTTTAGCTCAACTAAATGTTTATTTAATAATAAGTCACTGAGGTCCCTGGTTCAAATTCCAGCGTGGACACTGCACATGGCATAATATGCAATTAACTTTTTCTGCAGAGTTGCCGATAAAATGCCTTTTAACCCCCTTGGCATTATGATTCTTTTCCAATTTTAGGGTCTAAAAGCGGTGCAATTTTTTTGCACCCTTTCAGACCCTAAAACCTGGAAAAAATCAGGCTGCCAGGGAGATCTGCAGCAGTTTTACAATCACTCACCTCCCTGGCTCCAGCGCTGCAGTTAAGTCTCCATCCTCCGAGTGGCGCTGCAACTCTAAAGTGAAATTGCTGGCTGTCGTCATGACGACAGCCAGCGATCTCACCAGAACAAAGTAGAGCCCCGGAGGAGAGGAAGAAGAATGGCGGCCGACGTCAGGATCCCCCAGGAGGTATGTAGAAACACCCACTGCGTGCTATACTCTGCACACAGCCTCCGGCGGCTTTCCCGAGCAGAGGTCGGGATTACCGCTCTTAGCTGCGGTTTTCAACCCCGACCCTAGCTCGGGATTACCGCCAAGGAGGTTAAACAACCAGCAAGCAAAAAAACACTCAAATAAAGTTTTGATAGTACTTTTTAATCTACTTTTTGGTACTTTTTTAATTGCAAAGTGCTTAAAAGTTACTTTGAAGAGAAGATGATAGAAAAAATTTCTCCAAGGAGAAAACTCAGGATAAAAAGTTAATAGCATATGGGCCAGAATATGTGTATTTTCAAACATGAATGATTGATACATAGATTGCTTGTCAATTGGCACCCAATCTTATCAACCGGACCCTTGATTATTTGGGAGATCGTATCATTAATGTGTACCTTGACAGCTAAACCTAAACCCATACCAGTTCAACTACAGAGCATACAGGTCCTTCAAGGATGCCATCAATATTAGCCTTGAGCATATTCTGAGCCACCAAGACAAGCCAAACACCTATGCCAGAATTCTCCTCCTAGATTTCAGCTCTGCATTCAACACCATTAGCCCTGGCATCCTCTGCGACAAGCTAGTTCACCTCAACATACACCACAGCCTATGTGACTGGCTGAAGGACTTTCTAACAAACAGGTTTCAAGTCGTCAAACTTAGCAACTTCTCCTCGCTTCCCAAGGGTGTGTCCTGTCCCCAATCCCGTTTTTGCTGTACACGAACTACTGCACCTCAACAAGCAGCACTGTCAAAGTTATTGTAATTCTTGAGAGGTTATGTCCACAATCAGTCCCTATGCCCCAATCTAGTGCCATGACTGTGGAACTGGAGAAGAGCATCCTCACTTGCGGACCAGACAGGAACTTCAATGCCTTCCATCCTACAACACTTCAATGCATGTGGCATAAAACCCATGGCCTACTTCCGCTTCATTGATGATATTTTAATCATCTGGTCCGCAAGTGAGGATGCTCTTCTCCAGTTCCACAGGAACTTCAATGCCTTTCATCCTACAATCAAATTGAAACTTACCTTACCTTAACTTTCTGGACACCATCATATACATCAGGGGTAACAACCTACAAACCTCTGTGTATCACAAACCTACAGTCCGTCCCACATACATAAGATATGACAGTTTTTATCCCAAGCACATTAAGAACTCTATAATTTACAGCCAAGCTGTAAGGTACAACCGGATTTGTTCTGACAGGATGGACAGAGACAAGCACCTGGATCACCTTAAGAACACTTTCATTAAACAAGGTTACAGTCCTCCTATGGCTGAGGCCCAAATCAGGAAAGCCAGCATCATCCCCAGGACTGAACTCCTGAAATATAAGCAAAACCAGAAAGAGGGCCGTGTCCCTTTGGTTGTCCCCTACAACCCACACCTGGAAATCTTAAGGAGGCTTGCTAAGGAACTTTATCCCATTTTACACAAGGATCACAGACTGAGAAAGATATTCCCTAAACCTCCTTTCTTGTCATATCGGCAACCACACAATCTAAAATAGATGATTGTCAGGAGTTCTTTGAATAGGCCTCAACAAAACGGAACATCACCCTGCGACAAAAAAGATGTGGGACCTGCAGACACAGACACATTTACTCCACTGACAGTTAAACGACACCAGATTCACAACAGCAGTACAAGGCACATTTTCCTGTGGTTCCACCAATCTGGTATATCTGATCATGTGTGCTAAATGCCCCAATGTTATGTACCCGGGAGAAACTGGACAAACTCTGCGCAAACGTATAAATGGACACAGGCACACTATTAACGATACCAAATCTGAACTCCCAGTTGCTATACACTTTTGTTCCAATGGACACAGCATGTATGATCTTCTTGTCACTGCCCTGAAGGGTGGCTTCAAAACGTCAAATGATCACATAATAGCAGAAACAAAATTTATAAATTTGTTCAAAGCTGCTTGACTAAGGACAAAAACTTTTTATATTGGTATGAGGCTGATGATATTTGAACTCTTTCTCAGCCTATATAGCTGAACTTGTGAACTCAGAATTTACGATATCTCTGTGTCAGTCCAACTCCCAGGTCTGTGAGCATGGAGTAAACAAGGTTCCTTATCTCAGCTAACAACCTCTCACCCAATGTAAATGTTTTGTTTCAATTAAGGCATCTTAATGACATGTATCAAAAGGGAAAACAGATTTTTTTCAAGCATAAATATGCTTGAAAAAAAATCTGTTTTCCCTTTTGATATTGCATGTACCACCAGCTTATTATTTATTTTTAGTTAGCCAATAAATGGTATCATCCTGATTTAAAACTTCTTGCTTTTACTGATGGCTAACACGGTACAATACCCTACTGCTACTACTGGACTTAAACCAACACTCACTTGCTGTCATTTACATTGGCTTCAACATTCCGCTGCCTGTGGCTTTTCCCCATAGCTGCTGATAACTGTGGCACCTATCTGCACACACTAATAACAGAATTATCGGGTTTCATCAGCGAATACATGTGTTTCCCACTAATGACATGGATTATTCAGTGCTGCAGGAAGTAGTGCTATATTGACATATAAAATTCACCATACATGAAGGCACAGTAGTCGCTGTGTAGCACGCCTGTATGGATAATTGGGGTGAGGGGATGCATGAATGAGCCAAAGCCTGAATAATCCTATAAACCGCACTGCATGCCTGATAGTGCTGATCACAGGTAAGACTGACGACTCATTTATGTCTCAGTGTATGGAATGTTTTGGGGTGTGTCGGCCTCCAGTATTGTATAAGAAATTATTATGTAGATCAGAGTGGGGATAAGCGCGCATTCCAAGTCCGTGACTCTCATTTATTAACGCTGCCAGTTTCTGCTAACTGTCACAAATTATGACTAAACAAGCAAAGAAAGCGAGATGATAACATTGAGTTCTGGCAGTTTTTAGGACAACCTGTAAGAAGAGGAAAATGGAGGATGACCTCTTTATTCACTTTTTAAGCATCCCAATTACCATTTGTCACGCTAATATTTGGCCTCAGTAGTGTCTAAATCATGCCTGGAATGAGCATGCAGCCATGGAGTCACACCTGGAACAAGCATGCAGGCAGTGGAGTCACACCTGGAACAAGCATGCAGAGAGTGGAGTCACACCTGGAACAAGCATGCAGGCAGTGGAGTCACACCTGGAACAAGCATGCAGGCAGTGGAGTCACACCTGGAACAAGCATGCAGGCAGTGGAGTCACACCTCGGACAAGCATGCAGCCATGGAATCACACCTGGAACAAGCATGCATGCAGTGGAGCCACACCTGGTACAAGCATGCAGGCAGTGGAGTCACACCTGGTACAAGCATGCAGGCAGTGGCGTCACACCTGGTACAAGCATGCAGGCAGTGGAGTCACACCTGGTACAAGCATACAGGCAGTGGAGTCACACCTGGTACAAGTATGCAAGCAGTGGAGTCACACCTGGAACAAGCATGCAAGCAGTGGAGTTAGGCCTGGAACAAGCATGCAGGCAGTGGAACCACACCTGGTACAAGTAGGCAGGCAGTGGAGTCACACCTGGAACAAGCATGCAGCCAGCAGAGCCACACCTGGAACAAGCATGTAGCATTTAGGACCACACATGGAATAAGCATTCAAGATGTGGTGTCAGAGCACCTGATCTGCATACTGGTTCTGGGTCAGTGACTAAAACCTGGTATACACCTTCAATTTTACCACCTCCATGTAGTATGAGGGTAAACAGGGCTTTAATGCTATGAACAGATTTGGTAGGTAAGGTCTCATACAACATGAAGGGGGTAAAATTGATCACTGATTTGCCAAACATAATTAAAACTGAAAATTGAAAAGAGTGCACCAGGCTTAAAGGAAACATCGGGGAAATATGCTAAAATAAGCTTTACTTACCCGGGGATTCCTCCAGCCCCTGGCAGCCTATGTGTCCCTCATCGCAGCTCTGCTCCAAGTGGGTCTGCAGAGCCCCATGCTCCTGCCGGCCGAGTGCAGAGGGACTGAACAGTGGGAATCGGGGGGCAGGACTAATGTGTGGTGGTCTGCGAAGCAGATGGGCGGATGCAGAGTGGATAGCACAGAAACTACAACTGTATGCGCAAAGGACATGCCTGTTTTGCTCAAGTGTCAACCGGCTCTTAGGCACACTCCAACTGTGTTCACCTCCAGCACCCAAAATATAGGCCATGTACCAGACTGAAAATCTATGCAGAGTCGCTCCACTTTAATTTAAAAATCCATAAAACAGATAACGTTTCTTCAGGGAATATTCACTAAATTAATGCAAAGAGCATACTTGAAGTTTAACTACATAGCTATATTTAACTACAAAGTTATGTGCATAGCGTATGTTAAGCATACAGTGTAACGGCTACATTGCCCGTATAACATATATTAGTAACGCACATTATACAAGCCACATAAGCATCGCATGTGTAACACGAGTTACGCTAGTTGCATAACGTATGCTACAAAGGTTGCATAAACTCCGGTAAACTTTATGCTCGTTCTCAGTTCACATAAATGAACTGATGAATAGTCAATATTCCCCACTATAACTGAATGTCGTTAAATGCCGTATTTTAACTTCAGTCTGCAGCTGCTATAAAGGTGGCCATACATCAGGTGACTAGGTGGCCGATCGACCATCCGATTCAATTATTGTAATAGAGGATGAAAATCGGTGCCGCTAAGTGCATGTCTGACCGACAATGTGACCAATTTCGGGGTGAAAATTGATTGCATAGTCAATTGCGCATGCAGCAAATTGTTGGGCCGACTTGCTCCGTGGGGTACGTGGCGGGAATGACGATCGACGAACCCCCCGGCGCTGTCCCCCCGATGCCAGTGTAACGTATACATTACCTGTCCACGGCCTCCGCTTGTCCCCCACTGCTCTGGGCGCATTCCACTGTACATACACGCTCATCCCATGTGGTTTCCTAGTAAAGGTGCTTGTATGACATCACACACGCGCCCTTACTAGGAAACCACGTGGGGCTCGTATATATGCAGAGGAGGAATTCCGGAAGCCAGCGGGGGACAAGCGGAGGCCGCAGAGAGGTAATGTATACTTTACACTGGCACCGGGGGACATTTTTCATTAGGGGACAGCATCGAGCGGCGGATGCAGCGCACAAGGCCGATTCCTGACCAATTTCATGCTGAAATTGATCGGGAATCGGACTGTGATGTATGGGCAGCTGACAGATGTCTTTCTTATTAGATTTGATTAGAGAGAAACGTATCTCTTGGTCAAATCTGCCCATCATCATTAGATGTATGGCTACCTTAACTCTTATAGGAAACTTTCTGGAAACCAAGGTGACAGAAAATGTTGGAAGCCTTGTACAGGACTTCAATCTTGATTGGCCAATTGTACCACCTAGATGTAGTGTAAAGGCCAACAGATTTTGAATACTATGAACAGGTTGTGTAGGTATGCTCTCATGCTACATGGAGGTGGTAAAATTGATCAAAATTTAAAGTGTGTACCTTGCTTTAGAGCAGGGATCCGGGAAAACACCAGAGTAATCACTGATACAGTATGTTAGTGTAATATAGATTGTCAAAGTTGATATGGAGAGTTTTTTCATAGTAAAAAATAAACATGTTTGTTAGTCTACTGCATCACGTTTCTGTAATGTCTGTTTTCTCCTCGATCTTCCAGTATACAGAACATGTTTCTCAGCCTTTCTCAGCCAGGGTTCCTTGAAGACATTGCAGAGGTTCCCTGGCATTTCTCCCGCCGGTGAGACTGGCCTCAGTTGATGGGGTGAAAAAGTACCTCCTTGGCTCCTCTATAAAAACAAGGGCTAAATTGGGGATCAGTATAATAAGGAGCTCAGTAATAAAAACGTTATGATAACGAAGCAGTTTAATAAAGAGCCCTGTTATAGGGGAGCACTATAATTGTAGTAACAATAAGACCTGATGTCTCTGCTATGTCCCTAGAGTGCCAGACCACCATCCACATACAGGCCCGCCACAGAGGAACTTTGCTGAGGCCATTCTGGGCCCTGCTCCATGAACCTGGAGCAGCCACCCTCCACCTGGTCTCCATGGGGTCTGCCAGGCTTATATAATCCAGCATCTGGCAGGGGCCCACCGAACTGACACCTACTTGTACCTTACTACACAGTGCCTCAGATCCATCACAACCTGCCAAGCGGCATATTAAATGGGCTGGGTTGCACTGCAATCTTACTTCCCACTGCTTTCTTTCCCACTGTCCTCATTCTTCACTGCTCTTGTACACCTTCTGTCTCACTATCCTTGTCCCCCTGGTCATTTCTCCTGGGTCCATTCCTACGGATCCCTCTAGCTATGTCTTTACTCTACTTTCTACTCTGTGCCTTGTACATGCATTGTAACTACTGTGTGTATCTAATGTATGTATATGTATGCACTGTGTATATACTGTATATCTACTGTACCTAATGTATTGTGCCAAAATCAATTCCGGGTACAACTCACGTTGTACTTGGCAAAATAAATTATTCTGATTCTGAATAATAAGAAACACTAAACACAGACGCTTAAAGTTAAAAACAGAATCCGCTTCCCCCGTGGTGCGGTAAGCGGAGTGCGGGGTCCAGACTTTACACATTTTACCGGACCGGCCGGGAAAATGTATGCAATAAAAGCCTAAGCTTGTCACAAGTCTACTTCACCCACTAAAATCGCCGCTTTGATGTAATACTCACATACCCCACCACTGGTTGTCACCACCTGGTCCCTCGTACACAGCCTGGTGGCTGGCAGAAGCATGGGGATCTCCACTGGGCTGCAAAAGACCAATGGGAACCCTCAGCAACAGGAAGAATTCTCATTGGTTCATGGTGGACCAATAAAAATTCTCACTGTTGCTAGGGAGAACTGGTCTATGCCATCCTTTGGAGAGCATAGGCTCCTTCCAGCCTCTAGGCTGAGTACAGAGGGACTGAGCGTTGGCAATCATTGGCGGGACACATGAGCGGCGATCACGGGCGAAGCAGATGGGCAGACACAAAATGGACGGTGCCAGCTTAATGTACCCGTTTTGCATCTGCTTAAGTGTGAACCAGCCCTAACGCAAATTACTGTAATAGGAAGCACTATAGAGGAGGAACATGGAATGGGGGCTAAACAAGGAGGCTGTTACAGTTAATAAAGTTTTCAGCCCTTTTAAAGACTGTGCAACCAGCAAATTATATCCCCAGTCCCAATACAGAGGTTGCCCGAGATACAAAAATAATTTGAAGGGTTCCTCCAGTGCAAGAAAGCTGAGAAAGGCTGCTTTATACACACACACAAAAATTAGTTTCAATAGCAGAAATCCATTTTATAATTAGGATAATACTCGATACAAGTAGAAAACCAAACTTAAATCACAAATATAGTATTATGTGGTGCCGCCATATTTATATACGTCATCAGAAGTAAAAAGAGACAGGCTCTCTGCTAGGCTGAATAAAAAGCCTTTCTTCTGTACAGCAAACAATGATTTCTAATACAAGGGAGTGGGAAAGGCCTCTCCTAAAGAATTCCACAAGAGGTTGCAGACCCCCTGATGAGTAAACAAAGTGAAATTCATCTGAGATGAATAATTCATTTTACATGTAATACATTTTGTCCATTATGGGTGCTGACCAGGCAGTGGCAATATATTGAGGATACTTTTAGCCTCTTGCCATAAGTGAACCTGGCCTGGATTTATTAAAATTACTCTATGACTAGGTAGGAAGACTTTGCTACCCTCACCTAGAGTGGGTAAGTGCCTGTATATCTATGATTATTCAAGGCACTCTATTGATACCAATTCTCTGAAGCACATTGTGGATCTGAGGAAATGGGTTGATACATAAAACTCATTGGGGTTTCAAGAAAATGTTCTCGATTATACACCGTACTTGTTTTTGATACTCTTGATAAGGTACGTTAATCAGTTTCTCTCTTCTTTGTGATTTAATACATGCTGGGGGGGAGGGGGTCTCCTCATAATAAGTCTAATGGCCCATACTCACGGGCAACTTTTTGGGGCTGTCGCTAGCACACGGGAGCGTGTGCGCGACAGTTCGGCGACAACTCGTCGCCACGTCCCTCCGCGTACACACGCGGAAGAGGGACCAGCGGTGCGACGGAAGCTGTCGCCGACGTTCCTCCTCCCCCCACCGGAAGCTCCATGTTCTTTATGGAGGTTGCTGTCGCTAGTCCGCATACTCACGCGGACTAGCGACAGTTGCGGCGAAGTTGCGGCGGCAACTGTCGCCAGGCGATTGACCGCGCCAATCGCCTGCCGACAGCAGCGACGGTTCGGGGTGCGCGCCCGTGCAACGCCTCATACTCACGGGCGACCTTTGTAGCCCATGAGCCATTATACACCCAGTTGAGGGTTTTTCTCATAATCAGAAAGGATCAGCAGAGATGGCTTCAGAAATCAGGCCCAAAGTGTCCTTCCTCTGCCATCCTGAACATTGTGAGATGCTTGTTGACAAGTCTTGTGTCACTGTGGATGTCTGGCGGAATCTGTGACCCTCCTGTGAAGAGACGTGCGAGGTAGGCGTCTTCGGACTCAGTGTCTGCTGAGATGTAGTGTGCTGTGTGGCGTAGAGATGGAAACCTTCCTTATCAGAAGCCAGGAGCCATGTATCAGCTAGGCATTCTTTCCACTCGTCACCTCTGAGTGGCCATTCTTCATCCGCTGAGGCTGATAGAGGTGGACATTCTGAGCCCTGCTAAAGAAGTTGTGGTATGCTAGATGCTAAAGTGACTTTAAAGCTCACGTTCAGCTTCAGTTTGATCATATGCATTTAACAGTATTATCTTGTTAAAAAAAAGAGATTACGCATACTTTTGCTACTGCATGCCATGTGCTAAAGGGTACGAATGCACGTGTGCATGTGCATTTGGCACTCATGCACTTGCCCTTCAGCAAAATGGGCATTTATATAAACGTTCTATTCGCATGGAAGATGCACAAATAGGATGTTTATAAATGTCTTGTCTTGTTCCTCTGGTAACAGCCTTTACTGGACTAAATTACCAGTTGACAGTCACTCGGAAGAAAACCACAACCATGGTAAGTGATTGCTCAGGTGCTGGGACATATGGATGGCCTCTGTCTCCCTGAGGCTTTTCACTTCAGTATTCCTTTAACCACTTCACATCCAGACCTTTTTTCCCACATATTGACCAAAGCAGTTTTGATAGTTTAGCTATGTCCTTATTTAATCAGAAATAACTTTATCCCTACTTAGGACACAGAAATGAAATATATATTGTTTTTTTCAAGACAAACTAGGCTTTCATTGTATGCCATTTCTTTCACCCGAACAATTTTGTTTTCTATGAATTTTAATGGGAAAACAAAGAAAAAAATAGAAAAAACATTTCTCAGTTTAACCAATTCCAGTTTAAAAATAAAAAGTGCTACTGTAGATAAAAAACACAAATTTTGTTTGGCTATTCACTCTTATCAGAAAAATGTTCCGGTCACAATTTATGGTGAAGATATTGGATTCTGAAATAATGCGTGTATTTATAATAATAGTGAGTGCATTTTTCACTATGAAATGAGAAAATAAAACTATTTTTAATAGTAAAAATCTATCTCATTAGCTCAGGAAACATATTCCTATTCACCAATTAGTGCTGCATCAGATAGTGCCAGAAATGTGCACAGGAGCAAGCCCAATCCTGCACAGCACTGCTTCTGTACAAACCAGTAGATCTACTTACTTGTGGCTTAGATGAAGTCACAGAGGACGTATATCTACTGACTTGTGGATAAAGTGATTAAACAAGCATAACAGTTGGAGTAGGGTCTGAGAGGAAGGTCTGAAAAATAAAGTTGTTGGATGGTGGTAGTTCTAGATAGGTTTTAAAAACTGGTTACTTGTTTATTGTCAACTAATAGTAAAAGGAACACGTGTGAGCTGTGGGGAACACCATACATTACTCATAGATGGTTAGACAGGAAAGATACCAAGGATATCCTTTGTTTGCTGCCAAGAAGGATTGGAACCATCAGCTATCAAAAGCACAGTACTCCTGTAACCTGCTTAGCAAGCATTTCATGGTCAACTGTGACAAAAGCCGCTGAAATATGTAGCAGAATCAGAATGGATCGCTCACCTCTGTCTCTTGCAGGTCGCTGCAAAACTGGATAAAAGTTCTTCAGGTTTCCTGACACTAAATTGGAAAGGGTCAGAGTGGTTTCCTTACTTCATGTTATAGACAATAACTTTCCCTAGGATGTGGAATTTGGAGACAGATCATGACCCAGGAAGGGAAGAGGAACTGTCCTATCAGTTTACAATCTAAAAGGAGGGGGAACACAGGATATAGCAGGAGGAAAGAGGGCCCTACCTCTACCATACTTGGAAACCTTCCAACTTCCTTTGGAAAAAGAGATGGGGACACCTTTAAAGAGACACTGAAGCGAAAAAAAATATGATATAATGATTTGTATGTGTAGTTAAGCTAAGAAATAAAACATTATGAGCAGAGACATAAGTGTAATATTGTTTCCAATACAGGAAGAGTTAAGAAACTCCAGTTATCCATGCAAAAGAGCCATTAATCTCCACAAATTTCAAAGTCGCAGAGAGCTGTGTTTTCAGAAGCTTGTTATCTCAACTTTCAGTCTGTAAGGAACTCACCTATTGGTTCCAGCGATGCCCCATTCTCACCAGACTCACGCGCGCGTCCTGACACTTCCTCTTCAGGGCGGCGTACTTCCTCCGCCCCCGGGGAGCGCCCCCGGCGTCCATAGCAACCAGGATGCTAGGGGAGTTCCTGCTGTCGTAAGTGGGCGGGTGTCTGCCGGCAGATGCTCGTCCTACACACTGAGACGGCGCAGGGTTTAGTGTCAGCTGACACTGATTGATTGCTGAAGCATTGGGGCTGGCTTTGGGCGGGCTCTAGGGTATTTAAATCCCTGTCTCTCATTCAGTCCTTGCCCTTGATAGCAATCAGTATGCTGGTCTGCTGGGCACTTTGTCACTCTGTGATATAAATATTATTGTATTTCAATGCGACTTCTTTACCCAAATATTGTATATTAATGCGACTGTCTGACTGACTTTAGTTTTGACCATAGCCTTACTGACCATTCTCTTGCCTAGTCCTGTGTACTTCAGCCATCTGATATCTCGTGTATGACCCTAGCCTGTTATCGACCTAGCTTTTGTCTCAGCCTATTGTACCGCAGCCATCTGATATCTCGTGTATGACCCTAGCCCGTTGTCGACTTAGCTTTCATCTCAGCCTTTTGTACCGTAGCCATCTGATCTCACGTCTATGACCCTAGTTACATTTTGACTACGATTAATTTGAGCCTCAGTGTATACGCCTTGAACCAAGCATGATACAGTCACTGTATTTTCTTTTTCTCTCCAGAGGACAAAATAGTTCACTGGGCTGCTCCGTAAAATCATTTAGAATGCTGTGTAGTGTGTAAACTGCAAATATTAGAGAATGATGCAATGTTATAAAAAACACTATATAACTGAAAATACATATGAGTATATTTTCTTTGCTACTAATGTTCTAGTAATTATCCGTACTACACAACGAATTCATTATATCATAATTTTTTTTTCGCTTCAGTGTCTCTCTTACAGGAACACTTTGAAAACTAATCAGATATCAATGGCAAATATGATATGGACTAGGAATTGTGTTAGGAATGCGGCAGGCACTGATGAGCATAAATTTTGCATAATCGTAATTCCCTATTTTGGGAAAAATCTTAATTTAGCATGTAAATATAATCAAGAACTGTAATTTCGTGTAATTTGTTATTATGTTAAAAGGAAGAGTGAGAATAATAATTTCTCAAAAAGACTGTAGTTTTTCAGATAATCGATTTTGAATATGCAAAGGAAAAATGTTTTTTTCTGAGTTTAAAAACCCTTTTTTTCTTTGCATTTTCAAAATCGATTATCTCAAAAGCTACAAGGTCTTTTTAATTTCATGAAATTACGATTGGATTACGCAAAATCAATTGAATGTCCAAATCGTAATCATGTATGGCCGGAGTTGTGAAAAATTACCCAAAATTTCACATAATCGTAATTAGAAGGTTACGATCATCGCTAGTGGCAGGTCAGTTCATTTTGCCAAACTTTAATTGCTGCAAACCCAAATTGCAATCAGTGGTTTGTATGGCCCACGCCTGCTTGTATGCATACCTGATGATGCTTGCGTATGTGCCTAATGAGACCATGGAGGGTGTCCTGGAGGCTCTCCTCCCAGATATGGGGACCAGGGCATCACTGAGCTCCTGGACTGTCAGATGGAAGTTTGGCTCCACACGGAACATAGGATACAGGAAGGGAACAGGACCTGCCCCATCAAGATTAGAGTCTAGGAGGTAGATGAACACAGGATACAAAGGAGGGAAAATAATTCTGCCCCATCTGGCCATCATATACGATCTTAAATATTTTCTATAGATTAAAAGTCAGATTCAATATAAACCTGTGGCGAACCACAGACTCTTAAAAATTGAGAAATGCTAAGCCTGAATGAAGAGAACAGTGAAAATGGAAAGAAGAATTTATGATATGAACATTGAAACGAGTAAATTCTCTGATGAGTGGAATTTATGGTTGGAATACAAAAAGAGGAATGTGTTTCGAACTTTAGACATACCATATGCTGAGATAAGCAATTAGGAATGTTACTTGGAAATGCTGTAATGACTCCGGTAGAGGGAGAGGGAGGGGGGTTGGGGGGATAGGATAGTGGTTTAACCGGGTTATTTATGGAAGTGAAAAACAGTGACGTGACTAAGGAGTTTTGGGCCCCAGTGCAAGTAATACATTGGGCCCCCAAGCACTCTGTACTTAACAATTCAAAAGGGCGCAACCAGCCCTGCCATGGACAACCACAGTATCAGAGGTGCAAGCAGAGGAGGGGAACAAATAGTTAATGATTACCAGTATTCAAATCATATATAGAAGTGATCATTATCAGCATAATACCATTAACCTCTTGAGGATCGCGGTCTTTAACCCCCCTAGTACCCAGGCCATTTTTTACCAATACTGTAGGGCCACTGCAGCTTTAAGGCCTCGCTGCAGGGCCGCCCAACTCAGCACACAAGTGATTCACCCCCCCTTTTCTGCTCTCTGTTGGTGGGCAATGATCGCTCCCAGGAGGTTGATTTTTTTATACAAATATATATATATATATATTTTTTAAATTTTCGCTTTTTAAAAATTATTTAAATATCCCTCCCTTCCTCCCTCCTCCCGCCCGCCAATTAGCATGATCGGCTGTTATAGGCTTCAGCCTATGACAGCGTATTGCTCTAGTGCCTCTCAGGGGGACAGCTGTGTCACACCGCTGTCCCCAGTATAGTGCTGCCGTAGATTGCAGCGCTGTACATAGTAAATAGATGGTGGTTTCGCTGTCTAACAATCTCCTAGCGCCGGGAGGCTGATGAGGGAGCAGAAGCGGGGATGCACACGCACGATCCCCTAAATTTCTGCAAATCGGCGTGGAGTGGTTGTTTCGGGGCTGCTGCAGTGCTCACGCCAATCGGCGTGGAGCAGTAGTTTACTGGTTAAAGAGCCAATACTGCGGTTGAGTGAGGGGCCCCTAGTGGGTTCCTCTGGTCCAAGGGCTCTTATGCAGCTGCAACCCCTGTATCCCCTATTGCTACGCCATTGGTGAAGAATATACAATTGGCGTTGTCTTGTTGTTTTAAAGGGAACCTAAATCGTACAATCCTCCGCCTCCCCAGAGTTTATCTTACCAGCCCCCTACAGCCGCACTGTACCCGCACCATCATTGAGCGATCCTCCTGTCCCTCGCAGCACCCCTCTTTCAGCGAGTCGACAGCCACTGTGCATGCATGGCCACGCCTGTGTGTTTGATCACGCTGCTGTTGCCAGGAATGTGCAGTAGAGATTTCCCCGTACTGCGAATGCACAGAGAGCTCTGATCCATGGGAGCATGATCAGGAGACTGCGCATCCAAATGAAAGAGGCGCGCTGCGCGGTACTGGAGGATCGCTCGGTGATGGCGTGGTCACAGGGCACCTGCAGGGGGCTGGCAGAAGCCCCAGGTAAATTAAAGTCTTTTTTTTTTTTTTTTTTGTGTAAGATTTAGGTTCCCTTTAAAGGACTGTATTTCTTTTGATGGAATTGATATGTGTTAAGACAAGAGAGAAAGCATGTAATTTTCAATGAAAAAAAGCTAATAAAAAAATATTTAAAAGCAAAAAAAACCTAATATAAACCTCACATCAATCTAACTAAAAATTTATGAAAAGGAAAGGCACTATCATTTCGTCACCTGAATATTGATTGGGAAAATGTGTTCTTTTTCTAATCATGCAAGCAGCAGCCACGGGCAGCAGTGCTACACCATCAACAGCTTCATTAACTTTAGAATCAATCAGCTACAAAGCTAGCAGCAGCAGCAGCAGAGGTGAGAACTTATCAGATCACATGTCTGAAGAGTCCTGCATTAATATTGAGTGCTGTAATGTGGCAAGCAGTTAAGAGATTAAAATCACGCAGATACTGATTAACAAATCCAGAAGTGTATGATGACCTTTACAATGTGAAAGGTTGAGTAACACAGAAAACAATAAGGGGGGGGGGGGGCGACAGAGGACACTGCCCCTTAAGGTTTACAATCTAATACGTGTGGAACACATGATATATTGGGAGGGACCCTGCCCCATCAAGTGCACAGGCTTAATAAGTGAAGGAGCACAGGTTACAGAGGGAGGAGGAGGAGAGTACCCTGCCCCATCAGGCTTAAAGAGGAACTCCAGTGAAAATAATGTAATAAAGAAAGTGATTAATTTTACAATAATTATGTATAAATGATTTAGTCAGTGTTTGCCCATTGTAAAATCTTTCCTCTCCCGGATTTACATTCTGACATTTATCATATGGTGACATTTTTACTGCTGGCAGGTGATGTAAGTGGAAGGAGATGCTGCTTGCTTTTTTTGGCAAACAGCTATTTCCCACAATGCAATGAGGCTCACAGACCAGAAACTGCTAGGACCATGGTCTTCAGTTTCCTGTCGGAGGGGTTTCACCACAACCACACAGAGCCCCAGGATGATCCGTTTGTGAAAAGGAATAGATTTCTCATGTAAAAGGGGGTATCAGCTACTGATTGGGATGAAGTTGGAAATAGCTGTAAACAGCTGTTATTTCCCACAATGCAATGAGGTTCACAGACCGGAAACACTGTGGGAGGGGTTTCATCACAATATTATGCAGACCCCCCTGATGATCCGTTTGAGAAAAGGAAAAGATTTCTCACGGGAAAGGGGGTATCAGCTACTGATTGGGACAAAGTTCAATTCTTGGATACGGTTTCTCTTTAAGGTGGCTATACATCAGATAACTTGGCGACTTGGTGGCCGATCGACCAGCCGATTCGATTATTATCATCGAAATTGGATGAAAATCGGTGCTGCTTAGTGCATGCACGACTGACAAAGTGACCAATTTCAGGCCGAAATTGGTCAGATTAGTCGATTGGACATGCTGCAAGATGTAGGGCTGACTTGCTCGATCGGGTGCACGGTGGTAGTGGCGAGCGATATTGGGATAAGCGACGAATGCGACAAAACCCCTGGCGCTGTTCCCGCAATGTGTACGAGTGTGTGTAATGTGTATTTACTGCTTCTCTTCAATCACCTGCATACACGCTGCTGGCGCATAGCACGCTGGCGCGTGACGTCACACACGTGTCACACCGGCAGCGGATAATGGAAGAGAGGCGGAAGATCGACGGCCACCGGGACACAGGCCAAGTGATGTATAAATGCACATTACAGCACATTTATACATTACTAGGGATGATCAAAGATATGCAATTGCAAATTCTTCAGAGTTGATGCACATTTATGCACATTTTTATGCAAATGTATGCAGTTTGAAAATGGACCGATCAATTTAAACCTGAGTTTAAATTGATTGGTCTGCTTTCAAACTGCATCCATTTGCATAAAAATTTGCATAATTTCAGAAGAATTTGCCTCTCACTGATCATCCCTATACATTACACACACATCGGCGAGCTCGGCCGATTCCGGATTGATTTCATGCTGAAATTGATCAGGAATCGGCCTGCGGTGTATGGGTAGCTGACAGATCTCTCTTCGATCAGGGAGAGATTTGTCTCTTGGTCGAATCTGCCCATCATCGCTAGATGAATGGCTACCTTTACACTAACATATGTCAAGGAAAACAGGTTACAATAGTAGGGGAAGAAGACCCCGGTCCACTAGGCTTACAATCTAATAGTTGCAGGAATACCGGTTACAGTAGCAGTAAAGAGGATCCTGCCCCATCATTATTAATAGGGAGGTTGGGGATAATTTGTATCTACAGATCTACGTTGTACCAGAGAAGAGAAGCATCTCTGGTACATTACTTACCTGGAGCTTCCTTAAGCCCCTTTAGGGCTGCTCACCCCTCGCCGTCTCCCTGGGTAACTCCTGTCACCTGCAATCATCCCCGAAAGCCTGGCCGAGTCGTGCTCCATAGCGCATGCATGGCCCGACACGCTCCCCCGGCGTGCTCCCGTCCCTGGGAGCGATCTGCGCCTGCACCAGAGATGCTTCTCGTCTCTGGTTCCCTTTAAATCAGGAGTCCAGAGTGGGAAAAGAAAGGGAGGGGGAGGCAGAGAGTAGAAGTAGTGAGCAATGCAGATTAGGTACAAGCTAGAAGGATCCTGAATTCTCTAGTCAGAGCTGGGACAAGGTCCTCCAGCACCCAAGGCTGAGACACTAAAGTGCACCCCTCCATTCCTCCCACCTCAGCCGTCGCACAGTTTGCTATTAGACTAAGAGGTGCCCCAACACCTTAATCTCTAGTTATCTGGTTTGCAGTCACTGCTATGTATCTCCTTTTCTTATTTTTCTCTGCCTCAAACACAGTAGAGGAATGATACCTAAGTGAGTTTTGTGCCCCCTCCTACACTGCGCCCTGAGGCTGGAGCCTCTCTCGCCTCTGCCCTGTCTCTAGTATTTGCTGCTGTCAGTCATTGAGGCCCCTTTCACAATGGGATGTTTTCATTGCGGTGTGTTTACCTTTTTTTTTACTGCAGGTTAACGCTAAAGCAATGAAAACCTATGGGGCATCGCATACCTAACGCAGTGCAATGCGTCGGAAGTACCCAATTTAACGAGACAAAAACCCGTTATCAGCGACCACCTGCAGCGACCGTAAGTCGTGTAAGTCTATGGCGCTGCAGATATTTTAAACTGCTTGGCGTTTGCATTACGCATGCGTGAATTCGAATTTTGTCAACACACTTCATGCACTTCCTATTTCCGCCACAGGAAGTGAGTGCTAGAGAGCCTCACTTATGGCTTGCCTTGCAGCTAGATTAGAGATTACCACGGAAATCTCTGAAGGCTATTTTTAAGGTTACAGTGCGATCATCAGATTGCACCGCACCTATAACACTGGTTGGTAGTGTGAAACTGGCCTGACTGTATAGTGTGTTATCTTAGTGATATAAGGCTGCAGTTATCATCTCTTCCTGCCCAACACACTGCTCTGTAATCTGACCTGTTGCTCAGCTATTAGAAGAACAATTAGCAAAACACCCAGCTTCAGGGAGTGAATATTCCTTGTTTACCTATGCTAAACATGGTATATACTGGTCTGGATAGCCAGTGAATTCATGAGCTGATAACAGATTTGAGCTCTGTGACTGAAAAAAATGCTTACTATTTGTGTGCCCTAGTGTAGAATTCCTTAAAGTGGACCTGAATGCTTGCACAGGACAGGAGGAAAACAGAGATACATCACCCTGTATATATTTAGAGAGTTTTGCCTGTCTAATTCCCCCTCATCTGCAACTAATCACAAGTTGTAATTTGATCTCTCAGCCGTGTCAGCTGGCTGCCTCGGCAGAGCAGCTAAACGCAAGATGTTAACCCTATGTGTGCCAGCTGCAACAAAGTAATGTTTTTCTTTAAAGTTTACTATGCTGTTGCTTATCGTTTAGAGCAGAAAGGAAGTTCTGTGTTCAGGACTGCTTTAACTCTGTAGCTGTTTTCCATGTTCATTGTACACTGCTGGAGCCGGTAAACAGTTAAATGTATGTTAATCAGCAGGTAGGGGGACGAGCCCCAGTCACTGCGGGCCCCATACAGGACTACTAGTAGCCCTACCCTGTCGGCGGCTCTGGGAAGAGGACCCTACACCACGAGGCTTACATTCTGAGCAGGGTGGGGCACAGGATATAGTAGGAGGGAAGAGGACCCTACACCACAAGGCTTACAATCTGAGCAGGGTGGGGCACAGGATATAGTAGGAGGGAAGAGGACCCTACACCATGAGGCTTACAATCTGAGCAGGGTGGGGGCAGAGGATATAGTAGGAGGGAAGAGGACCCTACACCATGAGGCTTACAATCTGAGCAGGGTGGGGGCACAGGATAAAGTAGGAGGGAAGAGGACCCTACACCATGAGGCTTACAATCTGAGCAGGGTGGGGGCAGAGGATATAGTAGGAGGGAAGAGGACCCTACACCATGAGGCTTACAATTTGAGCAGGGTGGGGGCAGAGGATATAGTAGGAGGGAAGAGGATCCTACACCATGAGGCTTACAATCTGAGCAGGGTGGGGGCAGAGGATATAGTAGGAGGGAAGAGGACCCTACACCATGAGGCTTACAATCTGAGCAGGGTGGGGGCAGAGGATATAGTAGGAGGGAAGAGGACCCTACACCATGAGGCTTACAATCTGAGCAGGGTGAGGGCAGAGGATATAGTAGGAGGGAAGAGGACCCTACACCATGAGGCTTACAATCTGAGCAGGGTGGGGGCAGAGGATATAGTAGGAGGGAAGAGGATCCTACACTATGAGGCTTACAATCTGAGCAGGGTGAGGGCAGAGGAAATAGTAGGAGGGAAGAGGACCCTACACCATGAGGCTTACAATCTGAGCAGGGTGGGGGCAGAGGATATAGTAGGAGGGAAGAGGATCCTACACCATGAGGCTTACAATCTGAGCAGGGTGAGGGCAGAGGATATAGTAGGAGGGAAGAGGACCCTACACCATGAGGCTTACAATCTGAGCAGGGTGGGGGCAGAGGATATAGTAGGAGGGAAGAGGACCCTACACCATGAGGCTTTCAATCTAAGTGGGATGGGGGCAGAGGATATAGTAGGAGGGGAAGAGGACCCTACACCATGAGGCTTACAATCTGAGCAGGGTGGGGGCAGAGGATATAGTAGGAGGGAAGAGGACCCTACACCATGAGGCTTTCAATCTAAGTGGGATGGGGGCAGAGGATATAGTAGGAGGGAAGAGGACCCTACACCATGAGGCTTACAATCTGAGCAGGGTGGGGGCAGAGGATATAGTAGGAGGGAAGAGGACCCTACACCATGAGGCTTACAATCTGAGCAGGGTGGGGGCAGAGGATATAGTAGGAGGGAAGAGGACCCTACACCATGAGGCTTACAATCTGAGCAGGGTGGGGGCAGAGGATATAGTAGGAGGGAAGAGGACCCTACACCATGAGGCTTACAATCTGAGCAGGGTGGGGGCAGAGGATATAGTAGGAGGGAAGAGGACCCTACACCATGAGGCTTACAATCTGAGCAGGGTGAGGGCAGAGGATATAGTAGGAGGGAAGAGGACCCTACACCATGAGGCTTACAATCTGAGCAGGGTGGGGGCAGAGGATATAGTAGGAGGGAAGAGGACCCTACACCATGAGGCTTACAATCTGAGCAGGGTGGGGGCAGAGGATATAGTAGGAAGGTAGAGGACTCTGCCCATCAAGGTTACCAGCTAAGTGAGGTGGGGGCACAGGATACAGTAGGAGGGCAAAAGGTCTGTGCCCTCTCTGTAATCTGCCTCTTACTTTAACCAGATAAAACTAGCAATTGTGTTTTATAATGTCTCCAGATAATCCCTTTAGATTTCGATCTGGCAGATATAATACCTGTGCTGAGGCTGACAGCGCTGAGTGTTGTGCACATTGTTCTGCAGGCAGCGGTGACTCAGCGTATGAACGCGGCGTGACACTCTGCTCCAGCGAGGGGGAAAATCAGCTCAAGAACTTTCCGTGAGCAGAAAAATAATCTTCACATTGCCTTCTTGTTTAAAGAGGCAGGAATGTTAATATTTTTACCTAGTCCAAGTGTCTTCGGCTGCAGAAATAGATCATATATGGACGGACTGACATCCATTTAACACACGGAATTGTTTTATTTACATTTTGCAGTTGTTGTGTACAGTGTGTGGCAACAAAAAGCTCTGCAACTGCTCGGAACCCCCAAACCGCACGCCACACCTCACCTCCGGAGAGAACACTCACCGCTACGACCTGAATAAAACGCAAAAACACACGTGGGAAAGGCAATGCTAACTCACCAGCCAGCAACTGCAATTGCTTTGCCTTTCCATGTGTTTTTACCAAACTACAGCTAGCAGAACTGCATAAAGAGCAGGTCAGAGAAGCTTCCTCCTCCCTCTTCTCTCTAGATGTCCTTTTGTTAACATAAGCTTGTCAAGGAGTGGGAGGAGCCTCAGCTGGATTTACCACCTCTCTCTTGCCCTGCAGGGATTGGATTGCTAGAGTAGAAGAGCAACCCTCAAGGGGTGGGAGGTCTTCTGAAACACTCTCAGTGAGCAGATTTGAAGGAGTTTTGGAAACAGGCACACAGGACTCAAGACTAGCATTTTGCCTCTGGTCTGCAAAAAGGTACTTGGGCATTTTTTTTATTTCTGCCAGTGTAGGCTATTTAGTGTATGAAGGTAGTGGGGGAGTGTATTGCTGGAAACCTTTGAAACGGCCACAGTATTTTAATTAAAAGTATCCTCACAGTATAAAGCTAGGTATATATGCACAATTACAGTCACCCACAGGGACTGGGACATGATACCTTGGGCCACAGTTCAAGAATGAAAGCTGTACAGATGTGTCGCTAGCCTACATGCTAGTGACATGTTCCGTTGCTATGGAGGTGGAAAAAGAGACGACAGCCAATAAAACTGAGGAGGAGGAGAAAGATGTGGTTGGACGTCAGTTAGGTCATTGCTAAAGATCTGTTGTGTTGCATCCTTATGCCTGGTACACACGATGAGATTTTCTGACAGATTTACTGCCAGATCGATTTACTGCCGATTATTTCCAACGTATCTGATCGATTTTCCATAGAACTGAATGGAAAATCGTTAGGAAAATCGATCGCAAATCAGATCGGACATGTTGGAAATAATCAATCTGGCAGTAAATCTGCCAGAAAATCTCATTGTGTGTACCAGGCATTAGGTGATATCAAGGACATCTGTACACATGCTAGATTTTCTGCCGAGATGGTTTACAATGGCTGAGTGTTATCCAGAATGCGTACCTAGCTTAAAGAGACACTGAAGCGAAAAAAATATTATGATATTATGATTTGTATGTGTAGTACAGCTAAGAAATAAAACATTAAGATCAGATACATCAGTGTAATTGTTTCCAGTACAGGAAGAGTTAAGAAACTCCAGTTGTTATCTCTATGCAAAAAAGCCATTAATCTCTACGACTTTCAAAGTCGTGGCAAGGGCTGTTATCTGACTTTTATTATCTCAACTGTAAGTGAACAGTTTTCTTTTTCTCTGCCAGAGGAGAGGTTATTAGTTCACAGACTGCTCTGAAAGAATCATTTTGAATGCAGAGTGTTGTGTAATCTGCACATATTAGAGAATTATGCAATGTTAGAAAACACACTATATACCTGAAAATAAAAATATGAGAATATATTCTTTGCTGCTAATCTTCTAGTAATTATTCATAGTACACAACCAATTCATTATATCATATTTTTTTTTTCGCTTCAGTGTCTCTTTAAAGGTACGTACACACGTCTGATATTTCTGAACGACTTGTCTAACTTGATTGTTAGACTAAGAGCAGCAGTTTTGACTGATCCGCTTGGCGAATCCGTGGACTAACTGTCGTTCAAATGACAGTTAGGTCCCTTCATGTGTACAAACGACTTGTTGTTTGAAAGTCTATTAGTTTGACACTAAAGGTTCCCATACACTTAAACGTTTTCCAGCCGACAACAGATTAGATCACTGTGATCTAATCTGCCGTGAAATCGATGCGCAAATGCTGACCGAACGACCGATTTCCATTTGAAATCGATCGTTCCCATCAATTTGTTCACGTTGAAGATTTTGCTCGATCGCCGGCAGGTCGGGAGTGCGTCGATAGCGGCGTTCGAATGTCCAACGACCGACGCTAGCGGCAATACATTACCTGTTCCGCCGGCGTGTGTCCCCGCTCTCTCTTCTCTGCGCTGGGCTCCGGCTGGCTTCACTTCTTCCTGTCCCGACAGGAAGTTTAAACCGTACAGCACCCTCTACTTTTTAAACTTCCCCCAACAGGAAGTAAAGTGAAGCTGGAGCCGAGCAGAGAAGGGACAGCGGAGACCGGGAGGGACTCGCGCAGGCCGGATCAGGTAATGTATGCAGGGGGGCGGCGGCACTGGCAGCTCCACAGATTGTGAATCGGTTTCATAGTGAAATCGATTCAAAATCTGTTTGCCGTGTAGGCAGCCAATAGATCCCTCTTTGATCAGATTCGATCACAGAGGGATCTATCTGCTGGTCGATCTTGGGGCAATCGACCAGTGTATGGCAGCCTTAAAAGACATTCAAACAACAAGTCGTTTGATCAGTCATTTGATCTGGTCCATTGTTCTATTCCAGTTCATTACTGGGAGGGAGGAGGCGCCGCAAGATCTGATGTGTGGAATAGATAATGTACGCTGGATAAAACATACATAAATAGGCTTACCTCTAATGCTGGGAATACACGTTTCGTTTTAGCCTTCGATTCGTTTGGTAAACGAATCGAGTGTTGAAAACGTATGTGAAAATAGTCATAATCTCATTATAGTTTCGATTAATAGACCCCAAAAACGAACGACTAGTGATCGAATATGTTTGATATTATCTCTCTTTATCCATCTAATCGAACCATTGGTAGGCTTGATGGCTGTTCAGATCCATTATATATTCGTTTATGCCGTCCGTCCCTGTACTACGTTTCGTTTCTTTGCAGCCTTCGATCATTGGAAAAACGAAACCATCAGAATCGAAAAAAAACCCGAAACCGTGGGTGGTGATATTAAGCGTACGATCGATTATTTCGGGATCGAAAAGGACAAAAGGCACAATCGAAACGAAGGCTAAAACGAAGGCAAAAACGAAACGTGTATTCCCAGCATAAAAGAAGGGGCTAGCACAAAAAGAGTAATAACATTTTTAATAGAAACCAGACACACCAGACACGCGTTTCGTGAATCGCAGTCCAAAGTGTCTCAATACTGGCGATTTGCAAGCAGGGAGCGCCTCTATGCTTGCAAATCGCTAGTATTGAGGCTAAACGTGTTATCATTCAAGTGTCTGGTTTCTATTAAAAATTTTATTTGTTTATTTGGGCTACCCCCTTCCTTTAGAGGTAAGCCTATGTATGTTTCATCTAGCTTACATTATCCATTCCACACATCACATCTTGCGGCACCTCCTCCCTCCCAGTAATATCACACACCAACCCCCTCTGCTCGGGGTGTTGGCTGTGTATGTTCGTTCCTTGGAACCCTAAAGGCTCATACACACGGGGTGCGGCCGTCGCCGCAACCACGTGGCACGCGCGTGTTGCGGCAACAGTACGCCCGTGTGTATGATGCGCGCGCCCCGATCCGTCGCCTGTCGGAGCTGTCGCCAGGCGATTGACATGTTCAATCGTCGGCTACAGCTGTCGCCGCAACCTCGCCGGAACTGTCGCTAGTCCCGCATGTGTATGCGGGCTAGCGACAGCAACCCACACACAGCACACGGAGCTTCCGACGGGGGGGAGGAACCTCGGCGACAGCTTCCGCCGCATCCCTAATCCCTCTGCTGCCGTGTGGATGCAGAGGGACTTGGCGACGAGCTGTCGCCGAGTTGTCGCGCACACGCTCCCGTGTGCTAGCGACAGCTACAATTGTCCCCCCTTGTGTACTTAGCTTTACACTCCTTTTTCTTTTCCTAGAGAGCGACCTACATTGCCAAAGAGTAAAGTACCCGAGTGAGGACGGGCTTTCCTCACCAGCCGTTACACTGTGGTTGCTGGTCTTGCAACCTATTCTTGTGAGTATTCTGCACATACTGTTGTTGAGTGTTCCATACCCTCAACGTGCTACACTATCAGGGGCTCCTAGTGTCGCTGTCTCATTTTGTCTCCTTTGGAAGGTCCTCGGACTCCATTGGTACCACACCCTCTATATCCAGTCCATTGACCAGTCAAACGACATATAAATTAGTTGTAATTAGCATTTCAAACGTTTTTTCGTCTGGGTGTACAAGGAGTCTGAATGACTTTTTGTTTGAATGACAAGTTGTTTGAACGTCCAGTTTGACCGACAATCGAGCATAAAATCAAACACACCTTTAGTTGTCTTGCTGATAGTTAGATATAGACTTGACACAGCCACCTTTGTATGTTGCAGGGCTGGGACGGAGACCTGGGGCTAACTTTTTCTCTTGCTTTCTCTTTTCCTTTCCTTCTGGAGCGATAGATTAAGAATTGAAACAAAATGACCAGGCATGAATGCTAAATAATATATTGTGTGTTTATAGCAATAGTATATCATTATCACTGATACAATCACATGCTTGTACGACAAGGATCTGCTGATATTGTTTGCTTCACATAAAATAATGTATGACTCTGGATATTGGTACTACTTGCTTTATCTGTTGTACTTAAAGAGACACTGAAGCGAAAAAAAAATTATGATATTATGATTTGTATGTGTAGTACAGCTAAGAAATAAAACATTAAGATCAGATACATCAGTCTAATTGTTTCCAGTACAGAAAGATTTAAGAAACTCCAGTTGTTATCTCTATACAAAAAAGTCATTAAGCTCTACGACTTTCAAAGGGTGGAGAGGGCTGTTATCTGACTTTTATTATCTCAACTGTTAGTTAACTATTTACTTTTTTTCTGCTAGAGGAGAGGTCATTAGTTCATAGACTGCTCTGAAAGAATCATTTTGAATGCAGAGTGTTGTGTAATCTGCACATATTATAGAATGATGCAATGTTAGAAAAAACACTATATACCTGAAAATAAAAATATGAGACTATTTTCTTTGCTGCTAATCTTCTAGTAATTATTCATAGTACACAACCAATTCATTATATCATATATATTTTTTTCGCTTCAGTGTCTCTTTAAAAAGAAACCATAACCGAGAATTGAAAGTCATCCCAATCAGTAGCTGATACCCTCTTTCCCATGAGAAATCTTTTCCTTTTCACAAAAGGATCATCAGGGGGCTCTGTATGGTTGATATTGTAGTGAAACCCCTCCTACAGTGTGATGTCAGGACCATGGTTTTTGACATCACACTGTGGGAGCCTTGTTGCATTGTGGGAAATAACAGCTGTTTACAGCTGTTTCCAACTGCCAAAAAAAGCAAGCAGCAGGAGAACAGAGGCGCCAAAAGGATAAAAGGAACCTAAATGAGCTTAAAAAAACAAATTATTGGTAAATAGAGGAGGTAGTGGTGGACTTACCTCCTCCTAGTAGACACACAACGACTGTAGTAAAGACAGTTAATATATTTTAGTTATGAACTCCAAATATGCAATGCTTTTCGCAGGTTTGATCCTGCTTGATCCTGCAATAGCATATGTGGTCAGTAGAAGAGCCAGGCACCAGAGGTGCCTGAGTCTTCTACTGACCACATATGCTATTGCTCCGTTGTTATTGCCTGATGAAGCGGGATCAAACCTGCAAAACGCGTTGCATATTTGGAGTTCATAACTAAAATATATTGACTGTCATTACTACAGTTGTTGTGTGTCTACTTGGAGGAGGTAAGTCCACCACTACCTCCTCTATTTACCAAGAATTTGTTTTTTTAAACTCATTTAGCTTCCTTTTATCCTTTTGGCGCCTCTGTTCTCCTGCATAATATTGAGTCCACCCTGGGTGGAGGGTTGAACCCCCTTTTTCTCATCTACAGAGAGCGACTTCTTATTCCTGAGTGGGATCAGTAAAATCTCCCCACCTGCATTTACAGTGGTTGCCTAATGGTAACCCTGGTTTGTGAGTATTAATATTTACTCTATCTAGTAACCATTTACCAGTACATATTACACTATTGGGGCTCTTGGTGTTCCTTGTTTTTAAAAAATCAAGCAGCATCTCCTACCACTGACATCACCTGCCAGTAAAAATGTCACCAAGTGATACATTTCAGAATGTAAATCAGGGAGAGGAAAGATTTTACAATGGGCAAACAATGACTAAATTTATGAATACATAATTATTGTCAAAATCAAGCGCTTTTTCAATTACATTAATTTCACTGGAGTTCCTCTTAAACATACAACAAAATAAAATTTCCACTGATTAAAAAAAAATAAAGTACAGCATACTTGATTTAGAATTGCAATTTTTTTTCCATAGAAATATGAGTTATGCCAACTCCATAAATGGCAAAAATGCATATATGGTAATGGCAGTATAATTTAGTTATGTACCATATAATTGAATTTTGTAGCATTAAAAAATTTAATAATTTTGACTTATTAACATTGCTACTCCTGATGAATAAGCTAGCATTTACATTTATAGGACTAACACAAGACAGGGATAATTGCTGGAAGAGATGAGAGCCGGCTGCATCACGATCACCGAGGAGAAGCAAGACAAATTCATAGTTAATGCACAATCCTTATCTGCCTGCCTGACAATCGCCTGGGTGACTCATCGCAATATTAGTCACCAGCGTTCATGTGAGGCATTATCTCTATAAGTGATAGTCGATCAGCGGGATCTTTGGTGTTCTGCGAGTGACGCCATTTGAAGTAAGGCACGGTTCCGCCATTTCTTGTCACACTGAACACCACAATCCACGGTGATATAACTGTCTTTCAGTTCTATAAAGTACAATAAAAGCTGGAATATCAGCACAATGACACACTGACACTTGGGGATCCCAGAATACTGACACTTGGGTAGGGCTGCACGATCTCTCGGTTTTAAACCGAAACCGCGGTTCCTGTGAAGACGATTTGGGGATCGTCTGGATCCGGCGGTTTTCGGTCTTTAGTGCCCGCGCTTGGCCGCATGGCCATGGTCCGCCTACCGCAGCGCCGAGCCACAGAAGCAGTGCATATTTATGATGTTAATGAGCCGGGCAGCGGGGGGAGGAGAGTTCAGTCCAGAGCGGCACACAGCTTCTCAAATCGCTGGATAGCAATGGAATGACAGCAGCGGTAGGCGGAGCTGTACTAGAGCATACAGCTCCCCCTACCGCTGCCGTCATACCATCGGTATCCAGCGATTGGAGAAGCTGTGTGCCGCTCTGGACTGAACTCTCCTCCCCCCGCTGCCCGGCTCATTAACATCATAAATATGCACTGCTGCCACTGGATTCCCCCCCCCCCCCCCGGAGTCCCGTACGGCGTACCTACCTATCTATACTGGGCACTTTACTAACTATACTGGGGCACTACCTACCCATACTGGGCACTATACTAGCTATACTGGGGCACTATACTAACTATACTGGGGCACTACCTACCCATACTGGGCATTATAGTAGCCATACTGGGGCACTATGCTAGCTATACTGGGGCACTATACTAGCTATACTGGGCACTATACTAGCTATACTGGGCACTATACTAGCTATACTGGGCACTATACTAGCTATACTGGGCACTATACTAGCTATACTGGGGCACTATACTAGCTATACTGGGGCACTATACTAGCTACTATACTAGCCATACTGGGCACTATACTAGCTATACTGGGCACTATACTAACTATACTGGGGCACTATACTAGCTATACTGGGCACTATACTAGCAATACTGGGGCACTACCTACCCATACTGGGCACTATTCTAGCTATACTGGGCACTATCTACCTATACTGGGCACTTAACGACCTATACTGGGGCACTACCTACCCATACTGGGCACTATACTAGCTATACTGGGGCACTATACTAACTATACTGGGGCACTACCTACCCATACTGGGCACTATACTGGGGCACTACCTACCCATACTGGGCACTATACTAGCTATACTGAGGCACTACCTACCCATACTGCCGGACACTATACTATCTATACTGGGACACTATACTGGCTATACAGGGGCACTATGCTAGCTATACTGGGGTAACTATACTAGCCACACTGGGGCAACTAAACTCCCTATATTGCGGCTACTATGCTATCTATGCCGCAGCAACCCAGTCCTCCCCCCCCCCCCCCAAAACCCGCTGCACGCGACACTGTACACTAGGACGCCACCCATCCAGCCCCCCCCCCCCCCCCCCAGTCCCCGGAGAAAAATGTGGTCAGAAAGTGGACCCTGCCGTACGCCACACAATATTGTTCAAGCTCAGGGGTACATTGTGAATTAAGTGCTAAAGCTTGTTTTGGAAAAAATCGTGAAAAAAAAATCAAAATCACAATTTCTGACAGAAAAATCGCAATTTCAATTTTTACCCTTGGGGATCCCAGAATACTGACGCACTGACACTTGGGGATCCCAGAATACTGACACACTGACACTTGGGGATCCCAGAATACTGACGCACTGACACTTGGGGATCCCAGGATACTGACACAATAACACTTGGGGATCTCAGAATGATGACACACTGACACTTGGGGATCCCAGAATAATGACACACTGACACTTGGGAATCCATGAATACTGACGCACTGACACTTGGGGATCCAAGAATACTGACGCACTGACACTTGGGGATCCCAGGATACTGACGCACTGACACTTGGGGATCCAAAAATAATTACACACTAACACTTGGGGATCCCAGAATGATGACACTGACACTTGAGGATCCCGGAATGATGACGCACTGACACTTGGGGATCCCAGAATACTGACACTTGGGCATCCCAGGATACTGACACACTGACACTTGGGGATCCCAGAATGATGACTCACTGACACTTGGGGATCCCAGAATAATGACACACTGACACTTGGGGATCCCAGAATACTGACACACTGACACTTGGGGATCCCAGAATACTGACACACTGACACTTGGGGATCCCAGAATAATGACACACTGACACTTAGGGATCCCAGAATACTGACACAATGACATTTGGGGATCCCAGAATACTGGCACTTGGGCATCCCAGGATACTGACACACTGACACTTGGGGATCCCAGAATAATGACACAATAACACTTGGGGATCCCAGAATAATGACATACTGATACTTGGGGATCCCAGAATTATGACACACTGACACTTGGGGATCGCAGAATAATGACACACTGACACTTGGGGATCCCAGAATACTGCCACACTGACACTTGGGGATCCCAGAATGATGACGCACTGACACTTGGGGATCCCAGAATGATGACGAACTGACATTTGGGGATCCCAGAATAATGAAGCACTGACACTTGGGGATCCCAGAAAACTGACACACTGACACTTGGGGATCCCAGAATACTGACACTTGGGGATCCCAGAATGATGACACACTGACACTTGGGGATCCCAGAATACTGACGCACTGACACTTGGGGATCCCAGAATACTGACGCACTGACACTTGGAGATCCCAGGATACTGACGCACTGACACTTGGGGATCCCAGGATACTGACGCACTGACAGTTGGGGATCCCAGGATACTGATGCACTGACACTTGGGGATCCCAGGATACTGACGCACTGACACTTGGGGATCCCAGGATACTGACGCACTGACACTTGGGGATCCCAGGATACTGACGCACTGACAGTTGGGGATCCCAGGATACTGATGCACTGACACTTGGGGATCCCAGGATACTGACGCACTGACCTTTGGGGATCCCAGAATACTCACGCACTGACACTTCGGGATCCCAGAATACTGACACTAACACTTAAGGATCCCAGAATGATGACACACTAACACTTGGGGATCCTAGAATAATGACACACTGACACTTGGGAATCCCAGAATGATGACACACTGACACTTGGGAATCCCAGAATACTGACACACTGACACTTGGGGATCCCAGAATACTGACGCACTGACACTTGGGGATCCCAGAATACTGACGCACTGACACTTGGGGATCCCAGAATAATGACACACTGATACTTGGGGATCCCAGAATACTGACACACTGACACTTGGGGATCCCAGAATACTGACACACTGACACTTGGGGATCCCAGAATAATGACACACTGACACTTGGGGATCCCAGAATACTGACACAATGACATTTGGGGATCCCAGAATACTGACACAATGACATTTGGGGATCCCAGAATACTGGCACTTGGGCATCCCAGGATACTGACACACTGACACTTGGGGATCCCAGAATAATGACACAATAACACTTGGGGATCCCAGAATAATGACATACTGATACTTGGGGATCCCAGAATTATGACACACTGACACTTGGGGATCGCAGAATAATGACACACTGACACTTGGGGATCCCAGAATGATGACGCACTGACACTTGGGGATCCCAGAATGATGACGCACTGACACTTGGGGATCCCAGAATACTGACACTTGGGGATCCCAGAATACTGACACACTGACACTTGGGGATCCCAGAATGATGACACACTGACACTTGGGGATCCCAGAATAATGAAGCACTGACACTTGGGGATCTCGGAATACTGACACACTGACACTTGGGGATCCCAGAATACTGACACACTGACACTTGGGGATCCCAGAATGACACGCTGACACTTGGGGATACCAGAATGACACGCTGACACTTGGAGATCCCAGGATACTGACACACTGACACATGGGGATCCCAGAATAATGACGCACTGACACTTGGGGATCCCAGAATAATGACACACTGACACTTGGGGATCCCAGAATACTGACACACTGACACTTGGGGATCCCAGAATAATGACGCACTGACACTTGGGGATCCCAGAATACTGAAGCACTGACACTTGGGGATCCCAGATTTAGGACGCACTGACACTTGGGGATCCCTGATAGAGATGGCTCGAACTTCCGATTTTCGGTTCGCAAACCTCGAACGCGAATCTCCGCAAAACCGCAATAGACTTCAATGGGGAGGCGAACTTCGAAAATTAGAAACATTTATGCTGGCCACAAAAGTGATGGAAAAGATGTTTCAAGGGGTCTAACATCTGAGTTTTTGCATGGGGGAGTGGGATACACGCCAAAAGTCCCGGGGAAAAATCTGGATTTGACGCTCAGCAGCGTTTTAAGGGCAGAAATCACATTGCATTGGAGACCTAAAGTGCTTTAAAACATCTTGCATGTGTATACATCAAACAGATGTACTGCTTCACACTGACAGACCAAACTCACTGTGTAACGCACCGCAAACAGCTGTTTGTGTAGTGACGGCCGTGCTGGACTGGTGCACACCATGGTGAGAGTGCAGGCCATGGCGGTTTTAAAGAGAAACTCCGACCAAGAATTGAACTTTATCCCAATCAGTAGCTGATACCCCCTTTTACATGAGAAATCTATTCCTTTAAACAAACGGATCATCAGGGGGTGATGTATGGCTGATATTGTGGTGAAACCCCTCCCACAAGAAACTCTGAGGACCGTGGTACTCCAGGCAGTTTCCTGTCTGTGAACCTTGTTGCATTGTGGGAAATAGTTGTTTACAGCTGTTAGCAGCTACATCACCTGCCCACAGTAAAAATGTCACCATGTAATAAATGTCAGAATGTAAATCAGGGATTTAGAAGATTTACAATGGGCAAACACTGACTAAATCATTTATACATAATTATTGTAAAAATGAAGCACTTTTTTTTTTTTTTTTTTACATTATTTTCATGGGAGTTCCTCTTTAAGCCCATATGATCACCAGGCTGAGGTAGCTCAATGACAGAACAACAGTGACTGTCCAGCTGATCGAATTTGGTCTGTCCACAATGAAGCAACATTATATTATCTTGGGTGTGCCCCCCCCCCCCCCCTTATATAGGTGTCGGTCATTGCTTTATTGTGATACACAAGCTCCTTCACCGCGGCAAGGTTACGATCACGTAGGGGAATTGACACATGTACATGCCTTTTGTTTTGTTGTTGCAGCTGCAGTGCAACCAGAAAAATTAGGCAGGTAGGTACACGAACCAGAAAAATTATTATAGCGGCCTTAAAAATTTAGGAATCCGCCTGGAGTCCTGGACCCTGTTGGTGGTGGCGGAGAAGGCAGTCAAGCGGCCTGCAGGCAGAGATGCTGTGTGGGGAGCGACTTAGTCTTGGGGCAGCAGGCAGTCACACGGCGTGCAGGCAGAGATGCTGTGTATGAGGACTGACTTAGTCTTTCGGGCAGGCCTGACCGTGCTTTGCAGACCACGTGGTCAGATGGACCCTTGACCCAACGCTGTGTGCCAGAGATGACACCACTTGCCTTTCAACATCACGGTACAGTTTGGGTAACACCTTTTTTGAGAAATAATTGTGGCCTTGTATCTTCCACTGCGGTGTGTGGCTTTGCTTTTGTGTGCTGCTTTTCCTCAGGTGGTCATCCCATTGCAGTTTGTGCTTTGTAATCATGTGCCTTCGTAAAGAAAAACGAGGGTCTTGTTCTTTCCACGGCTCAATTTTTGGTGGTTGGAGAGATTACAGATGGCATTGCTCTCATCTGAGGCAGACACACAAAAAATTCCACACCGCTAAGCCCTGAGGTGATGGCACTTTGATGGTGGCGGCCGACTGAGTGTTAAGTGGGGTGCCAGAATCAGAGCAGGAGGAAGCTGAGGAAGATGAGGTGTTCTGTGTTAAATAGTCAACTACGTCCTGACAATCTTGGGGGTTGATGGCACGCGCCTTCTGAACACTGTACTTTGGTTCTGGGCCGTACGAAATCACAACAGCACGACTTCGAACAGACCTGCTGGGTGGCCTGCCTCTGCCTGTTTTGCCCATATTGGGGGGATAAAGTGAAAGGTATGCACTGACTAATACAATGTGCAGTCACACAGGTGCAGTGAACAGGTATGCAGTGACTGGTATCAATACAATGAGCAGCTGTCACACACAAAGGTACCGTGAACAGGTGCAGTGACTGGTAGTATATAACACTGCGTGCGCTCACGTAGGTAGGTAGGTGCACTGAACAGGTGATTGGTATTACAAATGTGCAGCTGTCACACACACAGGTACCGTGAACAGGTGCAGTAACACACTGCGTGCGCTCACAAAGGTAGGTAGGTGCACTGAACAGGTGGGTATGCAGTGATTGGTATTTCAAATGTGCAGCTGTCACACACACAGGTAGTCACTGAATGTGCTGGGCCTGGCAGTGGCACAGTAGATATTACCAAGGGGCCAAGGTCGCACCAGCAGCTGCGACTGACTGACAGGGCTGTATATGCAACACAAGTGTCTGTGGGACACACACACACACACACACACACACACACACACACACACACACACACAAAATCACAAGAACAACATTAGCTCTGAAAAGAGCTGTTGAGGATGAGGAGTGCTTTTTAGCAATAAGATCAGCAAGAAGGAGCAACCTAACACAAGAGCCTAACTAAGCTTTCCCTATGTCAGCAGCCAGGTTCCCTCCCTTCTCTAATTACTGCAGCCACACGAGTGAGTGAAATGGCTGATGCTGCCTGCGTTTTATAAGGGGGGGGGGGGGGGGGGCTCCAGGAGGGAGTGTAACCTGATTGGCTACCCTGTGCCTGCTAACTGTGATGTAGAGGGTCAAAGTTGACCCTAATGATGTAGTAGAGGGGGCGGGTTAGACTTGCGTATAGTTCGCGGTTCACAGCGAACACGAACCACCGAAGTTCACGTGAATAAGTTTGCGTTCGAATCGTTCGGGCCATCTCTAATCCCAGAATGATGACACGCTGACACTTGGGGATCCCAGAATCACACGCTGACACTTGGGGATCCCAGAATCACACACTGACACTTGGGGGTCACAGAATAATAACACACTGACACCTGGGGATCCCGTAATAATGACACACTGACACCTGGGGACCCCAGAGTTAGGATGCACTGAAATTTGTGGTCACCTAGTAACACTGACACTGTGGTACGGTATTCTCCATAAGGATGTGCCTGGAAGACATTTGAATAAGGAAGGCTTTGTGTCAGCATCGCTCTGTTTACTTTCCCAGCAGAGTAGAGTGCGCTGTATGATTGACAAGCAGCTATTACGGAGCTGCTGTACTCTGGGATTTGAGATGGAGCAGAGTTTATAAATAGTCACGCGCTGTCGGCTTCCAGGCGTGTTTCAGCAATCCCCGATCGTTCTTCCTGTGCAACCAGGAGTGAGTCACAGGTTACTGGGAATATCACTGTCACTGACCAACCCCCCTCCCCAGCAACTGCCCACCGCAACCTGCGCTGCTTAGCAAACACCCCCAACAGAACATCATCTTCTGCACATCAGACTCATGGCTATGATTGCATGAACTCTCTCCAAATATACAGAGCAGACAATGAGCTGCCAATCAGAAAGAGTCCTTGTAGAAGGATGTCAACAATGAAAGTCTTCTTAATGGCAAGTTTACTTGAGGTTTCTAATCAAAAGAAATTAGACAGGACAAGACACAGAACATGCAGGGCCCAATCACACTTGAGCGGGAATCGCGCAATTCCCGCTCAAGGCAAACCGCTAGCGGTTTTTTAAAAACCGCTGCAGCATGTAACACGGCAGTGTTCTTAATGCCGCGTTTGCGGTTAGCGATAACCGCAAACGTGTTACATGCAGCGGTTTGCCGGCGATTCGCGATTAGCATGCATAGCACGACTAATCGCGATAGCGTCAAAACCGCCGCATGTCCAGTGATTTTTCCGCGTTAATCGCGGGAAAATCACTCCTGCAAAACGCTTTGCAATTTTAGATGTGAACGGGGCCTTATACTGCACTTTTGTCCTGGAGGATGCAAAGCACTAGAGCTGCAGCCACTAGGGCGTGCTCTATAGGTGGCAGTAGTGTAATGAGTCTTGCCCAATGCCTCCTACTTAACCCCTTGAGGACCGTAGGCTTACACCCCCCAGCGACCAGGCTATTTTTTGCAATTTAGGCCACTGCAGCTTTAAAGCCTAGCTGCAAGGCCGTACAAGTGATCACCCCCCCCCTTTTTCTGCCCACCAATAGAGCTTTCTGTTGGTGGGCTCTGATCCCTGTCGGCACGTTTGTGTATTTTTATTATTTGTTGTTTTTTTTATAAATCTGTCTATTTTTTATTTTACCCCCAACCCCTCCTCCCTTCCCCCACCTGCCAATCACCGCGATCGGCTGTCATAGACAGCCTATGACAATCGATCGCTCCTGTGTCTCCCAGGGGGACAGCTGTGTCACATGGCTGTCCCCAGTACAGCGCTGCCTTAGATCGCAGCGCTGTACATTGTAAATAGATGGTGGTTTCATTGTCTAACAATCTCCTAGCGCCGATTGCTGCTGGGAGACTGGAGCTGTTGCGATGCACCATTTTGCTAACAATCGTAATTCAATGATAAGTATAGGATCCCTGTAAAATTGCTATACATAGAAATTTCAGAGCAATTTTGCAGCACTTGTATTACCTAAAGACCCCCAGCTTACCCAAAACCCCTTGCAGAACTTCAAGTAAGGTGTGGTCCGGTGTTAGTCAAGGAGCAGAAATGCAGACATTAAACCCACAAACGTTGATTCCGGTGATACCTTTAATGACTAACTGTATATAGTTTATTATGGTATAAACCATATACAGTTAAGGTGGCCACTAACGGTCCAATTTCTAGCGAAAAGTCGTTAGAGCAATCAGAAATTCTGATCGGATTGGTTGAAAATAATCTCAGTTGATGGGCACAATCGATTATGAACGATTATAAAAATAGTCGTCCGATTGGATTTTCGTCAAACCAAAATTTGGATTTTCTTGATTGGTTGTGATAGATAGGAAGCAAAGATTGGTTTGTTGATGGTGTAGTGAATGATTTTTCTTCCGATCAGAATTTCTGATCGCTTGAACGATTTTTCGCTAGAAATTTGACCATTAGTGGCCAGCTTTAGTCATTAAAGGTATCACTGGAATCAACGTTTGCTGTGTTGATGTCTGCATTTTTGCAGAACTTCTCTAAAATAACAGGAGGGTTTCGGTGATCCTTGTAGTGATCTTGAAAATACCCAGGTAAACAGAGAGACCAGGAGCCCAATGGTGTAGTGTCGTTAATAAACAGGAAATTGTAAGTATATACAGCTATACTCACAAGAGATCCCTGCAACCACCATATAAGCCAGCAGGAATTAACTGTCCCCACTCTGGTCTCTCTCCTGGTTTGTAGTTTTTTTTGGGAAAAAAAACAATAAGATACTCGTAAGGATGGAGTCGCCCAAAAATATAAAACGTCTAATAGTTAAAATTATAGGTAATCTCTAACCTCTCCTGAAGACAAAAATACCAGTAGTACTAAAAAAGTATTTATTCAAAACACAAAGTAGACAACGTGTTGCATGGGTACTAGCCCGCTTCCTGAGGTCAATACACTGTGCCTAGAACCAGGGCTGTGGAGTCGGAGTTGGAGTCGGAGCAATTTTGGGCACCCGGAGTTGGAGTCGGAGTCGTGGTTTCAGAAACTGAGGAGTCGGAGTCAGGGGTCGGAGTCACATGATTTTTGTACAAAATCCACAGCCCTGTTAAGTATTAGACTAAGGAGTCGGAGTCTGAGCAATTTTGGGTACCCGGAGTCTGAGTCGTGGTTTCAGAAACTGAGGAGTCGGAAGATTTTTGTACCGACTCCATAGCCCTGCCTAGAACAACAAATATATATGCTTGTATAATAATGCCCACTTATTCACATTACTGATTTGTTAACATCATATGCGTACATAAGTAGTACACCTTGGGGTTGATTCACTATAACAAATAGAGTGCCTTATCAGAGTTATTAGCAGGCATAAGTTCGTAGGGCTCGCTATGCTACTCTGATAAGGCACGCTGCCTTATCAGAGTAGCATAGTGAGCGCTACGAACTTATGCCTGCTAATTGGCAATGACGAGAGCGCCACTCTTTCTGCCCTGAGCCCCCGTGGGTCCAATCACTTTAAAGGCCATTATCCCCTTGACAAGCAGCCTATTGGGTCAATCAAAGTGTGGGGATAATGTCCTTTAAAGTGATTGGACCCGCTGTCGTTTAGGGCAAGACGAGTGGAGCTCTCGTCAATGGCAATTAGCAATTATATGGTAGAAGAAGAAAGCCCTTAAAAAATAGCACCTCCCACAGCAAAATTTGAAAAAGTATAACAAAAATCTTTATTCAACATTAGGTATAATAATAATCACAGTACTGATGATTCAATAAAGAATAAAACCATTTAAAAAACAAGCAAATATTCTAACATGATCCTGTAACGATCGGTGTAACACAGAGAGGGTCTGATTACCGGTGATCTGCAGTATCACCGAGAATACAGATATATACCCGATTATTGATGATCTGCAGTATCACCGATAATCAGATATATCTCTAACCTCTGGACACCTGAGTGATGAGAGTGTTTGGTGCAACAGAAATACTTTGAAGACTGCACCTGAGGAGCAGGCGCACAGCAGTAAGGAGTACTGCACAGTAACACGTTCCTTCCGCAAGCCTGAGACTCTCCCGAGGGAGGGGTCAGGCTAGGAGTAGGAAGGACAGAGTGTGAGTGACACCAAGGAAGGGTGTCACCCACAAGTCTGTGAGCTATCTCTTGACTGAGGAGATAGCTCTCGAGGTTGGGCAAGCCGGGTCGGCAACAGATAGACAGATCAGGGACAGAGACAGGAGACAGATACGGAATCCTAAGACAAGCAGAGTTCGGCAACAGAGTATCAGATATAGCGAAGTACTTAATCAGAGATCAGAAGAGTAGTCAGGAAAGCAGAAGGTCATAACAAATAATCAACCATGCCTAGTCTTGGGTGTGAGCTCCTTGATCATCAACACCCTGGAACTGGTCTGAGTATAACTAGATGGTAAAGCTAATTCCTAGTCTGAGGTGTGAGGTCCCTGGTCATCAACACCTAGGAATTGGTCTAAATAATAACACAGATAATATACAGTTTTTCCTAGACTGAGGTGTGAGGTCCTTGATCATCAACACCCAGGAACTGGTCTAGATAATAACACAGATAATATCACAGATACTGATAAGGTCTGAGTGCTACCACGTAGTGATCACAACGCCAGACACCAGAGAAATGACCAGCACCCAGTATATATACACCAGCGCTCTCCAGCGCCTCCCCTAAGTGCTGGACCAATGAAACCTGATAGAATTGTCAGCTGATCGGCTATATGGCAGTCAGCTGACACCCTTCTGACTGCCATAAAGGCTCTGCCTCTCAGCGCGCGCGCGTCCTTCTGAACCTGTGTGGACTATCAGTCCCAGCCACACCAGACATGTGTTGTAATGTATCTGTTGGTTTGAACGCGGGGCCAGCCGCACCGCTGTCAGAGCATGCGGCGGTTTCCCCGCGTTCAGCCATACTGCTAGTGGTAAGCCCATGCGTGCAAACCGCCGCGTCGGACGCGGAATCCGCCGCCTTGTTCACTGGGTATGCGGCGGTTTCTCCGCGCTCCGTCAGGCTAGTGGATGCAGGCCCATGTGCGCAAACTGCCATGTTGAACGCGGAATCAGCCACCTTACTCTGAGTACTCGCGGCGGCTTTTCCGCGTTTTCTCACAGATCCCTGCTGCATATGAAACAATCACTCTAAATGCAATATATTGTATAATGACATAATGCTGCTGTCAGATATAAATTAATACCCTACAATAGGCTCAATATTGAGCCCAACAGGGGGAGAGCCCGGGTTCAGTATACAACCTAGTGTGATGCAAGACCAATAAACAACACCTGTGCAATGAGAACTAAAAAATAAACACATGAATAAATATCACATATATAAAAAAATAAAGTGCACAATTGCTATCCAGATATACAGTATTTATCCTATCCTCAAGGTCCATCAACAGTACGTTTTGCAGAAAACCACAAACATGCACAGGTGGGGTAATTAGGGTTGCAGCAGAGCTGATTAACTACCTCTGTGGGTTTCCACAAAACATGCACTGTTGTTGGGCCTTGAGGACAGAGTTGGGGAACACTGGTCTATGGTACACTTTAAAGGGGAACTGAAGTAAGAGGTATACAGAGGCTGCCATATTTATTTCCTTTTAATCAATACCAGCCCTGCTGGTCTATTTCTCCGCAGTACTATCTGAATAACACCAGAAACAAGCATGCCTTCTCAGAACAACCAAGTCTTGTCAGATCTGACTTTAAAGTCTGAAACACCTGATCTGCTGCATGCTTGTTCAGGGGCTATGGCTAATAGTATTAGAGGCAGAGGATCAGCAGGGCTGCCAGGCAACTGGTATTGCTTAAAAGTAAATAAACATGGCAGCCTCCATATATCTCTCTCTTCAGTCCCTCTTTAAAGTAAACCAGAGCTGTCAGTATATTAAGATTCAATACTTACCCCGGGACCTCCTGCAGCCTCATAAGCACATGTGAGTCCCTCACAGTCTTCTCGCGCTCTACCGTTCAGCCGCAATCAGCCCCGGTAACTGGCTCAGTCGCGTCAGTCGGGGTCTTCTGTGCATGCGCGGGGATCCAGGCATGTGCAGAAGACCCCGACAGCTGCTACTGAACCAGTTACCGGGGCTGACTGCGGCTGAACGGCAGACCGTGGGAGGATGGCGAAGGACTCAGGGGTGTTTATGAGGCTGGAGAAGGCCCAGGTAAGTATCAAATCTTACTATACTGACAGCTCTGGTTTACTTTAAGCCCAGACCTGTTAGAGGTATGTGATAATGGCCGGGTATGTAGTGTAAGCGGGGTGATATCAGAGTCCTGACAGTGTTAGATGAGGAAGTGGGAGTGTCAGGGCCACTCAGGGAACACTAAGTGATGACTAAGTCACTTTTCATTGGAAACTGTGAGCTGATCAGTGCAGGAGGGACAACGGATGACACAATCGCAGCTCTTTAATGGAAAAGAATAATCCCTTATCCTCGCATGATGACATTGTGCCTCACCAGTTTCACACTCCACCAGAAGCCTGCAGTGCCAGCTGTACAAACAGCAGACGTTCTACTGCGGGGCAGAGGTTGCATCTGCACTGGGACCCCTGGGCCAGAAGGGCCCACTAGGGGCTCTCCTTCATCCTCCTTATTAGCTTTTCATTGGTAGTATGCTGGTAATCAACACTGGTAACACTGGTAATGAATGTTGGTGAACTGAATAGTAGTAATACTTAAACTGTTTTCTTACTCTGAATATACCTCTCTGAGTGGCTGGATAGAGAAAAGTGGCTGGAAGCGTACTGGTTAAGGGCTCTGCCTCTGACACAGGAGACCTGGGTTCAAATTTAGTCTCTTTCTGTCCAGTAAGCCAGCACCTAGTCAGAAAGGAGTCTTGGGCTAGACTCCCTAACACTGCTACTGCCTACGGAGCGTGCCCTGGTGGCTGCAGCCAGGAGGAAAGTGCAGTATAAATGTTGTCTTGTCTTGTGTGACACTGTAGCTGCCCTTGATATGTTTTGAGGATCCATATCAGTAGAGTGCTTGGGGCCCCATGTAAAACTTGCACTGGGACCTCAAGTTCCTTAGGTACGCCACTGGTCTGTGCTTTGCTAGTGGTCAGGGAACTACAAGTACCAGCATGCCCTGACAGATATGTAGCAGACCTCCAGACAGGGAGCAATAAACATTATGTAACGGTCGTGTCGTAGCTCAGATGTCTGATTATGTGGTGATCTGCAGAATCACCAATAATACCAGTATAGCAGACAAGGAGCTGAGTGTGTAGTGATTTGGTGCAACCGTAACTTTAATAGTTTAATGAGACCTCACCAGAGGGGCTGGTGAGGCATATCAGTACACTGACCATGCACTAAGGTACAAGCTCCAGCAAGCTGGAGAAACAATACTGAAAAGGCTGAATCTCCCGAGGAGCGGGTGATTCAGAATGTACTGCAGCCAAGTGAACACCCGAGGAGCGGGTGTCTCAGACTGTACTGCAGCCTAGGAGAAATAATAATAATGAAATAACAGATCATCTAAGGATCAGGCGATTAAGGCTGTACTGCAGCCTAGCAGATCCGCTTCACCAGAGGAGCTGGTGGAGCGCACACCTCACCAGTGGCGAGGGCCCACCGGTGAGTAGAATGGTCAGGCAGGCAAGGTACGGCAACAGAGAGGTAAGTATCGGTACAGAATCGTGAGACAAGAGAGTAAACGGTAATCAGGCAGAGGTTCAGCAACTAGGAGGCAGATAGGCAAAAGTACAGAATACAGGATCAGAGTCAGGCAAAAGTACACAATACAGGATCAGAGTCAGAGTAATAGCTAAGAGTCATACACAGGAGATCAATATAATAAGCAATATCCTAGTCTAGGTGTGAAGTTCTTGGCATCAACACCTTGGAACTAGTCTAACAAATAAGTAGTAACAAAGTAGCAATATCCTAGACTAGGTGTGAAATCCTTAGCATCAACACCTGGGATCTAGTCTAAGGTCTAATAGCTAACACGCAAGTATTCACGACAACAGACAGCGTGTGAATGAAGCCCGGAGGCTTAAGAAGCAGAGGAGACCTCACTGGCACGCCCCCCTCCATCAGCCAATCCTGGGCGCCGTGGGACTCCTCTGACGTCAGCCGACCAGCAGGTCAGCTGACGGGCTTCCTTCCCGCATAAAGGTCCCGTCTGTGCGCACTCCCGCGCGAGACGGCGACCCCCTGCACAATTGAACGTTCCGTCCTCGGCGTCCTTGATGCCGGATGGACGGATGGCCGCATGGAGGCAGCTGCGGTGCTGTTCGCCGCAGCTGCCTCGTATATTACACATTATGGCAGAAGTTTATTATTATTGCAGTGGGTCTATTTAGAAAGCCACTCAGTATTGATTCTCTTACTGCATAGGGTAGTATTCAATATCACTTGTTTTGGTACGGTGGCCATTAACGATACAATCTCACGGACAATCAATCGTTTCCCATCACTTTGGTAATCGATTAGAGATGATCAGTCGTGCCCACTGATGGCCAAAAAACAGCTCAACCAGATTAATGGAACTGATCCAATTTTTGATACATGTGGTAATCGGAAACAATTGATCATCTGTGGGTTTGTATGGCCACCTTTAGTCAGCAAAGTGTAAACATCACCGTTTTCCTTGCGTGCAACACTTTTCATGTTTCGGTCATTAATCTCCAACCGTTTGGATGTCGTCCTATTTATAAAAAGGTGAATGTAACTTAACCAAAAAACGCAGAGAAATCAACGCTAGTCTAGCTTAGGGGAACCAGCAGGAAACCTCAGAGGGACATTCTGCTAAGCTGATTGAGTGGACAGCACCTTCTCAAATGGCTAGGATTCTGATGTAGTAAACTACGCCCACACGGTTCTGCCAATCACAGCACTTCATGCTGTAGAGGGTACAGTGTGTCGGGGAACTGTTCCTTATGAGGGTTCCTGCTGCATCCCCTAAACTAGACTAGTGCCGAGGAATCTTCTTCGCTCTGGTGATAATGATTGGTGAACAGAGATGGTCGAGAAGGTGAAAATTATTACGGATTGCATGCAAATTACATGTTGCTTGAAAATGCACTTGCTGCCTTTCTTGATTGACCCAATTCCAAATTACAGGCAATTTGCTTCACAGGAAACCTGAACAAACTGTAAAAAGAAAAGTTTTGCTTACCTGGGGCTTCTCCTAGCCCCCTGCAGCCGTCCTTTGCCCACGCCGGGTCAAAACGATCCTCCATTCCCCCCACCGCGGAGCAGTTTAGATTTTGCCAACTTGCAAGTCGAAGTCCATTGCGCTTGCATGGCCCTGGCAGCGCGTGTCCTTGTTAGTTCTCTTGTCGCTGGGGGCATCCTGCGCAGTACAAGGTTTTCTCATACTGCTCCTATGCAGGATGCTCCTGGCAATGGGAGCGTGAACGAGAATGCGCGGCTAAGGCCACGCAGGCGCAGTGGCTGGCGACAGGCTCAGTTGCCGAAAGTGAAACTGAGCTGCTGCGGGCGACCGAAGGATCGCTTTGTCGTGGGCACAGGGCGGCTGCAGGGGGCTGGATTAGAGACACTGAAGAGAAAAAAAAAATTATGATATAATGAAACATTAGGAGCAGAGACATAAGTCTAATATTGTTTCCAGTACAGGAAGAGCTAAGAAACTCCAGTTGTTATCTATTCAAAAAAGCCAATGAGTTCCACGACTTTCAAAGTTGCAGAGAGCTCTGTGTTTTGAAGCTTGTTATCTCAACTGTCAGTGATTGTATCTTCTTTTTCTCTGCTGAGGAGATCAAACGTTCACTGCTACTCTGCAAAATTATTTAGAATGCTGAGTAGTGTGTAAACTGCAAATATTAGAGAATGATGCAATGTTATAAAAAAAAACAAAAAACTATATACCTGAAAATAATAATATGAGAATATTTTCTTTGCTACTAATCTAGTAATTTTCCGTACTACACAACCAATTCATTATATCATAATTTTTTTTTCACTTCAGTATCTCTTTAAAGGAGTCATCAGGGGATATAACGAAAATAAGTGCTACTTACCCAGGGCTTCATCCAGCCCCAAGCTCCCAGCATGTTCCTCGCTGCAGCTCCGCGGTGAGCCGTTCGCCTGTGAAGCTTCCCGTTCCCCGGCGATGACGTCAGGCTGACCTGAAGGTCAGCCTGTACTGCGCCTGCGCGAGCGGCGCTGTTAATCACCGCCACATGGACCAGAGCGCCTGCGCAGTACGCTCTAAACCACGCAGGCGGTGATTGAAAGTGCCGCTCGTAAAGGCGCAGTACAGGCTGACCTCCAGGTCAGCCTGACGTCATCGCCGGGGAACGGGAAGCTTCACAGGCGAACGGCTCACCGCGGAGCTGCAGCGAGGGACATGCTGGGAGCTTGGGGCTGGATGAAGCCCTGGGTAAGTAGCACTTATGTTCGTTATATCCCCTGATGACTTCTTTAAAGAGACACCGGGAGTTAGCGGTGGCAAACAGCTGACAGCAGAGCTGCAGCGAGGGACATGCTGGGAGCTTGGGGTAAGTAGCACTTATTTTCGTTATATCCCCTGATGACTCCTTTAAAGGAGAACTGTAGTGAGAGAGATATGGAGGCTGCCATATTTATATCCTTTTAAGCAATACCAGTTGCCTGGCAGCCCTGCTGATCCGCTGCCTCTAATGCTTTTAGCCATAGCCCCTGAACAAGCATGCAGCAGATCAGGTGTTTCTGACATTTTTGTCAGATCTGACAAGATTAGCTGCATGCTTGTTTCTGGTGTGATTCTGCAGGCAAATAGCTCAGGAGGGCTGCCAGGCAACTGGTATTGCTTAAAAGGAAATCAATATGGCAGCCTCCATATACCTCTCACAACAGTTCTCCTTTAAGCCCCAAGTAAGTGAATTTTACTTTTTACAGTTTGTTTAGGTTTCCTTTAAATTTGCATGCAAGCATTGTACATTTCTCAAGCACTTGGCCTTCACATTTGGTATTCATGTCTAAGTGCTTCTGATTACCACTTCCACATGATCCACTCACTGTTTAGGCCAACATAAATGCATGTCAATTGAACTTTAAATACATATAGTAGAGCATAATAAATTATTCAGGATTTCCATGTTTACCTTAATTACCCTGGTTTCATCATCAGAAGCACTTCCTATATCTATACAGTATATTGCTGTAGAGCAGATTGAAATGTGAGCCCATCCTTCCAGTGATGTCATACAGCTTCCTGCCACAAAGCACTGTGGGAAGTCATGTGATCTTCCTGCTCTCTACAGAAGGGAAAATACTCCACCGTGAGTCATCTTGCCAGCAGTAAAGATGCCAGGTTAGGTAGTATTGTAAAATGGGCAAACATTGAGAACATTATTTATAAATGGATATTGTTAAAAGAAGCAATTTTATACACAGTAAAGATTCTCTTTAGGGTCAGTACATGCCGTCCTTTCTCCATATATACAACCTTAATTGATCAGCTACAATATTACAGCTACAGACATGTGAGGTGAATTATCACAATGGTACCTGACAAGTGCTGGGAAATACCATGCAGCCAAGTGTACAGTCAGGGCTCAAACCGACTAGCAGCCTTTTCTAAGCGCAAGTGATTTGAAAAGCTCTTGTTAAAGTGTACTAGAGGCGATATACAATAAACGTTTTATACACACCTGGGGCTTCCTCCAGCCACATGCGCACGGATCGCTCCCACGCTGCCGTCCTCAGTATCCCCGGAGATATGTAGAGAGCGCACTTTTCTTGTGTCAGACTGGATGCGACTGGCCGAAGTTACGGGACCCGGTACCGGTGATAGAGAAGACTGAGAACAGCGGCGTGGGAGTGATCCGTGCGGATGGAGGAAGCCCCAGGTATGTATAAAACTTATTTTATAGGTCTCAGGTTTCCTTTAAAGGGAACCTAAAATGACAAGGTTATGGATTTTTCTTTTTAAAATAATACCAGTTGCCCGACTCTCCTGCTGATCCTGTGTGTCTAATACTTTTAGCCACAACCCCTCAACAAGCATGCAGATCAAGTGCTCTGACTTCAGTCAGACTGGATTAGCTGCATGCTTGTTTCTGGTGTGCGATTCAGCCACTACTGCAGCCAGAGATCAGCAGGACTGACAAGCAACTGGTATTGTTAAAAAGGTAACATCCATATCCCTCTCAGTTAAGGTTCCACTTAAAGCGGACCCAAACCAAACATTTATTTAATTCAAATTATTTAGTTGCACCACTCTGACACATACAAAGAGAAAAAAACACTCCTTCAAGCTTATGAGCATTTCAGTGCATGCTTTTCACCCTTCTCTTTTCATAACTAGGGTTATACAGGTGGCAGCCATTAGCAATTCCTCCTTTGCTGGACACCATCTACTCCACCAGTTTGCCGGAAATATGAAAGGAAGGGGAGGGGTTTCTCCATTAAATGTAAAATATTTTATATTTGTCATCATGCAGCTGAAAAAAGGCTGCTATTTATTATTATAGTTTAGAAAATAGATTTTATTTCTGAAATCTTGTATTTTTAATTTGGGTCCACTTTAAGAGGAAAAAAATATGGAAGCCTCCGTATCCGTCTCATTTCAGGTGTCTTTTAAGTGGATATGCTTAACACTAAGGTTCTGCACACACACACAATTTTAATCTGCAGATCACTGGCCAATTTTACCAATGCCATGTAGTTTGAGGACCAACAGACTGTGTAGGTATGCTTTCATACTACACAGAAGGGGTAAAACTGGCCAGTCATATGCAGATAAAAATTGGATGTGCGTATGGCCCTTAAGAGTAAGCAGGCAGCTGTTAGTTAAAGGGGGCTAGTCTACTTTAGGGGACCCAGAACAAATCCTCATAGAGAACATTTCTCACAATCTCAGCACCCTCTACAGCACAAAGCCTTGTGATTGGCTGAATAGTGTGGGCGTAGTTTATTACAACCTACTTAAAACCTAGCAGGTCAAGATGCTGTCCACCCAATCACGTTAGCTGAATTTTTTTATAAGGTTTCCTGCTGCACCCCTAAACTAGACTAGCACGGGTTACAGAGGATCTATGAATTGGTGTAGTAGATTCTTTCAGTTTTGATTTTTGCAAACACTACCGCTTTTTTTTCTGTCCTCAATAAATATTGCATGACTTGCAAGCGCAGAACGGTGCATGCTAAGTGAATCCTCTCTAAGGGCCCTTTCCCACTAGCTAATGCGTGCACAAACCCGATTTCGTGGACGCGTTACGATGCACGGCATGATGATGGGAAGTTGCACTTTGATGCGTATCAGCGGCACTAATTCTAAAACACCCAACAGGAAATAGCTTGCGTCGTGCAATCACATGTTCCTGGAGGCGTTCCACCGGAACGCTCTGGAACAATTTAATGTGAACAGTAACATGAAAGTCAATAGACGTTCATGTTACCTTGCTTGTTGCGTGCTATGTGCGCTCTGTCAGAATAGCCGGCATGGAACCTAGTGTGAAAGGAGCCTGAGGCCTGGAACCCACAGCAGCACATTACTAAGCCTGTAACCTCCCTGGCGGTAAGCCCGACCTCAGGTCGGGCTACGCGCGCAGGAGGATTTCTCAGGCCTTGCTGGGCCGATTTGCATAATTTTTTTTTTGTACACGCAGCTAGCACTTTGCTAGCTGCGTGTACTTCCCGATCGCCGCCACTCTGCGCCAATTCGCCACTATCCGCCGCGCCGGTCCCCCTCCCCCCAGACACCTTGCACAGCCTGGCAGCGCTGAGGGGTGGATCGGGACTCCCGATCCTGGTCAATGGCGACCGGGGAAGCCCAGCAGGAAATCCCATTCTGAACGGGATTTCCTGCTTCCGCTGATCGCTGGAGGCGATCGGAGAGGGTGGGGGGATGCCGCTGCTCAGCGGCTATCATGTAGCTAGCGCTAGGCTAGCTACAGGATTAAAAAAAAAAAGTGCTGCGCTGCCCCCTGGCTGTTCTAATTGACCGCCAGGGAGGTTAAACAATACTAGTTGCTTGGTTGTCTTGCTGATCTTTCAATCACATACTTGAAATAGCATGCAGCTATTCCAGTCAGACTTCAGCCAGAGCACCCAATCTGCATGCTTTTTCAGGGTCTATGGCTAGAAGTATAAAGGCCCATACTCGCGATGCAATTTTTGTATGCTTCGCAGGTGGCAGTGGAATGGTACTTCAGTGTCATGTCTATGCCTGTACATCTGAGCAAATGATCGCCTCCTGCAGGACATGGCATGAAATGTCCATCCATGGCCAGTAACTGCACCGCGGGTCGATGGCTGATATTAAGTGTTGTCAGTGGTTCAAATAGATGCATCATTTGGTTGCCTTATGTGGCAACAGAATGGTGGTAGTGATTGACTGCAGGCAGATCGATAGTTAATTGCATGGATAATGACTCCTCCCCTAAGGCTCTCTTGCCCATGGGATGGTCAGTTTTACAGGGTCAGCAACAAAATAAAGTCAGTTTTTTGTTTTATTTAAAGCAGAATACCAGCCAAAAAGGAATAACTCATCTGCAAGTGGAAAATTACATCTTCCTCTGACCAGGAAGGTCTCCTTCACTGTTACAGCAAACACTGTATCTCATTGTGCGACAGCTAGGGGCGTAACAATAGACCCTGCAAGAAATACATCTGCTGGGGGGCCCAAAAGCTGCAGGGGGCCCCATAGGAGGGAGAAGTTTCTTTTCCCTGTCCTGAGAGACTGACAACTAAGGGCACTGAGAGAAAAAAATGTTGTTCTCTGCACAATTGTTCTAATGACTGCATCTGCTCAGCCACGGATAAGGAATCGTACAAAGGACCCATTCACACTTGCGTTTGCAAAACGCCGGCGATTTTTGCCGGCCTTTTGCAGTAGTGATTTTTCCACATTTTCACGTGGAAAAATCACTGAACACTGCGCCGATTTTTCCGCGACCGCGTTTTGCGCTTCTATAGCACTGAAACGCGATTGCTGGGAAATCGCCTGAAAATGGTGCAGGCGACGCGTTTGCATTTCGCGATTTTGGGCGATTAGCGCAAATCGCCCAAGTAAGAATGGGCCCATAGGGTTTTATTACACTAGCGTTTTTTAAAAGCGCTAGCGTTTGAGCGGTTTGACGAAATCGCGGCAAAACGCTCTAGTGTGAATGGGCACTAAGTTTTGCAGACATACATTTGTAGACAGTCCCTATTCAGTGTTCAGCAGGGTCTTGTGTACAGCGCCCAGCCCCAAACCTTTCTACCCTTCCCCAATTGTTCTATACTTTAGCAATGCTGGAGAAGTCTGCAAAGGTAGTTCTGCTCCATCATAGATGGACAGAGAGAGTGTAATAAGCTGCAGCTGGTAGCACACTCCTCTGTTGGTTTTCTGTTTGCGTTTTCTGTACACCATGTGTGTCTGTATGTGTGAAAACATGCATAACACATGCATTAACAGTGGCAGCGAAGCATACTTTTTATTGACGATCTGCTTTACTGTATGCGACCCAAAGGTCACATAACATGCAGTGCGACTTTTTCGCTCTGTTGCGTTCCTGTTTATACCACTGTGGACGTTGCCTTAGGCTGGTGGCGGAGTGCCCCCGTCAGATTCCCAGGCTGTGAGGGTTGGTGCACACTACAAGAGCTTTTTAAACGCTAGAGATTTTAAAAGCTCTTGCTAATACAATTCTATAGGGGATTTTTAAAAAATTTTTAGAAATCGTCCTAAAAGCGCTTGTGCAATGATTGTCTATGAGAGTGTTCACATGTGAGCATTTCGATTTCACCTGTACCATTTTCTGAGCGTTTTTGCTCAATGGAAGGTATAGGGAAATCGCAAAGCGCTTGAAAAAGCACTTTGTATAGGGATTTTCCGAGCGCTGTTAAGAATAAATACATTGTAATTATTCTTTTCCGAGTTCACTTCTCGACTGACGTCAGGAAATGAAAATCACAATTGCTCATCAAAAGCGCTTAGAAAAATGCCTTTCTAAGCTCAAAGCGCAGGGAAAAGCGCTTTTAAAAAACTCAATAAATCTCTCAGCGCTTACGATAGCGCTGGCGATTTATAATAATTATTATTATTCAAGTATTTATATAGCGCCGACATACAGTATTACGCAGCGCTGTACAGAGTTTAATCTTTTTGTCACTAACTGTCCCTCAGAGGGGCTCACAATCTAGTCCCTACCATAGTCATTTGTCGATGTATGTATCATGTAGTGTATGTATCTAATAGTCTAGGGCCAATTTAGGGGAAGCCAATTAACTTATCTGTATGTTTTTGGGATGTGGGAGGAAACCAGAGTGCCCGGAGAAAACCCACACAGACACGGGAAGAACATACAAACTCCTTGCAGATGTTGACCTGGCTGGGATTCGAACCAGGGACCTGGCGCTGCAAGGCAAGAGTGCTAATCACTATGCCACCATGCTGATTTATAATGGGAACAAGGCCTTAGGGATGCAAGAGAAGGTCACACTCCAAGCATAATTACCTGCATTACAAATGATATAACCCAGAACAAAGGTAATAATGACTACATGGAGCCCAGAAAAATACATGATTAAGCTATATAAAGGAGAGCGAGCTGATTATTCACGTATTTCCTGTTCACAATAAACCAACGTAATAATAATAATACAGTAATTCTGTTACATCACAAAAACAGGTATTACATGGGCGTGACCTACTTCCTCAGGTATGTAGAGCAGGTTGTGGGAACCTTGAGAACTTGAGTGTCTGTTAGAAGGAAAATAGTAATCCAGTGGTTGTATTATATAACATTGGCTGATTGTGATCCTCACAGTGATACACTCGCTATCCATGTACATATTTACATTTTCTGGGTGCCTCCACCCCTATACTTCACATATGACTGCCACAACCTGGCGCTTCCAGTAGTGACCACTATGGGAATGTATGAGAAGGTTTGATCATCATGGCTGCTGCTCTCTTGCATTTCCAAGGCTTTAAAGAGAACCTGAGATGGGGCGCAATAAAAATGTATACATGCCTGGGGCTTCCTCCAGCCTCCTCCACCCTGATCGCTCCCTTGCCGCCATCCTTCCGCTGCCTGCAGCCTCCGCAAATTGCCCCGGAAAGTCCTCCGGTGTGGGACATAGTGCACAACGGGGGAGCGCGCACAGCCAGTCTGCGGTAGTAGAGGACCGTGGCATGGGAGCGATCAGGCTGGAGGGGGCTGGAGGAAGCCCCAGGTATATATACGTGTTTTATTGCGCCCCATCTCCGGTTCACTTTAAGGGCTTTTTTTCCCACAGGCAGCTAAAGGCAGGGAATTCACTGCCTATCAGCTACTCCCGTTCACCAGCCGGGTGCTCGCTGGCGCTCGGCACGGGCGTCTGATGGGTGACCCCCGATGAAGTTGCATTTGACCATGGAGGTTTCGGTCCCCAGACGAGGCATGAGATGGTATTTGGCACCTTCGGTGAGGGGGGGGGGGGGGGGGGGGTTCTTGAATGCCTTTTATTCAGGTTCTCTTTAATTTGAATTAGGAGTCATGTATCATACCTACACGTGCATATAAACCATTCACCCTGGATTTGAACATACAATATAAATTATGTTTTGTTTTGTTTTTTTGCTAGTTGGTTATTTTCATCGAGAATGTAAACGGTTGTCTTTGTAGTCAATCAGCAGATGGAAAAGAAATTCACTCATGATCAATAGATAATCTAATCATTTTGAATGGATTGTCCATTCATTAGGCGCAAATACCGGGTGGTGTGCCCAGGTTCTAAAGGTGGCAATACATCTCCTGACTTGGCAGCTGATCGACTCAAAGCAGATGGAAATCTGTGCCACCAAGAGCATGCCCAGTCGCATGTATTGATTGGATATGCTGGAAAATCTCAGGCCGATGTGCTGAATTGAGTGTGCGGCGGTAACTGCATGCGATAATGAACGCAACAGAAACCCCTGACCGCATCCCCCCAAAATGTTACATGGGCCACCTGGTACTCGTGCATAATACTTTCCTCGTGTCTTGCCCAGGGCTTTGGAGTCAGTACAAAAATCATCCGACTCCAACTCCTCAGTTATGAAATAAAACCACCGACTCCAGATACTCAAAATTGCTCAGACTCCTTGACCCTGACTCCTATTCCACAGCCCCTGCATGGCTATTGAGCGGTACCAAAATCATCTGACTCCAACTCCTCAATCTATGAAAACTCCAATTCCAGGTACCCAAAAATTGCTCCAACGCCTCGACTCCGACTCCACAGCCCTGGTAATGCCGTCCCCTCCCACCCCAAGAGTTCGCTGCTGTGTCCGCACTCTTCTTTCTTAATGGCGCCAATGAGGAAGGAGAGTACGGACACATCGGCGGACTGGCAAAGTATTATGCACGGGCACCAGGAGAGCGGCGACGCGGTGGCCTTACAAGGCAGATTCCTGAAAGATTTCATGCTGAAATCGATCGGGGGTCGCCCTGCTGCGTATGGTATCCAACAGATCTCTCTCCCATCAGATTTGGTCAGAGAGAGATCTGTTTCTTGGTCGATTGACCCCCAAAATTGCACAGTGTATGGTCACCTTTGGGTCATGGACACGCTACAGATTGCTGATCGCTCAGTGGTTTTGCTAGCGTTTTGCAAAGCGATTTCAGCAGCGACAGTTTTTTAGTATTGTTTTTATTTTAATGCTAGCGATCGTGGTTTCAATGTTTTTTGGGGGGTGGTTTGGGTAGTAAAATTGCTTTTGTACAGCGATTGCAAAGCAATTTTGCAGCGATCATTCCTATACTTAACATTGAATCGCAATTGCTGGCAAAAAGCTGCAGCCGGATCGATTACGATTTGGCCAGTGGTCTTATCTTCATCCACTTTACATTTCACTGGCCAGTCTTACTACATATCTAAATTGTGAGCGTGAACAGATTTTGAATAAGGTAGTCCCCGGTTAACGAACGAGATGGGGACTGTAGGTTCGCTCTTAACCTGAATCTGTTCTTAAGTCGGAACACTATGCAATCTCTGTCCCCTGTGCCCCCTTTTACCGCCAGTGCCTCCCCCTGTGTCACCTCTGCCCCCCTGTACCTGCTTACACAAGTTTAGAAGCCATTTTTTCTTTGATTTTTATTTTAAATCATTTTTCTCAAAAACTACCAAAGTCCAATTTGAAAAACAATTTTTTTTTTACTTGTTCACACAGAATCCATGCCGTTTGTATCGGCGGGTCGTTCGTAAGTTGGGGGACTCCCTTTACACCGAACAGATTGTTTAGGTAGGTAAGCAATCATACTACTGTACAAGGAACTACTGGCCAATAACTAGCTGATCATATTTGGATGTGTGTTTGCTCCCTTAGGTTAAAATATCATGACTGAAAGGCGTAGTCACACAAAAAATAAAAGATTTATTTTCAGAAGGACAACACATTTCGTGATACTTAGACCACTTCATCAGGATATTAGTGCTGACATGACTATTAGCCTTGCTTGTTTGCTACTTGTACCAGCTAGTATCCATGTGACAGGAGGTGAGTGGACACCTTACAGTACATTCGTTTCTATGTTCAGATCATTGTGTTTTGTGGGTGCCTTCACCTTTTACTCATGCTTCTTGTTACAAGAACAGGTGTTGTCATTGGCCGGTGACTCAGTCTCAGCTCCTGTTCTGGCAACAGCTGTAACATATTTGGAACGTTCTGTCCCGAAGCTTACAGGAAATAACAGGAAATCTCCCTAATGTAGTCACAGACAACAGTAAATGGCCATAAAATAAGCTAATGTAACTATTTCTTGGTTTGTGTAAGCTTTTTTTTATTTTTTAAAGGACATCCGAGGTGAAAATAAACTGATGAGAAAAACAATAGTATCTATCCTCATCTTCCTAAAAATGACTTTTAAAAATATCCCACGGTTTTTTATTTTATATTTAATTTTCAAGTGTTTACTGTTTCATTGTCTCTGCTCAATGACACCTTCATTGAAGTATGCCAGAGCTAAAATCTATGAATTATTGACCCTTTTTATCTCTTTCCTGCTCCCAGAAGCCATTTACTGACAGGAAAGAGTTTTATGGCTGTAATTATCAGTGAGGGTAATGCTGTAGTCTGACCCAGTCTGACCTGGTCCCGACCCGGGCAGAAATTGTCACTTGCATACCTGATGTTTAACTCTTTCAGGCAGTGAAAGAAAAAAAGGAATACAGCATAGTTATTTGTGTGCTTAGCACTGTACATACACATGTCTATCTCATCATGTCACATGTCACCTTGGGTATCCTGGTATCCTTTAAAGCTGTTAGTGTTCAGTTTTTAAGAGAACCTGTTGTGAAGGGGAGAACACCTGATCTGCATACTTGTTCCAGGTCATTATAGGCAGAGGATGAGCTCAGCAGTTGGGCAAGAACTGTGTTTTAAATGGCAATTGTAGTGAGAAGAATATGGCGGCTGCCATATTTATTTCCTTTTAAACAATGCCAGTTGCCTGGTGGCCCTGCTGATCTATTTGGCTGCAGTAGTGTCTGAGTAACACCAGAAACAAGAATGCAGTTTATCGTGTCAGATCTGACAATGACAGTAGCACCTGATCTGCTGCATGCTTGTTCGGGGTCTATGGCTAAAAGTATTAGAGGTAGAAGACCAGCTGGATAGCCAGGCAACTGGTATTGTTTAAAGGGAACCAGAGAGGATGAAATATACATACCTGGGGCTTCCTCCAGCCCCATACGCACGGATTGCTCCCACGCTGCTGTCCTCCGCTGCTTGGATCCGCCGCCACCGGGTCCCGTCATTGCCGCCAGTCGGCCGGCGGATGCGGCCAATTCTCCGCATCACAGGGTGCTCTCTCCATACAGATACGCATGTGGCTGTTAACTGCGCAGCCGCATGCGTACGTGTATGGAGGGAGCCCCTGTGAAGCTGACAATTGGCTGCGTCTGCCGGAAGTGACGGGCCCGGTACTGGCGGATCCAGGAAGCTGAGGACGGCGGCGTGGGAGCGATCCAGGCTTATGGGGCTGGAAGAAGCCCCAGGTATGTATAAAATCTTTTCCTTTTTTCACCCCCTGTTCCTCTGGTTCCCTTTTAAAAGGAAATTAATATGGCAGTCTCCATATCCCTCTCACTTCAGTTGTCTGTTAAACAGTTCGCATTCCGGGGGTTTTACCCCTTAAGATTCCTGCCAATTTTGGCAAATTAGCTGTGTCGCAGTGAAACAGCAATAACTTTTTTTTATTACGTACGCCATCTAAGTGATACACATAGTTTTCTAAGAACAATCTAGGCTTTCTTCGGATAATATTTTTCAATTTTTTGATGGCAGCCGTTACAGGGGTCCACTAATCTTAGGGCTAAGTATAGATGACACAAGCGGTTAATTACTTAGGTAGAAATTAATACTTTGTTTGGGGGGGGGGGGGGGGGGGGGAGGGGGTTGTAAACACTTTATTGTTTAATAGTGACACTGTCCTTTTTTTTTCTGTACAGTGAATGAGAGCTGCTATTAGCAGCAGCCGTTCATATTCAAAACAGGTTATTTTTTCTAAAACAAATATTTATGTCGTCATTTTATATAAAAAACAAAACAAAACAAACGTTTCTGCTGCCTCCCCCGGCCAGCATTGTGGGAAATAACAGCTGTTTCCAACTGCCAAAAAAGCAAGCAGCAGCTACTTCCGCTGACATCACCTGCCAGCAGTAAAAATGTCACCATATGATAAATGTCAGAATGTAAATCAGGGAGAGGCAAGATTTTTCAATGGGCAAACACTGACTTAATCATTTATACATAATTATTGTAAAAATTAAGCACTTTTGTTCATTACATTATTTTCACTGGAGTTCCTCTTTTAAGACACGCCCCTGCCACACTTCCAACCACACCCACACCCACACCATGCCTCTTGTCATGCATATCACAAAGAATTAAAGGGAATCCGAGCAGTGCAGTTACTATGGAAAGATGCATATCATTTTGAAGCTCTGTTTCGCCTCTTTTTAATGATATATAAACCACCGCCCTACGCCTTTTCGCGACAGCCGCAATTTCAATCGCGAAAATAGTGAAAACTAAAAGGCGTAGGGTGGTGGTTTATATATCATTGAAAAGAGGAGAAAGAGAGCTTCAAAATGATATGCATCTTTCCATAGTTTCTGAACTTTTTGGCATTGTATTACACAGGACGACACTTTCCCCAGTGTCGGCCGCTCCCTTCAGCACAATGCAATGAAATACAAGGAACCCAGGGGGATATACTGTAGTTACAAACATCCTGCTGGTAGGTGTGAGGCTATAATTAATTAGTTGTGGGTATGCTTAAAGGCATACCCACAGGCACTGCTCAGAGCCCCTTTAAGAAGCAAAAGATGTATTTTCATCATTCAAACCACACTGGTCCTTTCTATCATCATTCGTTTTCCTTCATTTTTAACATTTGTCAACAAGAAATATTTACATTTTAAAGGGGAACTTCAGCCTAAACAAACATACTGTCATTGAGTTACATTAGTTATATTAATTAAAATAGACAGGTAATTATAATTACCCACCCTGTTTTAAAAGAACAGGCAAATGTTTGTGATTTCATGGGGCAGCCATCTTTTTGGTTGAAAGGAGGTGACAGGGAGGATGAGACACAGTTCCAACTGTCCTGTGTCCTGATCACTCCTCCCAGCTAGGCTTCAAATCTCAAATTTAACATTTAAAAAAACGAATTTGCTCCAAAACAGCAGAAGAATAATATCAGAAATCCCATCATGCTTTGAACAGCATCTAGGTAAAAATGCCCAGGCCGTTTTCTTCTGTGCGGCTAAAAATGAAGCTTGGGTAAGAAAAACAAAGTTCTGATGCTGTGAAACTGTTAAAGGGGTTCTGTGGTGTCCTTCAATAAACATAAACAGACACTTACCTGGGGCTTCTATCAGCCCCCTGTAGTTATGTCCTGTGCCGTCCTCCTCCGATCACTCGTTCCCTGCCACCGATCCCGGTCTAATCACGCTTGTCACACGTCTGCCCAGCCTCCCGCTCGCGTCTCCGGGAACTTACTGCACAGACGCAATACAAGAAAACCTCGTACTGTGCCTGCGCAGTAAGCTCTCAGAGACGCGATCAGGAGCGCGCATTATTCGTCTTGTTAGACAAATAATTGCCTGTGCCGGCAGCGGGGAACGGGTGATCTGAGGAGGATGGCGTGGGACGTAACAGCTGCAGGGGGCCCGTAGAAGCCCCAGGTAAGTGTCTGTTTATGTTTATTGAAGGACTCCACAGAACCACTTTAAAGAAACACCAAGCGTTTTCAGTGCTGCTGAGTAGATTTTTAGTCTGGAGGTTCACTTTAAGGTTGGAAGTGAAGTTTGGAGGCAATTAGAAAAATACATATATTTACTTAGATCTGCACATCAGTCTTGAAAGAGGGACAAATGAGGGGAGAAAAAGGGGCAGAATTTGGTTCCTACAGAGGGACTGTCCCTTTAAAAAAGGGTCAGTAGGGAGCTATGTTTCTGTGGAGACCCAAAGACACAGGGGCTAGAGATTTGAACTGGGGTCCGGTAGTGGTACGAGGGGATGCAGAGAGCAACGGGAAGGCTCTATGGGATTCAGAGCCTTCCCTCCTTGTAGGTGACTAGCTAACTTTGTTTTTATTATTATTACAGTCCACGTGTTAGTTGTCCTTTTTTGGGGGGGGATGGGGGGGGGGGGGCAGAGATAGATTTACAGCTCCTGTCTAATTGCTACAACTGTTTCTATATCCCTGTTCCTGGATCTACCAGTTTTTTTCCATTATGAAGCCACAAACCTCCGTGGAGGTTACAAAATGCAGGTGGAGCAGCGCAGGAGTGATGTCACATGGCTGTTGGGGTCAGTGGGCAGTGCTATCGGCTGTCACTTGGGTAAAGTGATCCACCAGGACGGATCACTGGCCGAGTACTGTGGGGGGGGGGGGGGGGAATCGGGGGCTGCCGTACAAATTGGATTTTCGGCAGAAGCATTATTGGCTGGGTTTCGTCTTTTGTGTGTACGGAGTTTTAAGTGGAAATTGTTCTACATCACCACCAACCACCGTTCAGATTTACAGGTCAAGGAACCTTGGGTCACCAACGCTGGAAGACAAGACAGTTAGTGGGCCTATATGTTTGTATTGCATGGAACAGCAAGAAACTAGTATGGCAGTGGTGTAATCAGTTTCTAGCAAATATGTTCTGCTCTGTGATGCATCCAATGCGGTAGCTCCCAACTGGCCCATTTTCAGAGGGGCAGACCCTCTCTGGGAAGCCAGTCCCTCTGTCTTCCTCATGTGTCCCTCTTTCAGGACTGATGTACAGATCTATGTACACATATGCATTTTCTACTGAAAAAAATGTTTAACTAGCTCTAAACTTTATTCTCATCCTTTAAATTCATATACTTCCTACTTTCAAATGTTTTTATGAAATAAAACTGATGATGATAGAAAGGACTAGTATGATATATATTCATGAAAAAACTACATCTTTTACTTATAAATTCCTTGTGATATCTGCACAGGTCCCATCTTTCCCTATTTTGAAAGGACCGTGCCTCTTTGGGAACCCTGTCCCTCTGTCCCTGGTTTCTCCTCATTTTCCCTACTTTCAGGACATGTACAGATATATGTGAATATATGTATTTTTCTCTAATTGTCATCCGGGACAACCTGAGATCCGGTCCCGCCCCGGATCTGTGGAAACACGAATCCAAGAAGATTAAAAGCCCCCGCCCACCCTCCATCCTCAGTTCATCTGTGTTTCCGCCACGGAAACACCTTAGAAGCAAAGCTCCCGTTTTTTTGTTTTCTGGACTCACCAGAGGGTGAGTCTTGAGTACGCTGGAGGTTTCTTTGTGTGGTCCTTAGCGGGCAGAGCAGAGGCGGCCTCAGCAGCAGCGCGGACTACAGACCTCTTGGAGCGGTGTACGGCTTCCGCGTGGTGTATGGCCGTTATGCCGCGCCTCCTCCATCAGACGCCGGCTCTGCAAGGCGCATCCGGAGAGCTGATTGAACGCCGGAAGTGAGGTCAGACGTCGCGTGGCGTCTGACGTGGGCGTGGAGGAGGAACATTGGAGAAAGCCAGGAAGTGAGGCAGCGTGGTCCTGGCGTCTCCGATCAGACCTGCAGGCGCAGCGGAATTGGGACAGGCAGCGGTCACCTGGGCCCAACACCACGGCAGAGATCTCCAGTCTCTGCTTTTGGCAAATTGGGACAGGTCCAAACTTTCCCTAGACTCACAGATAGCTATCCCAGAGGTAGTGAAGTCCAGTCTGGTCTGGTGGTTGGACTCTCAGAATCTAACCAAAGGACGTCTTTGGAGACAGGAGGAACCAATAAAGATCTTTACAGATGCAAGCTCTTGGGGATGGGGCGCAACGATGTTGGGCCATCATGCTCAGGGGCATTGGACGCAGCAAATTGCAAAGAAATCGTCCAACTTCAGAGAGTTACTGGCAGTGCAGAAAGCACTTCTATCTTTTCAATCCCTGATAGAAGGGAAGCACGTGTTAGTATTTTCCGACAATATCACGACGGTGGCTTATCTGGCAAAACAAGGAGGCACGAGATCAATCGAGCTCAGGCGCCTATGCTCAGAGACTCTAGGCAGGATAGAACCTCAGGTTCTATCTTTGTCGGCGATCCACATAAAGGGGACTCTCAATGTAAAGGCAGATTTTTTAAGTCGTCATCAGGTGAATCAGTCAGAGTGGGAACTTCATCCGGAGGTTTTTCAGATGGTGATAAACAAATTCGGTATCCCAGAGGTAGATCTCTTCGCATCCCCGACGAATGCAAAGACGGACCAATTTTTCTCCCTGCACAGGTGCCAGAGATCTCTGGGGTTGGACGCCCTCAGCTTCCCTTGGGACTTCAACCTCTCCTATGCATTTCCTCCAACAGTACTGTTACCTCAGGTATTGGGGAAATTTCAAAGGGAGAGAGGGAACATGATCCTGATAGCTCCAATATGGCCGAAACGACCATGGTATGCGACCCTGCGGAAGTGGGCAGTGGCTCCGCCTTTTCTCCTGCCAGCTCGGCCAGATCTGCTAATCCAGGGCCCTCTCATCCACCCCAGGCCACAGTTATTCAGACTGGCCGCCTGGATCCTGAAAGGGTAATCTTGAGGAATAAGGGCCTTTCGGAGAAGGTAATTGACACTGTAATGAAATGTAGAAAGCCAGTAACTCAGAAGATATACCGAAAGGTTTGGAAGGTTTATCTAGACTAGAACTAGAGATCAGAATTTGACTAGTTCAATTTTAGAGTTTCTTCAGGAAGGTGCAGACATGAAGTTGGCACTTAGTACCCTTAAGGTTCAATGTTCAGCACTTTCAATACTATTAGATAGGCATCTAGCGCAGGAAGAGTTGGTAAAGAATTTCTTCAAAGCACTACAGAGGTCTACACCAGTAAGGGCTGGTTCAGACGGACGTTTGGAGGCATTGCGTTTGCTGGCGTCGCGTTCAGCAGCGTTCGTGTGCGTTTGGATGCGGTCGCGTTTTTTCTTCCCCTAGGGGGACATTAGCCGTCGCGGTTAACCTCCCCTGGAAGCTACATGTAGCTTCCAGGGGCTCCTTGAACGCCAGAGAAAATCGGGACCCAAACGCCGCGTTTGTGTAAACGCGCTTGAAAGCTTGGTACAAACGCTCCCATTCACTTGAATGGGAGCGTTTAACACCAAGCCCTGAACGCTGGCTGTAAACGCTCTGCAAACGTCCGTCTGAACCAGCCCTAAGACAGAAAGTATTTCCACAATGGGATTTATCCCTGGTCCTCAAGTGTTTAACAAAGGCACCCTTTGAACCCATTGAAGAGATTGAGATGAAATTCCTTACCTTGAAATTAGCATTTTTTGATCGCAATTACATCGGCTAGACGTATAAGTGATTTACAGGCGTTATCTATCAAAGATCCCTTTCTAATCATTTGCCCTGATAGTGTCAGGCTCAGGACTGATCCGGCCTATCTACCTAAGGTAGTCTCTGAGTTTCATAGGTCTCAGGACATTATTCTTCCTTCTTTTTGTGGCAACCCTTCGGGACAGAAGGAGGAAGAATTTCACTGTTTGGACGTAAAGAGATGTCTGCTAGTATACCTTTCGAGATCAAGAGAAATTAGAAAGTCAAGCAGCCTATTTATCTTATTTTCAGGGAAAAATAAGGGGCAGCAGGCATCCAGACAGACCATTGCTAGATGGATTAGACAGACCATATCTATAACATATGAGTGTAGTAATTGTCCCTTACCACCTAATATTAAGGCTCATTCAACCCGTTCTCTATCTACATCCTGGGCGGAAAGAGCAGGAGCCACCATTCAACAAATTTGTCAAGCGGCAACATGGGCAAGTGCATCAACTTTTATCAAGCACTACAGAGTGGATGTACTGTCTCAACAAGATCAATCGTTTGGCAGAAAGGTGCTCCAGGCGGTGGTCCCTCCCTAGGTTAGTCTTTTTTTGCTATAAAGACTTTCTTGTTTATCTCTCAGGTTGTCCCGGATGACAATTAGAGAAAGACTCCTATTAGACCTACCGGTAATGGAGTTTCTGATTGTCATCCGGGACAAACATTATAACCCTTTCCCTATCTCGACTGCGCACCTTTCTTGTTACAGTTAAGATCACTGGGATCTAGTACATTCACCTTTTTTGGTGTTTTATGTCTTCCTTCATCTTGGTGTTTCTAGTCTTATATACTTTCAGACGCACTGAGGATGGAGGGTGGGCGGGGGCTTTTAATCTTCTTGGATTCGTGTTTCCACAGATCCGGGGCGGGACCGGATCTCAGGTTGTCCCGGATGACAATCAGAAACTCCATTACCGGTAGGTCTAATAGGAGTCTATCTAATGAAAAATTTGTTTTGTTAACTCTAAATTAGGTACTTGAGTATTATCGCATCTGGAAAGTTTGGCAGCTTTTTGTTAAAGTTCTATTTGCTCCCCCAGGAAGATCTGACCATTTTTGGAAAGTCCCAGCTTTCTTTTGCACCGGTCCCGAGTTGGTTTGATGCTCAGTTCCCAAGTTATGGGGTTTTGAAGGAGGGGTGTTCCCTGAAGTCGGCTGCAGAAAGTGTAATTACAGAAGTACGGGACGTACCCGACATGATGATAAGCAGCACACCCGGTAGGTCTTCTTCTTCCTTCGCAGCATAAATGTGTCTTCAATCCTCATGTCAAGTGCCCTGGGTCTCTCATTACAGATGGAGTAGCGCAGCTATGCACCCCCGTCTCCTCTCTGTCTTACTGACATGGGCAGGAGACTCCATTCCACTGTGCTCTCTGCAGCAAAGTGCAGGGAACACCCGTCCCCCGAAGCCCCCTAACTTGGGAATGGGGCATCGCCTTGACTCGGAACCCAGTGCAAAGAAATGCCCGGGACTTTCAGCTTTCCAAAAATGGTTAGATCTTGACTAGGGGATCAGACAGAACTTTAACTAAATCTGCCAAACTTTCCAGAGGGGATAATACATAAGTACCCTCTAAACTTTATTCTCTTCCTTTAAATTGATACATTTCTTCTTTTCAAATGGTAATACCCTCTTTCCCTGAAAATAAGCCCTAGCTGGAATTTTGAGCATGCTTGAAATATAATCCCTACCCCGAAAATAAGCCCTAGCGGAAGTTAAAGAGGAGGAAGAGGCAGCCAGTAAGTGGGGACACAGCGGTGCAGTGCCGGTCGGGCACTGATCCTGTCATCCCAGCACACAGCAAGGTTTTCAGCTGTGTGCAGGGAAGACAGGGAAGGTGCCTGATCAGTACAGTAGCATACTTTCAAATCCATGAACATCACAGTACAAAGGAACAGGAAATGTTCTGCTGAGGGACACTTCCTTATAGAAATATAAGACATCCCCTCAAAATAAGCCCTATCACATCTTTTAGAGCAAAAATTAATATAAGACACTGTCTTATTTTCGGGGAAAGACAGGTATGAAGGAAAATGAACCAGGATAGAAAGGACCAGTGTGGTTTGAATTATAAAACATATTTTTCCTATGAAATCTTTATGGTATGTGTGACTAGAGGTGTGCCGGGGGCGTGATCAGGGATGTGGCTTCAGTGTCCTTCTTTCTAATCTCAAAAAAGTTGGGAGGTATGTACTGTATGTGTGACTAGGGGTGTGGTTAGAGGTGGGGCGTTTCATAAAGTTTCCCTCTTTCTTAACAGAAAAAAAGTTGGGAGGTTTGCCAATGCTACTCTCCAGCTGATCAGATAGTAACAAATAACACATGCTTATTGCCTAACTGAGCCACATGTGACCCATATTTGGCCACTTTTACAAAGGTTGTAATCTGATTGGTGGTTGCTCAACAATGCAGAGCAGTTTCTATTTCAGACAAGCGGTTAATCAGGCAATTAGAGCATGCCATAATCCCGAGCTTCTGTGTGCTGCAGTCACTGTCCGCTCATCTCTGAGTAATGAGTATACATCAGAGACACGTTAGCTGTTATATGTGCCTGGAATGTAGAGAGAGCGGGACAAGTCATTTCCTGCCAGACAAAGGATGCCCACTCACAAACAGATCAGCAGACCAACAGCAGCAAAACATTCTATAAACCCATCAAATGATCGCCTCTCTCTCTCTCTCTCTTTAGTGGCTTTTGGTTTTCCCTCACCTTTGGCTTATTTTGGATTACCGTAGTTTTGGCAGTCACTTCTGTGCTCCTAAAAACCACAATGGATTCCTAGATCTGTTGCAACCAGAGATGAATGTAGAAAAAAGATACTTACCTGGGGCTTGCTCCACCCCCTGTAGTCTGTCTGCTCCCTTGCTGTCCTCCCCCCTCCTTTGTGCAATCCGTGATCCGGCTGGGTTTGCGGGCCACTGTGCATTCACTGTTCCTCCCTCGCTCTCCTGTGGCCAGGGGCGTTGTGCACAAAGTACAGTTACAGTCTAGTAGTTACACATGGACTGAATGCTCCTGGCCATGGGATCGGGTGATGTGCGCAGCCTGGACCTTTTATGCGCAGTAAAAATCAGCAACCCTTTGCACACTCGCATGCAAATGTTCAAACAAATGCATTCACAGATTCACTCATCCAGGCACCACTGTTATCCCTACAGCTAAGTTAAAAGCCGGGGTCTTAGTTCACAAAGGAATGCATTCTCTTGCTTAGTCACCTACACTGCGCAGAGGTACCCAGGTAAACGTAGGTGTCCTAACTCTGGCCCTTTAACATGCATAGTGCAGACATGCAAACATTCATTGCATCAAACCTATCTAGGGATTACTTACTTATTTAAATGTCCTTATGTGATTTTTTTTTTTTTTTTTTTTTGTTTAATATGCGCAGTAGTCTGCCAAGTCGGGGCTGACAGCTGCATAACTAAGGGGAAAGCAGGACAATGAGGTAGAAAACAGGACTACAGGGGGCTGAAGGAAGCTCCAGGTAAGTTTAAAACCTTTTGCAACATTATCTAAGGTGCACTTCAAATCACCGTGGCAACTAGTTAAAGCTGCTTTTTAATATGCAGTGGTTAAAGGCAGCCCGAGCAGGTGCCATGCTGCCACCTTAATATGTCACGTAGGGGTATTTTCACTCAACTGCCGTAATCAAAATAGCATGCATAAAGTCTTATGCATGATAAGTAGAGCATAATGCATTACAGTAATACTGCATACTCATGTTAATGCTGTTTAATGCAGGCAATGATGATATTGTGTAAATCGTGCGTAACGGCTGCAAACACCCCTGAGACATGTGAGCTACAAAACTGAAGCAAGTGAAAAAATCAGATACTCGCCTATGGAGAGGGGAGGCTCTGGGTTCCATAGAGCCTTTCCAGCCCTCCCTTACCTTTGGTCCACCACCAGGCCTGGTAAAGTTCTAGCTACGAATACGTCTTCAGCTTTCCTTGAGAAGCCTTTGGAAGTACGGAGGAGGAATGTTGGAATAGTGTGAAAGATTTAGCAATTGCCTTAAAGGACACCCGAGCTGAAAATAAACCAATGAAATAAACAATTTGATCTATCCTCCTCCTAAAAATGACTTTTTAAGATATCCCACAGTCTTATTTTAAATTTAAATCTACTTTTTAAGTTTTTACTGTTTTATTGTTTCTGCTCAATGACACATTCATTGAAGTATGCCAGAGCTAAAGTCTATGAACTATTGACCCTTGTTATCTCTTTCCTGCTCTCAGAAGCCATTTTCTGCTAGGAAAGTGTTTTATAGTTGGAATTTTGTTATCGGTGAGGGTCACACTGCAGTCACTTCCTGTCTGAATCAGGACTGAGTCAGCCACTTACATACCTGATATTTAACTCTTTCAGGCAGAGAAAGAAAAAAAAAAGAACACAGCCTAGTAATTTGTGTGCTTGGCACTGTACATGCACATGTATATCTCATCATGTCACATGTCACCTCGGGCATCCTTTAAAGGAAATATAAGGACCTCAAAGCTCTAATGCTGGGGATACACGGTACGTTTCTGTACCGTGTATCGACCAGCTGATCTGGCCAGCTGATAATATTCAGCTAGCCCGATCAAGCCGCTCGACCCGCGCCCGCTCGATTCCCGCCGGCAGACAATGGCAGGGAATCGAGCGGCTGAAAAGGACCGCCGGCGGGGACGAGCGGGAATCGATCCGCGCTGACGAGCGGGGACGCGGCTGGAGTCGATCCGGCGGCTAATCGGCCGCCCGATTGACCCGTCTATGCCCAGCATCAGGCCCAGGCCACACAGCTGGCCTTTGGCCTGTGCGACCGGAGCGATCGCTCAGGGCGCCGGCCCGCCGGCTTCCAGGGGGGCGCCGCGCTCCTGCCGCATATTTTTTTGTGCTGCGGGCTCCGGCTTCGTTGATTATGTTCCCCTCTGGCTCCGCCCCCTGGTGCCGCGCTGGGGTTGATGGGGGCGAAGACCATGCGGCGCTGCCTCTTGGAGTCAGTGTGAGACTCTGCCCAGCTCCCGGCCCCGTGATAGGATGGATGGAACCAGGAGCGCTGAAGCGCGCAGCATGTATGACAGCCACCCTGCCCTGCTGTGTGACTGTGTCCTCTCCCCCCCTGGCACACCCCAGTAACAACCTCCCTTATGGGTTCTTTTTTAAAAAAATTCTTGGTGCTCTGTTGCCTTCAATGGCATTCCCATTTCTGATTGCAGAGTCAGAGTCAGAGTCGAGATGGATTAAGATGTAATGGGTACCTGGGCAGGGTAGTAGATTTGGGGCCCCGTTGTAGTCCTTTTGGCAAGCTGAAGTAGAGAGAGGTCAAAGAAGGTGGCAGGTGGGCCCCTCGACACCCCCTAGGCACCGGCCTAGGTTGCCTGGTGGCTGCTCCTGCTCTGGTGAGAAGGGTATGGTGTCTGCCATATTTATTTCCTGGCAACCGGAATAAATAATAATATGGTAGCCTCCATATAACTCTTGTTTCAGTTCCCCTTTAAAGGCCCAGTGCACACCAAAAACCTCTATCAGATCCTCAAAATGCTAGAGGTTTTTGAAGCAGATTTCAGAGCGATTCTAGGCATGTTTAGAGAGGTTTTCTAAACATCCCTAGCGTTTTTGGAGAGTTTTTGTGTAGCAGATAACAAATATTGTTACAGTAAAGTTACTGAAAAGCTTCTGTAACAAAAACACCTGGAAAACCGCTCTGATCTAGCGTTTTTCAGAGCAGTTTTCCACTTTCCTATTCTTTAACATTGAGGCAGAAACGCCTCAGAAATCTAAAAAATGCTGCAGTTTGCGTTTGTGGAAAAACCGAACCGCTCTGGTGTGCACCATCCCATTCACTTTCATTAGCCAAGCGGTTTTCCCCCTGCAAGCGTTTTAAAAAACGCTTCAGAACCGCTCTGGTGTGCACCGGCCCAAAGTGAACCTGAGATGGCATGTGTGGGCCTATTTATACTTACCTGCCGCTTCCTCCTGCCCCACTTGCTGTCCTCTCCAGTCACTCTGTTCTGTCTGAAATCACCCAGGTAATCAGGCCCTCCACGCTCTTCTGCGCATGCGTGACTCGGCTGCGCACGGCATGAGGTTCCCAGGTACAGGAGCGCGGCCAGGCCACGCATATGCAGAAGCGTGCGACTAGCCAGATTACCAGGAGGATTTCAGACAGAGCGGAGAGGACAGCGAGGGAGGCCCACATACCTCATGGGTTTAGAGGAAGCGCCAGGTAAGTATAAATAGGCCCACAAATGCCATCTCAGGTTCACTTTAAAGTGTACCAGAGACGAGTATTTGCCCCAGTTTTATACATACCTGGGGCTTCCTCCAGCCCCACCAGCATGAATCGCACCCACGCCTCCATCCTCAGTCTTCTCCCTCTTTGGTAACAGGTTCTGTAACTTCCTCTAGTCTGAGCATACTCAGTGCGCCTTAGTCTCTCTCCGGCGGCTGTGAGCGTTCTGCGCAGGCACAGAATGCTCCCAGATGCCGGGGAGAGATGGAGAGAGAGAGGAGCGCACTGGCCAAGCTCAGACAGGCTGTGACTGGCCGAAGTTACGGGGAAGAGGACTGAGGACGGCGTTGAGGGCCCGATCCATGCGGATGGGGCTGGAGGAAGCCCAAGGTATGTATAAAACTGGGGCAAATACTCATCTCTGGTACACTTTAAGAGAAGACAGATGAGACCAGTCGTGGTTTTAGGCATAATGGGGTCCTGGGCAAAAAACAAATGTGGGGCCGCTTAGTTTTTCATACTGTAGTGATAGTAAACTTGTGTCCTCTACAGTACTTAAATTATGGGGCCCTTAAGATGCTTGGGGCTATAGGCATTTGCCCAGTTTGGCTCTGTGGAAGCAGCGACCCTGGAGGAGACATTACTGACAGTGAAGGTGTGGACAGCAGTATGCACTGTCTCTGCCTTCTTTTGCCCTTCATTATGAAGTCCCGCTGAAAGGTCACACAGGGCTTGAAAGGCATTATCACCTGCTCTGCGCCGCATTGTGCCTTTGTGCTGCGAATGAAGCATCTTTGTCAGACACGCGGTCCTGCGAGAATCGACCCTCGTCATCCCCTCCAATCCAGAAGAGAGGGTGACTACATCCACTGCCGTCACTGTGACCCAAATTCCTGCTCCGTCCCCTCCCATCCAGCACGGCAAACACACACGCGCCACAAAGGCAGCATTAGCTAATGCAAGGAGCCCAGGTTCTATTTTATGCATTGAAAAGCTTCCTCCTCCACAAGCCTGCAGGGAGGCTTTGTGTGTAACGACACAGCAGCTGCTCGCTCAGCCTCCCAGCATCAAACCCTCCGCGGCCAATAATGACTTGCTCAAAGTCTCCGCAGACACTTCAAGCAGTTGCGTCACTCGCCAGGCGCAGTCACATGGCAGACAGAAATCACTTTGACATCTGCTGGATAAATCGGTTTACAGTTCATTTTTTTAACTTCTTGCCGACCGCTCCACACCAATTGGCGTGAACATGGCGGCGGCGCAGCCCCAGGACAGCTCAACACCGATTGGCATGAACTGCCTTCTATGGGGCTTGCAGGAGAGCATCTTCACTTGGAAGGCAAAGCTCCGCTTCGCTTTCAGTCTTCCAGCGGCGATCGCTACTTGGAGTCAGACGGCAAAACCGCCATCTAATATTCCTGTACAGCGCTGCGATTTAAGGCAGCGCTGTACTGGGGAAGAAGAAGGTGGGGGAAACAGAGAGCGCTCCGATGGTGCATTAAACACAATATCTACTCAGCACTCACATTAACAATTGCACTTACAAATTCTAGTAGCTGTGCAGCGCATAAACTCGATTCCTCCAGTAGGTATCCTCAGCCTAATCCAGCCTGGCCAGGGCTGGTGGTGTAGGTGGCAAACACTAGAGGACGTCCGTCTGGGGAGAGCGGTGCGCGGCTTCTGCCGTCTAACGTCACTGCCGGTTTCGGCGTTAGTCACGCCTTCCTCAGACCTGAGGAAGGCGTCTTTTTGCAGTTTTAAATCTTTTGAACCTAATGCAAACCTGAAGTGAAAATACACTTATGAGATAATGAATTGTATGTGTTGTACAGTGTCGGCAAGGGGGCGGCGCAGCACTTTTAAAAATTATTATTTCTTTTTTTAAATCATGTAGCGAGCCCAGGGCTTGCTACATGATAGCCGCTGACAAGCGGCATCCCCCTACCTAAACCGATCGCCGCCGGTGCTCTCTGAAAGCAGGAAATCCCGTTCAGAACGGGATTTCCTGCTGGGATGACGTCATAGATGTCGGGACATCAGAGGGAATCCCAATCCACTCTTCAGCGCTGCCTGGCACTTATTGGCCAGGTTGCGCAAGGGGTCTGGAGGGGGGGGGGCGGCGCGGCGGGTAGCGACGAATCGGCGGCGATTGAAACATGCACGCAGCTAGCAAAGATTTTTTTTCTGCTCAGATTTCCTGATAAGTGGAAACAGGCCCATTGACTATCATTGGTTATGCGAATCTGCATGCAGAAAACGCATGCAGATTCGCTGTAGTGGAAGCGGGCCCTAAATGTAAGGGCCCGTTCAGATCACAAATGCGGATGGCCATGCGTGCGGACCGCAACGCGTACGAACGCATGGCCATCCGCGTTTGTGTGCGTTGCGTGGCTAATCCCATCACTGAAAAGTGAATGGGACAGCCACGCGTTTTAGCAAAATCTGCGTGCAGCATGCGTTCCCGGACCGCACAGGTCCGGAACGCATGCAGTGTGAACATCAGACATTGCACTCTATGCAATGTCTGATGTCGTGCGTGTCGGCCACCTGCACGCGTTTCCAAAACGCGGCTGGAAACGCGTGCAGTGTGAACGGGCCCTAACAGTTTTTCATGACAGTGGCCCTTTTATTGTTGCACATTTTTGGCATTTTGCTTTCTGCTTCCCAGAAGAAGGTGGAGTTTTTGTTTCTCAGTATTTCTTTACCACAACGGTAAACGCCACAGGGCAGCATAAATATTTTGCCCCGCTCACTTTACCCCGTGCCCTGGTAACGGCTGACATGCTGGGACGCGCGTTTCGTTGGGTGAGTCACTGTCATTGTCCCGGGGTGAGATGACTCCGTGTTTTGCGATTCTGAAGACTGATCTGGGCTGTCAGTCCGGTTTCCACTGTACAAGAATATGACTCACCATAAGGGAGAATGCATAGTTCACATACTTTCATTACAAGACAATTCCTTGCCGAACTTTACCCTCTCGCTGAGGCTATTTATAGCAGCACCGCAGGAAGCATGGCAAGCCAAACGCTGCATTATTTATGCAGCTTTAGACTGACGTCACCTGTACTGGGATTTAAACTGTTAAAGGGTAGCCGAGGTGACATGTGACCAGGTGAGATGGGTGTGTGTATGCACAGTGCCAAGCACACAAATAACTGTACTGTGCTCCTTTTTTCTTCTTTTTCTGCCTGCCTTCCTTTTTTGGCTTCTGCAAATACATACAAATATTTACCAGTTCGGTATGTTTTTAGTAATGCAGCAACAAATATGTCAATGGAACCGATGGTAAAAATAGTTTGTGCTCCCACTTGCTATTTTTAATGGCTCTGCTGTGTACAGGAATGTAACTGGGGGGGTTCAGCCTCTGTGACTGCAAGGGGGCCCAGAGGTACAGGCAGGCCCAGATTTACCTCACAGGAGCCTATAGGCACAGATGTCCTGGCACCTTAGACGTTACCCTTCATGAACCTACAAACCTCTACGAACCTCACTGCAAGTGTGCTGGCTGTCCCAGCTGTCACTTCTCCCTTACTTCCCTTGCCTGTTATAGGTAGAATGCTGAGAGCAAGGTGAGTAACATCTCATTTACACTCTTATCAGGACTCTGACTAGGGAAGGAGGAAGGTAGGAGCCCAGGTAGGGAAGTGAGCCTCCTTTCCATCATCAGGTGCCTGTAGGCACGTGCCTACAGTGCCTTGTGGTATATCCGACCCTGGGTACTGGTATTTTTGTGGCTACACATATGGGTGTGAAGATCTTGATCAGGGCCGGCGCTACCATAGAGGCAAAAGGGGCATTTGCCCCGGGGCCCCGACCTCTGCTTGGGGCCCAGCAGCGCCAACCCTGCGATATTTCCCCCCCGACCCACCCCCCCCTTCCTGCTCGCACAGCTCCCCGGGGCCCTGCTGCAAGTATATTAGGAGCCATAATCACCTTATCCCCATCGGGTGAGCGAGCGGGCAGCAGCTGCACTCGGAGACACTCTGTCTCCCTCTGTTAAGCTTCACAGAGAATACTGTTGACCTTACCACTGCGGAAAAGAACTTCCTGGAGCACAGAGTCTAAGTGACCACGGGTCTTCACCCACGACCCCTTGAGGGGGAAGCAGGAACACCCCCCTAACGGGAATGTCGGACTTCGCTGCCTAGTGCCCACCAGGTTGCGCCCCAGGTCGTCCTAACAGTGGTTCGGAGAACAGCAACGCTGCAATGTGGAAATGCAAGGTACAAATCAGCAGGCGATATCGTGGTCAGACAGTTCCAAGGTCAGGGCTGGCAGAGTTCAATCAAAACGGTTAAGCAATCCAAGGGTCAAGGCAGGCAGAGTTCAGGCAACACGATTAACAGGCAAGGTCAGGGCAGGTGGAGATCAAACGGAAACAGGAACAGGCCGAGGTCAACAACAGGAATCAATCAAGATACAAGCGGGCAGAAACACAGGCTACTGCTAGCAAGCTGTATGAACTGACAGCAAGGATGCTCAGGGCTAGCTGGTTTAAATAGGCCGTTTGGCGCCAAGGACTGGACGCCACGCATGCGCACAAGCGGACGCATTGCGCATGCGTAGAAGCACGCACATGCGTACTATTTTCCGCATGATAACGGGTGCGCGCGACTGCGCCTGTGCGAACAACACAGCGTGGTGACATCACGCCAAAGGGCGTAATACCACACGAGATGCATAACAAATGCCGGCCCCTCCTGCGCGCGCGAGTGCGTACCGATCCCCGGGACTGACACGCAGGAAGCCGGTGAGTATGACACCCTCCCACTCTATGACCCGGCGTGTGTTTACACATGATGCGCTGGGTCATAGAGAAGGAGGGAGACAGTGTGTCTCTGAGTGCAGCCGCTGCCCGCCCGGAATAAGGTGATTTTGGCTGCTAATATACTTGCAGCAGGGCCCCGGGGAGCAGAGGAGCAATGGGGGGGGCCCAACGATGAAGTTTGCCACAGGGCCCCTTGAACCAGCTCTGATCCTGATGGCCACACTTGTTCTTCTAAGGAAGGCAAGGGATGGGTTGTGAACATTAAATGGGCCCCATCAAAATTTGCTGGAGGGCCCCATGATTTGTAGTTACGCCCCTTTCTGTTTACATTGCGATAAACACAACACAAAGTCCTGATCTGCTGCATTTTTCTGGACAAAGCACACACCGTGGATGCCAACAGAAGCAATGCAAGCCTATGAGAAGATGAGACTCTGTTCTTCTTTCCTCTTCTGTCTTCACCTTCTTCTGCCTTCATCTGTCACCTTCTGCCTTCATCTGTCACCTTCTGTCTTCATAGCCCATTAGCGAAATTCAAACACCTTATCCCAGCTGAAGACCTACCTGCCCTGGTTCATGCATTTGTATCCTCCCGCCTAGACCACTGCAATGCCCGGTTCATCAGATCTACAGATAAGGTTCTGCGCCCCTTACAGCTAGTACAGAATGCTGCATCCAGACTCCTAGCCAATGCCCCCCGCATCTCACACATCTCCCAGTACTGCAAACTCTTCACTGATTGCCAGTAAAATTGAGAATCCATTTTAAGATCTGCCTGCTGACATTCAAGGTTTGAAACCACATGGGACCCAAATACATAGCGGATCTATTGGAACTTTATGCCCCTCCACGCACCCTCCGCTCTGCCAACAAGATGAATCTGGTTATTCCCAGGACACACTTAACATTTGGTGCTTGGGCCTTTTCCTATGCAGCCCCTACTATATGGAACTCGCTTCTGCAATCAGTACGAGAGGCTCCTTCTCTGGACAGCTTTAAAAAAAGGCTAAAAACTCACCTCTTTTCCCGAGCCTTTGAGACTGCATAATGCAGGGTCACAGCGCTTTGAGTCCACAGGGAGAAAAGCACTATAAAAATATTGTTATTGTTGTTATTATTCTCTTCTGCAGTTACCGCCAATCAGGTCACCATCACCAAGAAGCACTGCAATGGGAGCCCCGGCAAATGCATAGTAAGCATTTCTGCCATGGGGACGTGAGCCTCACGTCTGCAGCGGCAGCTGCTACAACCGCAGGTATGTGCTAGTCACGTCCCTGCAGTTTGGGAGGCTGTGCGGGCGATCGTGTGGACAGATGATCGCGATGTTGCCGGCAACAGGGGGGATTTGCTGTGCCAATCCGTACATGTTCACCAAGAATGAACACTGTTTTAGTTCCTATTGAACATGAAACAGACTTAAGGGAGTCCTCATGTCCAGTAAGCCCCAGCAGTTATTGTTTTGCATAGGCATACATTCATATTGTAGATCTGTCCAGATCTGTTGCGAGTGGAAACCAAGCCTTAAACATCAGGTATGAAATTGAGTTTATCTCTAGTTGGGACCTAGTCAGACTATAACGTAATCCTCCCGTTTAAGGAATTACAAACTCTTTCCTGGCAGAGAAAAGCTTCTGAGTGCAGGGTAGAGTTAAAGTGGATCCGAGATGAACTTTTACTCCTTGCATAATTGTGTTCCTTACATATAGTTTATAGGGCATTCCTCAAGCCAAATACTTGTTTTGTTTTGTTTTAATACCCTAATTTCCTATAAACTAAACAAACCACACCCACAGCTTCTCCAGAGTGCCTTGGCGCTTGCAAGGGATTGTGGGATTTCAGTCTGGGCAGGTGAAAAAGGTGTTACTAGCTATAGATTTCAGAGGCAGAGTTTTCACAATCTGAGAGCTGCAGTGCAGATACAGATCAGTTGCCTGTGTAATGGAGGAGATAAGGGTGGAGTTTTCACAGAATATGCAGATTAGCATGCCTAGATACAGATAAGCTTGCCTGTGTGTGTAATTGTGTAATAGTGACAAGCAGAAAACATGTCTGCTCCCATTGTATCACAGGAAAAAATATTAATATACTGTTGAAGCTGTTAGAAGATAGATTTGCTGTGTAAACTATCTAAACTTTAGATAAGATATAAGATATAAAAAAGTCACTTGTTATATTTAGTTTTTCATCTCGGATCCGCTTTAAAAAAAAAAAAAAAAGCTCAACAGTTCATATATTTTAGCTCCTGGGACACTGAAAGACTGTATCAGTTGTATGAGATAATATTAAAGGAATACTATCGATACCCAAGTGTTCTAAAATGACAGTGTGCAAATAATGTATAAGTAGCTGTGTAAACATTTTCCTACTTTTCATGTTAAATATCAGAGGCAAAAGCTGTAATTTATTGAGGGTAGGATTTATCTATATTGGGACAAATCAATTGCAGAAGGGGTGTCTGCTTTAATGCACAGCCAGAGTTGCATATCAGACTACAGAAAGCAAATCTCAAACCTATCAAACTCTGAAAGCAAAAACAGTATGAAAAAGCTGTGACAATTAGTTACATTTCCTCTGCTCTCTTCAGACACTTCAGTCAGAAACAGAGCTCCCAACAGCTGCAGCTCCTGTGTCCTGTCTCTCTCTGTCACACACAGAGCTACACATAGAGTTAACTGATGAAGTGTGAGGGGAATTTCCCCTCTCCTCATGGCTCAGTCAACCGTCAGTTTTGGCGTCAGTAAAGTTTGAATGTATATTGATAACAGTAAACAAAGAAGTTGCTACTAAAATGTATACACCAGTACTTAGCAGCACTTCCCAAACAATTCCTGTGTCAATTGAAAAAAATATGTGAATCAATAGTATTCCTTTAAACATACTTTGTTCAGCTGATACACAGAAAATAAAACTGGGATTTTCTTTTGATTTTATAATGCATATGTCAGTTAAGTTGCATTTTTCAGCAATGCACAATGTTTTTTTTTTTTTTTTTTTTTTTTGCTTGCACTAAACACATGTACTTCATGCAATAACTGCACTGGAAGTTTCTGCCAGGCAGCATCCAGTAGCTCCTTATTGTCAGCACACAGCAGATCATGTGACCTAGCCCACCTTCTCCTGCTGCAGCTTCTACCTACTCATTGTGTAGTTACTTGCTCAAAAATGTAAGAAAATAACACAGTATTCTTGTAATACTTATTTAAAGCCTTGTTTTAAAATACTGGCACGGGACTTACAATGTTTACACCAAGAATCTCCTCCCCACAAGTGTGCCCAATGGCTTCCATGTTTCAGCACTGTGATTTTTAAGTGCGGACACCCAGCAGTGCCCTCCTCTTGGGTGAGTACAATTAGTACACACCCACTCACTTCCACCAACCGTTATTGTTCCAAGCCCAATTCCATCCCAAATAAGTTTAGAGGGTAGAAAAGCATTAGAACTATTGTCCGTAGGTTATTGTCGGGCATAGCAATATCCATAACTGTCATAACCACTGCCAGGAAGGGACTGGTTTTGTCATTAACTTGCTTTATTTGTTGAATTCATCCCAGCCTAGCAGTACCTGATCCAGGGCCGGATTTACCATAAGGCACTGTAGGCACGTGACTACAGGCACCTGATGATGGAAAGGCGGCTCAATCCCCGAGTGCCTGTCTCCCTCCTATTATGCAGAGTCCTGATGAGAATGTAAATGAGAGATTACTCACCCTGCTCTCTGCATTACACTGCAGAGCTCTCCCTTTAGTCAGGGGCGCTTCTAGCTACTTAATACAGAGGTTCCTCTAGCTATCTAATACTCGGGGGCACATCTAACTAATTAATATTGAGGTCTGAGGGTATCTCTGGCTACCTAGTACTAAGGGGTATCTGTAGCTACCTATGACAGCCAAGGGAAGTAAGGGAGGAGTGACAGCTGGGCAGCCAACACACTTGAGGTTCAGCAGGGATTTGTAGGTTCATGGAGGGTGAAGTCTAGGGTGCCAGGACATCTGTGCCTATAGGCTCCTGTGATTTAAATCTGGGCTTGACCTGATTGGAGGAAAACACTTTGGCAGGGGTATCAGCTTAAGCAAATTACTGCAGTTTTATCCCTACCTTTTTATTTCATATTTTAAGCAAACAGCAACAGAAGTGCTTTGATTATAAGAAAAAAAAAATTCTGAAAGTGAGTTAGTGTGCAAAGGATTATAAATACTTATATGGAGATTTCCTGTTCTTTGTGCTCCATTCATACCCACAGCCTTCAAACAAAAAAGGTTTTGGGTGAAGTTCAGCTTTAAACACGACAAAAACCCCAAAGAGGCCATTGTCCCTTTAACTTTCCGAAACTTTATTCACCTTCTGAAATGTTACCACTGGTGATGACATCTTTAGTTGTGCCTGGTGATCTGTACGGAATGTTCTTTAGGGCCAGTCCACACTTGTCCGGTTCCAGATCGGATCCGAATCAAACTAATCCGGTTTTCTGAAAAATTGATCCGTTTGACACGGATCTGATCAGGATGGTAGGGCACATTCCACGTCCGCACGTCGATCGGGTCGGTACGTACGCGTCGGCTGCTCACCTGTCTCACTGCCACCGCTTGTCCCGTTGCTCAGTCCCTTCCACAGCCTAGAGGCCAGCAGAAGCGTGGCTCTCCATAGGCTGCAACAGGCCAATTCTGCCTAGCAACCGGGACAACATGAACCAATGAGAATTCTCTCTGTTGCTGAGGATTCCCATTGGTCTATTGCAGCCCAATGGGGAATCCCCATGCTTCTGTCGGCCTCCGGGCTCTTCAGAATGGACCAATCGGCGGTGATGGACGGCGGGATGCGTATGACGTCACAAAGGCAATGGGATGCGACGACTAGCCTAGTGAGAGCAGACATAGGCTTGCATTGGACACTTTTTCCTGTCCAGTCTGGAAAAAGTGTCAAATCCGGACTCTCCGCAATGTTTTTGTTTCGTGCAACATGTGTGAGATCCATGTTTCTGCACGAGTAGGAGCGGGTCCTATTTTTAACATAGGATCCGCTTCCAGCTTTTCTGCAGAACTTTAAAAACGTATCCCACAGAAATGAATGAAGAATCGATCGGCCAGTAAATCTGCCGAAAAAAACGAATTGTGTATTCCCAGTGTTAAGCTGAGTACACACGTACGATAACGATCGTTCGAAAACGAACGATAACGACGATCGGACCGATAATCGTGTGCTCCAAATTTTCCAACGATCGTTTTTTTGGATGAGAACGACCGTTATCGTTCAATCCGACCGATCCAACCCGGCGGATTTTTTCGAAAGATAATCGTTCAATCGTTGCAGTGTGTACAAAGATCGTCCGATAATGATTATCTGTGGAGTAGTACGCATGTTCTTATTGCCTGTCATAACGTCACTCCCGTTTGCGCACGCATTTTTTTTTTATCGCTCGTCGTTCAGTACTTTATACTTATATCGTTCACGTGTGTACACAATCGTTCATTACGAACGATCTTTTCGGTCTAATTTGAATATCGTGTAAACGTCACAAATCGTTCGTAACGAACGATCTTTATCGGACGTGTATACAAACCTTTAGGGTGTGTATGAGATATCATAGACTATGAAAGCATTTTGCAGGAACTGTTGTTTTACATGTGTACAGCATCATAGTCACCTAGACTGTGTAGTTATGATCTCCTACTACATGGAAGGTGGTAAAATTGGTCTGTGAGGTTTCCTTTTCCAGAGAATTTTATCTCATGTGTGTACCTAGCTTAACATGGAGGTGATAATTGGGCAATCAAAATTGCATGTATGTACGCACCCTTGCTTCTCAGGTTCAGTCCTGCCCGACGGTGCCTAGATATTGCTGTGACTTATGTAACGCTATCTGTGTCCTGCTGACTGAATAAGCTGCTGGCATAACCCCTGGCAGCCATCACCTCTACCTCCCTCTGTTTGGAAGCTTGTTTCTGCACGTTAATTTTCTGTTACATAGTTTCTCTTCTCTGGGGAAGAATCATAATTAACAAGATGAACCGTGGAAATTGCTCAAAGCTCACCGGGGACCGATACACCTCAGGCACCACCAAGCTGACGTTGTTGTGAGTTATTTTAGTTTCCGCATATTTAAATTATAGACCAGGAATGCGGCTGAGTCACCGCGAAGGCTCAGTTTTGTTTTGTAACATCTCCCCTCCACTCTCCCGGCCAACGCAGCTGCCCGCCAAGCGACCCGACCGATACGGGACAAACAAAGGAGACCAGGCTTTATTTTATTAGGCAAACCTGTTCATCTCGTCAGGACATGTTTCACTTCCCAAATAATATCTATCACTGCTGAAAATAAGCTAATTGGCGATGAACGCAGCGTAAAGTCGAGCTTGTCATTCTTTCGGGTCTGAGCCAATCGGTGATCTCATTTCTAGAGGCCACATGAGCAATGTAAACGGATCATAGGATGGTAAGAAGGGCTGAATGAAAAGGTTACCTGCAGGTGTAAAATCTCTGTAGTTCCAGAGATTGGTGCAGATGGAATAAGCTAAAGTTAGCGAGAGGAAATGGGATTCCCTATTCGTCTGTCAAGCCTGACATTCTTAGCGCCAGTACTAATTTGTATAGCGTTCTCCTGGGTGTAACTCTGAAGTAAGAATTTACCCCGTCATGCAGTTTGTTCTGAAATAATTCGTTATTTTACTGTTTGGTTATGTATTTTATCATTTGAGTAAGCCTCAGCATGCCAAGGATCAGCTGAACTGCTGAACCCGCCCGCATTGTACCTACCAGTGCCAAACAAAGCTGTGGAGTGCAGAAAAGGATTAAGATGAAATTGAGCCCCAAGCAAGATAGCAGTTTTTGCCCACTGCTGATGATCACCTGGCTTTTTAGTAAGATTTGGTGGGGGCAAGCATCAACCAGGCCCCTAGACAACTGCCTAGGTTTGCCTTGTGGATGATCTGGGTCTGGTGGGGTGACTTATTCTATGCTACTCCTCCCTCCACCACCTAATACCTACAAAATATTCAAAGTACAGTGGCTGAAGTCCTACATTTTAATAGTTTTTTTTGTTAAAGAGACTCTGAAGCCAATCTAAAATCTGCTTTTTACCTTCTATCTATGTTAAGAAGTATCAGTAGACCTAAAACGCTGCATTCCCGCGGCAGAATGAGGGGTTTAGACCCCCCAAATCCTAGGGGCAAGTTTTAAGGCAGCGCTTCCTTGTAGAGGCAGAGCTTAGCGCTGTAACTCTGCCTCTACTGTAGTCAATCTGTGCTGATCGCCGCCTCTCCCCGCCCCTTTCAGTCTCTTCTGCACAGAGAATGACAGGGAGAGGCGGAGATCCGCAGGCAGATTGACGTCAGTAGAGGCAGAGCTACTGCACTAAGCTCTGCCTCCCAAGGCAGCAAAATCCACGACCAGGAAAGTCGTGGATGTTTGCCACGGGGTTTGGGGGGGTCTAAACCCCTCGTTCTGCCGCAGGAAGGCTGCGTTTTATGTGTACTGATACTTCTTAACACAGAAGATAAAAAGTAGATTTTAGCTTGGCTTCAGACTCTCTTAAAGTAATGCTTTTATAAAAGTGAGCATCTATTCAATGAAAAGTCTAGTGAGTGGGATCCTTCAATTTAGTGGGATTTAGTTAACGAATGTCAGAAAATGGTAAGGGCCCGTTCAGATCAGAAATGCGGATGGCCATGCATGCGGAACGCGTGCGGACCGCAACGCGTACGAACGCATGGCCATCCGCGTGTGTGTGCGTTGCGTGGCTGATCCCATCACTGAAAAGTGAATGGGACAGCCACGCGTTTTTGCAAAATCTGCGTGCAGCATGCGTTCCCGGACCGCACAGGTCCGGAACGCATGCAGTGTGAACATCAGACATTGCACTCTATGCAATGTCTGATGTCGTGCGTTTTGGCCACCTGCACGCGTTTCCAAAACGCGGCTGGAAACGCGTGCAGTGTGAACGGGCCCTAATTAGATCTGTATTTTACGTCAGTTAAAGTCTGTTTACTTCATGCAGGGGCAGTAAAGCTTTTTTCTTACCTGCCTCTAGATTTAGTTGCCAGTCACAGCAGCAGGTAGGGCTCAGGGAAGGGGAGGGGGGGTAGGTTACATTCATTTGTAATATTTCATATAGACAACAGGGAACAAATGGTGGCACATCCTAAGATCAGATTGCATCTGAATGACTACCAACAGAGGCGCGCAGGGCCCCAGAGGCAACATACCTTGTATTTAAAACAGATGCTACAATTATGCTCTATAGCCCTAATGTCTAATACACAGGTGTTGAACTCCACTCCTCGAGCTCCTTACACATTTTTGGCACAGCTCAAACTAATTGATGAGACTTAATCGGGAACGGTGTAGTTCATTAGGAAGAACACATTTCTTTATTTCTCAGTCCATCCTAAACAGTGGCATGGATTTGGCCTCCGAGGACTGGAGTCCAACACCTGTGCTCTAATAAAAAATTGAAAACAAAAATATCAAATGAGAGCAGCTAGCCATAAGGTACTGGAAACTCACATTTTGTTTTTGTTTTTTTATGCTGGGAATACACGGGTCGTTTTTGAGCCATTTAGATGGCTCGATAGATAATTTTCGCCATGTCCGATATCCTGGTTGATCGTTTCGCTGCTCGATTTGTGATAGCAGTGAATGGAAAAAGATAAGGAAAACGAGGGGAAGATAAGAGAATCGACTGCAGAATCGAGCGGCAAAACACGAGCCGTGTATGCCCAGCATTAGACAGCGGGGAGAGGTGGCAGCGCTTCCGAAAGCAGGCTGCATCTGAATGAATAACAGCATAGGTGTACAGAGCCTAATTATAGGCCAGGGTACACATCTTGCATTCAAACAGATGCACCAATTAACATTTTTGCAGGAAGTTAGCTTCCAAAACAGTTTGCATGCAAAGTATTCTGTATTTAGTGCATCTGTTCTGAATGCAAGATGTGTCTATAATTAGGCTCTGCACACCTATGCTGGTAATATTTAATATGTTTCTAACTGAATAAAGAAAACAGTAGGTGTATATGCTAAACATGAGTAAGAGGTTAAAAAGACGATTCCCCTCAATGCTCTGCACTGGGCCTCATCCAGTAGGAGCAGTCTGTAGGCATACCGGAGTAGTGTGGGCTGGGGTGCCCCCTTAGCTTCCTGGGCCTCGGGACAGTTTCATCTTCCGCTGATTGGTTGGCTAAAAATAGCCATTGCAGCGAGAAAGAGATTAATTTCCTTGCAGCATATCCACTGTGTGTAGCAGGAACAGCAATTTCCAAGAAGATTTATCTTCTGTTTTCCCCGGTGTTACGGTTGTAATAAAATGCTTTGTAATAACGTTCTGTATTACAGCCCGTTGGGGGAAACTTCTCTGCGCTATGCTTGCGGGCACTTAATATTGTGCTGGAGATGTGAGCTCAGGGGGACCAATCATCCCTCAGCCAAGAGAATCTTATTACATAGATACCGTCCACAGGCATGCCAACCTGCCTTCTGCTATATGAGACCTCTCTGGTCTAAACAAACACTGCTCTATAGTCTTATGCAGGAGAACAGAGGCGCCAAAAGGATAAAAGGAAGCTAAATGAGCTTAAAAACCAAATTCTTGGTAAATAGAGAAGGTAGTGGTGGACTTACCTCCTCCAAGTAGACACACAACGACTGTAGTAAACACAGTCAATATATTTTATTTATGAACTCCACATATGCAATGCGTTTCGCAGGTTTGATCCCGCTTCATCAGGCAATAACAACGGAGCAATAGCATATGTGGTCAGTACAAGAGCCTGGCTCTTCTACTGACCACATATGCTATTGCTCCGTTGTTATTGTTATAGTTCATAAATAAAATATATTGACTGTGTTTACTACAGTCGTTGTGTGTCTACTTGGAGGAGGTAAGTCCACCACTACCTCCTCTATTTACCAAGAATTTGGTTTTTAAGCTCATTTAGCTTCCTTTTATCCTTTTGGCGCCTCTGTTCTCCTGCATAATATTGAGTCCACCCAGGGTGGAGGGTTGAACCCCCTTTTTCTCATCTACAAAGAGCGACTTCTTATTCCTGAGTGGGGTCAGGAAAATCTCCCCACCTGCCTTTACAGTGGTTGCCTAATGGTAACCCTGGTTTGTGAGTATTAATATTTACTCTATCTAGTAACCATTTACCAGTACATATTACACTATTGGGGCTCTTGGTGTTCCTTGTTTTTACTGCTCTATAGTCATACAGCAGAGCTCCTTTCACACGCTCAACAGTGGTCTTTTATGCTTTCACATTTGTTGTGAAACAAGTTGAAAACACCTAAAAAAAAAGTCTCTTGCTATTGTTCAAAGAGCAGATAAGACTGATAAGAAGTCAATCCAACTGTTGTATGGGGTTTCCAAAGCCACCTCTGACTTGAGCACTTTTTTATATAGTTGTGTTGCCTTCACTCCTGAGGGCTCGTTTCCACTATAGCGAATCCGCATGCGGGCACTGCATGCGGATTCGCATAGTCAATGTAAGTGGATGGGGCTGTTTCCACTTGTGCGGCGGCGGGAGCGTTTTTCGGTGCGGCAAAAATCTGCACGGCAGAGCCGTCAGATTTCGCGTGCGGGAGGAATGCGAGCGAATCGTCGCTAATGCATTTAATAGGGAAATCGCATGCGGCTTTGTCTTGCGGATTTCCCCGCGATTTCGCGTGCGATTTCGCATGGTTTGCTATGGAGCTTTACTCAGGCAGTGACATGGTTAAATTCGCCTGGCTCCTTGCCATGCGAAATCGCATGCGAAATCGCGGCTAAATCCGCATGCGGAAATGCAGCTGCATGCGATTTCTTCTGTGGTGGAATCCAGGCGATTCCGCACCGCAACAGTGGAAACGAGCCCTAAAGGACAACTGTAGCGAGAGGTTGCCTGGCTGTCCTGCTGATCCTCTGCTTCTAATACTTTTAGCCACACACCCTGAACAAGCATGCGGCAGATCGGGTGTTTCTGACAATATTGTCAGATCTGACAAGATTAGCTGCATGCTTGTTTCTGGTGTGATTCCAATACTACTGCAGCTAAATAGATCAGCAGGGCTGCCAGGAAACTGGTATTGTTTAAAAGGAAATAAATATGGCAGACTCCACATACCTCTCACTACAGTTGTCCTTTAAAGGGAATCTAAGGTGAGTCTCCCTGCCGCAGCTCACTCGCTCTGACGTCTCTATAACGGCAGAGCAATGTGTGCCGGTCAGGAGCCGCTTTCATTGGCTCCTGACCATGTCTATTAACGTAAGCAACTCCCATTGGCTTGCATTGAAAGACAGGGTCAGGAACCAGTGAAAGCGGCTGCTGACCGGCTCACAGGAACTCTGCCTTCATAGAGACAGCAGAGTGGGTGGCCCAGAATCCTGACGTTCGGCGGTGACGGCGATTGCGGCGGGTATGTTCAGGATTCGTCGCTATTCCGACGTTTCTTGTACCAGCGGTCTCTGGTCCTTAAGGGGGCAGAGACTGCTGGTACTTAGAAGAAATCTTTTAAAAATTGAAAATGCATACAAATAAGAAGTACATGTCTTCCAGAATAAAATTAGCCATACATTATTTTTCTCTTATGTTGCTGTCACTTACAGTAGGTAGTAGAAATCTGACATTACTGACAGGTCTTGGGTTAGACCATCTCTTAATGGGGGATTCTCAGCATGGCCTTTAGTATTTAAAAAGACATTCCCTGAAATAGATTTAAACACAGATGCTGGCCACAGCCTCCTTGCTCGCTGCACACTTTTGTGGCAGTTGGACGGAGCAACTGCCATTTACTAAGTGCTTTTAAAAATAAAGAAAACCCTGAGAACCCCCCCCCATGAGAAGATGGGCTAGTTCAAAATATTTGTAAGATTTTCGCGACAGAGGTCCTTTAAGTGGTTAATGAACAATCATCTACAGATCAGATCCACCAGGATGACTCTGAATGATTGAGAGATAAATATCCTTTGTCTGTATCTTTTGAGGTCTTTTGTATACTTTTTTTTTTTTTTAACAAAGATCTACTCTGATATTTCATTTTCCATGAAATATTAAATCTCATGTGTGTACCCAGCTTAAAGCTGTGTACCTACGTCACAATTTTCCCGACGATCCTCGACGACACAGCACAAAGTACCGTCATTGCTTGACTCAGTGGCGTACCTAGGGCATTTGACACCCGATGCTGGGTATTAAGACACCCCCCCCCTCCAGACCCCCCACCTCCTACACCTGGGTCCCCGCCTTCTGGCCCTCCCCCCCCCCTCCTAATTAGCAGCAGCTTAGACGCGGGCAGGAGTGGGCAGAGAGGACTTTACTCACCTGCTTCCTGGCGATGGCGCACAGCGTAATTCTCACGTCACACTGGTCTCTGACTTCTCTGCCGCTCACTGTGCTTCTGCTAATCAGGAAGCACAGTGAGCGGTGGAGAAGGCGGAGACCAGTGTCACGTGACGATGACGCTTTGCGCCTGGAACGCAGGAAGCAGGTGAGTAAGTCCTCTCCGCCCACTCCTGCCCGCTTGGCTAAGCTGCTGCTAATTAGGATGGGGGAAGCGCCAGAAGGAGGGGACCCAGGTGAGGGAGGTGGGGAGTCTGGCCCCCCTCCCCGCCGCTGTCCCCGCTACCCCTCATTTCTGTGTTGCTTCCCCCTCCTGCACAGGCCTCTGTGGGAGGCCTTGGTGACACCCCCTGGGACGTCGACACCTGGAGCGCCCCGCCCCTTGCAGCCCTATGGTAGGAACGCCACTGGCTTGACGTCCGCTTGCAGGAAGATGAATCGCTGGACGTGATGGATCTGTTGCTGGATCCATCTTCCTGGGTTGTTGCAGTGAGTATGAGGTTTTAGTGTATTGCACTCACAGATCGAGAGGGCGTGCCAGATATGTTCTAGGGCGGGATTCAACATGTATTCCAAAGCACAGTCAGGCTGGGCGCCCACTATAGTGCTTTCAGTAGCGCTTTTGCTTTCTAGGAGTCCTGGTGATTCCTAAAAGCGATTCACTACTGAAAGGATATGGGAGTGAGCCCACCGCAGCATTTTATGCTTGCAGCATTTTTGCGATTTTTCCCTGGAGCGAATACCTTCATGCCAATTAGGAAAAAATCGCAACCGCTCCTGAATTGTGTAAAAATGTGTTTTTTCATCGGGCACTAATGGGATAGTGCTAAAATAAAGATTGCATTAATGGAGAGCTTCCTATGATGGGGCCACTATAATAAAATAGGAACTTCCATAATGGGAGCAACATTGTAACAAGGTGCTAGAAAACGGAGGCGGTACTTGTCATGAGAGACCACGCCCACTTTAGGCCAGCCTAGCTGTTTATTAGAGGCGCTAGAAAGCCGTGGTGGTACTTGTCAGGAGAGGCCACGCCCACTTTAGGCCAGCCTGTATATTGGTGTATTATAATAATACCTTATTGCTGGTGCTATTTCAGACAGATTTTTTCTCTCTCTCTATTGGCACATATGAGTAGTCTGAGCTTTTTAATAAAATATAGAGCAATGTTCTTAACATTATTACAGCATGATCTAATTTATTAAAGATGGGGTTCGGCAAGTACTTTCTATTGTTGGTAACATAGTCTCAGATACCCTGTGATCCATAGATTTGTTAAAGGCTCGTACCTACTAGGTGACTTTTGCAACTATTTTTCTGACTGGTGATTTTTTTTGCCTTGCATTGTGGGTACAGGCCAGCGATTGCACAATTGACATTTGGCGACACACGATAACGACCATCACGGCGGATCGGATCTTTAAGATCCCCAACGACTCCTACACAAAGTACCACGATCGCTTGAACTCTGGTTTGCGCCCATCATGTGCTGTCGCATGTACCTGCCGGCAGCATCTTCCTTTGTCATGAGGTGAATATTTAGCTTAAAGAGAACCAGAGGCCGATATATGAAACCTTAATAAGACACAGAGGCATGTCCTGTATACAATGACATGCCTCTGTGTCATTCTGGACCGCCCCTCCCCCTTCCCCCCGAAAAATACTGTCAGGCTAGCGACAAGCAGATTGTTGCTATCCTGCTATTTACCTGCTCTTGTCAATTAGCTTGCAGGGGCGTAGCAATAGGGGGTGCAGAGGTAGCGACCGCACCGGGGCCCTTGGGCCAGAGGGGCCCCGAAGGGTCCACCCTCTATCACAGTATTAGCTCTCTATTGGTCCTGTGCTGGTAATAATCACTTCTATAGATGCTTTGAATAGTGGTAATCATTAACAAGCTGTTCCCCATTCCCTTCTTACACCTCTGACACTGTGGTTGTCCTTGGCAAGTTTGGGTGCGCTGTATCAATTGCTATGTATAAAGTTCTTGGGGGGGCCCTAATGTAAAACCTGCACCAGGGCCCACAGTTTCTTAGCCACGCCACTGTTAGCTTGCTAGCTTCCTCCAATAGGAAGTGCTTTCTGGGTTGCGGCTTAGCTTCCGATAGGAGATAGTTAGCAGAGGCGGGGAGCGGCGGGTGAGGAGCCACGCTATGTAGGACAAACTGATTGACGAGAGCGGGTAAATAGCAGTATAGCGATAATCTAGCGACAGATAAAACATTCCAGTTTTATTTTCATTTACTTTTAAATATTTCTTTTTGATGGTTTACAAAAAGAACAAAACAAAAGCAACAATCATCATGTCCCTCCCACTCACTCCATGTGAAACATTGCCACCCTAAACCACAGCCTGTGTTGTCTTTCCTCAATCCCGGTGTAATGTCTGATTGCGCTGCCCGGAAGCTCCCTTCCACACTGAGTAGCACGCATGCTCAGTTAATGATGCTGCTGGAGGTAAAATACTAAATATATCCGCTTCCACACCTCTTACACTCCCCAAATTTTCAGGATAGTAAGGGAACCCCCCGAACCGCTATGCCAGATTGCAGCCCCCGAGACCTGCTGGTTCAGGAGATAGGTTTCTGTAATCTATCTCGGGAACCAGCAGGGCTAGGGGGCTGCAATTTGGCATAGAGGTAGTTCGGGGGGTTCCCTCCCTACCCTGAAAATATGGGGAGTGTAAGAGTTGTGGGAGCGGAGATATTTAGTATTTTACCACCAGCAGCATCATTCAATAGGAAATGTGGCCGCACAGTCTCCTACTGTGCATGCGAGGCAGCGCAAATCAACAGGCAGCGTAATCAGATACAACACGGGCCCTGGTTGTGGTGAGAATCACAGCCGAGGCTGAAATCCATTCCCAGTCACCTTTGTATATATACAATCTGATGGCTTAATACTCAGAGGCCCATATCCTGTTAAGTTTTCTTCAAGTAGAAATTTTTGAATCTCATCAACATACTTTTACAGCTCCCACCAAGCAAGAAATCACTCAAAATTAGTGTGATATGACCCTTAAACCTACTAGGTACGTGGTAATTGATGCTACCTGATCTTACTACTTGGTTAGACTTGGAGCACACTTAGCAGAATTGCATGCATTTTTCAGGAGTGCTCTACTGAAAAAACGCATGCAATTCTGCTAAGTGTTCTCCCAGCCTCAGGGTTGAGTTCTCTAGAGAGCAGGAGTCCCTGTCACTCGTTAAGTTATCCAAGGCAAAACTACCTAAAGTAAGCAAGCACAGAGGTTGTTCATGCTGCATCCACATACTTCTGTGTTTTCCCTTCCTCTCCTTGTTTAGTTTTTGCTCTTTATGCTGCAGTATGGAGCAACTATACATACAGTAAGGACCCTTGAGTTTTTACACTATTATAATAGTGAAGATCGAGGTGGCCCGTGAGGACGGCAAGGGAGTGTATGGCCTGAAAAGGGCTGGAGGAAGCCTCAGGTATGAATACTTTTTTTTGTCCCCCCTTAATCTCAGGTGCAGTCCATGAACAAGATAACCGCACTCCAGGATCTGGTTGGGTGCTGGTGCTGGGCTCCCAGGCTGCTCAGAATATATACGTAGAATCCGACGATCGTTTCTGGGCCTGCGAGAGGTCCCATGTTTTCTTCTGCCTATGCCTTGACAAAGGGGACCTCTTGCAGGCCCAGAAACGATCGTCGGCAAAAACGGTCAGATCACAGATTGCATGTGTGTGTGGTGGAACAATAAAAATTCAAACAACATTCCAGCAAGCCTGTGTGCGGACTCCTCTTTCTACGTACTTAATCTCGGGTACACATTAAGGGTTCATTCACATCTAGAGCGTTTTCGGCCTTTTTTTCAAGCGCAAATGATTTATAAAATCTCCCTCAAAACGCTAGTGCAATGATTCCCTATGAGTGGTTCGTTTCTGATCCACTCAGCAAAGTGGTGCCTGTACCATTTTTGAGGCGGTTTGCCTCAATGGAAGGTATAGGAAAATTGCAAAATGTTTGAAAAAGCGCTTTGCATAGCGATTTCCCCAGCACTTTCATGAATAAATACATTGTGGCTCCCTCCTCCACAGTCTACCGACTGCGGGCCCTTCGACAACCCTGGCTTAACGAGGAGATCAAACTACTGAAATGCCTCTCCCAGATAACTGAACGTCGCTGGCGCAAAAATAACTTGCCTGAGCATTTTCAAAGCTACATTTTCAAAGCTTTGCACACACTCAGACAGGCCCTCACAGCAGCCAAACATTCATACTTCTCCTCACTAATCTCACCACACTCACACAACCCTAAACTACTCTTTGCTACATTCAACTCCCTCCTCCGGCCCCCACCTCCACCTCTCACTCCCTGCATCTCAGCCGAGGACTTTGTCTCTTTCTTTAGTGATAAAATCACCAACATCTGAAAAAACTTTAACCAGCAGCCTCCTCTTTCCTTACATACTCCAAACCTTACAGCCTCCCTGACAACATTCTCCCCACTAACTGAACTTGCTGTCTCCTCTCTTATCTCTAAATCACATCCCACTACATGCTTCCTTGACCCCATGCCCTCTCACCTCATTACTCACATATCCTCTACCATCTCACCTGCCTTAACCACCCTCTTCAACCTTTCGCTCACCAGAGGAATAGTTCCATCCTCCTTCAAACAAGCCCTTATAACGCCCATACTGAAAAAAACCTTCTCTTGACCCCTCTTCCCTGCCCAACTACCGACCCATTTCTCTCCTCCCCTTCTCTTCTAAACTACTTGAGCGCCACGTCTACACTGACTTAGTCTGTCACCTCACTGCCAATTCTCTGTTTGACGACCTCCAATCTGGATTCCGCCCCAGCCACTCAACCAATACTGCCCTACTTAAAGTAACCAATGACCTGGTGACTGCTAAATCTAAAGGCATCTACTCTATTCTTATCCTCCTAGACCTCTCTTCCGCTTTTGACACTGTGGACCACCCCCTACTTCTCCAAATCCTCTCATCCATGGGCATTCAGGGTCTTGCCCTCTCCTGGCTTTCCTCCTACTTCTCAGATAAAACCTTCAGAGTTACCTACTCCAACACCACCTCCTCTCCACGTCCCCTCACTGGAGTTCCCCAAGGCTCAGTCCTCGGACCTCTCCTTTTCTCTATCTACACATATGGTCTCGGTAAGCTCATCAGCTCCTGTAGTCAGAGAGGAAGCTGGCCTTCACATGTGGCTGGTGATCCCATCACTAATCTGCTGAGAGCGGGTGAGTGATGCAGTGACGCTGCAGAACATACCCGGAATCCTGGGGATCAGATGCAGCGGGCCAGCAGGGATTGGAAGTTCTTCACAATGTATTGCTTCATGCGGCAGAAAGTCTAGAACCAGCCCTGCCTTTAGTACAGGGCAACTATTGCAGGATCCCTGCTAATCTCCGCCCACCACTCTTGACACCTTTCAGCATTACGCGGTCCTGGGGCTGCCGTCTTACCGACGCCTATGGGTGTTAGGCAGTCAGGAGGAGGTTAATATCATTTATGTGGTTTGAAATACCATTGAAGGTAGTTCTATGATAACTCTGAGAATAAAGCTAAGATTTGGGATTCCCGTGATTGGCCATTTGGCGTTAGCACACTTTGCACCCCCCCGGCCCTCCTCTTTGCGGTGTCTTCCAGTAACACACTGCAAGTAGTAATGATATCTGTAGAGGTTTGCTGTGTGGGCTCTTGCTGAGTAAATTCAGGATGGTGACTATACGACGGGCGGGAGAAGTCCCTCTGTGATCTGCCATCTCTCTGCGTTCAGCGAGGAGGCGTTTGTGGTTTCTCTTCATTATAATCTGTGTGTCACCAGAAAGACGCCCACAGTGCAGTGTGAGGGTAAAAAACACACATATATCTCCCTTCCGTTTGTGAGTAAGCAAATAAAACAACTCTGGTTTTGTGTCATTACTACAGAGAAGCCCTGAGCAAGACATTGTGTGGGGGGGAAAAGCACAATAAATATTAGTATAGTGTTCTAAAGCTTCAACCTCTTCCGAAGCACCAAATAATATAAATGAATTACGTGGACAAGCTATTCTGAATTCATACTACAATGTTAAAGGACCACTAAATAATAACTGTAAAAACATACAAATAATAAGTATGTTTCTTCCTGAGTGACATGAACCATAAATTACTTTTCTGCTATGTAGCTGTCACTCACAGTAGTTAGTAGTATTCTGACTGAGGCCTCATTCACAGTGGGACGTTGCTGAGCTGCGTTATATCTTATGACGTAGCTTACAGCATCGCAATGCTAATCCTATGGGACGTTCACAGTGTGACGTCAGCGTTGTAATGTGTAGCGTTATTGTAACACTGCTTGCAGTGCGTTACCTCTAGACACACATCTCACCAGGTACAGGAAAACATACTTGTCATTGCCTCTATGCTTTACTGTACCTACTGTATGCGTCGGTAACGTGTGTTACCACCTTTTTTTTTTTTACATTGCGTTGTGACTTTAATGTCGCAATACAATGCAACATCCCACTGTGAATGAGGTCTGAACCCACATTGGACTATTCTCAGTATTTTATTCTGTACAAAAGCACTCCCTGGAAAGGATCTATAGAAAGATGCAGGCTGCTCCCCCTACCTGTTTGCACACTTTTCTGACAGTTCAGTAGTAGGGGTAGGTTTCTGACAGTTCGGCTGAGCCGTTGGGCTGAGTTAGGCTAGGTTTCCATTTGTGCGAATTTGGGAAGATTCCTCGGCCATGAATGCGGATGGAATTTGGCAGCCTAGAACTCTATGCAGAGCATCCAAATTCCTGGCTGGGGAAAAATCTGAGGCCCTGCAGCATAATTCTGCACTTCACAGTCCGAATCCATGCATTGCACAGCTAGAGGGATTCGGCTGCGAGACTCGTCACAGCTGTGCCGGCATCGCGTCTCGCAGGACACCTGCTGCGCACAAGTGAAAATGAAACCTAAGTGCTTCTGAATATTAAAAAAAACCCTGAGGCTGGTTTCAAATTGTAAACCAGCGTCAGCGATGTGATGCATCGCGCCTGCCCCACCGCCAAAAACAGGCCTTCAGGTAACACCGCGTTAGTACAAGGTGTTCCCTGTCTGGCATTCATCCAAGCAGGAAGTGACACGCTTGCGGTCACTTCCTGGTTTGGATATGCGGAAGTGCACGGAAGCGTATTATAAAAATACCCTTCCACGAATGGGCGTCACAACGTCGACGCAGGACACCGCAGGAGCTGCAAGGTAACAGTTCTGCGCTAGTGTTAAATTGGGCACTTCTGGTGCAGCGTACCGCAAGATCGGAAGTATGAACTTCCCCACAGGGCAATTTGCCGCACTGCGCCAGTGTGAAGGGGCCCTGAGAGTCCCCCATGATGGGCTAGTCTAAAACCTGTCAGTTCTGTCAGATTTCTACTATCTACCGTAAGGAACAGCAACAGAAGAAAAGTCTGTCTGTATGGAGAAAAGTTATTTGTAACACATTTTACTCTGGGAGAAATTACTTTTTATTTGTGTTTTCATTTATTTCAAATTTTTACATTTTTTGCGATACTGGTTCTTTAATGGGATCTGTTCACGCATAACAGATCTAAAGGTCAGCAGACTGCAAAGTCCAGACCGACACGAATGTTCCAGACAAAGACAAATAACATTTATATTGCGCTTTTCTCCTGGCGGACTCAGTGCCAGAACTGCAGTCACTGGGCTTCCATGTTGGAGGGGAAAGCAGCCAGGGAGGGGGGTTGCCCCCCCCCCCCCTCCATCACCTGGGTGCCCCATCCCTGCTCCCCTCCAGCTGCTTGCGCAAACGTTGTTAAAATGTAGTGTAGGCAGCGATGGGGGAAGCCTTCCTTCTTTGCGTTCCACCGCTCGCCGCTTGACTTCCTGCAATGTTGTCCTCTACTTTGGAGGGCGGCATTGCAGGAAGTGATTCAGTGAGCTGAGGAAGTAAAGGAGCTCGCTGCCTACATTACATTTTAACAACTTTTGCTCAAAAGGCTGGAAGGGGAGCGGGGTCGAAGGACCCAGGTGAGGGAGGGGGGCGACCCCCCCCCCCCCCCGTCCCGGCTGCTGCCCCCTCCAGCATGGCAGCCCCTCCCAGATCCGTTTCTGTGTCCAAAGATGCCTGTGTAAAGGGGGATCTGTTTTTGCATAGATTTTCACTATCCCCCCCCCTCCCCTCCCCCCCCTTCCTCTCCTTCCGTGTATCAGGGATCGATCCGTGAAAATCCTGCAAATCCGGACTATCCGTTCGAGTTTTCAACACTGATCCCGCTGAACGCATCCGGTTTTTGAGTGAAGAAGGCTGCTATTTTTGACATTGGTATCCGTGGTTCCGTTTTTGATCCGGGCCAAAAAACGGAGCCACGGATACGTTTTTAAAACAAGTTTGAACCTACTCTTAGGGAGTGTTGTCCAAGGTCTCCTACTGAATAGGTACTGGCTTCCTGCCAGGACCTGGCTGGCAGGAAGACCTGAGATTGGATCACTGATCTCCTGTGTCAGAGGCAGAGCCCTTAACCAGTACACTATATCACCCCTGCTTGTTCCAGACACGCAGATGCATTTCTCATAGAAGCCTATGATGGAACGCATCTGCCTCCGGGTTACAAACAGACCACAACAGACCATCGGAGTGGATCTGGCTGGCCATTTGAGATCTGATTCAAGTGATAATCGAGCCTCACAGGCTAACGCCTCTTATCCAAAATAGTTATCTTAGCCAAGATGGCAGCTCGCCGCTGTTGTGGTTGAAAGTCTAGCCTGTGTACAGATATCCAAAGACGTTGGCATGTCAGATGTCTTAATCAAACCAACGACAAGCAATGGATGAACTTATTAGTCTAGGTGGCCACACACCATACAATTAGAAGATTTTTAATATAATTTTTCCCAAAAAATCGAGATCTTTTCTTTGTTTTCAATCAATATGGAATTTCCCATTTTTGATTTTTGGAGATTGGACATTTTGATTTTTGGAGATTGGACATTTTGGCAATTTCAGACCAACTTCATCAAGAATTGTATGGTATGTGATGGATTGTCAATTACTTGATGTACAGTTCCAATAAATTTTTTCTGAGCTTTCAATTATTTTATTCACGATTGGGGAATAATTGAACATAGGTGTGTGGTACATTGATCAGATTTTTGAATTGTTGCAATCAGTCAGAAAAATTGATTGCTATTCATGAATTGAACAGATATTTAAAAAATTGTGTGGTGTGTGGCCACCTTAACACTTACGTCATCCACAGGAAGTTGTTTTATTGTGCAATATTGCAATGCCCTCCCTCCGCTGAACAGAACAACACCACAGCTTGGCTATCCTGAGCGACTTGCCCATATAGTGCTTTTTCCCTACAGTGTTGCAATAATAATCGGGCATCGATCGTTACAGGAGATACTGATGGACAGTATTGCACTCACATTTAGCGTGCAGTTTAACCACCCTGGCGTTTTATTAACATCGCCAGGGTGGCAGCGCAGCACTATTTTTTGCTTTTTTTTTCTTTTTTAAATCATGTAGCTAGCCTAGCACTAGCTACATGATTCCCCCCTCCCTGCGGCGTCCCTCCCTACCCTTCGATCGACGCCGGCGCATTAACCCGTCCGGAAATCCCGTTCTGAACGGGATTTCCTTTAGGGCTTCCCCCGTCGCCATGGCGACGATCGTGATGACGTCATCGACGCCATGACGTCATCCAGAGTCCCGATCCACCCCGCAGCGCTGCCTGGCACTGATTGGCCAGGCTGCGCACGGAGTATGCGGGGGGGGGGCTCCTTTCGCGTTGGGTAGCGGCGGATCGGCGGCGAGCTGCGTTGATCGAATCCCCGACGCAGCTAGCAAAGTGCTAGCTGCGTGATTTAAAAAAAAAATTAGCAAAATCGGCCCAGCGGCTCCCTACGGCGATAATGGACGAGCTGAGCTCGTCCATACCGCTAAGGAGGTTAATAACGCATGGCTTGCAGCAGTTTTTCATATGCAGTGTCTGGATTTTGCGCGTGTATGGGTTGATTGACAATCACTATAGCTCCACTTACTGCACGCTTAGCGTGCCTTATCAGAGTTAACATGCCTTATCAGAGTTAATATGCCTTATCAGAGTTAACATGCCTTATCAGAGTAGCATTGCCAGCGCTACGAACTTATGCCTGCTAATTGGCAATGATGAGAGCTCCACTCGTCCTGCCCTGAGCCACTGCGGGTCCAATCACTTTAAAGGACATTATCCCCGTACTTTGATTGGCCCAATAGGCTGCCTGTCTCAAGTGATGGGAGGGATAGTGAATCAACCACATTGTGTCTGCAGTACAGATGTATTCCTGTAAAAATGTACAACGTCACAAACGCACAGTGGCAAAAACAAAAATGCATGTGTGAAAAAAAGCATTTGTTTCTGCACAGGACAAGTGTGAATCCTGCTAGAAAACTGAAAACTTGCCTGCTAATTGACCAGTTTATACCTCTATAGCTTTGACATGCAGTTACACCTGGTTGTTTATTTCAGTGTCAGGAAAATTGGGTGCGTGCGGCTTCTGGACAAATCAGGCGCCATAAACTGTAATTAAAAAAATATTGGCAAGCCAGCGCCAAAAGGGAAATTCGGCGCTAAGCAACTCCTGATAATTATTGTTTTTTGCGGGGTTCTCTCCCTGTTTTTAAGCTGGCGACAAAGCGGAAATTCGGGCGCCACAATTTTTTTTGTGTGCGGGGGGGACGGTTAGGGTAGGAGTCAGGAAGGGTGTTGGTGCAAAGTGTGTGAGTGTGTGTGTAGGGGGAGGGGGGGGGCGGTTAATGGTTAGGTGTTGGGTAAGGGGTTTTTGCAGGGGGGGGGGGGGGGGATGGCGGTTAGGGTTAGGCGTCAGTGAGTAATATTGTGTGGGGAGGGGGGACAGTTGGGCAACAGGAAAGGGGGTTTCTGCAGGGGGTTGCGGGTAGGTTTAGGCACCACCAGGGGGGTTCTTAGGGTTAGGCACCACCAGGGGTGTCTTAGGGTTAGGCACTACCTGGGGGGGGGGGGTCTTTGGGTTAGACACCACCGCAGGGGGGGGGGGGGTTGGTTGAGGTAATGCAGGGTTCTGAGTGAGAGTGGGGTTAGGTTTAGCTATAGTAAAATATCTGTAACATTTACAGATTAACACTTTAAATAGTAGAGGATCTGTAAATTTACTGGTATTCTACTATCAGCACTGTGATTTTCCATGGTGCCTGGAATTCACGTACGCATGTATCTCTTTTCTTCCTATGCGCAGTTCATAGTATCCAGCTGTATGAGGGGGTGAAGGCGCCAGAACGGAGTGGACATTGGTGGCATAAACCAACTTTCTTGTACCCAAACAGGCTCTGTGTGCAGCAGACACAATACACAAGGTGTCCCGAGATGATCTCAGTTACGGTTGAGCTCCTGGCTTCCTGTGATAATAGGAAACCACATGAAGATTGTGGTGAATGTAGTATGTGTATCGCTCAGGAAATAACGCATACAGACGCCTATAACTGATGAACAGATGGCAGGTGGAGGAAGTGCGAGGGGATGGGGGGAGGGGGAACTGCGAGAGACTGAAGTATAATGGGTGGCTGTGTGTAATATTTCTTCAGTTAAAGGGAACCTCCTGTCTGGAAATACAATACAAGCTAGAGTTATTAAACAGGGTCTGAAGCGAATTTAAAAACTTGTTTGTACCTGTTATTTAGGTTAAGGAATATGACCAGTGTGAAAACGCTGCATTACCGCGGCAGGACGAGGTTTTAATAACACCCAAATTCTCGGGGCAAAAACCGGGGAGCACTTCCTGGTAGAGGCAGAGCTTAGTGCTGTAGCTCTGCCTTTACTCATGTCAATCCCCGCTGGTCGCCCCCTCTCCCCGCCCCTCTCCATCTTCTTTCACTGAGAGGGGCGGAGAGAGGCGGCGATCAGCTAAGCTTTGGCGCTAATGGAGGCAGAGCTACATCGGTAAGCTTTGCCTCCCCGGGCAGCAAAATCCACGACTTTGAAAGTTGTGAATTTTTGCCCCAGGATTTGGGGGTTATAAAACCCTCGTTCTGCCCCAGGAATGCGGCGTTTTAGCACTGGCCATATTCCTTAACCTAAATAACAGGTAAAAAACAGTTTTTAAATTGGCTTCAGACTCTCTTTAAAGGACCACTCCAGCCAAAAAGTAAGCAGTTAATATCTGACAGAACCAACAGGTTGTGGACTAGTCCATCTCCTCATGGGGATTCTCAGGGTTTTCTTTGATTTCAAAAGCATTTCCTGAATGGCAGTTGTTAAGTCTTAGGGCCGTGTTCACACTTGTGGGATACATTTTAAAGCTCTGCAGAAACGCAGGAAGCAGATCCTATGTTAAAAATAGGACCCACTTCCACCCGTGCAGAAACACGGATCGCACACGGATCCGTGTTGCATGGAACGAGTCCGGATTTGACACTTTTTCCCCAGACTGGACGGGAAAACGTACCCAATGCAAGCTTATGAGAATGGACACTGTCCACTCTCACTAGGCTAGTCACCGCATCCGCATTGTCCGTTTCGGCGCATCCCGTCACCGTTGTGATGTCATACTAGCGCGTCCTGCCGCTGAACCAATGAAAATTCTCCCTGTTGCTAGGCAGACTTGGCCTGTTTCAGCCTATGGAGAGCCATGCTTTTGCTGGCCTCTAGGCTGTGGAAGGGACCGAGCAGTGGCGGTGAGACAGGTGAGCGGCCGGCGCGTTCGTGCAGACGCGGAACGTGCGTCGGCAACCAGACAAGTGTGGACTAGCCCTTACTGCCAAAATAGTGTGCAAGTGAGTGAAAAAGGTTGGCTGGTATCTTTTGGCAGTTACCGTAAACTGCAATTAAGGAAATGCTTCAGAAAACAAAGGAAACCCTGAGAATCCACCATGAGGAGATGGAACAGTTCAATACATCTCAGATTTAAAAGTCGGATTTAAACTGTCAGGCCCAATAAAGATTGATTTGATAAAAAAAAAAAAAAATAACTGTCAGGCCATGTGACCACAGGGACGCATGTGGCCCTCCAATTCTTGCTGTGGGGGCTTTGAAAGGCAAAGGCTTGCTCTGTACTAATATTTACTGCTTCTAGGGGGTTGATGCATGAACGTGTGGTAATATTGCCATGCACAGACATCGCACTGCAATATTACCCTTACTAACCACACTGTGTACTGCGAGTTATGGTATCAGTGCGACCTGCGGTACTCAACTAGCGCAACTGTTGCTATTACGCACGTTGCCAACAAGTGTTACTGTTAGTAAGGTGCGTAACCTTAGCAACTGAACGGTCGCGCTGGTCGAGTACTGCACTTCATCCCAATCAGTAGCTGATACCCCCTTTCCCATGATAAATGTTTGCTTTTTCCCAAATAGGACATCTGAATAGCTGATATTGTGGTGAAATCCCTCCCACAGTGTGATGTCAGGACCATGGTCCTGACAGTTTGCTGTCTGTGAAACTTCTTGCATTGTGGGAAATAACAGCGGTTTCCAACTGCCAAGCGATCACGATCTCCTGCTGTGCATAAAACGCTCAGTAACGAACATTCCGTACAGATCACCTGGCAGAACTATAGATGTCACCACCACTGATAAATAACAGAATGTAAATCAAGGAGCGGAAAGATGGGCAAACACTGACTAAGTAATCTATAAATTAAGCAATTTTATTCATCGTTATTTTCACTACAGTTCCTCTTTAAGTGGGACTGGAAGAGGTAAACTTTAGTCTTTTAGGTCCCTCGGTGTCCTTCCGGTCCCCTCCATGGTGCCACTGTCAACCCCTTCAAAGTCTGCAACTGTCTCAGTCATGGACGTGCCTTCTCGATTATGTTTTGGCATGTTCTGTGCGTGAGCAGTTACAGGTCTTAACTGACTGGGCATGAGTAAAATGCTAGTAGGCATGTGGCTGTAACATGGACCTTGCCTGGGCTGACAACTTCACAAAAGGGATCGGGAGGACAACGAGGGACCCAACAGACTATGTGGGACTGCCCCAGGTGAGTAATAGCCAACTTTTTCAGGTTTACTTTAATAAGCAGAACTCATGTACCAATATAACGAGTGATAATAAGGACAGACCTACTATCTGTTTATTCTTTGTTACCTGTAGATTCTTTAATTCATGTTTTTTACTTTCTCATGAGAACAGGAACAGGAAGTCTGAGGCACTGTGCCTTGCATTTGCCTTCCTCATTGTAGTGAAAATGACTGTTGGTTCCTCTGAAATATTTATCCTGCTTTCAGTCATCACTTCCTGATTTTCACCTGAAACGAGAAATATGATTTATTGTGTTCATGTAGTGTATACACTGCACATTGAGTGTGCTATACTACATTCACTAATATCTGTGGGGTACAGGAACTTATGTCAGCTGTGCCAAGGTCTGGGGGCTCCACCAAAATCCAGATACTACTGAAGCCAAAGGTATTAGTAGGACTTCTAGACAACTGGTATTGGTTAAAAGAAAATAAGTATGGCCGCCTCCATATCCCTCACAGTTCAGGTATCCTTTGGACACGCTGTCACATTACTGAGGTGATATCCGCAATGTACCTCAGCATGCGTAGTGCGGGGACATCAAGCAGTGTATAGACAGCAGTGTTGCCAACCGCCCGTAAATTTACGGGCAGCCCGTAAATTTTGATGCAAATTAAGCTGCCCGTGAATTCCGTAAGGAATTCAGCAGCGTCCGTAAGGGCGGCCAATCGGCTGCCCGCTCTGTTGCAGGAGGACAGCAGCGAAGGGGAGGGAGAGCTGTGGCATGAGCGGTGGAGAAGGATCTTCCCCCCTTCCCTCACCTTAGTGCTCTCCCCCCCTCGCTAATCACTATCCCCTCCTGAACTAGTGCTGACTGAGTGGCTGGCAGCGGGTGGGACTTACCTTCCGTCTCGCTCCAAGCGCCGGAAGTTCTGCTGCTCTGGTCTGGACCAGACCAGAGTAGCGGCAAATCAACCGGCGCCTGCAACGAGACGCAGCAGGTAAGTTCCGCTCGCTGCCAGCCACTCAGTCTGCACTACTTCAGGAGGGGATAGCGATTAGCGAGGGAGGGAGAGCACTAAGGTGAGGGAACGGGGGGGATTGCCCCCCTTCTCCACCGCTGATGCCACAGCTCTCCCTCCACTGCGCTGCTGTCTTCCTACTGGGGGGGGGGGGGGGGGTCACCTGGCTACCTATTGTGGGCACATATAACCCTGACTACATATACTGGGGACATATACACCTGCCTACATATACTGGGCACATATACCTCTGGCTACATATACTAGGCACATATACCCCTGGCTACATATACTGGGCACATATACCTCTGGCTACATATACTGGGGACATATACATGCCTACATATACCCCTGACTACATATACTGGGCACATATACCCCTGGCTACATATACTGTGCACATAAACCCCTGCCTACATATACTGGGGACATATACCTCTGGCTACATATACTGGGCACATATATCTGCTGGCTACATATACTGAGGACACTGGCTGTTTGCCATTATGTGCATTTACTAGTGAAAAGCTGTCTCTTATTATGTGCATTTACTGGTGAAAAGCTGTCTCTTATTATGTGCATTAACTGGTGAAAAGCTGTCTCTTATTATGTGCATTTACTGGTGAAAAGCTGTCTCTTATTATGTGCATTTACTGGTGAAAAGCTGTCTCTTATTATGTGCATTTACTGGTGAAAAGCTGTCTCTTATTATGTGCATTTACTGGTGAAAGGCGGTCTGCCATTACGTGCATTTACTGGTGAAAGGCTGTCTCTTATGTGCATTTAGTGGGGAAACGCTGTCTCTCATTATGTGCATTTACTTGCCATGCCCACCTAAGTCGCCGCGGCGCAAATTTCCTCGAACATGTTGCCCCCTACCCATTTGACTGCCCCCTCATATGTGCCAGTCTAGAACCGGCCCTGTACCCCTGCCTACATATACCCCTGGATACCTGTTCTGGGGACATCTCTCCCCCTGGCTACCTGTTCTGGGGACATCTATACCCCTGGCCACCTATTCTGGGGACACCTATAGACGTGGGGCTACCTATTTTTGAGGAACCACTGCTGTCAGATTAAATGTATTTTGGGGAACTGCTGCCAGATTATGTGTATGTTGGGGGAATCGCTGCTGCCAGATTACATCTATTTTTTGGAAACCACTGCCATATTATCTGTATTTTGGAAGAACCTCTGCCAGAGTACGTGGATTTTTGGTGAAATGCTATAAGATTACATATATTTTGGGGGAAGGGGGGGAAACGCTATGGCAGAGCTCAAACTTCCCTGGCAGAACTAAAATCATGTGTATTTGGCCCCACCCATGACCACGCCCACATTCTGTTGCGTGACCACGCCCATTTTTCGGCACGACGCGCAGGGCATTTTGTCAGTAAAAAAAATCTTTTGTCAGTAAATTTTTAGGTATTTGTCAGTAAAAAATAACGTAAAAGGTTGGCAACACTGATAGACAGCTCTGTGCGACCACTTATGTGCAGCAGTGTGTCGCGACAAAAGCACTGCTGCTTGCACAGCACAACGCAGTCCCATTCAGTTGAGTTGTGGGGTGTCTGCATACCTCTCAACATGCTAATGCTAGGTACACACGGTGACATTTTCTGGCAGATTTTCTGCCAGATCGAAAAAGCTGCAAGTAAAAATGAGGTCATAAATATGGGCGACTTCAACTTTCCAGACATAGACTGGGGTATTGAGGCTACCCATTCTGGTAAAAGCAGCAGATTTCTGGCAGCACTACAGGACAATTACTTGACTCAAATGGTAACTGAACCAACTAGGGGGAATGCGTTACTGGATCTGATCATTTCTAATAGACCAGATAATGTATCAAATGTGCAGGTTCAAGAACATTTGGGAAATAATGATCACAACATGATAAAGTTTGATCTGGTGACTGATAGGCCACGGGGCAGCGGGACCACTAAAACTATGAATTTTAGAAAAGCAAAGTTCAATCAAATTAGGCAGGCACTAAGTTTGGTGAACTGGGATAATGTACTACAAGGGGAAGACACTGAAGGGAAATGGCAAGCTTTTAAACGTATACTCAATCAATATTGTAGTATGTATATCCCATATGGAAACAAAATGTCTAGGAATAAAAAAAGGCCTCTATGGATGAATAGAAAGGTTAAAGATAAAATGAAGAGAAAAAAGAATGCCTATAAGGTCTTAAAACAGCAGGGGACCGAGGCTGCACTAAGCAATTATAAGGAGCGCAATAAAAATTGTAAAAAATAAATTAGGCAGGCAAAGATTGAAGCTGAAAAACAAATCGCTAAGGATATCAAATCTAACCCAAAAAAGTTTTACAAGTACATTAACTCTAAAAAAAGAAAGGTTGACTGTATAGGACTCCTAAAGGATGAGGGTGGGAACTCAATGGTGGATGACCAAGGTAAGGCAGAGTTATTAAATGCTTTCTTTGCTTCTGTCTTCACAAAAGAAACAGCACTGTTGCAAACTACAGAGGCGGAAGAGTCTCAGTCTTCTAACTGTAATATTAAATACTTAACGCAGGAAGAAGTGAAGGCAAGACTAAATAAATTAAAAATAGACAAGGCACCTGGCCCGGATAGCATGCATCCTCGGGTCCTAAGGGAATTAAGTTCAGTTATAGATAAACCCCTTTATCTTATCTTTTCTGACTCTCTTGCAACTGGCAGAGTCCCAGTGGATTGGCGTGCAGCCCACGTTTTCCCATTATTTAAGAAGGGCAAAAAGTCAGATCCAGGAAATTATAGACCTGTAAGCTTAACATCGGTTGTATGCAAACTATTAGAGGGGTTACTAAGAGATACTATACATTACTTCATAGTAGAACATTAATCTTATTTCTCAGCATCAACATGGGTTTACTAAAGACAGGTCCTGTTTGACTAACATGCTCAGCTTTTATGAGGTAATGAATGCTAATATGGATATTGGGAATGCTGTAGATGTGATATACTTGGACTTTGCAAAGGCCTTCGACACTGTTCCCCACAAAAGTCTGGTGCAAAAGTTGAGGATGCAAGGACTGGGGAAGAGTCTGTGTTCATGGATAGGGAACTGGCTAATGGACAGAAAACAAAGAGTTGTGGTCAATGGATCGTACTCAAAATGGGAGACTGTTAGCAGTGGGGTCCCACAGGGTTCTGTTCTGGGTCCAGTGCTCTTCAATTTATTTATTAATGACCTAGTAGATGCAGTAGTGAGCAATGTTGCTATTTTTGCAGATGATACAAAATTGTGCAGAATCATCAACTCTCAGGAAGATAGTGTCATATTGCAACAGGATCTGGATAGGATGGCTATATGGGCACATACATGGCAGATGAAATTCAATGTTGACAAATGTAAAGTCATGCATTTTGGACGTACTAATGGTCTAGCACCATACAAAATAAATGGGATACAGTTGGGGACATCAAACTTGGAGAAGGACTTAGGAGTACTCATTGACAACAAGTTAAATAATCGTACTCCATGCCAAGCAGCTGCAGCTAAAGCTAACAAAATTTTGGGATGCATTAAAAGGGAAATAAAAACTCGAGATGCTAGCATAATATTGCCCCTGCTTAACTCTCTAGTAAGGCCACATCTGGAATATGGAATTCAGTTCTGGGCACCACATTACAAAAAAGATATTGCAGTTTTAGAGCAGGTGCAGAGACGAGCAACAAAATTGATACGTGGGATGGAAGGTCTCACTTATCAAGAAAGGTTAGATAAACTGGGTTTATTTAGTCTAGAGAAAAGACGCCTTAGAGGGGATCTAATTAACATGTATAAATACATCAGAGGGCAATATAATAGCTTGGCGGATGAGCTTTTTGTCCCTAGGCCTACTCAAAGGACTAGAGGACATGATCTGCGCATGGAGGAAAAACGTTTTAGCCATTTATTTAGGAAAGGGTTCTTTACAGTAAGAGTGATTAAGATGTGGAATGCATTGCCACAGGAAGTCGTTATGGCAAACTCTATACCTGCATTTAAAGGGGGCTTAGATGCTTTCCTTGCGTTGAAAGACATCCATGGCTACAATTACTAGGTAATGCCTAATTATGTTGATCCAGGGATTTTATCTGATTGCCATCTGGAGTCGGGAAGGAATTTTTCCCTTTAGGGGCTAATTGGACCATGCCTTGTAAGGGTTTTTTCGCCTTCCTCTGGATCAACAGGGAAATGTGAGGGAGCAGGCTGGTGTTGTACTTTATACTGGTTGAACTCGATGGACGTATGTCTTTTTTCAACCAAAATAACTATGTAACTATTTCCTGCATGTTTGCACTGCTCCCAACTGTCCCTCATTTGGAGGGACAGTCCCTCTTTGGGAGCCCTGTCCCTCTTTCCTCCTCATTTGTCTCTCTTTCAGGACTTTGTCCCTCTTTCTATGTAAATATATGTATTTCTCTACTAAAAATGTGTTTAATTGACTCTATACTCTATTCCCATCCTTTAAATTGATATATGACTAATTTTAAAATGTTAATATGAAGAAAAATGAAACAGGATAGAAAGGACTAGTGTGGTTTAAATGATAAAACATTTTCCTTATGAAATCTTTATGGTATGCGTGACTAAGGGTGTGGCGGGGGCGTGATCAGGGGTGTGGCATGGGCTTGGCTTAAGTGTCCCTCTTTCTCATCTTAAAACGTTGGGAGGTATGTGTTTGATCTGAAATCAGATCGGACATGCTGGAAATAATCGATTTGGCAGCAAATATGCCAGAAACTCTCATCGTGTGTAGCTAGTATAAAATAAGAAAGAGGGACACTAAGACACCACACGGCCACACCCTAACCACACCTCCACCGCACCTCTCGTCATGCATATCAAGAGAATTCAGAAGCAAAAGATGCACTGTAGATTTATCATTCAGATCATCCTGGTCCTCTCGATCATCATCAGTAATTTTTTTTTTTTTTACTTTTAACATTTGAAAATGAGAAATCTATAAATCTAAATGATGGGGATAAAGTTTAGTCAGTTAAAAACATTTTTCAGTAGAAAAATATATGTATTTACATAGATCTGTACATCAGTCCTGAAAGAGGCACAAATGTGGAGTTGAAGGATATACGAGGTGACATGTGACATGATGAGATAGACATGTGTATGTACAGTGCCTAGCACACAGATCACTGCTATGATGGAGTTAAAAAATCAGGTATGCAAGTGACAGTTTCTGTCTGGGTCGGACTATAGTGTAACCCTCACTTATTAGCAATTGCAGCCATAAAACACTTTCCTGGCTTCTGAGAGCAGGAGAGTAATAAAAATTGTCAATAGTTCATAGATTTTAGCTCTGGCATACTTCAATGAATGTGTCATTGAGAAGAGGCCATGGAACAGAAAAACTTAAAAAGTAGATTTAAATATAAAATGAAGCTGTAGGATAGCAAAAAAAGTCATTTTTTTAGAAGGAGGAGGATAGATACATTTGTTTTTCTCATTAGCTTATTCTCACCTCGGATGTCTTTTAACTACTTTGGCCTCCTGGACGTACTAGCTACGCCCAGGAGGCCATGTGCGCGTCCGCGCGCTCCCGCGGCCGATCGTGCACGCGCGCTTCCGGGCCGCGGTTCGTTAGCCTGGCAATCAGTGAATCGGGCTATGGTGCCCGATCACTGATTCCTCTCCCCCGCTGAAAAAGCGACAGCTTCTCTCGGAAGCTGCGCTTTTTCTGGCTGTAACGTCCCCCATACGTCGCTCTAAGCGTATGTTACGCTTAGAGTGACGTCATGTAAACAAACTCATGCCCGCCATCTTGTGGCCAAAAAGTAAAACTACAACTAAAAGTGAAAAAAATAAAACTCAAGACACATTTACATTATAAAACTATGGCTTACATCCCACCCTCCCAAAAATACCCAAATAAAATGTTTAATACAAAAAAAACAAAACATTACAATAAAAAAAAAAAACATGTAAATATTTACCTAAGGGTCTAAACTTATTAAATATCAATGTAAAGATGAAATATTTCTAATTTTTTTTTTATTTTAAACTTGTAAATAGTGATAGATGCAAAATGGAAAAAAATGCACCTTTATTTCCAAATAAAATATTGTCGCCATACATTGTGATAGGGACATAATTTTAACGTTGTAATAACCGGGACATATGGGCAAATATAATACATGAGTTTTAATTATGGAGGCATGTATTATTTTAAAGCTATAATGGCTGAAAACTGAGAAATGAATTTTTTCCGTTTTTTTCTTATTCTTCCTGTTAAAATGCATTTACAGTAAAGTGGCTCTTAGCAAAATGTACCCCCCAAAGAAAGCCTAATTGGTGGCGGAAAAAACAAGATATAGATCAGTTCATTGTGATAAGTAGTGATAAAGTTATAGGCTAATGAATGGGAGGTGAAAAGTGCTCGGATGCAGAAAGTGAAAACGACTGAAGGCTGAAGTGGTTAAGAGGGACAGAGGGATTTGGTTCCTAAAGAAAGAGGGACAGTTAGAAGCTATGGTGTCAGTGCTGCAGCAGAGAGCAATGCAGGTGCTGGGTGTTTTTATAAAACACATGGCCACCTGTGTGCAAATGTGCGCACAAGCCCTATGCAGGGTACACTTTAAACATAACATTATTGTTATTTTTTTTTTTTTTTTATAAACCAAGCCCAGATTGTTCAGTATGTCTACTTTTATAGTGTTTGTGTCATTATTGATAAGATTTACGTAAATAGCGTTTTACAGTTTAAAAAAAAAAAAAAAAAAAAAAGCTTTCATGGTGCACTTCTGCAAACGGAGGCTTACAGATGGTGTTGGGGGAATTAAAATTGAAGTGTACACGCAGATTGAATCAGCATTCCTGTATCATCCCCACACTACGGTGCACAAACCTACGTCACTGCTGATCCACGCAATGCTGGCAGCAGTCTGACGGAACGTGTGTTCCCTCCCTTCACCTTATCTCCACCTCACAGCTGAATGGAGGCAGGCTCTCCCCTGGGAAATCGCAGCACAATCCGCCATACCACCCCATTAAACAATTACTCCAGAGCACATGGGTGACTCATTCAATCAATACCCCATCTTTTTTACATTCGTCCCGATCGCCGTCCAGGACTCAACTGGAACTGGCCCCAGTGTGACAACCTGCAAAGGTCGTGGGATGAATCAATTTCTGACAATGGAGGAGAGTGCAGATGTTTTAACCCCTCATCTGCTGGTGAAGCAGCCAGCCACAGATGTCCGTGTATTTCCAAAACAAAAGTACCACAAATTACAAAATAATGCTGTTAGTGCAGATAAGCTGCTTCTCGGTGCTCTGAGTCGGGTGCTTCCACTAGGGCTGTCTGTGCATTTCTTACAATAATTATTAGCAGCCCCCCTTCCCCCTATCCTTCATGCCACCCTCAAACACCCTTCCCTGAAATGAAGTTTATTGGATTTATAGAAAGTGTGCAATAATTGTTTAAACAAAATTAGGCAGGAGCATACATTTGAAAAATCAAAATTTGAAAAAATAAATGAAATCAATATTTAATAGATCCTACTTTTGCAGAAATTACAGATTCTAAACGCTTCCAGTAGGTTCCAATGAGAGTCTGGTTGAAGGTATTTTGGACCATTCCTCTCTATAAAACCTCTCTAGTTCATTCAGGTTTGATGGCTTCCGAGCATGCACATCTCTCTTTAACTCACACCACAGATTTTCAATTACATTCAGGTCTGGGGACTGAGATGGCTATTCCAGAACTTTGTACTTGTTCCTCTGCATGAATGCATTAGGGGATTTTGAGCAGTGTTTAGGGTCATTGTCTTGATGAAAGTTCCAGCCCCGACGCAGCTTCAGCTTGGTCACTGATTCCTGGACATTGGTCTCCAGAATCTGCTGATACTGAGTGGGATCCATGCATCCCTCAACTTTGACAGTATTCCCAGCCCATGCACTGGCCACACAGCCCCACGGCATGATGGAACCACCACCATATTTTACTGTAGTTAGCAGGTGTTTTTCTTGGAATGCTGTGTTCTTTTTCCTCCGTGCATAATGCCCCTTAATATGCCCAAATAACTCCTCAGTCCGCAGCACCTTATTCCAAAATGAAGGTGGCTTGTCCAAATGTGCTTTAGCATACCTCAAGCGGCTCTGTTTGTGCTGTGGGCAGAGAAAAGGCTTCCTTTGCATCACTCTCGCATACATCATCTCCTTGTGTAAAGTGCGCCGAATGGTTAAACGATGCACAGTGACTGTGGGTTGACTCTGACTGTTCTTACCATTCGTTGCTTCTGTCTAGCCAAGATTTTTCTTGGTTTACCACTTCGAGCCTTAACTTAAACTGAGCCTATGGTATTCCTTTTCCTCAATATGTTGCTAAATGTGGAAACAGACAGCTGAAATCTCTGAGACAGCTTTCTTTATCCTTTCCCTAAACCATGATGGTGAACAATCTTTGTCTTCAGGTCATTTGAGAGCTGTTTTGAGACCCCCATTTTGCTGCTCTTCAAAGAAATTAGAGGAGGAGGGTAACTTACAATTGACCCCCTTAAATACTCTTTCTCGTAATTGGATTCACCTGTGTATGTAGGTCAGGGGTCTCTGAGCTTACCAAGCCAATTTGAGTTTCCAATAATTAGTTCTAAAGGTTTTGGAATCAATAAAATGACAACCGTGCCCAAATTTATGCACCTGCCTAATATTATTTAAACAATTATTGCGCACTTTCTGTAAATCCAAAAAACTTCTCAAATATTCTGTGTGTCTCCTATATGATATATTTAACTGATATTTTTTATCGTAACAACCAACGATTTATACAGGAAAATCAAGACGATTAACAAGGTTACCCAAACTTTCGCATCCCGCTGTAGATCTATACATCAGTCCTGAAAGGAGGACAAATGAAGAAGAAGGAATAGAGGGATTCAGAGGGTTTTTTACTGGTAGGTAGGTTAAGTGGGGAATATATGAGGAATGGGACTTCTTAGAAACAAAGTGAAGGTATGTTATGGTATGTAGCTAATCATGATTCATAGGATCACATACAAATATTCTTTATTGAAAAAAGACATCCAGAGTTCAAATTCATTTTAGAGGGAACCTGAATGCTGCTCTCACTGTACTTCCTGTGAGAGCGGCATTGGCCAACAGAGAAGACCAGAACAGCGGCACACAGAGCTCCCGTGTGTGGAACCAGGAAGTGGTAAGTCGCTGCTGCCGCTTAAATACATTCTGGATGGGTGAACGCGGAAGGACAACCCCAGGTGAGGGAGAGGGGAGGCTGCCCCCCCCCCTCTAACTGATCTGTGCCCGCTACTCTCCCTTCTAGGCTACTGGGGACACCTATAGACCTGGCTACATATACTAGGGGCACCTATAGACCTTACTACCTAAACTGGAATCACCTATAGACCTGGCTACTTAAACTGGGGACACCTATAGACCTGGCTACCTATCCTAGGGACACCTATAGACCTGGCAACCTATACTGGGGACACCTATAGACCTGGCTACCTATACTGGGGACACCTATAGACCTGTCTACGTAAACTGGGGGCACATTTAGACCTGGCTACTTATACTGGACGACACCTAATAGACCTGGCTGCCTAAACAGGGGAACACCTATAGACCGGGTTACCTATACTGGGGACACCCATAGACCTGGCTACCTAAACTGGGGACACCTTTAGACCTGGCTACCTAAACTGGGGGACACCTATAGACTGGGTTACCTATACTGGGGACACCCATAGACCTGGCTACCTAAACTGGGGACACCTTTAGACCTGGCTACCTATACTGGGGACACCTATAGACATGGCTACCTACACTGGGGACACCTATAGACCTGGCTACCTAAACTGGGGGCACATTTAGACCTGGCTACCTATACAGGACGACACTTATGGGCCAGGCTACCTAAACTAGGAACACCCATAGACATGGCTACCTATACTGGGGGCACCTTTAGACCTGCCTACCTATACTGGGGGCACCTTTAGACCTAGCTACCTAAACTAGGGGGGGGGGGATTTAGACCAGGCTACCTATACTGGGGACCCCTATAGACCTGGCTACCTATACTGGGGACAACTATAGCTGGCTACCTATACTGGGGACACCTATAGCTGGCTACCTATACTGGGGGTAACTATACTTGGCTATTGGGGGGGGGGGGGGGGGTTGGCTTCCAAATCTGCTACTCTGCTTAGGGCCCCATTTGGCCTTAATCTAGCTCAAGGGTAGAACTATTCGTACAATCTGCCCATTTCCAGCCTGTAATCTAAATTCTGTTGACTGGACCACTTTAAAGAGGAACTGTAGCAACCTATAGTAGAATAAAGTAAATTATTCAGGATACCCACTTTTACATTAAATATCCTGGTTTCAAGTGGACCTGAACTCTTGCACAGTACAGAAAGAAAATAGAGAGAAATGCACCCTGTATGTATTTAGAGAGTCTAGCCCACCTAATTCCTCCTCGTCTGTGCCTAATCACCACTGTAATTTGAATCTCCTCTGCCATTGCAGAGCAGCTGATTTGTAAACACGGGATATTACCAAAATGGTTGCTTTCATGAAAGCAGGAAGTAGACACACTGCAGATTTATTGCAGGACTTGTATCACCACCTGTAACAATTAAATGTTTTTCTATAAAGATTATTATGCTGTTGTGTATCTTATCTCTCGTATTTCAGCATCAGAAACTTCCTATATCTCTATACATTGCTGTATATTTGTCTGTAGCCCCACCCTCCCACTAAGGCATAGCCTAAGCCAGTGATCTGCAAACTTGGCTCTCCAGCTGATTAGGAACTACAAGTCCCACAATGCATTGCAGGTTCTGACAGCCACAGTCATGATTCATAAAGGCAAATGCATTGTGGGACTTGTAGTTCCTTAACAGCTGGAGAGCCGAGTTTGCAGATCACTGGCCTAGGCTGTTTATTATGCAGAATTCTCCCTCGTTGCCTTCTGGGAGACCAGAGATCTTTTCTACTGGCTTTAAAACTCTCAGTAAACTAACATTCCGCAGAATTTTAGAATGTACATCGGGGCGAGGAAAGATTTTACAATGGGCAAACGCTGACTAAATCATTTATAAATAAATATTGCAGTTTTTGTTTTTCATTATGTTATTTTGACTTCAGGTCCGCTTTAAGCCCGGCAGGAAGGAGTGGGGGCTCTCACGCCAGGTCTGGAGGGGTTGTGCTGCGGATGACTCATTCAATTAAACCTGTTTCACAGAGCTGAGTGCTAATCCCATTGTGACATCACTGCTCATTGTTGTCTATCTCTTTGCAGATTCTCCACTATGGATCGTGCCGCCTGGATTCTTGGAATGTGTTTGGCGAGGTGTTATTTGCAGAGAGTACGCCGCTCTCCACGCAGACGCCGCATGCATGTGTGATGAGACCCAGGCTTGTCCTTGAGAGCTGCAGAGTGACGCCAGCAGCATCTCCAGCATGAATAATGAATGAAGGGAGATGACAAGCTGCAAGCCTCTGTGTCCTTGTGACACTGGAAGAGCCCCTGACAGGGACAGATGGAGAGGAGCTTCCTTGCTTCCAAGTATGTTGTAGTACAAAGATCAATGTACATAAACAGTGCAGGCATGCTAAATATGCGTATATATGTACTGTATGTACTCTATTCTCCAATCATGAGAGAAAATAATGTACACCTTCCTTTCTAAGGTATTGTGTATCAGGACATGATAATAAATTAGCTGGTCCTTGGCAGGTCTTAAAGTAAACTTGTAACATAAAAAAGTGCCCCGGGGGGGGGTACTTATCTTGTGAGGGGGAAGCCTTTGGATCCAATTGAGGCTTCCCCTGTCCTCATCCGTCCCACGGGGGTCTCGCTGGGCCCCTCCGGGCGGCAGCCATGTAAATATTTACCTCTCCGGCTCCAGCGCAGTAGTGGCTCTCGGATAGGGATCAGGCAGAAATAGCCGATCCCAGTCGGGTCCGCTCTACTGTGCAGGCGCAAGCCGGAGGGGCACAGCGAGACCACTGTGGGACAGAGGAGGACGGGGGAAGCTTTGATAGGATCCAGAGGCTTCGTCTTCCAGAGGTAAGTACCCCCCCAGGCACTTTTTTTTGTTACAGATTTTCTTTATAGTATACCTGATATAGAAGAGTCGGGATGGTCAATGAGATGCACATAATTTTGAGTTGATGTGGCATTATGTAAATTTTGTATGCACATTTATGCAGCTTGAACATGAGCCAGTCAAATCCCGCTGAAGGAAAATTTGATTGGTCCATTTTCAAGCTGCATATATTTGCATACAAAATGTGCATAATCCTGCATCATCTCGAAATTACTTGCATGTCATTGACCATCCCTATGAGGGAACAAGCCTGAGGCTTCTACTAGCCCCTTTAGCCTAAGGCTGGGACACAGGGGCGTAGCTATAAATCACGGGGTCCTCCAGGCAAAACTCCCCCCTCAACGTTTACACCCTTTCAGTTTCAAGCCCTTGTAACCCTCACAGCCAAGGGGGCATCTTGCAAAGGTCATAAAACAAGAGTGGCCAAGAAGATATTCACACCCATAACAAGTGTAGCCACAAAAACACCTGATCTGAAGGATGCATCCCTTTACCAGAGGGAGTGAAGTAGTAGTTGGGGCTTTCTTACAGTTCTGGGCCCCGCAGCGGTAGCAGGGGCTGCTCCCCTGTAGTTACGCCCCTGGCTGGACACCCGCTTGCGATTACACACTATTTTGGCAGTTAGACTTCGCAACAGCCATTCAGGAAATGCTGTTGAAAACAAAGAAAACACTGAAAATCTCCCATAAGGAGATGGACTAGTCCAAAACCTGTTGGTTCTGTCAGATTTTGCGCTGTAGTGGTCCTTTAAGTAAAACAGTGCAATGAACTTTGAAGACCTTGAAACAACAGTAAGACAGAATCACGGCTAAGCCATCACTTTTCTGACTGCTCTAAACTGAGAATAAAAGGTAACTTGACATAGCACCTGTCTGGTACACTTGCTTGATTGAATTAGTCTGCATGTCGTGTAGACTCACACAGGAGCATCTGCTGGGGGAGGGGGGGCGGAGGCACCGGCCTCAGGAAGGAAGTGGGGTGGGGGCAGGAGACTGTTGAGGAGCTGAATGACGAAGTGGAAAAGACCTAACAGAAGATGCACGAAGAACATCCTGTTCTCCCAGCGCTCTGCAGTGAGGTGCGCAGCTTCCGCCTTTACTCCTCCTCCCCCCCCCCCCCCCCCCCCCCCAGTCAAGATATTAGCTGTGATGTGACATCTGTCATCTGCTTCTTCTATATCAGCCACCGGAGGGGTTGTCGGGGAAACAAAGAGGCTTCGCTCGCATGTGGCTTGGGGTCGGGAGGAAGAGGAAGAATGTACGGCATAACCAGAGCGGAAAAACAAACAGCATTCGGCATTTCCGAGAGGGAATCCCCAGCGCTGCCAGAATATATTTATACATAGTGGGCCTGAATCGCTTACGCTCTCCATCTGGAGATCAGCAGAGAACATAAGTGTTCCGAATAATGTGATTTACTTTTATTATTTAGGTTGGAAGAGTTTTTGACACTCCACTGGGTCATATTGGTCTATAGTAAGGGTGGCTAAACATTTAGTAAGCATGTATCGGTAGTCGTGTCACTAAAGTTATATGCAAACCCCTACAGTGGGGACAGCCTGAGGATATTAAAAAATATGTTCTTGCTGTAGTTGCGTTACTTGGCTGCAATCCCTGTCTAGTCTTCTACACACACTAGACTGAACTTTGCTAAGGCGACTATGCGGGGTCATCCTGGCTGAAAATTTAGGGTACTTGTTTAAAGGTTGCCCGAGTCGTAATCAAAGTGTCCCCTTTTACTTACCTGGGGCTTCTTCCAGCCCCTGTAGTCTTGTAGGTTCCTCACTGTCCTCCCTGTCCCCTTCCTTGATTCACTGCGTGGTCCAATTAAGTCTGTGACTTAGCCAAGGCACGCCTTCGGGTCAGTGCATGAGCAGTAGTGCCACACCTTTGTCCCTCCTTCCCACCCATAGAAACAGTACGCGTTGCTCGGCTGTAGCCTAAAGGACGCTTTTGTATGAATTAATTGTCACCTCCCCATAGCAAAAGCACGTGGCTGTAGCCGTGGGATGTTTCTGTATGAACTCAGGTCCCGATCCCTAGGGGCAGCAGCTTAAGTGCATGTGCATGCACCTTTGTCCCTCCTTGCCTCCCCATAGCAACAGAACATGTCGCTCGGCTGTAGCCAAGGGACAATTCTGTATGAACTCAGGTGTTGATCCCTATGGGCAACAGCTATAGTGGATGTGTACACACCTTTTAGTCTGCTAACCTTTCAGTAACCCTTGCTAAGGTCTGACACAACCCAGCAGACTGACTTTATACCCATCAGCAAACCATCTATGATGATTCCAGGCTGGACTTGCTGCAGTGATCCTCCACTCTGGTAATCATACGTGTATCGATGCTGTGATGAAACATTTTATCTGTAATTGGAGCAGAATCATAACTGTGGATTGGATAATTCATTATGTGTTGATATGATCGTCACACATCACAGAGCCACAGATGGGTGTCCATATAAAGTCTTCCCTGGTAATTCTGGCACTGTGTATTTTCGGTGCAAGCTGTTAGTGTGTTTCTCTGCAGCTGAAATGACGGATTTAGCTGACAAAGCATGCGTTGCATCCTCTAAACCTAGGTGGATCCTATCTTGTGTTAAATCCCTTTCCCCTCCCAAACCTAACATAACTACCTGGTATAAAATATTGTCTCCCAAAACCTCGTACAGCATAATCTCGTTATAGTAAACTCTGATATAATAAAGATTTGGGTATAGTAATAAACTAAGTGTCCAGGTCCCGGCCAAGCACCATTATAAGTATATGGGAGTATTGCCTGGTATAGTAAACCTGGATAGAATAGAACAGGGGTCCCCAAACGTTTTCGAGGGCCGGGCCAACATACTTCAGACTGCTGTGGGGCCGGAGTATACATAAGATGATGTAGAAGTCTTTGCGGGCCAGACAGTGAAGCATACCCAGGTGACAATTGCACAGCAGTGTCACCTGACGTGGAATTTGATTGCAAACCAGTGAAATGACTGCTTTCTGGCTTCCATGTGGATGGGTGGTGCCAGCACTGCTATTCCATACGCGGACCACAAATATTTTAAGATGGAGCTGACCTCATCTATAAGTAATACATTTTCTGTGGTGGGGAGGGGGGTTAAAAAAGCCTCAGGGGGGCCACATTCGGCCCGTGGGCCTTAGTTTGCGGACCACCGGAATAGAACTTCTGTTGTAGTAGACCTGTTTTTTTTGGCCTCTTGGCTATTCTGTATCCAGCTATAGTGGAAAGTGGGCGGCGCATGCTTCATACGTCAGTCGGAGACCCCTGAACTGTGGCTGGTGGGTGCATCATAGCTCACTGCAAATGGAGCTGTGCAGCCTCAAACCACTCCGTGCCCATTCTGACCACTGACAAAAGCCTCTACAGTGTGCACCATGGAGCGATGGAAGAAGGTGCATTGATCTCCAAATCCCTCAGTTTTCAGACTCGTCACACATCTGTGGTACGTGCTGTGAAAACAAATTGGATCCATGGTGACCCCACTTAGCAACTGACAGGTTCTGCTGCCAATGTCTTGGTGCCAGATACCGCAGGACACCTGCTCAAGTCTTGTGAAGTCCATTCCTGGATGGGTCAGAGATGTTTTGGTAGTAAAAGAGGAACTGTAGTGAAAACAATGTAATGTCCTTTTTTTGTTTGTTTTTTTTCCTTTTGTTAAATTTATAATATTTCCTCGTGCTGATTTACACAGTGGCAACATCTTTAGTCCTGTCAGGTGATCTCTGTAAAATGTTTGGTTGGTGAGCATTCTGAAGCCAGTACATGGTCTCCCAGAATGGTCTGGGGGCTGGAGAATTCCGCATAGCTAATCAGCCTAGGCTAAACCTCACTGGGAGGGCGGGGCTAAATTTAATATACAACAATGTATAGCTATAGGAATTGTTTCTGGTGCTTAAACCAGGAAAATTTCCCTAAAAGTGGGTCTCCTCAAAAATGTACTGCATTCTGTGATATATATTGATACAGTGCCTCTTTAAAGAGTACCTGTAGAGAAAAAGTGAACCAAATGGGTACTCACCTGGGAAGCATTATGGGGGAGGTAGGGGGAAAGCACTTAACACTAGGGAACTGTATAGGGGTTGCAGGAAGGGGGGGGGGGGGGCATTAGGCACTTAGGAACTTCATAAGGGAGAGGTGGCCAGTAGAAATTGAGGTTGGCCTGTGACTAGGTCCTAGTGTACCATTTGGGCCCACTTTGTATTTGAGTTTGACACCCCTGCTCTAGAGACTGCCACTGTCATCCTCCATTGGTCTGTTCCAGCGCAGATCAAGACCAAAGGCTTGTCGAAGGCTTGCGCATGTGCAGTAGCACAGGCCTGCTAAGGCTTGGCTATTTCCGCTGAACCCCGAGCGGGTCTGTGCTACCATGCAGGTGCACTGCTGCCGGGCTTCGGGGGTCCCTGCTCTGAAACTGCTTGGTGGAGGAGTATGGGAGAAGCCCCTGGAGGATCCAGTGGGTTTCCCCTCATAAGATAATTATCTGTTTATTTCCGTCACAGGTTTGCTTTATTATTTTGGCCGAGTGGCACGTGGCTGTACTTTACCCCTGGAAAGAAGCACCTGTATAATACTGGCAGCTGTAGGCCTGTGCCAGAAGGAAAACCCAGCTCTGTATCCTAGAAATCTATGTTGTGAATTAGAAGATATGCCAGCTGAGCAGCGCCGTTCCTCAAAATCCCTTAATGAAATGCCGTGCAGAGCCAGCTGGCACTCAGTGCCGTGGCCTCTGCCGACTGCTGCCAGTTCCTGTCACACGGTGGTGTTTGTGGCACTGGAGACAGGCAGAAGGAGAGTTAACGCACATCCAGCTCTCCTGAGTGTCGCAGATGGGATTAGACGTCAGTGGCTCTCTATGACTCAGGATCTGTCTCCTGGGGGCATCTGTGAAGTGAGCGCTGCTCTACTCCCTCTCTGTAAATCAATATGAACTGATTGGAGGGATGGGGGGTGGCGGCAGATTGTGGGATGATGGGGACCCTGGATACGGCGCCAGGAAGGAGTATTCACTGTCGCTCTCCAGCCAGGCATAATCTGCATCAACAACAGAGAAGGATGCTCTGCGGCTTATTCCATCCCCCACTATCACTATGCTGCTGAGAGAGCCTGCAGCCCTGGCTTGCTGCATCTCGGTCCATTATCACCGCAAGATTTCATCTGTCAGTGGTAGAAGAACAATTGTTCCAAAAGATATCCTGTAATTATCTTTTAAAGTGGACCTGAATTCAAAACTTCCTCTCTGCTCTTAAAGATACACAGCAGCAAAATAACCTTTAAAGTAAAACATTTCTTTGTTACAGCTGATTCAAATCTGGCAATAAATCTGCACTATGCCTACTTCCTGCTTTCATGGAAGCAGACATAAGGTTAACATCCTGACCCATATGCAATTACCATTTTCTCCCAGGAGATAAGTTTTTATCTTTGTTTTAAAATAACTTTTCAGCATTTTACAACTGAAAAAGTACCCAGAAGTCAATGAAAAAGTATTATTAAAATTATTTTGAGTATTTTCTTGCTTTCACATGGTTTAAAAGACCTTTTATAGTAAGGTCTGAAAATAACACCTAGGAGAAAACTCAGGAGAAAAGGGTCCTGTGTTTAGATATCAGCTGCTCTACTGTGGCAGAGGAGATTCCTGAGCTGACAGCCGAGAGATTAAATTACAACTTGTGGTTAGTCACAGATGAAGGGGTATAGACAGGCTAAAACTAAATACATACAAAGTGGATTTCTCTATGTTTTTCTTCTGTCCTGTAAAAGAGTTAAGGTCCACTTTAAAGCTCTTTAAAAAAAAAAATAGGTTATACGACTTACAGATAGCCGATGTACGACGCTGCTCATGCATTTTGAAAGACAATCATGATGAATCAAATCAGATCCATTTGTTCAATGTCTCCCGTGTGTACAGATCTTTAATCTTTAAAGAGTGGCGTAGCTAGACATTACGGGGCCCAACAGCAACATTTTCATGGTGCCATCATATCTAGGCACTCTTGAGCAATTCACCTGCCGCATTTCACATCTATAAGACGGCAGAGCTCTGTGAGCAGGTCAGGAGCCACTTTCATTGGCTCCTGACCGTGTGATCACAGAGAGCCAATCACATTGGCTCACATTGATACACGGCGTCAGTAGCCAATGAAAGCGGCTCATGACCAGCTGACAGCACTCTGCCGTCATAGAGCCGGCAGAAAGAGGAGCCTGCGGTGATGGGACAGTGTCGTGACCGGCGAGAGCGGTGTGTATGTGTGGCGATTCGTCAGGGAGGCGGCGTTTTACGGTACCAGCAGTCTCTAGTCCTTAAGGGGCCAGAGACTGCTGGTACGGAAGTGGTTAAAGGACAACTGTCATGAGAGGTACTGGCTGCCATATTTATTTCCCTTTAAGCGATACCAGTTGCCTGGCAGCCCTGCTGATCATTCCGGCATCAGTAGTGTCTGAACCACACACCAGAAACCAGCATGCAGCTAATCTTGTCATATCTGACAATAATGTTGGAAACACCTGCATGCTTCTTCAAGGTCTATGGCTAACAGTATTAGAGGCAGATGACCAGCAGGACAGCCAGGCAACTGGTATTGCTTAACCTCCTTAGCGGTAACCCCGTGCTGGACACGGGGTAAGCTGCCGCGGAGGATTCCTCAGGCCCTGCTGGGCCGATTTGCATAATTATTTTTTTCAAACACGCAGCTAGCACTTTGCTAGCTGCGTGTTTGGTCTGATCGCCGCCGCCGATGCGCCGCTACCCGCCGCGATACAGGGGCCCTACCCCGCATACCCCTTGCGCAGCCTGGCCAATCGGCGCCAGGCTGCGCTATGGGGTAGATCGGGATTCCCTGTGACGTATGTAGGCTAGCTACATGCAAAAAAAAAAAAAAAGTGAGAAAAACCCTGCCGCGGCCGCGCAGCTGCACAATTTATACCGCCAGGGAGGTTAAAAGGAAATAAATATGGAAGCCCCCATATCCCTCACACTTCAGTTGTCCTTTAATTTAAAGTAATGTGGTGCAGAAGGGGACGAGTTGTTATCAGAGCCGGATCATTCACAAGGCAATTCTAGGCAGCTGACTGGGGCGTGGAGAGAGTATGGGGGATGCTAGCCCCCACCACAGCTAACTAAAAAAGGCAGGTGATCATCCGCGGTGGGCAAAGTGCTATCTTGCCTAGGGCCCCTATGGCAGCCTCCATATGCCTCTCGTTACAGTTATCCTTTAAAGATCCGATCTGCTGTGACATCCATAATCGCTGGTTCGCAAAGAAAAGACGCCTTAGAGGGGATCTAAGTAACATGTATAAATACATCAGAGGGCAATATAATAGCTTGGCGGATGAGCTTTTTGTCCCCAGGCCTTCTCAAAGGACTAGAGGACATGATCTTTGCATGGAGGAAAAACGTTTTAGCCATTTATTTAGGAAAGGGTTCTTTACAGTAAGAGTGATTAAGATGTGGAATGCATTGTCACAGTAAGTAGTTATGGCAAATTCTATACCTGCATTTAAAGGGGGCTTAGATGCTTTCCTTGCGTTGAAAGACATCCATGGCTACAATTACTAGGTAATGCCTAATGTTAATCCAGGGATTTTATCTGATTGCCATTTGGAGTCGGGAAGGAATTTTTTCCCTTTTGGGGCTAATTGGACCATGCCTTGTAAGGGTTTTTCGCCTTCCTCTGGATCAACAGGGATATGTGAGGGAGCAGGCTGGTGTTGTACTTTGTTCTCTGGTTGAACTAGATCAACTTATGTCTTTTTTCAACCCAAAAAACGATGTAACTAATGCAAAACATCGTTTGTGTAATCGTGCACACATACCCACACTCTGAAATCACAGAAACGATCGTGTCATGGTGCAAAAAATTGCTGGCCGTGGGAGAAATTGTGCAAAATGTCATGTTGTGAGTACATGCCTTTACCTAGATTGGGCTGGTCATTTTCTGCTCCTGTGTCCCCTGCCTGCTATATAACTGTCATATCCTCTTCTGTTGTTTATCGTAGAGGGCTGTGTAATATATGCTGCCACATAGTAATAACAATAGCAGTGATAAAAAATAGTGAAAACTTTCAAAAAGAACAGTGCAGAACTGAATGTGCCGAGCAGGTTGTGGATTTCTGGAGAGTTGATGATGATAAAGAGGGCCTTCTTTAAATAAATGGTATTAATAGTCTCAGGCGGATGTGATTTTTCATTGTAGACTCTTTATCCGGAGAAGGCGGTGTTATATTTTGCACAGACACATTACACTGGCCGTTTACACACATCTCCCTGGAGGAAACACATCTGTAACACAAACCGTTTACAAAGCTGTTAAAATTAAACATGAGCTGCAAAACAAATGGAGGAGATCTCAAACAAAGAAGAGGGGAAAAAACAGCCAGACAGTGAACAGACGGTAAACATCAGAGTATCCTAGCCGGATTATACATTAGGAGCAGGGGCATCATTAATAACTGCAAGACCCTCTGCAGAATCCTGCCTGGATTATACATTAGGTGCAGGGGCTGAATTACTAACCGCAAGCCTCTGTGCAGGACTTCTGTGGCTTATATATTGGAGACAGGCATGAAATAAATAACCGCAAGCCTCTGTGCAGGACCTCTGTGGGTTATATGTTGGGGACAGGTGTGAAATACATAACCGCAAGCCTCTGTGCAGGACTTCTGTGGGTTAGATGTTGGGGGCAGGCATGAAATAAATAACCGCAAGCCTCTGTGCAGGACCTCTGTGGGTTATATGTTGGGGACAGGTGTGAAATACATAACCGCAAGCCTCTGTGCAGGACTTCTGTGGGTTATATATTGGAGACAGGCATGAAATAAATAACCGCAAGCCTCTGTGCAGGACTTCTGTGGGTTATATGTTGGGGGACAGGCATGAGATAAATATTCGTAAAGCCTCTGTGCAGGACCTCTGTGGCTTATATGTTATGCTGTGAATACACAATGAGATTTCTCAGCATATTTATTGTCCAATCGTTTTTCCAATCGATTTTCTGATTGTTTTTCTGATTTTCTTCTATGAGAAATCTATTAGAAAAATGATTAAAAAGAAAAAACAGATCGGACCTGTCGGAAATTATCTATCGAACCAGCTATCTGTCAAAAAATCTCATATTCCCAGCATTAGGGACCGGCGTGGAATAGATCACCTATATTAGGTGTACGTGAGGATTTAATGACCACAAAATCCTCAGTAGGACCTCTGTGGAATATATGTTAAATAAATGCAGGGGTTACGTTTATAGTCACTCTGTAGAATTAGGCCTGGAGAAATAAGTCATCACCTATTTTTTTTTTTGTTCTACTATGTTTAGTGATGTATATAGGCTTGCAAAAGTATTCAGCCCCCTCGAAGTTTTCCACAATTTTCACATTACTGCCACAAGCATGAATCAATTTTATTGGTATTCCACGTGAAGGACCAATACAAAGTGGTGTACATGTGAGAAGTGGAATGAAAATCATACATGATTCCAAACATTTTTTTTACAAATAAATAACTGCAAAGTGGGGTGTGCGTAATTGTTCAGCCCCCCTGAGTCAATACTTTGTAGAACCACCTTTTGCTGCAGTTACAGCTGCCAGTCTTTTAGGGTATCTCTACTAGCTTTGCACATCTAGAGACTGAAATTCTTGCCCATTCTTCTTTGCAAAACAGCTCCAGCTCAGTTAGATAGACAGCGTTTGTGAACAGCAGTTTTCAGATCTTGCCACAGATTTGCGATTGGATTTAGATCTGGACTTTGACTGGGCCATTCTAACACATGGATATGTTTTGTTTTAAACCATTACATTGTTGCCCTGGCTTTATGTTTAGGGTTGTTGTCCTGCTGGAAGGTGAACCTCTGCCCCAGTCTCAAGTCTTTTGCAGACTCCAAGAGGTTTTCTTCCAAGATTGCCCTGTATTTGGCTCCATCCATCTTCCCATCTTCCCATCAACTCTGACCAGCTTCCCTGTCCCTGCTGAAGAGAAGCACCCCCAGAGCATGATGCTGCCACTACCATATTTGACAGTAGGGATGGTGTGTTCTGAGTGATGTGCAGTGTTAGTTTTCCGCCACACATAACGTTTTGCATTTTGGCCAAAACTTCCATTTTGGTCTCATCTGACCAGAGCACCTTCTACATGTTTGCTGTGTCCCCCACATGGCTTGTGGCAAACTGCAAACTGGACTTCTTAAGTTTTTTTCAATTAACAATGGCTTTCTTCTCGCCACTCTTCCATAAAGGCCAATTTTGTGCAGTGCACAACTAATAGTTGTCCTGTGGACAGATTCCCCCACCTGAGCTGTAGATCTCTGCATTTCGTCCAGAGTCACCATGAGCCTCTTGACTGCATTTCTGATCAGCGTTCTCCTTGTTCGGCCTGTGAGTTTAGGTAGACGGCCTTGTCTTGGTAGGTTTACAGTTGTGCCATACTCCTTCCATTTCTGAATGATCGTTTGAACAGTGCTCTGTGGGATGTTCAAGGCTTTGGAAATCTTTTTGTAGCCTAAGCCTGTTTTAAATTTCTCAATAACTTTATCCCTCACCTGTCTGGTGTGTTTTTTGGACTTCATGGTGTTGTTGCTCCCAACATTAGATTACACACAGGCACACTCTATTTAGTTATTAGCACTCATCAGGCAATGTCTATGGGCAACTGACTGCACTCAGACCAAAGGGGGCTGAATAATTACGCACATCCCACTTTGCAGTTATTGATTTGTAAAAAAAAAATGTTTGGAATCGTGTATGATTTTCGTTCCACTTATCACGTGTACACCACTTTGTATTGGTCTTTCATGTGGAATGCCAATAAAATTGATTCATGTTTGTGGCAGTAATGCGACAAATTGTGGAAAACTTCAAGGGGGCCAGAATTCTCTCTCTATATATATATATATATATATATATATATATATATATATATATATATATATATATATATATATATATATGTATATATATATGTATATGTATATGTATATGTATGTATGTATGTATGTATGTATGTATGTATGTATGTATGTATGTATGTATGTATATATATATATATATATATATATATATATATATATATATATATATATATATATATATATATATATATATATATATATATATATATATATACACACCAAGGGATGAGCAGCACAAACCAAATTATATGCAAAGCTTGCATGCAGCCTGGAGATCCCCAGTCTCCATAAGAAATATATAAATAGAGAGGGGCTGCAGCACACAACAGGAAAACAGTGACAGGGGCTCTTGGTCACGCTTTAACGCGTTTAAGCTCACCAACTGCGCCAAAGTGTCCCCATTCTGGTGAGTCCTACTCTAACCAGGCAAAAATGCTAGTTTTTTTAATCAGCGTGCTAGTGGGAACCATGCCAAAAGCCCAATGGTCAACTAAATGGGAGAAAGGAAATTAAAAACACCTCACCTTCTACTAGCTACTGACTGAACCATGAGCTCCGATCGAGAGACGCACACACACACACACACACGCACGCACGCACGCACGCACACACACACACACACCATAGAAGAACCACAGCTCCCTAGTACCTGCATGCTCCCATAAAGGCATCACAGGGTCCAGTATTGCACCATAGCGCCCACATAGAGGCACCCAGCATAAACCCAATTGATGCACCACAGCTCCTAACATGTCCATTATTGAGACACACCAGTGACATCCGGGGCACCCCAGAATAGATCCGAGGCATGTGCCACTGATCTTTGGGGCTAGCAACGCCCCTGGTTTTAAGTATCTTTCATCAGTAAAATAATAAATGATAATTTGACATCTGCTTAGAGCTCCACCTTGTGGTTTGACTTGCAAGCTTTAGAACTTCATGAAAGCTCTGCTTTTAATGCTGTGCAGTAAGAACAAGGGCTGGTTCACACTTTCTATAAAAACGCACCCCCTGACGAAGAATGTCAGCCCTGACTAAGAACCAGTGGGCGGTTCGAAGCGTGTAGGTGGTCGGAGCTTCAGCCGGCCGCGTGTTTGGCAGCGTTCTTTCACTGATGTGACTGTCTGATCCTGCATGCACTTCCCATATGGTAGGGGGAATCGAGCTCTCACGCTGGCAGATGAACCGGATTATATGATGTCCGTTACAGCGTCACGGAAGAGCCACGCCATGGGAAGCTAGAGCGAGAAATTGCACACTGAAGCCGGGTGAGATTGCCCCATTACTACTGGCCAATTGCGGAACCGTTTTGAACTGTCTGCATTCAATTCAATTCACTTTATTGTCATTGTGTAATACAACGAAATTACTTTTCATGACAACCCCACGGTGCATATAGGGAACATAGTGATAGTAACAAGGAAGAGAAGAAATTATACACATATGCCAGGTATTACAGATATTTAAACAATTTGTACACAGTGTTAATTATTTCAGAGAGGATTCAGAGTTCATCAAGTTTATGGCAGATGGGAAAAAGCTGTCTTTCAGTCTGTTTGTGTGTGTGCGGATTGACCTAAAACGTTGCCTTGTTTGAGCTCCTTCCATCAGGTAATTTCCAGGGTGAGTGTTGTCCTTGATAATGTTTTTGGCCCTTCTCACGCTGCGAGTATTATACAAAAGTTCCAGTAATAGTAGTTCAGTGCCAATAATGGCTTCTGCTGTTTTAACAACTCACTGCAGGGCTTCTCTAGTAGCCTTTGTGCAGCTGTTGTACCAGGCCGTCATGCAATTGGTCAGAACACTTTCTATAGTGCATCTGTAGAAATTAACCAGCAGCTTCTGTGGGAGGTTAGCGCTCCTTAGTTTTCTCAGAAAGTAGAGGCGTTGTTGTGCTTTGCCAGTTAGAGCTAAAGCATTGTCAGCCCAGGACAGGTTCTCTGCGATGGTGATTCCCAAAAATTTGAAGCTGGCAACTCTCTCCACAGCCTCTGCATTGATCATTAGCGGTAGGTGAGTGGTCTTTTTGGTGTTCCTAAAGTCCAGAATAATTTCTTTTTGTCTTCTTTGTATTTAATAACAGGTTGTTAATGTCGCACCATGCAGTCAGGTTCCTAACTTCTTCTCTGTATGCGGCTTCCTCATTGTCTGATATAAGCCCAATGACAGTCGTATCATCTGCAAACTTAGCAATTATGTTTGAGGTATGGGATCCGACTATTTAGGTAGCAGATCCAGAAAAACACTTCAACTATTCATGGCTTACTTTAAGGGGGCCCCCTATAGACCTGTGCTAGTTGTCAAGCGTTTTGTTTTTGACTACACGCATGATTACCAAGCATTTTTTCAATGTGGAGGACCTGATATTGATCAGCACTATTGCAAGAAGCAAAAATATATTTTCCTGAAAACTCAGCTGAGAGTCTGCACTTATTTCTGGAGAGCGGATCCCCACTAAGGCAATGAAAGCCAATGAAAGAACAGATTTTCCATTCCCACAAAGAACTTTGCACTCAAATCGTATACCAAACCAAAGTCTAAACTTCCTGCTCCTCCCTCCAGCACCAACTTTGCGGACTTCCTGTTTATCGAGCAGGGCTACACACATTATTACTAAGCATTTTTCTATGTGGAGGACCTGATATTGATCAGCACTATTCCCAGAAGCATTGCAAGAAGCAAAACTATTGCTTGCTACAGCACAACCACTCCCACATCGCTTCCTATTGGACAAAAAAAAAGCACACCATAATAAAACCGCCAATTTAAAACTACACGTTTTTACCGTACATTTAAACTGAGTGGAAACGTGTGCTACAGGGATTCATTTAAAATGGATACGTTGTGATCCATTGCACGTGTGAACCAGCTCTTAAAGAGACACTGAAGCGAAAAAAAAAATATGATATAGTGAATTGGTTGTGTACTATGAATAATTACTAGAAGATTAGCAGCAAAGAAAATATTCTCATACTTTTATTTTCAGGTATATAGTGTTTTTTCTAACATTGCATCATTCTATAATATGTGCAGATTACACAACACTCAGCATTCAAAATGAGTCTTTCAGAGCAGTCTGTGAAGTAATGAACTCTCCTCTAGCAGAGGAAAAGTAAATAGGCCAGGAACAGTTGAGATAATAAAAGTCAGATAACAGCCCTCTCCATGACTCACTTAGTTAGTCGGAGAGCTTAATGGCTTGTTTGCATAGAGATAACAACTGGAGTTTCTCAACTCTTCCTGTACTGGAAACAATTACACTGATGTATCTGATCTTAATGTTTTATTTCTTAGCTGTGCTACACATACAAATCATAATATCATCATTTTTTTTTCGCTTCAGTGTCTCTTTAAGGCTGCCATACACTGGTTGACAGCCACCAGATCGACCAACAGATAGATCCCTCTCTGATTGAATCTGATCAGAGAGGGATCTATGGCTGCCGATACACTGCACACAGATTTTAAATCGATTTCAGCATGAAATTGATTCACAACTTGTGGAGCTGCTGTCTGCTTGCCGCCCCCATTTGGTCGCCCCCGGCCCACAGCAATATTACCTGTCCGCCGGCGCAAGTCCCCGGGTTGTGTTGCCCCTTTCTCTGGCTGGTCTTCTTCTCCATCTCCTCTTCACTTCCTATCCCGTCCTGTGAGAAGGGGAAGTTCAAACACTAGGAGGGCGCTCTACTGTTTGAACTTCCCCTTCTCACAGGACGGGACAGGAAGTGAAGAGGAGATGGAGAAGAAGACCAGACGGAGAAAGGGACAACAAGGACCCAGGGACTCGCGCCAGCGGGATAAGTGAGATTATTGCTGCGTCGGTCGTCGCCAAATCGAACACACTCCCGACCTGCTGGCGTTCAATCAAAATTTTACGCTTGGACAGATCAATGGAATTGATCGATTTCGGATGGAAATCGGTCAACATCTGCGTTAACCATTTAACAGCAGATTCGATCACAGTGATTGAATCTGCTGTATATCGGCAGGAAATCGACATAGTGTATGGGTACCTTTAGACAGCTTCTTGATTGACAATAGGGCCTTATTATTGTTCAAAGTCTGGGGACTTTGATGATGCGATAATAGAGACTTTGCACAAGTATCCAATTTGCTGCAATGGTGATGCAAAGGCTGCAGCGCGTTACCGCATGATCAGTGCCTACCGCACGGCTTCTGCAGTAATGAAAGTCAATGGGTTAGGCAGTAAGTGTGCATAACCGCAACGCGGTGTGACGTGGCGCGCATGGACCGACTAGAATCCCAGTGACGTACTTTCCGTCCAGCAACATTATTGCATCTCATTGCTGTGAGATTATACTCTCCATTGCATTGCACTGCAATAGATGCAGTGTAGAAATACTTTGTCAGAGATGTAATTTGGGAGCTATTTATTGATGGGGCCTCAGTCTTCAGACCCCTCTAGATCAAGCTGTGCGAGAAAAGTCTTCAATGATTTGCTACCCATGCTGCACTGGAGGGGAGGCACACCACACTTGGCCTCGGGGCTGAAAAAGCATAAATCCGGGGTTATGTCTGATCCTGCTGCCCGGCAGGGCCGGTTTAAGCAACAATGGGGCCCCATGGCAAAATAAACCTGGGGGGCCCCCCCAACATATACCCCGGAACAAAAATCGGCATTAGGGGACCTTTTTTGCAGCTGGTATAGTCAGGGTGTGAAGTCCCAATCGGTCGGAGCTCCACATTCTAGCTACCGCAGCCTGCATGGGGGACAAGGGGTTAAAAAGTTTCAGGAGGAGGGACCCCACAATTTTTTTTTAAATTCCCACACTCTAAACATAAAAAAAAAAAAATTGGGAAAATAGGAAAACATGCCAGGGATCTTCATACAGCCATATTGCGGCTGTATAGCGATCCCTGGCCAAAGCGCTGCGGCTGCGTATAGACCCCCTGGAAACCCCGTCAGGAAATTTATTGCGCTTTCGTTTGATGCATGTAAAATTACACTACCGTTAGGTTTGCTACTAAAAGTGACATTTACCGCATTTAAAAGTATACTTTTTTTCCTTCGAAACTTTAAAATCGATTTTCTCAAAAACTATAAGGTCTTTTTGAAAAATTGTTTTTTCCTCTTATTCCTAATGATCTCCTTAACATACCCTGCAAATTTAGGGTTTCTAGCATTTAAAGAGGAACTGTAACGACAAAACTGCCCCTGGGGGGTACTCACCTCGGGTGGGGGAAGCCTCAGGATCCTAATGAGGCTTCCCACGCCGTCCTGCGTCCCTCGGGGGTCTCGCTGTAGCCCTCCGTGCAGCGGTGACGCAATATTTACCTTCCTGGCTCCTGCGCAGGCGCTCTGATGCCTCTCGGCGCCGAAGTAGACGGAAATACCCGATCGCCGTCGGGTCTGCTCTACTGCGCAGGCGCAAGTTTCCGGCGCCTGCGCAGTAGAGCGGACCCGACGGAGATCGGGTATTTCCGTCTATTTCCGTGCCGAAAGTCGCCACAGCGCCCCCGCTGGAGCCAGCAAAGGTAAATATTGAACTGACAGTCAGCACAGTCGCCGGCTGTTCGGAGGGCTGCGGCGAGACCCCCGTGGGACAGAGGACGGCGTGGGAAGCCTCATTAGGATCCGGAGGCTTCCCCCACCCGAGGTGAGTACCCCCCAGGGGAGGTTTTTGTTGTTACAGAGTCTCTTTAAGGTGGATTTGCTATTAACCATTAAAGTCGGCAGGTTTTTAAATGTGTTTTTTTTCCTTTGAAACTTTAAAATCGATTTTCTCAAAAACTATAAGGCCGATTTTGAAACTTTTTTTCCCCTCTTGTAGCCACTGGGGGCCCCTACAAGCTCTGGGGCCCTGGGGCAGCTGCCTCCTTTGCCTTAATGGTAGCGCCTGCCCTGCTGCCCGGAGGCTGCCTTCCTCACTGAGTATCACGCATGCTCAGTGGGGACATAAATATTATTTCCATGAAATATCTCAGCCTCCACACTTCCTAGACCTAGACTCCCCAACTAACTCTGTGCCAAATTGCAGCCCCGCTGGTTCCTGAAATAGTTTACATAAAGCTATCTTGTGAACCAGCGGGGCTTTGGGGACTGCTATTTGGTACAGAGGTATTTCGGGGGCTCTCCTCTCTGCCCTGAAAATTTGGGGAGTGTAGGAGGTGTGGAAGCGGAGACGGTGTGTTTAGCGTGGCAGCATAATTGCACAGGAAATGTGGCAGCACAGGCTCCTACTGCGCATGCAGGGCAGTGCAAATTTACAGGCAGCACAATCAGACACCACACTGGCCTTCATACTGAATTGCCACTTTTCCCTGAACTCCCTCCAGCTATCATGTGATCTGTGATGTCACTTATCATTATAAACGATAGATTTTTGTTGCCTGAGATAATTGTGTGTGATCAATTGGTGATAACCAAATGTCAATGCAGATGTTCCACAATGTTGCTTAGCAATCGCTCATTTAGGATCGCTAAACAGCCAACATAAACGACCACTTTTGTTGCTCCCCACTTGCCCTTCACTTGTCATCTCCCCTTTCCATAGAACAGAACAATCGCCAACAATTGTTTTAGACAATTATTCATCATAGTTGTGAGGTTTTATGTTGGCGTCTGATCAAACTCTAAACTTATTACCCAATACGTAGACAAAATGTAGTATGTGTGCTCTTTAAAGAGGAACTTTAACCAAGGATTGACCTTCATTCCAATCAGGAGCTGATCCCATTTTCCCAAGAGAAAACTTTACCTTTATGGCTGATATTGTGATGAAACCCTTCCCACAGTGTGATGCCATGACCACTGTCAGGACAGTGTGCTTTCTGTGAACCTCATTGCATTGTGGGAAATAACGGCTTTTTCCAACTGCTAAAGCTGGCCACTAACGGTCCAATTTCTAGCGAAAATTCGTTCAAGCGATCAGAAATTCTGATCGGACGAAAAATCGTTCACTACACCATCAACTTACCAATCTTTACTTCCTATCTATCACGACCACCAAGAAAATCCAAATTTTCGTTCGACGAAAATTCATTCGGGCGACATTTTTTTCACTCGTTCATAATCGATTGTGTCCACCAATGGAGATTATTTACAACCAATTCGATCAGAATTTCTGATCGCTCGAACGATTTTTCGCTAGAAATTGGACCGTTAGTGGCCAGCTTAAGCAAGTAATATCTCCCTCTGTGCACAGAATTCTCAGTAACGAACATTCCGTACAGATCACCTGGTAGGAGTAAAGATGTCTCTTACCAGTGATACATTTCAGTATGTAAATCAGGGCGAAAGATTTTTAAATGAGGCAAATACTGACTAAATAATATATATACATGAATATTGTAAACAATAAGCGGTTTTATTCATTATGTTATTTTGACTACAGTTCCTCTTTAAATTAACAAACTATTTTTCAAACCAAATATCTGAAAATTAAAAGTGCAGACAGTTCTAAGAATGGAGAGGACTCGATTCCTAGGAACTGATGGCACTATTCCTAGGAACTGTCCGATAACGCCATTCCAAAGAACTGCCTGATAGAGGTATTCCAGAAGGATTCTGGGGGAAGCACTATCCCCTCTCGGATGTGAAAGAGGAAGTTGTTTTGTTTAAAGTAAAAAAAAATAAAGACTTCTGTCCACAGACTGGAACACCTCCTCAGAATATGAGTCAGATTGGTTTGCTGTTTCATGGGAAAATAATTATCAGTGGGGAAAAAAGAACAACAGTATGGTTGTAGGGCTGGAATATTTGAGGTTAGCTTCTTTTCCTGTACTCTGTTATCATGCAGCTGAACTTTGACTTCACATTTTGACAAAGAATGAGGATGTTTTGAACACACAGGTCCTGTCAGCTTTTGTAAATGCCTTATGTTTTATAATTGAAACTCCAGGCAGCAGCAAAGGAGAACTCCGATATGTGCTAACAGAAGTACCCCCCTTGGTTATATCAGTTATTGTAATCATTCATTAAAGGGTAACTGAAGTAAGAGGTATACGGAGGCTGACATATTTATTTCCTTTTAATCAATACCAGTTGCCTGGCAGCCCTGCTGGTCTGTTTCTCTGCAGTAGTATCTGAATAACACCAGAAACAAGCATGCAGCTAGTCTTGTCAGATCTGACTTTAAAGTCTGAAACACCTGATCTGCTGCATGCTTGTTCAGGGGCTATGGCTAATAGTATTAGAGGCAGAGGATCCGCAGGGCTGCCAGGCAACTGAAATTGCTTATAAGGAAATAAACATGGCAGCCTCCATATACCTCTCTCTTCAGTTCCCCTTTAAAGGAACACTTTCAATCCAAGTGTTCTAAAATGACAATATGCAAATAATGTCTAAATAAAGGCTCATACACACGCTCAATAAAAGTCTTTTAAATGCACAATTATCAAATAACTGTTGTTGTTAAAACAAACCAAAAACGTTGTTTGCTATTGTTCAAACAACTGATAACACGCAGCTCAAGTCAATCAAACAGTTGGATTGACTTGAGCTGCGTCATATTTTATTTATTTATTTTAAGTATTTATATAGCGCCGACCAGTCTCGGCCCTAGACTTTTTGCCGTCTGAGGCAAACTTTGAAGAAATCGCCGCTCCCGCTCCCCCCCCCCCCCCCCCGTGGGTGTAAGGGGCCACCGAGCTGGAGGGGATAGCGGGCAGGAAGGGGGTATTGGCCTAGCGGGCAGGAAGGGGGTATTGGCCTAGCGGGGACCCTCACCTGGGTCCCCCGCTCTCCTCCAGCTTTAAAAAGTTGCCGCAGCTATTGTAAGAGGAACGGGCGGGGATCTTTCACCTTTTCCGCGTTCCAACGTGCGCTCCACTGATGTCACTTCCTGTAGCGCCGTCCACTTACAATACAGTGGGCGGAGTTGCAGTAAGTGACGTCAGTGGAGCGCACGCTGGAACGCGGAAAAGGTGAGTGATCCCCGCCTGTGCCTCTTACAATAGCTGCCGCAACTTTTTAAAGCTGGAGGGGAGCGGAGGACGGGGGACCCAGGTGAGGGAGGGGGGTCCGACCCCCCCCCCCCTCCCCGCCGCTAGGCTACTACCCCCTTCCTGCCCGCTATCCCCTCCAGCTCGGGCGGCCCCCCACACTCACGGACGGGCGGGTGCCACCCCCCCAGAAGTGCCGTCTGGGGCAAAAGTTTCACCCCGCCTCATGGGCAGGCCGGCCCTGGCGCCGACATATGACGCAGCGCTGTACAGAGAATATCGTGATATCACTAAGGCCCGGTTCACATTAGCGTTCCCTGTCCAGATCCGCCTGATCGGATCCGGACCGTATACTGTACAAACGGAACGTACGTTCCGCATAGCAATGCAAAGGCTATGCGGACGTTCACATGCGTACGTTCCGTACAGTACGGAGCCGGACCGGATCCGGACTCCGGACACTTTTCCAACATGCGCTATTTTTTGGTCCGGCTCATCCGGCCCACGCACCCGGACCGGAGCCTGACTGCACCATCCGGATATAGAAAACCAATGGGAAACGGAAGCACAGAACACACTGGAGACAACACCGGACGTTCTACCCCACTTCCTATGCGTATCATAGCGGCCATTTCGGATGGGAACACATGGGCCCAGCATATCTGGAGTGGAGCAGCAGTGACACACGTGCTGGAGCTGTTTTGGCAGTATGTCGGAGGTGGAGGTGAGGCCTACAGCGGAGGACCTGATTCTACAGGTGCACCAGGTGGATGGCAGCCTGAAGCAGTCCTGATGCAAACGGACCGGATCCGGATCGGAACCGTACGTTTCCAATCCGGATCAGGTCCTGATACGATCCGGATCTGGTCCGTTTGCATGCCAAAACGCAAGTGTAAACGGGGCCTTACTGTCCCTCGGAGGAGCTTACAATCTAGTCCCTACCATAGTCACATGTTTATGTATGTATCATGTAGTGTAGGTATCCTAGTCTAGGGCCAATTTAGGGGGAAGACAATTAACTTATCTGTATGTTTTTGGGATGTGGGAGGAAACCGGAGTGCCCGGAGGAAACACACACAGACACGGGGAGAACATACAAACTCCTTGCAGATGATGACCTGACTGGGATTCAAACCGGTCAACAAGACAAGAGCGCTAAACACTACGCCACCGTGCTGTTATCAGTTGTTTTAACAATAGCAAGCAACTTTTTTGGTTTGTTTGAACAACAAAAGTTGTTTGATAATTGTGCATTTAAAAGACTTTTGTTGAGCGTGTGTATGAGCCTTAATTTAAAGAGAATCTGTACTCTAAAGTTCTTACAATAAAAGCATATGTTCATTATGTTCTCCTGGGCCCCTCTGTGCCGTTTCTGCCTCTCCCTGCTGCAATCCTGGCTTTTAATTGCCAGTTTTAGGCAGTGTTTACAAACAAAAGACATGGCATGTGATAGGCTGAGAGTAGGTCAGTGTGTGACTCATACAGAGCTTGCAGGGGGCCTGGAGAGGGTGTGTATAGCTTCTATCCAATCACAAGCAGAACAGCACATTCCAGCTTGAGTGCCTGAGCCCAACAGAGGAAAGAAGATTAGATCATATAACAGAGATAATACAGCCACTGTGCAACTAGGAAAGGCTGCAGTAAGCCAGACCACATTAGAACAGGTATAGGAACTTATAGGATAGAAGAAATAAGGCTGAAAATTTTGTTACAGAGTCTCTTTAAGTAGCAGTGTAAACATTTTCTTACTTTTCATGTTAAATATATATCAATATATAAATAATTTATAGTGTAGGATTTAGCTTTGCTTGGAACAAATCAATTGCAGAAGGGGGCGTCTGCTTCAATGCGCAGCCAGTGTTGCATATCAGACTTAGTATTTTTCTCTGAAAGCAAAAAAAAGTATGAAAAGCTGTGGTGTCACAGACAATTACAAATGTCAAGTGACAGACAGCCTATTTGGCCATTCAGAGTGTGGGGATTAGGTCCTTTAATGTGACTGGACCCGCTGGTGATGAGGGCGTGAGGAGTGGAGTCGCATTACTTTGGAAGCGCAGAGTGCCCGCCCCCAGATTAAGCATGCTATGCTGTTGATAGCGCGCAAGGATACTAATTAAGGCACTTAAGTTATATAGCGCTCATAACAGCTGATAACTTTTCTGTTACGCAGCGCTAAATTTAGCGAATCAACCTCCGAAGTGTGAGTAGAATTCCCCCTCCCCTCATGGCTCATTCTGCCCTCAGTTTTGGCGTCGGTAAAGTGTGAAAGTATTTTGATATCAGTAAACAAATCGTTTGCCAGTGAAATGTATACGCCAGTACTTAGCAGCACTTTCCAAACAATTCCTATCTCAATTGAAAAAAAAATGTTAATTGATAATGTTCTTTTAAATATTGTTTTCCTTGCTTATACTATACTTTGGAAGATAGATTAAAGCAGCCATTTTGCTGGTGGAAACACTGTCAGGGCCTTTTTCCACTACCTTGCATTTTGCGATCTGATTTTGATCTGATGGATCACAAAAGGCAGGGTACAGTAAAACTAATGGAAATGGTAGCGGCCATTTCCAAGAATTATTTTATTTTATATGCATTTTAAAGGGAATAATAAGAAAAAATGGGAAAAAATCATTATTTCTCAGTTCTCCGCCATTATGGTGTTAAAATAATACATGAACTAGCACAAGAAAAGGATTGACTCTTGGGTGCATGTGAAGAAATAGAAAAATCTTTAATATATCCAACTATTATAAATACAAAAACACAAATTAAAAAAAAATAATACATGCTGCTGAAATTAAACCCCACACATTTTATTTGCCTATTTGTCCCAGTTATTACAACATTTAAAATATTTCCCATGTACAATATATGGCGACAATATTTTTTGGAGAAAATAAAGGTTTATTTTTTCCGATTTGCATCCATCACTAATTACAAGCCCCTATTTGAAAAAAACAAACAAACAAAAAAGTTATGTAACCTTATGACAGACAGATTAAAAAAAGTTTAGTCCCTAAAATAACTATGACAGTGACAAGACATTCTCTATACGCGGATGGTAGAGCTCTGTATAAATACAAAACTAAGATTAAAATCTATCTTAAAGAGGAACTTCAGCCTAAACAAACATACTGTCATTAAGTTACATTCGTTATGTTAATTAAAATAGATAGGTAATATAATCTCTTACCCACCTTGTTTTAAAAGAACAGACAAATGTTTGTGATTTCATGAGGGCAGCCATCTTTTTGGTTGAAAGGAGGTGACAGGGAGCATGAGACGCAGTTCCAACTGTCCGGTGTCCTGATCACCCCTCCCAGTTGCTAGGCAACGAGAACAACATCAGAAATCCCATCATGCTTTGCACAGCTTTGGGGAAAAAAGCCAGGGCAGTTTTCTTTGAAGGGGCGGAGCTTAGCTAAAAATGCAGCTGAAAATGAGACTTCGGTTAGAAAAACAGAGTTCTGATGCTGTGAAACTGTTAAAGAAACACCAAGCCTTTTCAGTGCTGCTGAGTAGGTTTTTAGTCTGGAGGTTAACTTTAACTTCTATCAAAAACAGGAAAAAAAACACCTGAACTTCATACAGAGCACAATAATGTGGCAGGGTGAGTTCAGAGGATGACAGCAGCAAGCGTAGCACACAGGCAGAGTGGGGGTGTGGACACACCCAGTACATGGAGTTCCTCCTGGGGGGCTCTTGTGGTTTTCACACATTCTTGTGATGGTTTGTGGGCCGGTAATTGAGTCACAGACAACAAGCTGAGACATTTGCATACAAGCCTGTGTGTACAATTCATAAAAAGGATAATGAATGACTTATAGCCAGCCATGCAAACAAGGTCGCTGCGCCTGTAACGACCTGAGGCAAAGATTATTAACCCTTCCAGGTTAACACAGAGCATGTGCCCACAGTGAAAAAATAACCTGGCAAATAGGCCTTTGTAAAAAAAAAAAAAAAAAATTGGTCCCATTTGACTTCTATTGCAACCACGAATCATCGCTTTATAAAATAGTGGGTTACAGATTGTTTGGGGAAAAAAAAACTTTATTTACTATACTGAACAGCATTCCCCACTTTCTTTCTTTGTTTTATAACCCTAGTGAGATGGGCCACAAAGCTGCGAAGGGCACCAAGGGGAGACGAAGGGGGGATAGGGGGGTGAGTTACACCACTGCTCCAGAGGCTTCCCGTGTCCTCCTCACTGTTTGCTGGGACCCTCCGGAAGATTAGGCCCCTGATTCTCTTCATGCATGAGGGCGGCCATGCTGCACCTGTGCAAGGTCAGATTTCAGATCCAGACCTTGCTCATGTTTATGCGCAAGCATAACTATGCTGCACAAGCTTGGCCACGCCTGCACAGTATCAAAGCCGCATGTGCAGGATCAGCTCTGGCTTACTGTCCTGCAGCGGACCTTCTCATGTACGGCCGCACTCCGGCATGAGGAGGAGAGTAAGCAAGCAGCAACAGTGGTGCAGAGGACAGCATGGGAAGTCTCTACAGGATGCATGTACAGTATGTCTCCGGTTTTTGACTTGAGGTCCGCCTTAGTACACTTTAAAGCTGTTTGTCATTGTGTGGCTGCATCAGTGGAAGTGATGGAGAAGGGGATGGGGGAAGCTTCTAGGTTGTTCAGAGGTTCTACTGAGGTAAGTACTCAATAAATAGTGGCTTGATAGCAGAGCCAGTACAAGGTCCTCCAGCACCCAAGGCTGAGACTTCAAAGGGCGCCCCTCCAGCCCTTCCTCCCATGGCCGTATTTGAGGCAAGGCCACAAAGGCCATGGCCTAGGGCACCAGGAAGCAAAGGGGGGACAGCCACTGGCACACTCTGGCAGTTTAATTGACAAACATGTAAATGGCAGCATTCACAGACTCGGGCCGCAGCAGTGAAGGACATTATAGGATGGGGGGAGTACAGGACAGGGGAGTACAGTACAGGACAAGAGAAGCACAGGAACTGGGTGGGTGGATAGGAGGGGTGGTGACAGTGGGCCTTGGGCGGTAAAATGTACAAATCCGGCTCTGCTCCCACCCCAGCTGTCACACACTGCTATTAAACTAAGAGGCCCCCCAATTCCCCCAAGGGGATACATGGCAGTCACTGCCATGTATCTCCTTTTCTTATTTCTTTCTCCTTCAAACACAATAGGGGAATAATAGCTGAGTGAGTTGTGTGCCACCTCCTACACTGCGCCCTGAGGCTGGAGCCTCTCTCGCCTCTGCCTCGGCCCTGCTTTATAGTGTACTGGTTAAGGACTCTGCCTTTGACATAGAGGACCTCAACCAGTAAACTATCCAGCCACGGCGTGATTGTTGTACTTTAAAGTGGACCTGAACTCTTGCGCAAGACAGAAGGAAAACATAGAGAAACACCCCCTGTATGTATTTAGAGAGTTTAGCCTGTCTAATTGCCCGACATCTGTGACTGATCGCCACCCTAAATTGATCTCTCAGCTGTGTCAGCTCAGGAATCTCCTCTGCCACGGCAGAGCAGCGAATTTGTAAACACAGGATGTATACAATATGTCTGCTTCCATTTAAGCAGGAAGTAGACACACTGTAGGATTTGTATCAGCTGTAACAAAAGTTTTTCTTAAAAGGTTATTATGCTGTTGCGTATCTTTTAGAGCAGAGAGGAAGTTCTGAGTTCACTTTATTTAGTAAAGAAAAAGAAATGGCCATTGTGGCAACATCTGTGTGAAACCTATTTTGTTGTGTTACTTTCACATTCCTTTAATACATTTAAAAAAAAGCATCAGATAAAGCAGAAATGGGGAAGTTGCACAAGGCAGGCGACAAAAAGAAACTGTTGCAATCAATATTTCCCTAACCAAGCAGCACAATTTCCATGCTGCACCTTTGTACAGAATCCCCCGTCATTTGGTTTTCTGTTCCTCTCGCTGTGTGATAGAAATAAAGTAATAAACGCTAACTCATAACACCTCCACCTGCCTGCCGGGATCCCTTCCTCCCCCAGACTATCAGAAATATTTCTCTGTATGATTTTTCACAGCCACAGGCGCCCTCCAAGCTACTAAGGACGAGTCACCCGCCTTGCGGATAATGTGTAACGGCTCCGTCACTAGCTGGTGGGTGGGGAGGAGTTTAACCATCTGCTGCCTGCAGCACACCGCAAAAAAAGCCTACTCTCTAAAAATGTCATTCCAAACCCAGCATGCTTTGCAAAATGCACAACTAAGCTTTACCCTGTTATGTCACACCACTATATTTAACATATCCCTAGTGTTTTGGAGGGTATATATCTATTTTTAAACCAAGTCCCTCTGTCCCTCTTTGTTCCTCAGTTGTCCCTCTTTTGGGGTCTCTGTACAGATCTGTATAAGTAAAATGTTTTCTTTTCCCACCACAAGTGTTTATACTATACATGCAACCTTTAAAATAATTGTGATACTTGTTTTAAAGAGTATCTAAAGTTGTTGTGCAAACAGAAATTAAACATGTCCATTTGTAGCTGTATGAATAACGTCAAAATGGCGTAGTGTTATTTTTATGTCTTTTTTTTTTTTTTCCTAGCATAGTGGTACTATTTTTCTCCTGTCTTGTCTTCGCAATCGAAAAGTTTAACTGTAACCAGAAGCTTAAAGAGGAACTCTAGTGATACAGGTGAAGTTTGAAAAATTAGAATATTGTGCAAAAGTTCATTTACTTTAGTAATTAATTGGGGGTTCAGGTCAGGCGAGTTTGCTGGCCAGTCAAGTTCAGTAGTCCCCGTGGTTCAGTGCCTCTATGGGGCATTGCCAAGAGAAAGATGAGAGACATGAGACCGAACACTGCAGAAGAGCTGAAGGCCTCTATTGCAGCATCCTGATCTTCCATAACACCTCAGCATCTGCCACAGGCTGATGGCATCCATGCCACGTCGCATTGAGGCAGTAATTGGTGCAAATGGACCCAAACCAATATATACTCAAAAACAAGTCAACCTCGTATATACATTTATGCTGGGAATACACTGTACGTTTGTACTGCTCGATTGAGCCATTAGATGGCTCGATTGATATTTTCCGATATGTCAGATCACCCGCAGGATTGATTCCGTGCTTGATACCGCATGGGGGACAATGGAAAAAAGTAAGGAAAACAAGCAGAAGATAAGAGAATCGCCCACAGGGTCGAGCGGGGAATCGATCCGGCAGCATAATCGGTTGTACCGTGTTTTCCTGGCATTAGACTAAATCTATTCACAGATGTGAAATTGTCATTGTTTGTGATCATTTATAGGCAGGGCTGGTTTTCTGCAGAATATGAATACAGGAAGAGGTAGGCTGTTGCCATGAAGAAGGGAACTACAAATGGGATAACGTAACTGCTGATGGAGCAGGGTAACACACAAACACACTACAGAGCAGGATTATCCACCAGGCAACCTAGGCAGGTGCTTGTGGCCTAGTGAGTGTCAAGGGCGCCACCTGACACTTCGTTTGACTTCTCTCTACTTCAGTTTACCAAAAGGACCACACGGGGGCCCAAATCTACTACACACACACTCACACTTGCACTCAGGATAATTGGCTTTGGGCTGCTGTACTTGAGGGACTACAAATGAGACGAGAAGGTAGCTACACATCAAAGAAGGAGGCTGATGCAAAAAGTTTACCTCAGGTGACAGAACTGTATAATGTGGGAGGGCGGGGACTGGCGGGAGAGACACCTGAAGAGCTGCTGATACTTTGAAGCAAGTGGGACGTTCTGGCCTTCCCATGTGACCTCCGCTTCCTGTGACGGGGAAGATATTTTAATATCCAGCATGGAAATAAATTAATCATTGCACACATGGCTGTTCCCATCTTCCCGGCCATCCATGGCTGATCCTATCAGCTCTGCATTTGTCACCGGGACGGTTCAGTGACTTGTCAGCTGGCAGTGACATTGAGTAAGCGAGATCAGTCGGTGCGGGGCAGCAAGCGGCATGGCAACAGTGACTGCGCAGTACGATGATTAAAGAGGAAAATAGACGGGCTGTGCGTTCTCCTCTGTGGACCAGCACAAAGCACATCATTACTAACACTGATTTATTCATTACATCTTCTCCCTGGGTGTCCGCCTAACAAGATTTCTCCATCTCTTCATTATCCCCATGGCTGAGCTGTGGAATGGGCTCATTAAAATGTACAGTAGTAAGCTTTAAAGGAGATTCTTGCTTGGAACTCGTTGTTTCCTAACACTGCAAAAGTGCCCAAATGCTGCAGTGCCCTGGGAAAATATTATAACGCTTCTATAGAGTATGTACTGTGCGCTTCCTGAAAGCTGTGCTGGCGGTTTTTGGGTTTAGCTAAGCACCTTTTGTCATGTGGTCTGTACCAAATGTAAACTGCTGCTGGGGGAATGTCCGTCACACATAGAGACACTGCAGGATGTGACCCCTCCTCTCTTCCAGGTTTTCACTGATTTCCTCCCCAAGTGAGAATGCTCTCCTCCATCTCTTTGCTGACTCCTCCCCTGCATAAGGATTCTTTCCTCCATCTCACTGACTCCTCCCCTGTATGATAATTCTTTCCTCCTGTTCTGTACTGACTCCTTCCCTGTGAGAGGATTCTCTCCTCCATCTCCTCACTGACTCCTCCTCTGCATGAGAATTCTCTCCTTCATCTCACTGACTCCTCCCCTGTATGAGAATTCTTTCCTCCTGTTCTGTACTGACTCCTTCCCTGTGAGAGGATTCTCTCCTCCATCTCCTCACTGACTCCTCCCCTGCATGAGATTTTTTTTATGAACTGTAACCATGGCTTTTTTTTTTTTTTTTTTTTTAAGTAGGGCTTATATTCCAAACATTCTTAAAATTCCTCAAAAATCATGCTAGGGCCAGTTTTTGGTGAAGCCTTATTTTGGAGGAAACAGAATAGATTTTTAATAGATTTCAGCATGATGAAAACTTTTGATCAGTGAGTCTCGGTTAACACTATGCCAAATGAGCACGCTGTACCGTTTGAGTTCAAAGTCTGCTGAAAAAATAAAAATCACATTTTCGGGAGCAATGCATCATGGGAAACCACAGTTGCTTGCACATGCCTTCTGTTTTAAGAGGGACAAATTATATTTAGCAGGTCAGATTTGTGAGTTGTAAAAGCAAAATAGGCAAACCTGGACAAGGTGGAAATGGATGTGTGTAAACCGGTCCATGTTTTCCTACATGGTCCATTCTGCTTGTCCTTTGGTCTACTGTGGCCTGCTCTAGGAAGAGGCCCAGTAGTGGACCTAGTATGACTAGGCTCTGAATTAAAAGACCACTACAGCGAAAAAAGAAAGCAGTTAAAATCTGACAGCTCTGCATGTTTTGGACTAGTCCATCTCGTCATGGGTCTCAGTGTTTTCTTTTTATTTAAAAGCATTTCCTGAACGCAGTTGATAAGTCTAACTGCCGTTAGGGAGGCTGGCTGGGATCTTACTACTTTGGCATTTAGGCTTAGCAACTGCCGTTCAGGAAATGCTTTTAAAAACAAAGAAAACCATGAGAATCCCCATGAGGAGATGGACGAGTCCAAAACCTGTCCGTTCTGTTCAATTTTAACTGCATACTTTTTTCACTATAGTAGTCCTTTAAATACCTCTCTTACAAAACGCAGTTATTTCACCATGACTGTATTTCCAGCTAAACGTTGTACTGTGTTCGGTGGCTGCTTCTGGCAGCAGATTGGTGGGCTGACCTGATGAGTAATAGACAGGTCTTATGTAAGCAGGCGCTTTTGGTAAATAGATGTAGCGGTGGGAGGGAGGGCCGTAAGGGACAGGAGGACTGCCAGTCACAATGGGAGAGATGGAAGAAGCCTGCATGCTTCACATCCTCCTGGGGAAGGAGAGTGATTGATGGGATTACTCCCAGTTTATGTAAACAGATCATTCTGATACATTTTGCTGTCGTCATAAGCAGCATCTGCACCGTGACAGCCAGGCTCTGCCGTCGGCTCCGTTGATGTTTTTGTCATGCTTCAAGAAGATCACATAGCCTGAGAATAACTTAAAAACAGAGGCCTCATTTTCAGCAAGTTGTTTAAAGGATACCCAAAGTGACATGTGACATGATGAGATAGACATGTGTATGTACAGTGCCTAGCACACAAATAACTATGCTGTGTTCCCTTTTTTTCTTTCTCTGCCTGAAAGAGTTTAATATCTGGTATGTAAGTGACTGACTCAGTCCTGACTCAGACAGGAAGTGACTATGGTGTGACCCTCGCTGATAAGAAACTCCCCTTTTTTTATCTCTTTCTTGCTTCCAGAAGCCATTTTCTGCTAGGAAAGTGTTTTATAGTTGGAATTTCTTATCAGTGAGGGTCACACTGTAGTCCCTTCCTGTCTGAGTCAGGACTGAGTCAGCCACTTACATACCTGATATTTAACTCTTTCAGGCAGAGAAAGAAAAAAAAGGCATAGTTATTTGTGTAAAATATGCTTACCTTGAGAAAATGTATGCGTCCTCAAACACCAAGTTTTAACCCTAGCAAGTCTGGCTTTGCAAATCTGGCCTAATTGGCTATTCATGAGGCTATGCTCCTGGATAGTGCTAATGTAGCATGAACTAATTCCCAGAAAAAGTGGGATCAGCGCATCACCAGGCCGCCTCTGAATGGCCTCAGCTCAGAGATGCGCTGAGCCCCCCCAGGAACTGAAAACGCACCTTGAACCCAAACAGAGGCTCTGCATATACACCAAAAAAAAACTAACAAGTGGGAGCAGCTGACCAGAATTAAATCAAACATAGCAAAGAAATGAACAGCGCTACTTAAAAACAGATGAATGCTTACCTGCAAAAAAGTGCAGACCCCACTCATGGGATACAAATACACAATGAGCACACATACAACCTGTCTACCACTTGGAGGATGTTAGTTTCCACTAACAGCTTGCAATGCAATTTGTTAGGTACTCGTCCCTCCCACTGTCGAAGAAGTCTTTCCTCCATGGGAGGGGACCTAACACTAACTAAAACCTACCTATGCATATGCATAGCCTGGGCGCGCTACCAGTAAAATTAAGAATTGCGCAGAAAAAGTGGGATCAGCGCATCACCAGGCCGCCTCTTAATGGCCTCAGCTCAGAGATGCGCTGAGGCCCCCCCAGGAACTGAAAACGCACCTTGAACCCAAACAGAGGCTCTGCATATATCTGAATGAACTAATTCCCGCAGGGCGGCCGCTTTGCGGTATTGTTTTTTTGACCCTGCATAGTTTAGCATGCGAAAGCAAATGCATATTTGCATGAGCATTATCTCATGAATAGCCAATTAGGCCAGATTTGTAAAGCTAGACTTGATAGGGTTAAAACTTGGTGTTTGAGCATGCATACATTTTCTAAAGGTAAGCCTAGTTATTTGTGTGCTAGGCACTGTACATACACATGTCTATCTCCTCATGTCACGTCACCTCTGGTATCCTAAGGGAACCTGAAGTGAGAGGAATATGGAGGCTGCCATATTTATTTCCTTTTAAAGTGGACCTAAACTCAGAAGTTCCTCTCTGCGCTAAAAGATACGCAACAACATATTAACCTTTAGGGCCCTTTCAAAGTACCGTGGTGCGGTGCGGCAAATTGCCGCACTGCTACTTCAGCCAAGTGAAACCCTATGGGCTTGTTTCAGGTGTGTGAGTCAGACACTACTGCATCCAAAAAGATCAACAGGCAACTGGTATTGTTTAGAAGAAAATAAATATGGCAGCCACCATATCCCTCTCAGTTAAGGTGTACTTAACATTGAATTGATTTGCATGAATTAGCAATGCCCAAAGTTGTGTAGACTGCACATCTGCAATTGTTTAATTCCTTGAGATTACCTGACTGGCTAGGCCCTGTAGCTCCTTGTTGAAAGGAGAATAGGAGCTGCTTGCCCAGCACAGAGCATATCATTTGACCCAGGTAACCACCTCTCACTGTTGAGAGAGACTCTTTGTAGCACACACCATAGCGCTACATGTATGTAGTTCCTCTGCTCTGTGTGTAATAAAGCATTTAACTCCTCCCACATCCCCTCTAGTGTCTTTATAGAAGCCACGTGTACTTCCCATCAACCTGCTTTGCCTGTGATAGAAAACCATTCCCTGCTGTTTTTATGTATCCATTTATAAAGACATCAGGTACTGTAGTTAAAAGTATATGCATTATGGGATTCTTGTTGCTCTGATGTTCCCAGTGGGTGCTTCCCGTTAGGCTAAGATAACCGCTTAACAATCAGTTTATACAGAGTAAATTGGGAAATGCAAAAAATGTAAATACTTGTTTAAATCGCACCTATTCATCATGCCCTATAAAAAAATTGCCATACTGTAGCCCATCATTGCCCTCTCTACCACAGAACCTGAAGTGTATTGAATGTTTTTGCTATTTCACCCTGGATACCATCTAGGCTACTATGCGGTGCCACTATAATTAACTGGTGGGAGAATGCCTGGTGACTTCAATAAAGGAAACCTCTAACTTAAAGAGAGCCCGAGGTGGGCTAAAATAACAATAAAAAAATAGGCTACCTGATCCGTGGGGCTGAGCAGATCAGGTAGCCACAAAAACTGCTGCTCCCTGCTGCTCCTGTGGGCCGCACTGGCCCACTTTCAATTTCGTGACCTATAGGTCACGATGCTGCAACGGAGACTGTGTGTCTCTCACAGCGTGCAGGGAGGCGGGGGAGCGGCAGGGGGTGCAGCCAGGGAGGGAGAGCTGCCCGATGGCAGCTCTGGAAACCCTGTAGAAACGCTCCTGGCGGGCGTTTAGAACAGGGAATCCCTCTCCTCAATGTTTACCTCTGAGATAGCGACAAATATTGTCGCTAATCTCGGTGGGGCTGTAGCGCAGCAGGGAGAGGGCCGAAAGCGGCATCTGGGGCACACAGAGGCATGTCAAGAGCAGTGGTGGTGCCAGGGGGTGCTTTGGGGTACTGAAGCACCCCCTAAAATTCTCCAAGCACCCCCCAGAGTGAACTGACTTTCCGCATCTAATAAGACGCAGTGTCAGTTCACCGGCAGCAGCAGTCCGCAGCTCCGGCAGAGCAGGGCTACGGTAAAGTGGCTTCCGAAGCCCTGCTCTGGAGACTTTAAGTCTCCAGTGCAGGGCTTCAGGCGCCATTTTCCCGTAGCCCTGCTCTCAGCGCTGGAGTTTCAGTTGCTGGCTGCAGAGGATCGTGGGATCTGCACACCGGACGGAGGTCGGGACAGGAGGTCTGCTGCAGGTATGTAAATGGTTTATTTTTTATTTATATTAGCAGGTGTATGTTCTGGTGAGGTCTGCCACATGATTGCATGTATTTTCTGGTAAAATCTGCCACATGGTTGCACGTACAGTGGGTGGCAAAAGTATTCGGCCCCCTTGAAGTTTTCCACATTTTGTCACATTACTGCCACAAACATGAATCAATTTTATTGGAATTCCACATGAAAGACCAACACAAAGTGGTGTACACACGAGAAGTGGAACGAAAATCATACATGATTCCAAACATTTTTTTACAAATAAATAACTGCAAAGTGGTGTGTGCATAATTATTCGGCCCCCTTTGATCTGAGTGCAGTCAGTTGCCCATAGACATTGCCTGATGAGTGCTAATGACTAATTAGAGTGCACCTGTGTGTGATCTAATGTCAGTACAAATACAGCTGCTCTGTGAGGGCCTCAGAGGTTGTCTAAGAGAATATTGGGAGCAACAACACCATGAAGTCCAAAGAACACACCAGACAGGTCAGGGATAAAGTTATTGAGAAATTTAAAGCAGGCTTAGGCTACAAAAAGATTTCCAAAGCTTTGAACATCCCACGAAGCACTGTTCAAGCGATCATTCAGAAATGGAAAGAGTATGGCACAACTGTAAACCTACCAAGACAAGGCCATCCACCTAAATTCACAGGCCGAACAAGAAGAGCGCTGATCAGAAATGCAGTCAAGAGGCCCATGGTGACTCTGGACGAGCTGCAGAGATCTACTGCTCAGGTGGGAGACTCTGTCCATAGGACAACTATTAGTCATGCACTGTACAAAGTTGGCCTTTATGTAAGAGTGGCAAGAAGAAAGGCATCGTTAACAGAAAGCATAAGAAGTCCCGTTTGCAGTTTGCCACAAGCCATGTGGGGGACACAGCAACCATGTGGAAGAAGGTGCTCTGGTCAGATGAGACCAAAATGGAACTTTTTGGCCAAAATGCAAAACGCTATGTCTGGCGGAAAACTAACACTGCACATCACTCTGAACACACCATCCCCACTGTCAAATATGATGGTGGCAGCATCATGCTCGGGGGGTGCATCTCTTCAGCAGGGACAGGGAAGCTGGTCAGAGTTGATGGGAAGATGGATAGAGCCAAATACAGGGCAAACTTGGAAGAAAACCTCTTGGAGACTGCAAAATACTTGAGACTGGGGCGGAGGTTCACCTTCCAGCAGGACAATAACCCTAAACATAAAGCCAGGGCAACAATGGAATGGTTTAAAACAAAATATATCTATGTGTTAGAATGGCCCAGTCAAAGTCCAGATCTAAATCCAATCGAGAATCTGTGGTAAGATCTGAAAACTGCTGTTTACAAACGCTGTCCATCTAATCTGACTAAGCCTGAGCTGTTTTGCAAAGAAGAATGGGCAAGGATTTCAGTCTCTAGATGTGCAAAGCTGGTAGAGACATACCCTAAAAGACTGGCAGCTGTAATTGCAGCAAAAGGTGGTTCTACAAAGTATTGACTCAGGGGGCCGAATAATTACGCACACCCCACTTTGCAGTTATTTACTTGTAAAAAATGTTTGGAATGATGTATGATTTTCGATCCACTTCTCATATGTACACCACTTTGTATTGGTCTTTCACGTGGAATTCCAATACAATCGATGCATGTTTGTGGCAGTAATGTGACAAAATGTGGAAAACTTCAAGGGGGCCGAATACTTTTGCAACCCACTGTATTTTCTGGTCAAATCTTCCACATGATTGCATGTATTTTATGGTCAAATCTGACAACATGATGGCACCTATTTTATGGTCAAATCTGCCGACATGATTGCACGTATTTTCTGGTAAAATCTGCCGCATGATTGAACGTATTTTCTGGGCAAATCTGCTCACATTATGTATATTTTCTTGAGAAAACCTGCACAATTATGTGAATTTTCTGGGGAAAGAATCACCAAAACTTGGACCCTCTGTCTTTGCGTTGCACTTTTAAAGGTAACCCGAGGTGAGAATAATATTGAGGCTGCCATATTTATCTCCTTTTAAGCAATACCAGTTGCCTGGCTGCCGTGCTGGTCCTCTGCCTCTAATTATTTCAACCATAGACCCTGAACAAGCATACAGCAGGTCAGGGGTTTCTGCCAATATTGTCAGAACTGACAAGATTAGCTGCATGCTTGTTTCTGGTGTAATTCAGTTCAGAGATTTATTCCGCTTTAAGATGAGAAAAGTTCATTTCTCAACATCTTAGTTTCTGTTACTTTATCTATGTGATATCCTTTCTACAAAAGAAGTCATACAAATTCCATCGAAAACTCTGCAGCTTATGTAATTAATGTTTTGGACAGGTTACCATTTTCTGCATACACATTGCAGTTTCAGAATAACTGAGAAATCTGATGTCATTTTCATATCCGCTGGATCAGCGCTCTCTGTAATCCTCTTCCTGCCTGCCTGTAGTTAGATAAGTCCTAATGGTCTCGTAATAGATCACAGATATGTGAGTAATGCTAGGGACTGTGGTGTGGGCAGGTCAGAAGAGAGGCTGTGGAAGCTATAAGGTGCCCAATAAAAGATGGCCATACATCTAGGGATGATGGGCAGATTTGCCCAAGAGACAGATCTATCAGTGGCGTAACAGGGAGATGCAGAGGTTGCACCGGGGCCCTTGGGCCAAACAGACCCCGTAGGGCCCTCCCTCAACTGCAGTATTAGCTCTTTATTGGTCCTGTGCTTGTTATAATCACTTTTATGCTGTAGATGCTTTGAATAGTAGTAATCTTTAACAAACTATTTCCCACCCCCTTCTGATTGACACCGTGGTTGTCCTTGGCAGGTCAGATCTATTGTTATGTATAGAGTGCTTGGGGAGGCACCAATGTAAAACTTGCACTGGGGCCCACAGCTCCTTAGCTACACCGATAAGATCTGTCTCTGATCGGAGAGAGATTAGTCAGCTTCTCGTACAATGCAGGCCGAATCCCTATCGATTTCAGTATGAAATGTCCCCCCCCCCCTTTCAGTGTAAAATTTGCCCCCTGATGCCCTGTGCATGAATACTTCACCTGAGAATGTCCGCCGCTGGCTTCGTCTTCGCACTCTTCCTCCTTTAGTGGGGACAGTGCTGGGGGTTACATCACATTCGTTGCTCATCCCGATATTGCACGCCATTACCGCCACGCACCTGATCGAGCACGTCAGCCCAACATCTTGCAGCATAATCGAGGCATGGTCTTGGTGACACCGATTTTCATCCAATACACTTATAATAATCGATTTGAATGGTCGATCGGCTGCCAAGTCACCTGATGTATGGCCACCTGAAGGGCTCAGCCACACTATAAGCGTTTTTCTGAGAGCTTGTGACTGATTAGCGCGTTCTGAGCGCTTCTTAAAAAATTGCTCCCATTCACTTTCATTTAAATTGCGGTAAAAATCATTGTGATTTTTCACATACGCAATTGCTGCGATTTTTACGTGATTTCTACGGCGATTTTAATGAAAGTGAATGGGATCGATTTTTAAAAAGCGCTAATCAATCACAAGCGCTTATAGTGTGGCTGAGCCCTAAAGGGATACTTAAGCCATGGATTAAAAAAAATCAGTTTAAGGCCTTTTGCACACTACATGTGATTCTGTTTTTTTTATTTGATCTGATTTTGGATTCCAATTAAAAAAACGTACTGCATGCTGCTAAGATTTTTAATCCAAAATCGGATGTATAAAAAAATGGGAATCACGTGTAGTGTGCAAGAGGCCTAACTCACCTGGGGCTTCTACCTGCTCCCGGCAGCCGTGATGTGCCCTTGCAGTCACTCACGGATCCCCCAGTCCCCTGCTGGCAGCTAGTTTTGTTTCGCCAGCAGACCTGGCCACGCATAGCCTTCTTCGCGTTAGTGTCTGCGCAGGATGCTATTGCGGATGGGAACGCAAAGGAGACCCGTGTCCATAGCCGGCCTTTGACCTGAGTGACCCGAGCAGTCACTTAGGGCGCCGGCTTCCAAGGGGGCACCTAGAGCTGGCTATCTAACTGAGGGAGGGCACCAACTCCAGGCTACATATCCTGAGGGCACCAACACCTGGCTACCTATAATGGAGATACCGACGCCTGCAATCACTTGGGGCATGTGTATGTGGACGGAGCAGGGAGCCAGCGGCGACAGGTAAAGTATTCAAGCACAGGGCACGTTGTACACTCGGGGGAACAGCGCCAGGGTCGACGAGAAGGCAAAACTAGACCGATTCCTGCTGAAACACATAGGGAATCAGCCTGCGGTTTATGAGATCCAACAGATCTCTTGATCAGAGAGAGAGATCTGTCTCTTGGTCAACCTGCCCATACATTGTCTGATGTATGGACCCCTTTACAGTACATAAAACTGTTTACCATCGTTCCATGATGTGCATCTCCATATTCCAGCAGTTGCAGCACTGCTATTAAGGCTGGATACGTTTGTGTGTTTCATCGGTAAAGTGGACCTGAACTCTTGCACAGGACAAAAGTAAAACAGAGAGAAATGCACCCTGTATGTATTGAGAGAGTTTAGCCTGTTTAATCCCCCCTCATTTGTGTCTAATCACTAGTTGTAATTTGATCTCCCCCCCCGTGTCACATGACTGCCATGGCAGATAAGCTCATTTGAAAGCACAGGCTGACAATATGTCTGCTTCCATCAATCAGATAGTAGAAACTGTGCAGAATTATTTTAGGATTTGTATTGGCTGTAACAAAGAAATGTTTTTTCTTTTAAAGGACACCTGAAGTGAGAGAAATATGGAGGCTTCCGTATTTCTTTTCTTTTAAGCAATACCAGTTGCCTGGCTGTCCTGCTGATCCCGTCTCTAAAACTTTTAGCCATAGACCCTGAGCAAGCATGCAGCATATCAGGGGTTTCTGAAATTTTTGTCAGATCTGACCGGATTAGCTGCATGCTTGTTTCTGGTGTTATTCAGACACTAATAGATCAGCAGGGCTGCCAGGCAACTGGTATTGTTTAACCAGTTAATGACAAGCTGACTTATAAAAAAAACACCAAAGAAAAAATGCACCTTTATTTCCAAATACTATATTGTCACCATACTTTGTACTAGGGACATAATTAAAATCTTGTGATAACCAGGGCAAATAGGCAGATAAAATGTGTAGGTATTATGCACAGTAGCAGTGTTTATATTAAAACTATAGGGGATGAAATTGGAGAAATAGTGTATTTTTTTTCATTTTTTCCCTTGTTTTTCCCTTTAAAATGCATAGAAAATAAAGTAATTACTGAAAACAAATAACCCCAAAAAGCCCAATTGGTGGTGAAAAAAACAAGATATAGATCATGTCATTGTGATTAGTAGTGATTAACCACCTTAGCGGTATGGACGAGCTTAGCTCGTCCATTACCGCCAGAGGGTGCCGCTCAGGCCCTGCTGGGCCGATTTTCATCAAATAAAAAGCAGCACACGCAGCCGGCACTTTGCCAGCCGCGTGTGCTGCCTGATCGCCGCCGCTCTGCAGCGATCCGCCACGAGCAGCGGCGAAAGAGGGTCCCCCCAGCCGCCCGAGCCCTGCGCAGCCGGAACAAATAGTTCCGGCCAGCACTAAGGGCTGGATCGGAGGCGGCTGACGTCAGGACGTCGGCTGACGTCCATGATGTCACTCCGCTCGTTGCCATGGCGACGAGGAAAGCCAAACAAGGAAGGCTGCTCATTGCAGCCTTCCTTGTTACTTATGCTTGCCGGAGGCGATCAGAAGAACGCCTCCGGAGCGCCCTCTAGTGAGCTTTCATGCAGCCAACTTTCAGTTGGCTGCATGAAATAGTTTTTTTTTTTATTAAAAAAAAACCCTCCCACAGCCGCCCTGGCGATCTCAATAGAACGCCAGGGTGGTTAAGCTGTTGACAAATGAAAGGGATGAGCACTGAAAGGTGAAAATCGCTCTTGTCCGTTAGGGTAAAACCCTCTTTGGGGTGAAGTGGTTAACAGGAAATAAATATGGCAGGCACTCTATTCTTCTTCCTTCAATTGTCCTTTAAGGTTATGCTGTTGTGTATCTTTCAGAGCAGAGAGGACATTCTGAGTTCAGTTCAGCTTTAAAGCCCTAGTTTACGCCTGTATTTTCTAATGCATTTTGTGTAGAATATATCAGAATTTACAAAGCTTTGTGCATTTGCATGTAAAGCTTTTTTTATTTATTTTTATTGCCTGGCTAATTTCCTTCTCAGAATTCTTTTCACATGATGTGATCTGCTTCAATTTTAGCATCTTCCTTTTGGCTTTTTACCCGATTATGTTGAATGGCAGATAGGAACCTGAATTAGCCACAGTGGATGACGATGATACCAAAATAATGTAATCACTGTAATTCATTGCCCTTCGGGATGAATAGCAGTGTGATAACTCGGTCAGATGACTCTGGCTTACATAAAATGTTTTTGAAAAGACCAGAAAGGTGCTGCTGTCATCGGCCCTCCCGTGGCATGATGCGTTATCTAACTCATGGCGGGGAAAATATATTACATAAGAGCCATGTTTGTTGGAGGAGAGTGATCCTCAGAGGAGAATGGTAGACAAACGTCGCTTTGTTCCAAGTACTGGGCTGAGTGCAGACATTATCTGTGTGTCAGTTCAGGCGAAAGGAGGTGATTGGCCGTTAATCTGTGAAGGAAGGTGTGGGCCTTGTTTACTATCTCCACTGAGGATACCATAAATGATCCATCAACTCTGGACTTGATTAATGAACCCCCAACTAAACCCTAAAGTGACCAGGACAAGTTCTGATAGCAGTCCGGATGAGAAGTTAATGTGAATAGAGGTTTTGATGATAATCCCTGTGGCTACCGAAACCTCAGGACCATCTAGGAGATGCATGTCAAACTCTGGCCCATGGGCCAAATCTGGCCCACAGAGGCATCACATTTGGCCTACAAATGTTTTTTCCACTATGTATTATGTTTGGTTTAAGATCACTAGGGAAGCCCTATGTGGAGGAAGGGGAAAAGCACTTGACACCAGGCATACTGATTAGGGGAGGGGGGTCCACTAGACACCAAGAAATTGTGGAATTGGGAGGGAGGGGGGACAACTAGACAACAGGGACCTGTATAGTGGAACCATTAGACACCCGGGAACTGTATGGGGAGGGAGACCACTACACACCAGGGAGCTGTATATATAGAGGAGGGAAGGGGGGCACCAAATGCCAGGGAATTGTATAGGGGAGAGAGGGGGACAACTAGACACCAGGGACCAGTATAGGGGAGCCATTCGACCCCAAGGAACTGTATGGAGAGGGAGGGGGGGGGGGACTAGACACCAGGAAGCTGTATATATAGCAGAGGGAGGGGGACCACTAGACACCACGGAATTGTATAAGGGAAAGAGGGGGACACTAGACACCAGGGAACTTTATAAGGGAAGGAGGGGGGGGGGTTTACTAAACACCAAGGAACTGTGTAAGGGAAAAAGGGGGCACTAGATACCAGGGAACTTTATAAGGGAAGGAGGGGCGCCACTAGACACCAGGGAACTGTATATGGGAGGGAGGGGGCCATTAGACACCAGAGCCCAATAGCCCAATATGCTATTCACCTTTTCTCCTGAGTTTCCTTCTAGGAGATAATTTTTCATCTTTAATTTAGAATAACTTTTTATCACTTTTGCAATTGAAAAAGGCATTTTATTGAGAAGTTGTGAAAATATCACCTAGGAGAATATTCAGAAAAAGTTAGTTGCATAAGGGCCCTGGTAACTTTTATAAGGGAGGGTGGTGGCCACTAAGCTTCGAGGTTGGCCCATGATTTGGTCCCGGTGTTTACGGCCCACTTTGTATTTGATTTTGACACCCCTGATCTAGGAGAAAAGAGAGAGACCAGGAGCCCAATGGTGTGGTGTAGCTATGAAATTGTGGTGTAGATAATTATACTCACAAGGGAAGGTTGCAAAACTTTGCTTGCAACCACTGTCTGAGCCAGCGGAGCTCTTGTGTGACCATGCTTTGTGCCGTCTCTCAACTGATGTACAAATAAAGAAACATTGATATTTTGTTTTTCATATGGAAGGTGTGCAGAATGTTCGTCTTCAGGTCTCTTTTTCCAGCACCAATTCACGTCACTCACACACAGCAATAGCATCATGGGCAAGGTTTAGCTGTCCTTTTCTGGACTTGTACATGTACTTTTCAAACTGTTGTTAAAATATTTCATACCCGGCACCTCTACCCTTTGTTATTATAAATAGAGATGTTGTCACCATCAGAGAACTTCCATTCCATAATGCTCAGCATGACCTGAATCAGTAGACTAATAGGTATGGAATTCATCATGATGACTGTCGCCATGGTGACTGAGTGATTACAGTGGTTGCTAAGGCATACTCCATCCCTATTGGCCAGTGTCATAATACAAATACTACTACTAATAATAATAATATATGTAAAGGAACACCACACTTTTCTTCATTTTATAACTTATTTTTGCTTCAGATAGCCCTTAATGCATAGCTCCCAACTGTCCCTTTCACAGAGGGACATTCCCTCCAGAGGGACATTCCCTCTTTAGGAACCAAATCCCTTCTGTCCCGCTTTCCTCCTCATTTGTCCCTCTTTCAGGACTGATGTACAGATCTATGAAAATACTGTATATGGATTTTTCTACAGAAAAAAATGTGTTTGACTCTAAAAGAATCTGTATTGTTAAAATCGCACAAAAGTAAACATACCAGTGCGTTAGGGGACATCTCCTATTACCATCTGTCACAATTTTGCCGCTCCTCGCCGCATTAAAAGTGGTTAAAAACAGTTTTAAAAAGTTTGTTTATAAACAAACAAAATGGCTACCAAAACAGGAAGTAGGTTGATGTACAGTATGTCCACACATAGAAAATACATCCATACACAAGCAGGCTGTATACACCCTTCCTTTTGAATCTCAAGAGATCATTTGTGTGTTTCTTTCCCCCTGCAGTTCTCATGCACTGAAGTTTCATGCTGCTCTTTTCTTCCTGCAAACCGCTTTGCCCTTGTCTGTAACTCAGTATGTGAAAGCTCTGCCAGCTCAGAGGACGATTTATCCAGCTTGTAAAAGATAAGAGAGAAGAGAGAAGCTGCCCTAATCTAAATAGCACACAGGCAGTGTGCATAGAGGGGCCTGGAAGGGGGAGTTCATAGCAGAACCACAACACTGAAGAACTTGGCAGCCTTCCAGACACAGGCCGACAAGTCTGACAGGGGAAAGATACATTGATTTATTACAGAGACTGTGATAGTACAAAGTGCTGCAGTAAGCCAGAACACATTAGAATAGCTTTTGGAACTTGTAGGATGATAAAAAACAGGATGCAATTTTTGTTACGGAGTCTCTTTAATGCCCGTCCTTTAAATTGATATATTTCCTAATTTCAAGTATCAATATGAAGAAAAACTAGTGATGATGAAAAGGCCCAGTGTGGTTTGAATCCTGAAATGACATCTTTTGCTTAGGATTTTTTTTTAGTGGTATGTGTGGCAGGGGTGTGGCTTAAAGTGTCCTTTTTTTCTCATCTCAAAAAGTTGGGAGTTATGCATAATGTAATAAGAAGAGGAAGTGCCTTATTACACAGTCTATATCCCCATATATTCCCTCTGAGAGTTTGGTTAAATGTAAACGGCTTTGACCTTAGTATTGCTTCATAGTAGTTAGTTTATTTTTATTTATTTCTTAAAAAAGTGGAAATCCTTACCCATTTCAGACAGTGGCATTATGTTTAGAAGGGGAATAATCCAACAATGGCAGAACCAATGTAATGGCTATTTTAAGAAGCTGTTCCAAGGGTGTACAGTACTGTCACATTCTCAAAAGGGATATTGCTTAAGTTCAAAAATTTCAAAACTGCATGAAACTCTTAACTGATTATGAAGTTCCTCTTCTTCTTTCAGCGCTACAGTCAGGCCAAGGTGAATGGATCATTCTGTGATGTCTGACTGGCTGACAACATGAAAGTTCTGTGATGACTGGCAGACCAACTGCAGGAAAGGGCATTCACAGCAATGCACACTAGTTGCAATGGATGCCTGTGGAAGCCCTGTATAGACAATACACTGAACCCTGTGCTGTGCCTCCTGTTTCCATGTGCAGCCCTTCTCTCTCCTCTTTCAGTTTGCAGGAGATTGCCGCCTATGATGCCAAGTGAGGCGACCTCAGGTAGCAGAAGTCTGGGGGCAACACCAGGCAGAAACAGGAAGTGAAGAGAGTGCCTGGCCAATCTTTACTGGGGGCAACTGTACCTGGCTAACCTATACTGGGGGCAACTGTGCCTCGTTACCAATACTGGGGGCACCTATACCTGGTTAACTTTTTTGGGGGGCTCACCACAGCTATAATATGCAGTGCAATATGCTATAACATGCTGTGCAAATTGTTGGGGGGGGGGCGCATCCTCCCAAGTGTGCCTCAGGCGAAAAGTCTAGAACCGGCCCTGGCTACAGTCCTTGGTGGACCCTGGCTTGGATCATAATATATTCCATTCTAACCTATCAGACATCATAAAGCAAACCTGTGTTGCTTTGTTTAGATACTTCGAGAGGGCCTCTTGATCCTAGAGAGGCTTCCCTTCGTCCTCCTCAGCCAGGCCGCTCAGCGCTGGGACGCCCGCAGGGTGGCCTCGATGCGTGCATGCACTAGCACTGTCCTGCTCACGTTTGTGGGAATAGCCAAGCACGATCAGGTCTGGGCTACCACGCCCTGGCCCTTTTTCAGAGGGACAATCCCTCTTTGGCAACCAAATCCCCTCTGTCCCTCTTTCTTCCTCATTTGTACCTCTTTCAGCTTCCAGTTTCTTATTCCATTCTAATAATCCCCATAAACAACATCCAGCCAATCCACGCCATTCGTTATGGTTTTTTGCAGAGCCAGATCATCCACAAGACAAACCTAGACAGCTGCCCAGGGCCTGGAGAGAGTCTAGGGGCCTAGTGGGTGCTAGCCCCAACCAAATCTTACTTTAAAAAAAAGCCAGGTGATTGTAAGTGGTGGGCAAAAACTGCTATCTTGCCTAGGGCCCTAATTTGTCTTTAACCTGTTAGTTTTATGAATCTTACTATATCTGACCCATCTATTAATTGCACTAATTCTTGGTTCGTTAATGTTCATGATTATTCTCCACATGTCATTTTTGTCTTTTCCTGGTTCATAGATCATGCACATATGCTTTCTGATTGGTTTTATTTGGGATGACACAGTTCATGGTTACATGTTACAACTTGTTTTAAAGAGTACCTAAATTATAAATTACAGTTTGCTTTAAAGCGGTATTGTCACCATAAAAATCAAATTTCAACAGCAACTGGTCTGAGTGTATTAAGTGATAAAGATGCTAATCCTGCATTCAAAACTTTTTTTCTGCTGTTATGGTTTGGAGTTATTACATACTTTAGGAGCACTGGCCATAATGCCAAACAGTGCCAAAAAGTTGAATGCTGGGAGTTCTTTTTATCTATAACATATTCCTCCGCTTCCATTTATTTCCCTGCCTAGCTCAGTGGTTCCCAACCTTTTCCGGCCCGGGGAACACTTTCTGACCAAATTTTTCTTCCGGGGAACGGCGGGGAGGGGGGGGGACGGGTGTTTGCGCGACCTAGTGGACAGTGCTGTGCGCAGCAGGCTATGGGGGGGGGGGGGGCTGGGGTGCGGCTGCATAGCTAGCATAGTTGCCCCAGTGTAGGAGGGAGTAAGTTGTTTAGTTGCCTCAGTATAGCTAGTAAAGTGCACCAGTATAGCCAGTATAGTGCCCCCAGTATAGCCAGTATAGTGCCCCCAGTATAGCCAGAATAGTGCCCCAGTATAGCCAGAATAGTGCCCCAGTATAGTGCCCCAGTATAGCCAGAATAGTGCCCCAGTATAGCTAGTATAGTGCCCCAGTATAGCCAGTATAGTGCCCCCAGTATAGCCAGAATAGTGCTCCAGTATAGCCAGAATAGTGCCCCAGTATAGCTAGTATAGTGCCCCAGTATAGCCAGTATAGTGCCCCAGTATAGCCAGAATAGTGCCCCAGTATAGCTAGTATAGTGCCCCAGTATAGCCAGAATAGTGCCCCAGTATAGCTAATATAGTGCCCCAGTATAGCCAGTATAGTGCCCCCAGTATAGCCAGTATAGTGCCCCAGTATAGCCAGAATAGTGCCCCAGTATAGCCAGAATAGTGCCCCAGTATAGCTAGTATAGTGCCCCAGTATAGCCAGTATAGTGCCCCAGTATAGCCAGTATAGTGCCCCAGTATAGCCATTATAGTGCCCCAGTATAGCCAGAATAGTGCCCCAGTATAGCTAGTATAGTGCCCCAGTATAGCCAGAATAGTGCCCCAGTATAACTAGTATAGTGCCCAAGTATAGCCAGTATAGTGCCCCCAGTATAGCCAGTATAGTGCCCCAGTATAGCCAGTATAGTGCCCCAGTATAGACAGAATAGTGCCCCAGTATAGCTAGTATAGTGCCCCAGTATAATGCCCCCAGTATAGCCAGTATAGTGCCCCAGTATAGCCATAATAGTGCCCCAGTATAGCCAGAATAGTGCAGCCAGTATAGTGCCCCCAGTATAGTGCCCCAGTATAACCACAATAGTGCCCCAGTATAGCCAGAATAGTGCCCCAGTATAGCCATTATAGTGCCCCAGTATAGCTAGTATAGTGCCCCAGTATAGTGCCCCAGTATAGCCAGTATGGGTAGGTGGTGCCCCCCGCCCGTCCCCACCGCTGTTATTACCTTAACAGCTGCCGCTCTCCCCTCTCCAGCGCATGTGTTTATTCAAGGCAAGCAGCGTATCTCCCGGCTGCTCTGTGATGCGACAGGAAGCAGGGCAGCGGCTTCCTGTAGCGGCGATATGTATCGCCGTTACTATGGTAACCGAGCCCTGATTCCTGCGCATCACAGAGCAGCCTGGGAGACACGCTGCTTGCCTTAAATAAACACATGCGCTGGAGAGGGGAGAGCGGCCGCTGCTAAGGTAATAGCAGCGGCGGCCGCAGGGACGTGCGGGAGGGGGGGGAAGAGGACGGCACACCAGGCAACATGCCGCGGCACACTAGTGTGCCGCGGCACACTGGTTAAAAAACGCTGGCCTAGCTGATCACTTGTGTTTACAAGCAAGGCTGAGGTGACTCAGTGATTGGATGTGTAAATAAAAAAAAAAGACTCTGGGAGGAGGGCAGCTAATAAATACAAAATGAGCAAGAGAAAGGAGGGGGAAAACAAGAGTCAGGGAGGATATGATGTCAGCATTAGCTTGGCAAGATGGCCACTGCCTAGAATAGGATTTTCTGCTTTTCCTTTGTAAAATTCACAGGAATCATTACGTGTATAGCACAATACATCTGTTATAGTTACATAGTTATTTTGGTTGAAAAAAGACATACGTCCATCGAGTTCAACCAGTATAAAGTACACCACCAGCCTGCTCCCTCACATATCCCTGTTGATCCAGAGGAAGGCGAAAAAACCCTTACAAGGCATGGTCCAATTAGCCCCTAAAGGGAAAAATTCCTTCCCGACTCCAGATGGCAATCAGATAAAATCCCTGGATCAACATCATTAGGCATTACCTAGTAATTGTAGCCATGGATGTCTTTCAACGCAAGGAAAGCATCTAAGCCCCCTTTAAATGCAGGTATAGAGTTTGCCATAACGACTTCCTGTGGCAATGCATTCCACATCTTAATCACTCTTACTGTAAAGAACCCTTTCCTAAATAAATGGTTAAAACGTTTTTCCTCCATGCGCAGATCATGTCCTCTAGTCCTTTGAGAAGGCCTAGGGACAAAAAGCTCATCCGCCAAGGTATTATATTGCCCTCTGATGTATTTATACATGTTAATTAGATCCCCTCTAAGGCGTCTTTTCTCTAGACTAAATAAACCCAGTTTATCTAACCTTTCTCGATAAGTGAGACCTTCCATCCCACGCATCAATTTTGTTGCTCGTCTCTGCACCTGCTCTAAAACTGCAATATCTTTTTTGTAATGTGGTGCCCAGAACTGAATTCCATATTCCAGATGTGGCCTTACTAGAGAGTTAAACAGGGGCAATATTATGCTAGCATCTCGAGTTTTTATTTCCCTTTTAATGCATCCCAAAGTTTTGTTAGCTGCAGCTGCAGCTGCTTGGCATTGAGTACGATTATTTAACTTGTTGTCAATGCGTACTCCTAAGTCCTTCTCCAAGTTTGATGTCCCCAACTGTATCCCATTTATTTTGTATGGTGCTAGACCATTAGTACGTCCAAAATGCATGACTTTACATTTGTCAACATTGAATTTCATCTGCCATGTATGTGCCCATATAGCCATCCTATCCAGATCCTGTTGCAATATGACACTATCTTCCTGAGAGTTGATGATTCTGCACAATTTTGTATCATCTGCAAAAATAGCAACATTGCTCACTACTGCATCTACTAGGTCATTAATAAATAAATTGAAGAGCACTGGACCCAGAACAGACCCCTGTGGGACCCCACTGCTAACAGTCTCTCATTTTGAGTACGATCCATTAACCACAACTCTTTGTTTTCTGTCCATTAGCCAGTTCCCTATCCATGAACACAGACTCTTCCCCAGTCCTTGCATCGTCAACTTTTGCACCAGACTTTTGTGGGGAACAGTGTCGAAGGCCTTTGCAAAGTCCAAGTATATCACATCTACAGCATTCCCAATATCCATATTAGCATTCACTACCTCATAAAAGCTGAGCATGTTAGTCAAACAGGACCTGTCTTTAGTAAACCCATGTTGATGCTGAGAAATAAGATTATTTTCTACTATGAAGTCATGTATAGTATCTCTTAGTAACCCCTCAAATAGTTTGCATACAACTGATGTTAAACTTACAGGTCTATAATTTCCTGGATCAGATTTTTTGCCCTTCTTAAATAATGGGAAAACGTGGGCTGTACGCCAATCCACTGGGACTCTGCCAGTTGCAAGAGAGTCACAAAAGATAAGATAAAGGGGTTTATCTATAACTGAACTTAATTCCCTTAGGACCCGAGGATGCATGCCATCCGGGCCAGGTGCCTTGTCTATTTTTAATTTATTTAGTCTTGCCTTCACTTCTTCCTGCGTTAAGTATTTAATATTACAGTTAGAAGATTGAGACTCTTCTGCCTCTGTAGTTTGCAACAGTGCTGTTTCTTTTGTGAAGACAGAAGCAAAGAAAGCATTTAATAACTCTGCCTTACCTTGGTCATCCACCATTGAGTTCCCATCCTCATCCTTTAGGAGTCCTATACAGTCAACCTTTCTTTTTTTAGAGTTAAAGGGACTCCGAGCTCAGCGAAAAAAGTAAAGTTGTACTCACCAGGGTCTTACTCCAGCCCAGTGCTGGTCGGGAGGTCCCACGCCGGCGTCCTGGCTCCTCTCCTTCACCCCGCTCCGGTATGGCTGACAGGCCGCAGCCCGGGCGACACTCGGTGGAGTGTCGGGCTGCAGCTTCCGCGTATGACGCGGATTACGTCACACGCCGGCCGCCTCGCGTCATCACGGCGGCCGGCGTGAAAGTACTGCGCATGCGCGATTAAAGCGCGCATGCGCAGTACTTTCACGCCGGCCGCCGTGATGACGCGAGGCGGCCGGCGTGTGACGTAATCCGCGTCATACGCGGAAGCTGCAGCCCGACACTCCACCGAGTGTCGCCCGGGCTGCGGCCTGTCAGCCATACCGGAGCGGGGTGAAGGAGAGGAGCCAGGACGCCGGCGTGGGACCTCCCGACCAGCACTGGGCTGGAGAAAGACCCTGGTGAGTACAACTTTACTTTTTTCGCTGAGCTCGGAGTCCCTTTAATGTACTTGTAAAACTTTTTTGGGTTAGATTTGATATCCTTAGCGATTTGTTTTTCAGCTTCAATCTTTGCCTGCCTAATTTCTTTTTTACAATTTTTATTGCCCTCCTTATAATTGCTTAGTGCAGCCTCGGTCCCCTCCTGTTTTAAGACCTTATAGGCATTCTTTTTCCTCTTCATTTTATCTTTAACCTTTCTATTCATCCATAGAGGCCTTTTTTTATTCCTAAACATTTTGTTTCCATATGGGATATACATACTACAGTATTGATTGAGTATAAGTTTAAAAGCTTGCCATTTCCCTTCATTGTCTTCCCCTTGTAGTACATTATCCCAGTTCACCAAACTTAGTGCCTGCCTAATTTGATTGAACTTTGCTTTTCTAAAATTCATAGTTTTAGTGGTCCCGCTGCCCCGTGGCCTATCAGTCACCAGATCAAACGTTATCATGTTGTGATCACTATTTCCCAAATGTTCTTGAACCTGCACATTTGATACATTATCTGGTCTATTAGAAATGATCAGATCCAGTAACGCATTCCCCCTAGTTGGTTCAGTTACCATTTGAGTCAAGTAATTGTCCTGTAGTGCTGCCAGAAATCTGCTGCTTTTACCAGAATGGGTAGCCTCAAAACTCCAGTCAATGTCTGGAAAGTTGAAGTCGCCCATAATTATGACCTCATTTTTACTTGCAGCTTTTTCAATCTGCTGTAGTAATCGCAGTTCTGCAGCTTCATTAATAAGAGGGGGCCTGTAGCATACCCCAATAAGCAATTGGCAACTTTTATTTCCACCATGAATATTTACAAAACGGACTCCACATCTTCGCAATCTTCCTCCATCTCATCGTTGAGGACAGCTGTAAAAGAATTCTTAACAAAGAGACAAACCCCTCCACCTTTTTTCCCTGTTCTATCCCTCCTAAACACATTGTATCCTTTTAAATTAGCTATCCAGTCATGGCTTTCATCCATCCATGTCTCGGTTATTCCCACAATGTCATAGCCTTTGTCATTCAGAATGAACTCTAGTTCGTCTATTTTATTTGCAAGGCTCCGAGCATTGGTTACCATGCACTTTATATTTTTACCACCACATTTACCAATTTTGTTTACATGAAATGGGCTACTTGAATTTTTACCAACCTCCTTAATCTTTACACTGTCCCCACCCCCCTCTCCACCCTCCATAATGATAGGTTCCCACTGTCTTTTTACCTCATCTTGTCTACGTATTGAGACTTTATCCTCCCGCCTCCCCCCAGATCCTAGTTTAAAATCTCCTCCAACCGTTTAGCCATCTTCTCCCCCAATGCAGCTGCACCCTCCCCATTAAGGTGCAGCCCATCCCTGCTGTAGAACCTGTAGCCGACTGCAAAGTCTGCCCAGTTCTCCAGGAACCCAAACCCTTCCTTCCCACACCAATTTCTCAGCCACTTATTTAACTCCCTAAGCTCCCTCTGTCTCTCAGATGTAGCACGTGGCACTGGCAGTATTTCAGAAAACACCACCTTGGAGGTCCTTGCTTTAAGTTTATCTCCAAGTACCTGAAAATCATTTTTGAGGACCTTCCATCTCCCACTAACTTTGTCATTGGTGCCAATGTGTACCATGACAGCCGGGTTTTCCCCAGCCCCACCCAGTAATCTGTCAATTCTTTCTGCTACATGCCGAACCCGAGCACCCGGGAGGCAACAGACTGTACGGCATTCACGGTTTCTTCGACAGATTACCCTATCTGTGCGCCTAATAATTGAATCCCCTACCACCAGTACCTGTCTAGCCTTAGCTGCACTCCTATTCCCTTTCTCGTTACAGCAGTCTGCTCCTTGGTTGCTAAGGAGCACATCCTGCTGCAGCATTGCTACTCCTGAATCATCCTCCCCAATATTACGCAAACAAGCATACTTATTAGTGAGGGACAACTCGGGACTAGCCTCCCTGCCACTTTTTCCCCTACCCCTTCTAACTGTGACCCAACTAGCGGCTGCCTCTGCTTCTTAGGCCGGCTGTACTCCACCCTCCTCATCTTCAACGGTTCCATCCAGTGTCTGGATCGTAAGATCCAAGCTCTTCCCCATGTTGTGTATGCATCTCAGTGTTGCGAGATGCTTATTTAGCTCTGCGACTTCCGCCTCTAACTGAGCAACACGCACACACCCAGGGCAACAGTAAACACCCTCAATCCGCTGATCAAGGCATGCATACATGTTGCAGGATGTACACTGTACAGCATAGTCCAACATGATGACTTTTGTGTGGGGAAAAATTATTTAAAGTAAACTGTGGCGGTAAAAGATGAAACGGGAGAGTGAGTGTAGCTGGGGAGGAGGAAAGGGAGAGTAAGTGAAGTTGGGGAGTGAGGGGAGTGAGGGGAGGAGGGGGGAGGAGGGGGTGGGGGGGAGGAGGGGCCTAGCACATTCATTCACAAAAAACGCAATATTGGTTGAAGGTTAGATAAGAAAAAGACACTGAGAGCCCAATATGGTGTAGTATGCTCAGGACAATAGTGGATAATGTAATGTGAGAAGGTTATACTCACAAACAAGGGTTACCGCTGAGGCAACCACTGTGAATGCAGGTGAGGAGATTAGACCTGTCCTCACTCAGGGTTAAGAAGTCGCTCTCTGTAGATAGAAGGAAGGTAGGGGTGGGTCCCCCTTCCACCAAGGGTGGACACTATAATGACTTTGATGAACAGAGGCGCCAGCAGAATAAAAACAACAATTAAAAGTTTTAAAATATGCTGGGGAGGCAGTGGTGGACTTACCTCCGAAAGCAGACTAGACTACTTGTCTGACATAAATAAACACTTTATTGGTACCCCAATAGATGCAATGCGTTTCGCAGGACCAAGCCCGCTTCATCAGGCAATAAAACAGGGGACAAAACAGTAGCTCTCAGGTAGCACATATAGCGTCTGCTTTCGGAGGTAAGTCCACCACTGCCTCCCCAGCATATTTTAAAACTTTTAATTGTTGTTTTTATTCTGCTGGCGCCTCTGTTCATCAAAGTCATTGGTTGAAGGTTGTTTTTTTTTTTTTTTTTTTTTTTAGTCCTTACCTACTTCCTCTCACCACTCTCTTTGTGCCTGTGTTGTAACGCCTGTTTTTAACGCTTATGTAAGTAGAAGTAGTATTTATCTACTTATATATGTGTTTTTTATTTCTAGGTTAGCATGGGTGTCGCTTGTTCTTTAAACCTAATAAGTTGCCAAGATATATAAACTCACACATGATAAAGTGTGATTCCACATATGGTCTTGAAATCCCCACCGCCAGTGTGAAATTGGGCCCTGGGCCTTTTTTTTTTTCAAACCATAGGTGCAAAGGATGCTGGGGGATTGATGTCATAACTCCACCCTTCATGTCCATGTGATCTAATCTAGGCAGACAGGCAGGCAGACATCTGAAATAAGATTTATAGCAAACAAACATAAGACAGGCTGCTGCAGTTTTCCTGTTTTTTTTCTTCTGTACTACAGTTTGTGAAAAGAAAAGTAATTTGATCCAGGCAGACAGCAGCAGGGGAGGGAGGGGCAGGGGAGTTAACCAGGCTGAAGAGGAGGGCACAATGCTTTCAGTTTCAGGAGGAATAAGGAAGTGTTACTTAACCCCTTAAGGCCCGGGCTTGTTTGCGCAGATCTGTGCTGCGTGGGCTCTCCAGCCCACAGCACAGATCAGCAAGCAGCCAGGGTGACCAGACTTCTCCCCCCCCCCCCCCTTTCCCTCTAGGGGGATGTCCTGCTGGGGGGGTCTGATCGCCGCCGGCTATTTTCGTTCACCGGGGGGCTCCTCAAAGCCCCCCTCCGCAGCGATTTTCCGCCTCCTTCCCTCCCTCCCCTCCTTCCTATGGGCGGCACAGGACGGCGATCCGTCCTGCGCCGCCTCTGATAGGCTTCAGCCTATCAGATGCCTGCGATCCCCGGCCAATCAGAGGCCAGGGATTGCCGATCTCCTTTACGGCGTGTTTACATTTAGCCTGCGAGCCGCAATCGGAGGCTCGCAGGCTGTTCACGAGACACCCTCCGTGAACTGACATGGAGTGGCCGTTTCCATGTTAACACCACTTCGACCTGCCGACGCCTATCAGGGTTAGGCGGTCGTTAAGTGGTTAAAGATATAGATGTGAATCGGTTCTATCCACTATGATGTACCAGATGTAAACTTTATATGTTCATCTAACTGTACAAAGTGCATAGACTACATATATTTATTGCCATTCAGACCTTTTTCTGGCTGGATGTGGTCTTTAAAAAGGAACTGTCGTAAAAACAACATAATCAATATTTTCAGTGGTTTGCAAAAGTATTCGGCCCCCTTAAAGTTTTCAACATTTTGTCGCATTACAGCCACAAACATGTATCAATTTTATTGGAATTCCAGGTGAAAGACCAATACAAAGTGGTGTACATGTGAGAAGTGGAACAAAAATCATACATGATTCCAAACAATTTTTACAAATCAATAACTGCAAAGTGGGGTGTGCGTAATTATTCAGCCCCCTTTGGTCTGAGTGCAGTCAGTTGCCCATAGACATTGCCAGATGGGTGCTAATGACTAAATAGAGTGCACCTGTGTGTAATCTAATGTCAGTACAAATACAGCTGCTCTGTGATGGCCTGAGAGGTTTTCTAAGAGAATCTTGGGAGCAACAACACCATGAAGTCCAAAGAACACACCAGACAGGTCAGGGATAAAGTTATTGAGAAATTTAAAGCAGGCATAGGTTACAAACAGATTTTCAAAGCCTTGAACATCTCACGGAGCACTGTTCAAGCAATCATTCAGAAATGGAAGGAGTATGGCGCAACTGTAAACCTACCAAGACAAGGCCGTCCACCTAAACTCACAGGCTGAACAAGGAGAGCGTTGATCAGAAATGCAGTCAGGAGGCCCATGGTGGCTCTGGACGAGCTGCAGAGATCTACAGCTCAGGTGGGGGAATCTGTCCATCTGTCCACAACTATTAGCCGTGCACTGCACAAAGTTGGCCTTTATGGAAGAGTGGCAAGAAGAAAGCCATTGTTAACAGAAAAGCATGAGAAGTCCCGTTTTCAGTTTGCCACAAGCCATGTGGGGGACACAGCAAACATGTGGAAGAAGGTGCTCTGGTCAGATGAGATCAAAATGGAACTTTTTGGCCAAAATGCAAAACGCTGTGTGTGGTGGAAAACTAACACTGCACATCACTCAGAACACACCATCCCCACTGTCAAATATGGTGGTGGCAGCATCATGCTCTGGGGGTGCTTCTCTTCAGCAGGGACAGGGAAGCTGGTCAGAGTTGATGGGAAGATGGATGGAGCCAAATACAGGGCAATCTTGGGAGAAAACCTCTGGGGTGGAGGTTCACCTTCCAGCAGGACAACGACCTTAAACATAAAGCCAGGGCAACAATGGAATGGTTTAAAACAAAACATATCCATGTGTTAGAATGGCCCAGTCAAAGTCCAGATCTAAATTACGGTGACCATACATCCCGCTTTACCCGGGGCGCTGTCCCAGGCTGCATGAGGTCCCGGGAAACGTCCCGCTTTTAGCAGCGGGACGTCCCGGCCTCGGGACTCTGGCCACCGTACAATGAACTAGCCGCAGCGTCTACTAGACGCTGCGCTAGTTCATTCCCCGCAGCCCCGCTCCAGCCTGCATTGTCCTCCTCCGGCAGGCACAGGCAGAGCAGGGCTACAGGAAGATGGCGTCCGGAGGCGGAGCCCTGTACTGGAGACTATTTGTGTCTCCAGTACAGGGCTCCGCCTCCGGTCGCCATCTTGCCGTAGCCCTGCTCTGCCTGTCAGAGGCTGAGCGGGAGTTTGAAAATCGTCCAGGCCAGGGGGAGCTGCACACACCAGAGGCACCAGAGGCCTGCTGCGTGAGGGGACGTCTTCTGCCAGGTGAGTAAATGCTTTTTCTTGCAGGTGAAGTGTTTGCCCACATTGTGTACATTTTGTACTGACATGTTTGCCCAAATTGTGTTCATTTTGTACTGACATGTTTGCCCAAATTGTGTTCATTTTGTACTGACCTGTTTGCCCGCATTGCGTTTATCTTGTACTGACATGTTTGCCCGCAGTGCGTTTATCTTGTACTGACATGTTTGCCCGCAGTGCGTTTATCTTGTACTGACATGTTTGCCCGCAGTGCGTTTATTTTGTACTGACATGTTTGCCCGCAGTGCGTTTATTTTGTACTGACATGTTTGCCCGCAGTGCGTTTATTTTCTGCTGACATGTTTGCCCCCATTGCGTTTATTTTGTGCTGACATGTTTGCCCCCATTGCGTTTATTTTGTGCTGACAAGTTTGCCCCATTGCGTTTATTTTGTACTGACATGTTTGCCCCCATTGCGTTAATTTTATGCTGACATGTTGCCCGCAATGCGTTTATTTTGTGCTGAAATGTTGCCCACAATGCGTTTATTTTGTGCTGACATGTTGCCCATTGCGTTTATTTTGTGGTGTCTGGGGTAACTGTTGCTACATTTATTATTTATTGGTCATAGTTGGCTGTGTTTGCTGCTTTGGGGTTATGGCATACTATTAAATAGCATCACACAGTTTCTGCACACCTATGATGTGAATCCACGTTTGACCACATCACGGCGTAAACACTGCTTTCTTATGCCTCGCTGTTGCATCATTACGTTAGCTCCGCGCATAGAATGTCATGGCCACGCCCATTTTTCGCGCGCGCTGCAGACACCACATTCTTCGCGCCGCACCGCCTATTTCGCAGCCACCCCCCCCCCCCCCCATTCCCCATTCCCCCCGTCCCAGGTTGAGCCTACAAAAATCTGGTCACTCTATCTAAATCCAATCGAGAATCTGTGGCAAGATCTGAAAACTGCTGTTCACAAACGCTGTCCATCTAATCTGACTGAGCTGGAGCTGTTTTGCAAAGAAGTATGGGCTAGGATTTCAGTCTCTAGATGTGCAAAGCTGGTAGAGACATACTGGCAGCTGTAATTGCAGCAAAAGGTGGTTCTACAAAGTATTGACTCAGGGGCTGAATAATTACGCACACCCCACTTTGCAGTTATTGATTTGTAATTCCAATAAAATTGATTCAGGTTCGTGGCATTAATGTGACAAAATGTGGAAAACTTCAAGAGGGCCGGATACTTTTGTAAACCACTGTATGTAGAAATTTTTTAGCCAGTGTTTGTCCGTTCTAAATTCTTTCTTCACCCTGATTTACATTGTGCTATTTATCACAGGTGGGGACACTTTAGTTCTGCCAGGGGATCTGGACAGAATGTTTGTTCTTTGCACAGAGGGAGATATTGCTTGCTTCACAGTTGGAAAGCTGTTTTTTTCCCACAATGCAACGAGGTTCACAGACAGCAAACTGTCAGGGCCATGGTCATGACATCACACTGTGGGAGGGGTTCCACCACAATATCAGCCAGACAGACCCCCTGAAGATCTATCTGAAAAATGGCAAGGATTTCTGGTGGGAAAGGGGGTATCAGCTAATGATTGGGATGAAGTTCAATCCTGGGTTAAAGTTCCTTTTTAAAGAGACCCTGAGTGATGTCATAAAAAAAGAAAACTGGACTTACCTGGGGTTTCCTCCAACACACCATAGCCCATGAGGCCCTCGGCATCCTCCTGCCCCCTCCACGGTCCTGCTGGTGGCTCCGGTAATGTGCCGACTTCAGGTGAAGTTGTGCGTTCTCACCCCCCCGCTGTTTACCCGTTGCGTCTTCATGCTGGCCGCCGTTAGTCCTGCGCATGCCCGGCTCAGTCTTTAGAGACCCTTGCATGCGTAGGACTCCGACAATGGCTGATGTGATGAGGTGATGGGTACACATCGGTGGGTTAGCACACAGGACTTCACCTGAAGTTACCAGAGCCACCAGTAGGACCGCGGAGGGGGCCAGGAGGATGCCGAGGACCTCGTGGGCTATGGTGTGCTGGAGGAAGCCCCAGGTAAGTCCAGCTTTCTTTTTACACCGCTCATGGTCCCTATAAGTTTTGATTGTTTGTCAAGGTGCACACCAGGCCTCAGATGAAGCAAGTTGCGAAACAGTCCTCAGGCGCCCATCGCCACTCACAACACACTAAACTTTGGTAAATTACACATTTAAATCTGCTGATAAGTTAATAAGCATATTTCGTTGTTGTTGTTGTTGTTGTTTTCATGTTCGGTCACCTTGCTTGTTCATCTGCACTTCATCTGTATATTTGCATTGGATCACTGAACAGTGCCAGACGTTTCCTCTCCACTTTGTTCTTTGTCAAGTAATCTGCTTTTCATTAGTTGTTCTTCCATGGTAGCATTTGTTACCACTGTGGATTTTAGCATTTACCTCTTCAGTGACACTATTTGTTTCATTAATTTTAGATTTAACATGCACTGCATTGCAAAAAGTATTGGGACAATGCTCCAAATTGTTGAATTCAGGTGTTCCAATCACTTGCGGGGCCACAGAGGTATAGAATCAAGCTTTAGCCATGCAGATCTACAAGCATGTGTGAAAGAATGGGACGCAGCCGAGGAGCTCAGTGCATTCCACCGCGGTACTGTGATAGGATGCCGCCTGTGTGATAAGTAAGATTGTGAGATTTCCTTATTGCTAAAGAGTTCACGGTCAACTGTTGCTATTATAACAAAGTGGAGGCAATTGGGAGTAACTGGAACTTAGCCGCAAAGTGGTAGGCCAAGTAAAATCACAGAGTAGGGTCAGTTCAAGTGTGAGGTGCACATTGTACAGAACTCAACAATTTTCTGCAGAGTCAATAGTTAGAGACCTCCAGACTTAATATGGCCTACAGTTTAGCTAAAGAACAGTGTGTAGAGAGCTTCATGGAATAGGTTTTCATGGCCAAGCAAGTGCATAGAAGCCTTGGATCAACAAGTGTGATGCAAAGCAGTCGGTTGCAGTGGTGTGAAGCATGCTGCCGCTGCATTCTAAAGCAGTGGATATGTGTTCTTTGGAGTGACGAACCATGCTTTGTCTGCCAATCTGATGGAGGAGTCTGAGATTGGAGGAAGACGAGACGGAACGCAGAATCCCAACTACGCAAATTTTCCCAGACCGGGCGGGAAAATATGTCCAATGAAAGCCTATGAGAACGGACACTGTCCGTTCTCACTAGGCTAGTTGCCGCATCCACGTCACCAGTTTCGCTGTATCCGTAGCCCTTTCCAGCCTTGTGGAGGTCCACAATTTTGTATCTGGTGTCATCTGACAGCTCTTTGGTCTTGCCCATGGTAGTAGTTGGAGTCTTATTGACGGTGGGGTGGACAGGTGCAGGCAGGGTCGAACTGGGACACTGGGGGCCCACCAAAAAAATTTCAACCTGGGGCCCACACATCCCATGATTGCAGTGAAAAAAGGGCGTGACCATGCATCGGAAGGTGGGTGGCGTGGTCATGATGTATTATGGACAGGGCCAAATGTACATGATCTTAGCAGCATTGTAATTCGGAGACACTGCTGCCCAGCAAAACTTTGCATAGAGTCCCCTCCTTCAATATAAAGTAATGTCCTACTTTGCAGAGATTGCGACCGCAGAGGATGCAGAGGTTGCGACCGCATCGGGGCCCTTGGGCCAAAAGGGCCCCAAAGGGCGCTCCCTCAACTACAGTATTACCTATTGGTCCTTTGCTCATAATAATCACTTCTATAGATACTTTGAACAGTGGTAATCATTAACAAGCTATTTCCCATCCCCTTCTTGCCTTCAGTACAAGACTAACTGATTTATGCAGGTTATATATATGGTAGAGAGTGGCTGCCACACACGGCGCGTGGGGGGGGGGGGGGGGGGGGTTATACTTAATTTGTGCAACAGGCCTACACATGGGAGTGTAAAAGGAATTGATGGCTCAAGCTAGCACAAGGATGAAAATAGTATAGATCCAGCCATAACCGCTCAGTAAATGGGTTTCCTGGGTGGTGTTATGTAATATATATGAATGCAAATCAGCCTGTGAGCCGCTGAGGAGACTCAGCAGGGAGATGCTACACAATCTTCTTTTACCATATTCAGGTGTAACATAGAGTGAGAATGATGATACTGCGCTAATCGTAATCCCCGGGGGCGTTCATGTGCTGCAGTCATCAAAGAATAATTTCTTGTTGAAAGAAACCCCAGCGGCCGCGGGGCTTCCTTCCTCTTCTCCGGAATCCCTCCAATTACATAGAAGACAGGCAGAAACCCAGATTTACATTAAAGAGCACCAGTCACGGAAGCACCCTTGTAATAAACTGAATCTTAAAATGTCCTAACAGAGTATGGAACTACTTTTTATCCTGTTATTTTGTTGTGTGTTATTCTAATCTGCTTCTTCCACTAGGCTGGAGGGATCCATAAGGCTTTCTGTTGTACTGCCTGAACTCATTGCCTTAAAGGAAACCTGAATTGAAAATGAAAAGTCAAAATAAACATACTTACCAGTACATCATACTTACCTCCCGTGTAGTCTACTCATCTATCTCTTTCTCCTCTCCTCTCCTACATCCTGTTTGGCCGCTGTGATCGATGGAATTCTCCGTCCTCCAGATTGTTACCACTCTGCTTGTTGCCTTGACAAAGGGGACCCTCCGTGGCCCCGAAACGACTCGTTGGTGCTGAATGGCATAATGTTACGCTTTGTCAAATAAATGTGGATTGACCGCACTAGAGTGTGCAGACCTTTTTTGTATTTTTGATACTTCTATTTTGAACAAAGACACTGACTGAACTACTTTTATCAAAGACATTTGCATGATCTTGTTTTGTTGTGAGTTCCTTGTATGTACTAACTCGAAATGTTAACCCATTTTATTGTACAGTGCTGCATAATATTATTTTATTTACTTATATAGCGCCAACATATTATGCAGCGCTGTACAGAGTATATAGTCTAGTCAATAACTGTCCATCAGAGGGGTTCACAATCTAGTCCCTACCATAGTCATATGTCTATGGGCTTGATTCACAAAGCCGTGCAAACTGTTTAGCACGGGTGTGCTAAACATTTAGCACGTGAAGTGCCGATCGCAGACACTTGCGTGCACAATTTGCCGCAAATTGCGCGCGCAAATGTCCGCGATCGCGCGAATCGCAGCACTTTGCGTGCGCAAAAGTCCGCGAACAGCACTTCACGTGCTAACTGTTTAGCACACCCGTGCTAAACAGTTTGCACGGCTTTGTGAATCAAGCCCTATGTATGTATAATGTAGTGCATATCGTGTATGACGTGGTCTAGGGCCAATTTAGGGGGAAGCCAATTAACTTATCTGTATGTTTTGTGGATGTGGGAGGAAACCGGAGTACCCAGAGAAAACCCATGCAGACACGGGGAGAACGTACAAACTCCTTGCAGATGTTGACCTGGCTGGGAATCGAACCGGGGACCCAGCGCTGCAAGGCGAGGGAGCTAACCACTACACCACCGTGCTGCCCACGGTGATTGATTTTTTTTTAGGCGGGAGGCGGGGATTAGCAGAGAACGCGTGCGCACATGTTCCCTGCCAAGTGACACGTGTTTCCTGCCAAGTGACACAGCGGGGATCCGCGATCAGCCTGCCAGCTGCGATCGGAGGTGGCAGAGTGTTAAAAAAAACCAAACTGTTATTTTCATTTGTACAGCGCTGAGATCTAGCGCAGCTGTACAGCTTTGTCACTTAGCTGTCCCCTGGAGTGGCTCACAATCTAATCATTCTCATAGGCTTATGCCTATGAGAGGTAATTGTAGTGATTGGATCTCAGAGGGAGGGGAAAGAAATAGCTTTTTTTTAATAAAAAAAAAACAAAACAATAAAATTGATTCAAAAAAATTGGCATGGCAGCAGCAATCAGATACCACCAACATAAAGCTCTGTTGGTGGAAAGAAAAGGAGGTAAGATTCATGTGTGTGCTAAGTTGTATGGCCGTGCTATAAACTGTTAGGCTGCTTACACACCAAGACGTTACAGGCGCACGTTAGTGCGCCTGTAACGCTCCCCCAACGCACAGCAATGTAACACAAGTGGGCTGTTCACACAGCCCACGTTGCATTACATGTAACGCTGCACGTTCTGTGCAAAGTGCAGCATGCTACGGCGTTGGAGCGGCTATAGCCGCGTTAGACTGTTTGCACATGCGCAGTGGGGGGCGGAGGAGGCGGGGAGAGCCAGCTACAGTAGCCGCGCACATGGCTACTTAATATTCACTGCACTGGCGGGCGCTGATTGGCCGGCGGGACCACGTGATGCGGAGTGTCTCGCTCCGCATCACGTGGTCCCGCTGGCCAATCAGCGCCACTCTGGGAGCCTAACGCGGCTCACTCTACCGTCGGCTCTTGCAGCACCATACGTTGTGTTAGGTGCACGTTATGCGACCTTAACGTGCCACCTAATGCAACGTCTTGGTGTGCAAGAAGCCTTAGAGTCACTGAGGCGGAAAAAAAAAATATATGATATAATGAATTGGTTGTGTAGTAAGGATAATTACTAGATCATTGGGAGCAAAGAAAATATTCGCATATTTTTATTTTCAATTATATAGTTTTTTTTATAACATTGCATCATTCTCTAACATTTGCAGTTTACACACTACTCAGCATTCTAAATGATTTTACAGAGCAGGCCAGTGAACTTTTGAACTGTCCTCTGAAGAGAAAAAGAAAATACAGTGACTGAAAGTTGAGATAAGACGCTTCAGAAGACAGAGCTCTCTGTGACTTTGAAAGTCATGGAGCTCAATGGCTCTTTTATATAGATAACAACTGGAGTTTAACTCTTCCTGTACTGAAAACAATATTAGACTTGTGTCTCTGCTCCTAATGTTTTATTTCTTAGCTGTACTAGTACTACACATAGAAATCGTTATATATCATAATTTATTTTTTTTTGGCTTCAGTTTCCTTTAGGCTGGTTTCACAGTGGGACGTTACAGGTGCACGTTAGAGCAGCCTGTAATGCACCCCAACGCACAGCAATGAAAAATCAATGGGCTGTTCACAGTGCCCACGTTGCGTTACGTTGTAACGCAGCACGTCTACATAACGTACTGCATGCAGTACTTTACACGCGGCTAAGCCGCGTTAGACGGTTTGCACATGCTCAGTAGGGGTTGTTTTTTTCATTTTATGGGCGGGGAGAGGCCGCTACGTAGCCAGGCACATGGCTACTTATTATTCACTGCACTTGCAGTGTTTACATCCTGGAGCGGCTGCGGATTGGCGGGCGGGACCACGTGATGCGGAGAGCTCCGCTCACGTGGTCTCCGCAGTGCCTTGGACAGAGCAGGCGCACCAAAAGCTGCTTGTAACACGGCTCTTGGTAGCGTCCTGCTCCAACACCAGCAGGCGTTGTGTTAGGGGCACGTTATGCGACCATAATGTCCCCTAAAACGCAACGTCCCACTGTGAAACCAGCCTTAAAGCTGCGGTGTAAGCCTGTGGTCCTCAAGAGGTTAATCTTGAGCACTTTGTAGATTTATACCCATTTCTTGCTTTCCTTTCTGGAGCATTCACAGCCCTACCATGATTGCTTGTGATGATGATGTTAGCGAGGGGATGTATCCCACCGTTTATTCAGTGACATCACAGCAGTTACAGAATGATCAAGTAATGACTGAGCATAAGATGAGGCAATGGGCTCTGCCTGGCATCTGAATCACCAGTTCTTGCTATTACCCAAATCCCCCACTCACAGGCAGAGAAGAGGTTCTGCAATAAGGATGTGTGAATTGGCTGCCTTTGTGAGGAGTGTCACAAGTAACAGGCAGGAAGCAGGGGGATAATCAGGTTTCCTCTTCCTGTCATGACTCTCATTTCCTCATTAGCAGCCTCCCTGTGTCCTGTAAGGATACACACAAGTGACTATATGCAAAAGAGCAAATTGGTTTATCTGACATGTGGCTTTATGTAAAATGGTAATCACAGAGTGTGCTGCTTCTCTGATAAGGAATAATACAGTGAATTTTTTAATTCTTAAAGTGAATGTAAACCAAAAATAAAACAAAACAAAACAGATACTTCCCTATGGAGGGGGGAGGCTCTGGGTCCTATAGAGCCTTCCAGTTCCTGTCCTGGTCCCTGCGTTCCAGCTCTTGTCACCCCTGTTAAGCTACATACACACGGGGCACAATTGTTCCCTGTTGCCTGGCTACAATCCTGGCGGCGACAGCTATCTGCACGTCTTGCCAGAAAGGCAGAGACGCGGCGGAAGCTGTCTGTGAATGGAGCATCCCCCAGCCGTATGCTCCATTCACTTGCATTGGGTCTCCTGTCGCTAGTCCGCATACACACGCGGACTAGCGACAGTGGCGGTGAAGTTGCGGCGACAGCTGTTGCCGGCGATTGACCAAGTCAATCGCCTGGCGACAGCTTTGAGTAGCGACGTTTCGGGGCGCGCGCATCATACACACGGGCGACATGTCGCCGCAACACGCGCGTGCCATGTGGTTGCAGCGACAGCCGTACCCCGTGTGTATGAGCCATTAGCAGTATTTAAAGGGACTCCGAGCAGTAGAGAAACTATGGAAAGTTGCATACCATTTTGAAGCTCTCTTTCTCCTCTTTCCAACGATATATAAACCGCCGCTCCAAGCCTTTTAGTTTTTGCTATTTTCGCGATTGAAGTCGCAGCAAATGCGATTTCGATCACAAAAATAACGAAAACTAAAAGGCGTAGGGCGGTGGTTTAGGTGCCGTTGGAAAGAGGAGACAGAGAGCTTCAAAATGGTATGCATCTTTCCATAGTTACTTGTATTACACAGGACGACTTTTCCCCAAAGTCAGCAGCTGAATGGAGCTGCTGACACTGGAGAAAGTTTCGTCCTGTGTAATACAAGCAACTATGAAAAGATGCATACCATTTTGAAGCTCTCTTTCTCCTCTTTCCAATCACCGAAACCACCGCCCTAAGCCTTTTAGTTTTCGTTATTTTCGTGATCAAAATCGCATTTGCCGCGACAATAGCGAAAACTAAAAGGCATAGGGTAGCGGTTTATATATATTGTTGGAAAGAGAGCTTCAAAATGACATGCATCTTTCCAGAGTTTCTGCACTGCTCAGAGTCCCTTTAACTTATTGAAGACTGTTCTCTTCCGCCACTGGAGGCTTCGGAGACGGGCGGCTCCGTACTGCACCTGCACGCTCTAGGAGTGTCTCCTCCATGCAGCAGAAGCCTCTTTTCCACGCAGCAGCAACATCTCCCGAAGCAGTAAATTTGGACTAGGTATTAGAGAGGTAGTGTGTGCGACGGGGGTAGTTAGATTTAGGCACTAGGTAGGTAGTGTGTGCGGAGGGGGTTGGGTGGGGTTTAGACACTAGGCAGGTTCAGGTTGTGTGTGCAGGGGGGGAGTTTAGGCACTAGGTAGTGTGTGTGTGTGTGGGGGGAGTTTAGGCATTTGGGAGGTAGTGTGTGTGTGTGTGTGTGGGGGGGGGGGTTAAGGTTAGTCGTCGGGGAGGGTTCTGTGTAAGAGTAGGGTTAGGTTTGGCCATAGTAAAATATCGGTATTTAATAGGTGCCTGTTTTGTATGTGTGCGCCTCTCCTCCCAACAGTAGTCTCTTCTCCATGCAGCAGCAGTCTCTCCTCCCAGCAGTAGTCTTTACTCGATGTAGCAGCAGTCTCTCCTCCCAGCAGTAGTCTTTACTCCATGTAGAAGCAGTCTCTCCTCCCAACAGTAGTCTCTTCTCCATGCAGCAGCAGTCTCTCCTCCCAGCAGTAGTCTTTACTCCATGTAGAAGCAGTCTCTCCTCCCAACAGTAGTCTCTTCTCAATGCAGCAGCAGTCTCTCCTCCCAGCAGCAGTCTCTCCTCCTAGCAGTAGTCTTTACTCCATGTAGCAGCAGTGGGGAACAGTCCTGCTGATTCATGTGGTGAGCCCAAAGGAAGTGACAATGTTATGTCATTATCGCAGAAAGTCCCACGTTTGCTTTCACTGGGGAATCCCTCACTAAACAAGAAATGAAATGCTCCTGGGGAAATACATATCCAGGAATTTCTTTCTTTGCTGAAATAATTGTCCTACCCTCAGCCGACCTTGTGCCCTTCAAACCCTGGATGTGTGTAAGTAAAGGGTGGCTCCGCTATTCACAATCTGCTGTTCCTCCATTTATTACAATGACCTTGTTATATAGGAAGTGTCCATACAAGTGTTGGTAAGGTTGCCTTTTGCAGTCACTGGGGTGACATTGCAGTAAGCAACCCCCTGTACAAAAATGGTCTCTGTTGCAGCTCACTCCACACCTAATTCAGTAAAAGACAGTGAAGTTTACCTCTCATGTGAGCTGGTGCTTCATGACTTAGCACCGCTCACTATGTGCTGCAGTAATATGAGCGTATCTTTGCACAGAGCCGGTTCTCGCTACAATGGAGCAGACATGTATGGGGTCACCACAGCTGGAGGGGAGGGGACACGCACCTTGGGAGGCCCCTACAGGCTCTGGGGCAATTGCTCCCTTTGCCTCTATAGGCACGTACACACGCCATACTTTAGCAAACAACGGGTGCGTCAGACCCTCCCGCTGGGCGGACGTTCTGCCGAAAGTAGGACGTGTGTACTTTACTGCAAATCTGTCAGAAACAGTCTTATCAGTCTGCCGACAGCGTGTACACAGGTGCTACTGTCAGCAGACCGTCTGCCCAGCGGGAGGGTCTGACGGACCCGTCGTTTGCTAAAGTACGGCGTGTGTACGCGCCTTAAGAGAGAGCTGGCCCTGTCTCCACAGGAAATGCAACTTAGGAGGCTTTCCATGATGCTACGCTAGCCTTGTCCATAGATATAGGAGCTCATAACGCATATACCATCTCACTACAGCAGTTGGCAGTGAGAAGTGGCACCTACCACTGATGCCAGAGACCTAGTCTCACCACAAAACACCACACCCACTCCTGGTGTGTATGGGATTTTTTGGGTACCCCCTAGTCTGGTAGTTATGCTTAGTAATCAGGGGTGAGTGTTTATGGTGCTAGCCTAGTCAAGCCCCTCTTATTGCAGCAAACCTGAGAACTCCCCTCATACAGGATGTTCTCACTGCAGCAAACCAGAGGAAAACTCCACATTCAGCATCCACTCACTGCAGCAAACAAGAGGAACTCCCCTCATACAGCAACCTCTCACTGCAGCAAACCAGAGGCACTCCCCTCATACAGCATCCTCTCACTGCAGCAAACCAGAGGCACTCCCCTCATACAGCATCCTCTCACTGCAGCAAACAAGAGGAACTCCCCTCATACAGCATCCTCTCACTGCAGCAAACCTGAGGACTCCCCTCATACAGCATCCTCTCACTGCAGCAAACCTGAGGACTCCCCTCATACAGCATCCTTTTGTTGCAGCAAACCAGAGGAACTCCCCTCATACAGCCAGTGACGTTGCAACAGAGGTTGCAGAGGTTGCGACCGCCCCGGGCCCTTGGGCCAGAGGGGCCCCAAGGAGCCCTCCGTCAACAGTAGTATTAGCTCTTTATTGGTCCTGTGCTGGTAATAATCACTTCTATAAATGCTTTGAATGATAGCAGCACGGTGGCGTAGTGGTTAGCACTCTCGCCTTGCAGCGCTGGGTCCCCGGTTCGAATCCCAACCAGGTCTCCCCGTGTTGGTGTGGGTTTCCTCTGGGCACCCTGGTTTCCTCCCACATCCTAAAAACACACAGATAAGTTAATTGGCTTCCCCCTAAAATTGACCCTAGACTACAATAAGAAAAACAAAAGTTTGCTTTCTTAAAACAGAAAGAATTTGCGATAATCCAGGTTGGAGTGAGCTTGAGATGTCTCCCAGAGCATCACTGCTGAATATATGCAAATTAACTATTGTACCCTTAGAAGCTAAACACACCTCCAGAACCGCTGGAATGCAATGATGTGTCAGCTTGTTAATTTGTACAGAGCCATAATAATTCAACATGCATACAGACTGTTTCGGATTGTTTGATCCTCATCAGTGCATGGCATGGATTAATTTGGCTCTATGGAGTAGGGCTTGTGAATCCGAGAGGCACAGACTAACCAGCAAGCTCATGGTGACCCAGAACTCATTGGAGTGTGTAAGGGACTACAATGGTCCTAAAAGCCCCCTTACTAAGATGTTAAGAAAAACAAAAGTTTGCTTTCTTAAAACAGAAAGAATTTGCGCAAATTCAGGTTGGAGTGAGCTTGAGATGTCTCCCAGAGCATCACTGCTGAATATATGCAAATTAACCATTGTTAATCCGAAACAGTCTGTATGCATGTTGGATTATTATGGCTCTGTACAAATTAACAAGCTGACACATCATTGCATTCCAGCGGTTCTGGAGGTGTGTTTAGCTTCTAAGGGTACAATGGTTAATTTGCATATATTCAGCAGTGGTGCTCTGGGAGACATCTCAAGCTCACTCCAACCTGAATTTGCGCAAATTCTTTCTGTTTTAAGAAAGCAAACTTTTGTTTTTCTTAACATCTTAGTAAGGGGGCTTTTAGGACCATTGTAGTCCCTTACACACTCCAATGAGTTCTGGGTCACCATGAGCTTGCTGGTTAGTCTATACTACAATAAATACACTACATGATACATACATAGACAAAGGACTATGGTGGTAGGGATTAGATTGTGAGCTCCTCTGACAGTTAGTGACAAGACAATATATTCTCTGTACAGCGCTGCGGAAGATGTTGGCACTATATAAATACATAATAATAATAATAATGATTAACAAGCTGTCTCCCATCCCCTTCTTGCACCTCTGACACTATGGTTGTCCTTGGCAGGTTTTTGTGTGCCATACCAATTATGTATAGAGTGCTTGGGGGGGCCCAATATAAAAATGCACAGGGGCCCATAGCTCCTTAGCCACTGCATACAGCATCCTCTCGCTGCTACAAACAAGAGTCAGAGGCGTATCTAGAGGGGTGCAGGTATGGCTTGTGCCATGGGCGCCATGTCTGTCCCTGTGCTGCGCCTCAGATCTGTTTTCTGGGGAACATGATTACTGTATGTAGGCCGCACGTGGCTTAGTGTTAGAAAAGAGGATAGAGAGGAAATAAAAAGAGAGATTCCCAAAAAAGTAACTTCAGCAACATCCAGAGCCAAAAAACACAGGCATTCATAACACATGTACGCGAGAAAGCATGCTGTTTTTAGAGGGGAAAGGGGCTCTGACCAAGGGGGAGGGGGCACAATTTCAGTGTTAGCCATAGGCTCTATATTACCCAGGTACGCCCCTGAGAGGATTGCTCAGATTTCTCCCTTTTACCCCATGCAACTTAATGAAATATGAGAGGAATTTGGAAGATGCCTTTCCCAGAAAAGTGTTAGGAAGCAAATCAGGTGTTCTGACTCTACTGGTTGCATCCTTGTTCCACCTGCTGCAAACAGCCCAGAGATCTGCAGGACTGCCAGAAATGACATTTTTATGAAATAATAATAGTGGCAACCTCTTATTCCTGCAACCTTGGAATTGCCAGCCTCCTCATTACTCTAGTTACGACAATTCAAGCGAATGCTGTGCTTTTTTTTTTTTTGTTTTTTTTTGCAGTGATCACACAGCACAAATGCCCATAACAATCTACAGTACTGAATATGTGCATGGTATGGCAATAACATCATTAAGATGCTGCCATCCTCAGTGGGGTAGCTCAGCAATGGGTGAGAGGGTTAGACAGAGGTTCAGGCAGAGGAGGTAAAGCTCTATTCATTCATTCTGTACAGTTGCTGTTAGTTAGAAGGCCCTGGGGCTTAGGAGTAGAGCGAATACATGGAATGGGTGACTCATCTCTGCTATTAGTCAGAGCAGGATGTGCGATTGTACCTCTGGTCATTGTGCCAGAATATAGCAGGTGACAAGACACCTGCATAATGTAAATGACCTCTAAGTGCTTCTATATCACATTAGTACTTCATGACTTGGACAGCTGATATTAAGTATTCCTGTTTCTTGCAGGGTGCCCTGAAGTGCCCAGTGTAGGTTACACATTGGCGTCTGAAGGCTGCCTGCAGTGCATTCTGGGATGGGACATGGAGCTTGCAGCGCAAACCCCTTTTCCTGCTTCTCTGATTGGGTAGGAGGTGGTGGCTGTTATAGCCATGTATCTTGCCTCCAACCATCCATGTAGTGGGGGCTGCGATTATGTATGGATGAAGTCTGAAGATGTGGGCCCAATGTTATTTTTTTGTAATGCTGGGGGAGGAGTCTGGACAGCACTAGTCGAAGCCAAGTGTGTGTGTATGTTGGAGTATAAACGGTAGGGGGGGGGGGGGGGGAGGACTGTGGCCAGGATAAGCAAGGGGAGGGAGGGAGGTATAGTTCAATGGCAACTCTCACAAAAATTACATAGTTACATAGTTACATAGTTACTTTGGTTGAAAAAAGACATACGTCCATCGAGTTCAACCAGTACAAAGTACAACTCCAGCCTGCTCCCTCACATATCCCTGTTGATCATAAAATCCCTGGATTAACATCATTGGCATTACCTAGTAATTGTAGCCATGGATGTCATTCAACGCAAGGAAAGCATCTAAGCCCCCTTTAAATGCAGGTATAGAGTTTGCCATAACGACTTCCTGTGGCAATGCATTCCACATCTTAATCACTCTTACTGTAAAGAACCCTTTCCTAAATAAATGGCTAAAACGTTTTTCCTCCATGCGCAGATCATGTCCTCTAGTCCTTTGAGAAGGCCTAGGGACAAAAAGCTCATCCGCCAAGCTATTATATTGCCCTCTGATGTATTTATACATGTTAATTAGATCTCCTCTAAGGCGTCTTTTCTCTAGACTAAATAAACCCAGTTTATCTAACCTTTCTTGGTAAGTGAGACCTTCTATCCCACGTATCAATTTTGTTGCTCGTCTCTGCACCTGCTCTAAAACTGCAATATCTTTTTTGTAATGTGGTGCCCAGAACTGAATTCCATATTCCAGATGTGGCCTTACTAGAGAGTTAAACAGGGGCAATATTATGCTAGCATCTCGAGTTTTTATTTCCCTTTTAATGCATCCCAAAATTTTGTTAGCTTTAGCTGCAGCGGCTTGGCATTGAGTACGATTATTTAACTTGTTGTCGATGAGTACTCCTAAGTCCTTCTCCAAGTTTGATGTCCCCAACTGTATCCCATTTATTTTGTATGGTGTTAGACCATTGGTACGACCAAAATGCATGACTTTACATTTGTCAACATTGAATTTCATCTGCCATGTATGTGCCCATATAGCCATCCTATCCAGATCCTGTTGCAATATAACACTATCTTCCTTAGAGTTGATGATTCTGCACAATTTTGTATCATCTGCAAAAATAGCAACATTGCTCACTACTGTATCCACTAGGTCATTAATAAATAAATTGAAGAGCACTGGACCCAGTACAGACCCCTGTGGGACCCCACTGCTAACAGTCTCCCATTTTGAGTACAATCCATTGACCACAACTCTTTGTTTTCTGTCCATTAGCCAGTTCCCTATCCATGCACACAGACTCTTCCCCAGTCCTTGCATCCTCATCTTTTGCACCAGACTTTTGTGGGGAACAGTGTCGAATGCCTTAGCAAAGTCTAAGTATATCACATCTACAGCATTCCCAATATCCATATTAGCATTCACTACCTCATAAAAGCTGAGCATGTTAGTCAAACAGGACCTGTCTTTAGTAAACCCATGTTGATGCTGAGAAATAAGATTATTTTCTACTATGAAGTCATGTATAGTATCTCTTAGTAACCCCTCAAATAGTTTGCATACAACTGATGTTAAGCTTACAGGTCTATAATTTCCTGGATCTGATTTTTTGCCCTTCTTAAATAATGGGAAAACGTGGGCTGTACGCCAATCCACTGGGACTCTGCCAGTTGCAAGAGAGTCACAAAAGATAAGATAAAGGGGTTTATCTATAACTGAACTTAATTCCCTTAGGACCCGAGGATGCATGCCATCCGGGCCAGGTGCCTTGTCTATTTTTAATTTATTTAGTCTTGCCTTTACTTCTTCCTGCGTTAAGTATTTAATATTACAGTTAGAAGATTGAGACTCTTCCGCCTCTGTAATTTGCAACAGTGCTGTTTCCTTTGTAAAGACAGAAGCAAAGAAAGCATTTAATAACTCTGCCTTACCTTGGTCATCCACCATTGAGTTCCCACCCTCATCCTTTAGGAGTCCTATACAGTCAACCTTTCTTTTTTTAGAGTTGATGTACTTGTAAAACTTTTTTGGGTTAGATTTGATATCCCTAGCGATTTGATTTTCAGCTTCGATCTTTGCCAGCCTAATTTCTTTTTTACAATTTTTATTGCACTCCTTATAATTGCTTAGTGCAGCCTCGGTCCCCTCCTGTTTTAGGACCTTATAGGCATTCTTTTTCCTCTTCATTTTATCTTTAACCTTTCTATTCATCCATAGAGGCCTTTTTTTATTCCTAGACATTTTGTTTCCATATGGGATATACATACTACAATATTGATTGAGAATACGTTTAAAAGCTTGCCATTTCCCTTCAGTGTCCTCCCCTTGTAGTATATTATCCCAGTTCACCAAACTTAGTGCCTGCCTGATTTGATTGAACTTTGCTTTTCTAAAATTCATAGTTTTAGTGGTCCCGCTGCCCCGTGGCCTATCAGTCACCAGATCAAACGTTATCATGTTGTGATCACTATTTCCCAAATGTTCTTGAACCTGCACATTTGATACATTATCTGGTCTATTCGAAATGATCAGATCCAGTAACGCATTCCCCCTTTTGAAATAAATACATGTTCATGTGCATGCACTATACATTACTTTTTCCATATGTTGCTGTCACTTACAGTTGGCAGTGAGAACCCGCCAGATCTGTTGGGTTTTGGACTTTTCCATCTCCTCCTGGGCGATTCTTAGGGTTATTTTTATTTACAAAAGCCCTTGGTGAGCTGCAGTTAGTTGCCCAGTCCAACTGCCAAAAGAGTGTGCAAACAAGTGGGGAAGCTGGCTGAAAGAATAAAGGTGATACTGAGAATCTCCTATGAGGAGATGGACTAGTCCAAAATCTGTCACACCTGGCAGATTTTTACTACCTACTGTAAGTGATGACAACATCGGAAAAAGTAAAGTATAGTGCATTTTACTCTGAGAAATGTACATTTTATGTACGGTATGTATGTATTTTAAATTGTAATTTTATTTTTTTTTTGCAATAGTGGTCCTTTAAAATCGTAAGGCCCTTGTGCAGGATTTTTTAAACACTATCCTTTAAAAAATTGTAGAAATAAAGGCTTTTGCTGCTTTAATATGCCAGGGATAAATTAAAAGAAATTAAGTACTATTGTTAAAAATAGACAATTGGCAGAGAATGACAGAAGATGGTTTAATCACTTTATGACAGCATAATTATGGCTTTAAAAGCTTCACTTTATATTGTTTAAAATTTTAAATAATTAGAGGCAGCAGCAGCGTAAGGAAACATTTTCTATATAGAATATAGCGTGATAGCGCAGCGCTCCCTGCTGTTTGCTGCCAGTCACTGCAGCTATCTCCCAGGTGCATGGGGAATAGGCGGTAAATGTGAGATGTCCGATCACACAAGCATAGTCAAACACCTCATGTTAATTTGCTTGGCCAATAAAACTAATTTAGTATAAATGAATGGAGACAAATGCCTCTGTCCAAGCTTCCGTACTTTATTGGCAGCATTCCGCCACAGATTTTCTTAAAGGAATCATCAGCCATTTTAATCCCCCCCCCCCCCCACCACCCCTAATCCACTTACCCCTGGCTTCCTCCAGCTCCAAACAAGTCCCATGACGCAACTCCCGGCGGGCACTGAGGCGAGCGCCGCTGTCCATCATGGCCACGTTGTCCGCAGTGTACTGCGCAGTAAACCGTGGAGAATGTGGCGGTGACTGACAGCGGCGCTCACGCAGGCGCAGTACGAGGCCCACCCTGAGGAGTTCTGGCGGGGACACTGGGCTGTGGGCTGCAAGCGGAACTGCTTTGTGGGACATGTCACCAGGAAGGAGCTGGAGGAAGCCACGGGTAAGTAGATTGGGGGGGGGGGGGCAGGGGGGATTAAAATGTCTGATGATTCCTTTAAGACTTAGCAAATGGTCACCTATCTTGTTCCCAGGGCTGGTGCTTTCATAGGTGCAACTGGACAATTTCCTAGGGCCCCAAATCCTGGGGGGGGCGGGGGGGTCACAATTTGGGTTTGGAGGTGCATACCGGGCATCACCATCAGAGGGTAGTGGCTGGTTAAGGCCTCTGACACAGGAGACCTGGTTTCAAATCTCTGCTCAGTGAGCCAGCACCTATTCAGTTAGGAGTCCTTGGGCAAGTCTCCCTAATACTGCTACTGCCTAGAGAGCTTGCCCTAGTGGCTGCAGCTCATTTGCTTTGAGTCCGCCAGGAAAAAAGCGCAATATAAATGTTATAAATGTAATGTTATGATGCCCCTGGATCATAACACAGTGAAGTGTCATATCTCACCATCCTCCTCCTCCCTGTCCTCCCATCTCCATGGCTCCCTGGGGCGGTGACTCTGTCCCCGTGACCCGCCAGCATGTTATATCAGCACATACACGCATGCTGGGAACAGAGAAGAGTTGCGAGCTGGGAGATAGAGGAGGCTGGATAGTGCTGACAAAGGAGGGAGGCGGGAGCACAACACTGGTGAGATGACGCTCCACTGTGCACAGCGTTGTGCAAAGGCTACCTTAATTCTTCTATATAGGTGGACACAAAGCTTCACTAAATCATGTTGGCTCAGGAAGGGGGAAGGCCACATAAAGGGAATCTGAGGCGAAAGGTATATGGAGGCTGCCACATTTATTTCCTTTTAACCTTCCTGGCGGTAAGCCCGAGCTGAGCTCGGGCTATGCCGCCGGAAGGCACCGCTCAGGCCCCGCTGGGTCGATTTGCATAATTTTTTTTTGCTACACGCAGCTAACACTTTGCTAGCTGCGCGTGCAATCCGCTACCCGCCGATCCCCCGCTATCCGTCGTGCCGCAGCCGCCCCTCCCCCCCCAGACCCCATGCGCTGCCTGGCCAATCAGTGCCAGGCAGCGCTGTGGGGTGGATCGGAGTCCCCTTTGACGTCACGACGTCAATGACATCATCCCGCCCGTCGCCATGGCGTCGGGGGAAGCTCTCCAGGAGATCCCGTTCTTGTCTCGCTACATAAAAAAAAATTTTTTTTTTAAATGGCTTTGCTGCCCCCTGGCGGATTTTGACAAACCGCCAGGAGGGTTAAACCATGCCAGTTGCCTGTTGATCTTCTGCTACAAGTAGTGTCTGAGTCAAAACCCTGGAACAAGCATATGGCTAATCCAGTAAAAGAGTCATCTGAGTCAGAGTACCTAATCTGCTGCATGATTGTGCAGGGTCTGTGGCTAACCGTATTATGCTGGGAATTCCCTATACGTATTTTCAGCAGATAGATGGTTCGATAGATAATTTCCGACGTGTCCGATCTTATTTTCAATCATTTTTCTGATCGATTTCTCATAGAAGGGAATGAAAATAGATAAGAAAAGATAAGAGAATCGAGCAGGAAATTGACTGGAAAATAGAATCGAAAATCGTTCGAACGGAAATTCGTCCGAAAAAACGCATCACGTGTACCCAGCATAAGAGGCACAGGATCAGGGGGCCTGCCAGGCAACTGGTATTGTTTAAAGGGAAATAAATATGGCAGCCTCCATATACTTCTCACCTTGGGTTTCCTTTAAAGGATACCCGAGGTGACATGTGACATGATGAGATAGAAATGTGTATGCACAATTCCAAGCACACAGATAACTATGCTGTGTTCTTCTTTCTTTTTTTTTTTTGTTTCCTTTTTCTGCCTGAAAGCGTTAAATATCAGGTTTGTAAGTGGCTGTCTCAGCCCTGACTCAGACAGGAAGTGACTATAGTGTGACTCTCACTGATAAGAAATTCTAACCATAAAACACTTTCCTAGCAGAAAATGGCTTCTGAGAGCAGGAAAGAGATAAAAAGGATCAATAGTTCATAGATTTTAGCTCTGGCATAATTCAATGAATGTGTCATTGAGCAAACACAATAAAACAGTTAAAAAAGTAGATTTAAACATACAATAAAACTGGAATATCTTAAAAAGTCATTTTTAGGAGAAGGAAGATAGATACAATTGTTTATTTCATTCGTTTATTTTCGCCTCGGGTGTCCTTGAAGACTGCCATGGTATATGGGGGAGGCACAAAGGCCACTTAATGCTATCTGGGTGGGAGAGGGGGACAAAGTCTACCTAATGCTGTTACAAGGATGGGGACACAAAAGGCCACCAAATACAGTTATAAAGGGAATTAGCATTTTTGAATTCCTGCTAATCAATTCCAACGATGAGATTGATCCAAAAAAGGATCTATTCCATTAATCTGATTGAATAAACTAGCGGGAATTTGCCCGTTATTGGGCAATACCGATCGATCACTGCAGAAACTATCATCGATTTGCCGTGGAATTGTACCATTAATGGGCACCTTCACAGTCAATCAGAAAAATCGATTGTACTTCTCTAATTAAACACTTAAAGTGGACCCAAACCAAACATTTTTTTTAATTCAAAATATTTAATTGCACCACTCTGACACATACAAAGATAAATAAACACTCCTTCAAGCCTATGAGCATTTCAGTGCATGCTTTTCACCCTTCTCTTTTCATAACTAGGGTTATACTGGGGGCAGCCATTAGCTATTCCTCCTTTGCTGGACACCATCTACTCCACCAGTTTGCTGGAATTTGTCCCGGCAATTTGAAAGGAAGGAAGGGGTTTCTCCAATAAATGTAAAATATGTTATATTTGTCATCATGCAGCTGAAAAAAGGCTGCTATTTATTATTATAATTTAGAAAATAGATTTTATCTCTGAAATCTTGTATTTTTAATTTGGGTCCACTTTAAGTACCAGCAGTCTCTGCCCCCTTAAAACGGATCCGAGATGAAAAACTAACTATAACAAGTAACTTGTCTATATATGTTACCTAAAGTTTAGATAGTTTACACAGCAAATATAGCTGCAAACAGCTTTAACCTTCTTGGCGGTAACCCCGAACATAGTTCGGGGTAAGCCGCCGGAGGGTGCCGCTCAGGCCCTGCTGGGCCGATTTGTTTAATTTTTTTTTTGCTGGACGCAGCTAGCACTTTGCTAGCTGCGCCAGCACCCTGATCGCCGCCGCCGCGCGCCCGATCGCCGCTATACGGTGCGGCGCGCGGCCCCCCTCCCCCAGACCCCGTGCGCTGCCTGGCCAATCAGTGCCAGGCAGCGCCGAGGGGTGGCCCGGGACTCCCAATGACGACCCGACGTCAGTGACGTCGGTGACGTCATTCCGCCCCGTCGCCATGGCGACGGGGGAAGCCCTCCAGGAAATCCCGTTCTTTGAACGGGATTTCCTGATCGGAGATCGCCGAAGGCGATCGAAGAGGGCGGGGGGATGCCGCTGAGCAGCGGCTATCATGTAGCGAGCCCTGGGCTCGCTACATGATATAGAAAAAAAAAATAAAAAAAAAACTGCCGCGCTGCCTCCTGGCGTATTTTTTTATACCGCCAGGAGGGTTAATAGAAAATTATTATTTCTTCCTGTGATACAATGACAGCAGCCATGTTGTTTGCAAACATTACACAGAGGCAGGCTTATCTGTATCTTGATCACTAAGCCTGTGAAAAAAACCTAATCCCCCCTCCTCCCCTCTGCCTCTGAAATCAATGGCTAGTAAAACCTCCTCCTCCTCCTGCCCAGACTGAGCTCCCATGAGCCCTTGCTACTGCCAAGGCTCTCTGAAAACCTGTGGGCATGGTTTATTTAGTTTATAGGGAATTAGAGTATTAAAACAAAAACAAAAAAGTATTTTGCTTGAGGAATGCCCTATAAACAATAGGAAAGGAACACAATTATGCAATGAGTAAAAGTTCACCTCGGATCCACTTTAAGGACCAGAGATTACTGGTACAAGAAATTGCGAAATAACGACGAATACTGACGAATCGCTGCACATACCCGCCGCAACACGCCGGGAACCTCAGCCACCCACTCTACTGTCTCTATGACTACAGAGTTCCTGTGAGGCGGCCAGGAGCCGCTTTCATTAGCTCCTGACCCTGCCTATCAATGTAAGCCAATGGGAGCTGCTTACGTTGATAGACAGGGTCAGGAGACAATGAAATCGGCTCCTGACCCGCTCACAGGGCTCTGATGTTTTAGAGATGGCAGAGAAAGTGAGCTGCGGTGGGGAGACAGCGGCGAGATCGTCGGAGCAACGAAAGCGGCGAGAACGTGCGGCGTCGGTGTATTGAAATCTACGCCCTGGCATCCAGATAGCCTTTAAAACAGGGTGTAGATTTCAATCAGCAAGTAGTTAAGTAGTTAAAAAGAGATATAACAAATTATATTTTTTGTGGACACCTTTACTCTGAGCTATGACATTTTTCTTTTCTCCTTATGGAAAACTGAAGTTGGTAAAGCGAATGCATGAATAAAGCATGAAACGAAAAAACTGCGTGGAGGAAACGCAAAAGAATTAAAACAAAAGAAAATGATTCCCTGCTTGGCTGAGCCTCAAAAGGGAAAAGAAGAAAATTTACACTAAATTTGGCGTCTGGTCTTGAATAGCTTCTGTAACGCATCCTGCTGTTCCTGCAGAGGAATGCACGCATCAGGAAGTTCGGAAGCCGGTTTATTCCAGTGGAAAGGGAATTACGCAGCGTCCGGGGGTTGGCTACGGCGATAATTACGGAGTAGTGGTATTTACTAGAGCGTATTAATAGATTCTACCCACGCAGGGCGCAGTTGGAAGGTCTTTGTGTTTTACAGGAGACCCCGAATGATCCGACAGGAAGTGGGCAGCGCCGTTTACACCGATCAATCGCACAGCGTGCGGAGTGCTTCAGAAGACTTTGCTAAGTCAGTGGAGTGAAAGCAGAACTTGTAGCAATTATAATGTTCTGCTTTATTGTTATTTTAAAGGGATTTTCCACTTTCGGGCGAGAATTGGAAAATTCCACCTGTTGGTCGAAGGGTAACAATGGAGACACCTTAAAGCGGACCTGAACTCAGAACTTCCTCTCTGCTCTAAAAGATAAGCAACAGCATAATAACCATTTAAAGAAAAAGATTTCTTTGTTACAACTTACAGAACTCCTGTAATAAATCTGCAATGTGTCTACTTCATGCTTACATGGAAGCAGACAAAGGGTTAACATCCTGTGTTTACATTTTAGCTATGTCTGCTAAGGAATGCCAAATTTCTGTGCTGACACAGCTGAGAGATTCAATTACGCTTGTGATTACTTGAAGATGAGGGGGCATTAGACAGGCTAAACTCTCTAAAAACACACGGTGCATTTCTCTCTGTTTTCCTTGTGTCCTGTCCAAGAGTTGAGGTTCACCAGCTCTTTTGTGTAGTACATTTCGGCCTTGTTCACTCTTCCAAGCACACATGGCCGTACGATCTGAACACAACGCCCGCAAATGCATGCCATCTGCACTGCAGGGTAATTGCGCTGCTGATCCCATTCAATACAGTGAATAGGCCAGTGCTGCGCTTTGCCAAAAATTACACTGTTGCACAGCACATGTAGTCTGAACAACAGACAGTGCAGTCTATGCACTTCTGATATTCTTGCTGATCGCACATCATACATGTTGCTGCCAGGGCCAGGGGCTTGCACTCTCTTGCAGGTAGGCACTTACCTGTTTTTAAGCAGTGCTGCTCATTTCTTTGCCATGTACTGATCAATACAGCCTTAACCTCCCTAGCAGTAAGCCTGACACAGTGTCGGGCTAGCCGCCGCAGGGGATCGCATGGCCCCGGGAGGAGTTTTTAAAATAAAAACTGTTCAATATTCTTCAGCTAGCACTTGGCTAGCTACCTGTTACCCTCCAAGTGCCTCCGCTCCAACCCCCCCCCGATCCCCGCCGCAATACATACCCCTCAGGAATCCCACGATGGCGCAGCCTCCCGATCAGCTCCAGGCTTTGCTATGGGAAAGATCGGGACCGTGCATGACATCATGACATGTCCGATTGTCGCCATAGCGACAACTGAAGCTAATTGGGAAGCTGCGGCTCTCGCGTGATCCCGGACGGGTGAGTGTTGCCGGCGGCGATCGGGGGGAGCAGATAGGTGACGGGGGACTTGGGGGACACACGTAGCTAGCCTAGTGCTAGCTACGAAGGTAAAAACAACTTTTATTCTAAAAATCCCTCCCGCGGACGCAATCTCATAAAGTGCGTACCGCCAGGGAGGTTAAAGTGAACTGGAGAGGAGTTATATGGAGGTTGCCATATTTATTTCCTTTTAACCACTTAATGACAAGCTGACTTATAAAAACTTCCTGCTAGAGCCTCTTAATGGCTCCAGGGCGTTTTTATAAGTCAGACAGAACTGCTGCCGCTGTGCACATGCATGTGAAAATAGTGAAGAAGAAAAAAAAACACCAAAGAAAAAATACACCTTAATTTCCAAATACTATATTGTCACCATACTTTGTACTAGGGACATAATTAAAATCTTGTGATAACCAGGACAAATAGGCAGATAAAATGTGTAGGTTTTATGTACAGTAGCAGGGTTTATATTAAAACTATAGGGGATGACATTGGAGAAATTGTTTTTTTTTTCATTGTTTCCTTGTTTTTTCCCTTTAAAATGCATAGAAAATAAAGTAATTACTGAAAACAAATATCAACCCCAAAAAGCCCAATTGGTGGTGAAAAAAACAAGATATAGATCATTTCATTGTGAATAGTAGTGATTAAGCTATTGGCGAATGAAAAGGATGAGCACTGAAAGGTGAAAATCGCTCTAGTCCGTTAGGGTAAAAACCCCTTTGGGGTGAAGTGGTTAAGCAGTACCAGTTGCTTGGCTGTCTTGCTGTTCCTCTGCCTCTAATACTTTCAGCCAAAGACCCTGAACAAGCATATGCAGATCATGTGTTTCTGACACTTTTGTCATGACTAGATTAGCTGCATGCTTGTTTCAGGTGTGTGATTCAGACACTGCTGCAGCCAACTAGATCAGCAGGGCTGCCAGGCAAGTGGCATTGGCATATAAGCAAGCCTCCATATCACTCTCACCTCGGGTTCACTTTACGGTCTCCAGTGTGGGATTATACTCCCAACACTAACATTTCAGCACCTACTCTTATCTTAGTTACATAAAAGAATGTTTGAAAGTATTCCTAAGTATTCCTAGCATGGCATCACACCACCAGAAACAGGCGTTTAGGGAACACCGCGTTAGTATGCTGTGTTCCCTGTCTGGCCACTAGCCAAGCAGAGAGTGACGTGGGCTTGGCGTCGCTTCCTGCTTCGGGTATGCGGAAGTGCACGGAAGCGTATTGTTGAAGTACGCTTCCACGCATGTGCGCCGCAAGGGCGTGAGGCCAACATTTTTAAAATCCCTGCATCTCTATTGAGTAACATGACTTCTGGTCCGATGCAGATCGACGCAAGTACGTGCGTTAATGTAGTTTTGTCCTAGCATCGGGGATACGGCAAAAACGTCACTTCCATTGCATTGCGCCATACCGTGGCAGTATGAAAGTCTCCATTGACTTTCATTGCCCGGCGGTGGGGTGCGGTAAAAATACCGCACCGCCCGATGTGAAAGGACCCGAAGGTTCCTTATATCTGGTCATCAGCAAAGGCAAGAATCTTCTTGTGCCTGTTTTTTCACTCAGCAGAGGGAGGGGGCAGAGTGAAGACACAAGCACAGGGAGATTCTTAATGAGCCAAACTTTAGTGGGACCTCTGCTCAGACTCACATGAAGCCAGTGGCTGAACACAACAGCTCAGACTTCGAGATTTGTTGGTGCCACGTATCCCCAGGCTTGCAAGTTAAAGTGTACCAGAGACTGAATAATAAAAAAAGTTTATACATACTTGGAGCTTCCTCCAGTAGTGATGTCGCGAACCTCCGATTTTCGGTTCGCGAACCTTTGCGGAAGGTTCGGTTCGCGGAAAAGTTCGTGAACCGCAATAGACTTCAATAGGGAGGCGAACTTTGAAAAATGGAAAAAATTATGTTGGCCACAAAAGTGATGGAAAACATGTTTCAAGGGGTCTAACACCTGGAGGGGGGCATGGCGGAGTGGGATACATGCCTAAAGTCCCGGGGAAAAATCTGGATTTGACGCAAAGCAGCGTTTTAAGTGCAGAAATCACATTGAATGCTAAATTGCAGGCCTAAAGTGCTTTCAAACATCTTGCATGTGTATACTTTAATCAGGGAGTGTAATTAGAGTATTGCTTCACACTGACACACCAAACTCACTGTGTAACGCACCGCAAACAGCTGTTTGCGTAGTGATGGCCGTGCTGGACTGATGTGCAACATGGCCAGAGTGCAGACAGTGGCAGTTTTCCAGCCCATATGGTCGCCGGGCTGTGGTAGCTCAATGATAGAACAACAGTGACTGTCCAGCTGATCAAATTTGGTCTGTCCACAATGAAGCAACGACCTTATTATCTTCTTGTATGTAGGTAGGCATAGGTAGGAGTCCCAGTATAGGTAGGTAGGCATAGGTAGGAGTCCCAGTATAGGTAGGTAGGCATAGGTAGGTGTCCCAGTAGTTAGCTAGGCATAGGTAGGAGTCCCAGTATAGGTAGGTAGGCATAGGTAGGAGTCCCAGTATGGGTAGGTAGGCATAGGTAGGTGCCTCAGTACTTAGCTAGACATAGGTAGGAGACCCAGTATAGGTAGGTAGGTGCCTCAGTAGTTAGCTAGGCATAGGTAGGAGACCCAGTATAGGTAGGTAGGCATAGGTAGGTGTCCTAGTAGTTAGCTAGGCATAGGTAGGAGTCCCAGTATAGGTAGGTAGGCATAGGTAGGAGTCCCAGTATAGGTAGGTAGGCATAGGTAGGTGCCTCAGTAGTTAGCTAGACATAGGTAGGAGACCCAGTAGAGGTAGGTAGGCATAGGTAGGTGCCTCAGTAGTTAGCTAGGCATAGGTAGGAGACCCAGTATAGGTAGGTAGGCATAGGTAGATGTCCCAGTAGTTAGCTAGGCATAGGTAGGAGTCCCAGTATAGGTAGGTAGGAGTCCCAGTATAGGTAGGTAGGCATAGGTAGGTGCCTCAGTGGTTAGCTAGGCATAGGTAGGAGACCCAGTATAGGTAGGTAGGCATTGGTAGGAGACCCAGTATAGGTAGGTAGGCATAGGTAGGTCCCCTAGTATAGGTAGGTAGGTAGGTGTCCCGTATAGGTAAGTAGGTGCCCCAGTATTTAGGTAGGCATAGGTAGGTGTCCCAGTATAGATAGTTAGGCAGGGCCTGGCTGGCACAGTAATAACAATTACCAAGGTCCAGCTGCAACAAATAGGGCTGTATAATGTCAGTGAGCAACACACACACAAAAAAAAACAAAAAACACATCAGGAAAACATTAGCTCTCAAAAGAGCTGTTGAGGGGTGCTGTTTTAGCAATAACAATCAGCCAGGAGAAAGCCAAGAGCCTAACTAATCTTTCCCTAGGAGAAAAAAATCTGCAGCAGCTCTCCCTAGTCTGTCTATTTGCAGCAGGCACACGAGTGAGTGTCATGGCCAGCGAGCCTGTCTTATATCAGGGGGGGTGCGGCTCCAGGACTTAGTGTAGCCTGAATGGCTACAATGTGCCTGCTGACTGTGATGCAGAGGGTCAAAGTTGACCCTCAGTGCATTATGGGGCGAATCGAACTTCCGCAAAAGTTCGCCAGGCTAACGCGAACCACCAAAGTTCGCCGGCGAACCGTTTGCTACATCTCTATCCTCCAGCCCCATAAGCTCCGATTGCTCCCACACTGCCGCCCTCTGCTGCCTGCAGCTCCGGTATCGGGTCCCGTTAGTTCTGCCAGTAGCGGACAGTCTGCGCAAGAGGAAGTGCGCTCTCCACGTATCTCTCCGTAGAGCAGGGGCTTTGCTAGCCCCAAAGATCAGTGGCACATGCCACGGATCTATTCTGGGGTGCCCCGAATGTCCCCCAGGAAGAGTCAGATAGCTGGCAGCAGCTGGGAGCTTCGGTGCATCAATGGGGGAGGGGGGCATGCTGGGTGCTGTAGTGCCATGCTGGGTGCTGTGATGCCTTTAAGGGGGCATGCTGGGTGTTGTGATGTGTTAATGGCAAGTAATGGAATGCAAAGGGAGGGGGGGGGGGGGGGGTGGAAGAACTGCCAGACAACCTGGTGGCAGGCAAGCCCTCCCAGCAAAAAGCCAGACTCGCCACCATGGGTGAGGGGGGTTTCATCCAACATTTGCTGGCAGGCCTACTTAGACCGCTGTTGTCTTTGTGTAAATTTGGCCCCACCCATAAACACACCCACATTTTGGTGCATGGCCACACCCATTTTTGGAATGGAGTGCCCAAAGGATCCTAGCAATGCCCCTGCTGTAGAGAGAGATACGTAAAGGGATTTGATCTCTGTAAAGCCCCTCAGCCGCAGGATGCAGCTGCATCCTAACCATGCAATGAGCGTATCCATAATAGGAGCATAGCAGCTAGGATAAAAAACTTGAGAGCAGTTGGGATTGGCAAAACAAAGCTGCAAGCACATGATGCACCTAACTAGCAGCTGATAACGTAAACCTGAGATGAATGGGAGAAAAGGAATTTCCTAACCAGGGGCTTCCTCCAGCCCCCTCCCTTCCCTTGTCTGTTAGCTCCCTCCTTGTTCTTTCGGTCCGATCTGCTGTGCTCCGGTGATGTCCATGATCCATCTGGGTAGCAGGCTACTGTGCATGCACTGTTCTGGGCTGTGTGCCTCCTCCATTGAGCTTACAAGGCCAGCTACAGTCTAAATTAACTGCCTTGACACAGAACGCTCCTTGTAATGGAGTGTGAGCGGTGAGTATGCACGGACGGCCCCGCACATGCACAGTAGTCCCCACCTGACACGAGCCACGGACTTTATGAGGCTGGCAGCGCCACAACTGAGGGGAAATGATGACGGCGAGGGAGCTGATGGACTACAGGAGGTTAGAGGAAGTCCTAGGTAAGTAAATAATCCTTTTCTCAAGTTCATCTCAGTTACACTTTAAATACTCATTGATTTGGTCACCTTTTGCATTAGCAAGAAGTTTTAAATCAGGATGATACAATTTTTTGGCTAACTAAAAATAAATAAAAATAAGCAAGCTTTCGGCCTTGCAGCCTTCGTCGGCATTATATCCTGTTCAGGATACAGCAGGATATAAGCCCGACGAAGGCTGCAAGGCCGAAAGCTTGCTTATTTGTATTCATTTTTAGTTAGCCAATAAATGGTATCATCCTCCTAAATTTAAAACTTCTTGCTTTTACTGCTGGCTAACACGGTACAATACCCTACTGCTATTACTTTTGCATTAGAAGTCCAGGAGAATTCAAAAAGTAATGTTTGTTTAGAGTGCCACCTGCTGGTTAAACTGTCAAGCTACAAGAAATGTTTATATTTTAGTGCTGCATTTTGACATGACTTCAACTGAGAGAAATGCCATCCACTAGGTTAAGTTGCAGAGCAGCGGACTATGGGCTTGATTCACTAAACCGTGATAACTCATATCACGGCTATTTTCGTGTGCATTTTCACGATTGCACGTGAAAACAGCCGTGATAGGAGTTATCACGGTTTAGTGAATTAAGCCCTGTGTATGAAAGGGCCCTTAAAGAGTACATGCAACATGGGCCCTGATGCACTAATTTGCAGTAAGATTGCTGCGCACAGGTGCAAGCCACAAATTCCCTCATTAGTGCGACAAATTTGTTACCAAAGTAACACTTTGTTGCCTAAGAAACATGTGGCAATCCTACCATGAAATAAGTGTGCAGTCCAAATACTACCTAGAACTAGACCTGCGTTCTTTTTTTTCTCAATGTAAGGGTGAAGAATTCAGGGCTCCAAAATTGTTTTTGCATAATGGGACTTCAATACATTCGGTGAAAATGCATTTTCACGAATATTCTCTACTTTTCTTGAAAATTTTTTTAGCCTGTGCCTGAAATATTCCATAATGGTGCATAAAGGCGTATCATCAAACATTGTATGATGCTTTTGAATTACTACTGATATAAATTCGTCTTTGGTGTGTTATGGTTAAGAGCTCTCCCTCTGACACAGGAGGCCAGGGTTCAAATCTTGGGTCTTCCTGTTCAGTTAGCCAGCACAGTGTTCTCCCCAGAAACTTTTTCCAGCCGCGTGGCATGAAAAAGTAGCCGGGTGGGGCGAGATGAGAATGCAGGTCTGGTGCTTTTCTGCTTACGGCAGAGGAACAGGTGAGCCGATGACAGCCGGGTGATCACCAAAACTAGCTGGGTGTAGCACCCAGCTTAAAGAGCCTGGGAAGAACACCGCAGCACCTTGGGCAAGACTTCCTAACACTGCTAATGCCTACTGAGCATGTCTTAGTGGTTGCAGCTCAAGTGCTTTGAGTCTGCCAGGAGAAAAGCGTGATATAAATGTTATTTGTCTTGTCTTATTTAGGTTTGTATACATATGATTTACACGTTTTTAAAGGGTACCCAAGATAGGACCCCAGGCTATATGTATACTTACCTGGTGCTTTTTCCAGCCCCATGAGGCTCGTGGGCTTCCTCACCATCCTCCTAGGCGGCTCCATTCTTTTCTAATTCTCCCCATAATCTGGCTAGACGTTCACTTTGCCTAGGAACGTTCTGCGTCTGCGCAGTACTACTATGCAGGCTCTGATAGCCCCCTTGTACTACTGCGCAAGCGCAGAGTGCTCCTGGCTGGATTGCGGGGGGCGCGCACGGCTGGGCTGTACATACGCAGAAGAGCATGGCTGACCGGATTACTGGAAAGAATTAGAAGAGAACCTAGGGAGAATTGTTTATTAGTGATAGACTCTTTCCTGCTTACAAATACTTTACTGGTCCAATCAGGATCTGAAATACCGGAAAGCTTTCTTTTGTTTCTGGATCATACCTCTGCTGTGTTCTACAGATGCCTAAATACATTAACATACTCTGTCACTCTTTGGAATGGGACTTCTCAGAGACAAAGCTATGCTGCATTGGAGAATATACAAACACAGTTCTCTGAATTGGTGTTCATTGCTCAAATAGTCATCAATATTAACAGGTCAGACAAGTCCCAGACCAATGTCCCTCAAGATATTTCAATGTAATAGACTCAGTTCTCACAGCACTCCAGATAGAAAAAGAGTCAAGCTAAGTACACACAGGCAAGAAGTGTCGTCCATCTGGGATCAGAGAAACAATCTCTTGGGTGACAACTTGGTGAACGACTCTGTACAGACACATCCCTAGCCTTGAGTCTAGTGATGTGTTCTGTTGCTATGGGGGAGGGGGGCAGAGGGATGACGATCGGCACATGATGGAGTGGTCTCCACTTCGGGTGTGTGTGGGTGTGTGTGTGTGTGTGTGTGTGTGGGGGGGGGGGGGGTTGGAGTATGGATCGGCCATGCTGGGACAATAGCTGAACCTGATGGTGTCCCTGCGGCTTTCTCACTAGGAGCGCTGGTAAGCCTATTGACTTGCTGTCTTCAGGTACTGGTTTCCCATCAGGTCCACCGGCAGGATGACCCCGTGCTGGCTAAAGGGCACGTGATTGGTTGTTGTCTCAGCTTTGTTGGGTATATATAGTTGGGTGTTCATTTGACACTGTACAGCTTAATAAAGGGATTATATCTCGAAACAGCAGCCTATTGCTGCGTTTGTATCTTTGCATATTGTTAAAAGAGCTTCATCTTACTTGTGTTGGTGCCGACTCTTCCTGCTATGAATACATTACTTGGTCTCTTGTGTAGGAGGACTGGATCTTGGCACACCATCTATTTGTCTACAGAGGTCTGTGGCTGCTCCTGGACTTTGATTGTGTATCTATAACACACTCTTTGAACCATAACCACACTCCCGTGCAGGGCCGCCACTACCATAAAGGCAAAAGGGGCAATTGTCCTAGGGCCCCTAGGACCGGGCTCAGTGCGTTTGTCATACCTCCCAACTTTTTGAGATAAGAAAGGACACTTAAGCCACACCCTTAATCACTCCCCTGCTACACCCCTAGTCATGCATACCATAAAGATTTCATAGGAAAAATATGTTTTTATAATTCAAACCACACTAGTCCTTTCTATCCTGGTTCATTTTCCTTCATATTAACATTTGAAAAAGTTTAGGGTCAATTAAACACATTTTTCAGTAGAAAATTACATGTATTTACATAGATCTGTACATCAGTCCTGACAGAGGGACAAAGTTCTTTAAGAGAAAGTCCGTCCCTCCAAAAGAGGGACATTTGGGAGTTGTGTTATTGTGCTTCTGACCACTGTCACCCAAAGTGTCACCCGTTACAAATGCTCATTTAAGGTGACATTTTTCCAGCACGTGTTCATAGCCTCAGTGCTGCTGTTTCATGTTCTGGGTACAATCCACAATCTCATTGATTTATATCAGGATGTTCCTAAAACTAACTATACATGTCACTTGCCTGCTACTGTAGTGACACCCAGTGGACACAGGAATTATTATCCTTTATCATTAGCAATGAACACAGCGCTGGGCAAACTATGGCCTGTGGACCGCATCTGGCTCACGGGTTGCATCTGGCCCGTGTGCGCTGCTTCTCCAGCCCGCTGACAGGCGGCCGGGTTCCCCTACTTCCGCCTTCCCTCCCTTCGTTCACGGATGTCCCGCGTCACATCTCAATGGCAACTGGATGTCATGTGATGTCAGGAAGCACCAGCGTAATTCAGCGTATTACTTACCTGGGCTCCCTCCGTATCTCTCCGGCGGAGAACAGCACTGCGCCTGCGCAGTACTGGAGCTGCAGAAGGCTGAGGACGGCGGTCTGTGTGGATGGGGCTGGATGAAGCCCCGGGTGTGTATAAAACTTTGACTATTTTTCGTCTCTGGTTTCCTTTAAATTAACTTGCAAGCCTAAAGTGTACCTAAAATGACGATAATGGGTATATTTATACTTACCTGGGGCTTCCTCCAGCCCCATGAGGTGTGTCACCATGTGAAGGCTCCCTCGTCGGCCTCTACAGCCACTCTGTTGTCCTGTAATCCCCCGGTAATCTGGCTACTCATAGCCAGAGGACCAGGACAACAAGAGACCTACAAGACTATGGGGGCTGGTAGAAGCTCCAGGTAAGTAAAAGTGACACAAAACATTTGCCTCGGGTATCCTTTAAATTTGCATGGCAGCTTAATTATTAGTATCTTATTGACCATCTTTATTTTACGTGTGGTTTGCTGACTGGTAAGGCATTTACACCGATAAACAGTTGGATAGACTATGTTCCCAAGAAAATGCTCAGTCCGTGCTAATTGTAGTAACGGCATATACAGTTGGTAAGCTGTTGAGGACGCTGACCTCTAATGTCTAAACTTCCAATTGCAATTCCACTATTTAAAGGACAACTGAAGAGAGAGGTATATGGAGGCTGCCATGTTTATTTACTTTTAAAGCGGACCCAAACCAAACATTTTTTTAATTCAAAATATTTAGTTGCACCACTCTGACACATACAAAGATAAATAAACACTCCTTCAAGCCTATGAGCATTTCAGTGCATGCTTTTCCCTCTTCTCTTTCCATAACTAGGGCTATACAGGTGGCAGCCATTAGTAATTCCTCCTTTGCCGGACACCACCTACTCCACCAGTTTGCCGGATTCTGCCCTGGCAATATGAAAGGAAGGGAGGGGTTCCTCCAATAAATGTAAAATATTTTATATTTGTCATCATGCAGCTGAAAAAAGGCTGCTACTTATTATAATTTAGAAAATAGATTTTATTTCTGAAATCTTGTATTTTTAATTTGGGTCCACTTTAAGTAATACCAGTTGCCTGGCAGCCCTGCTGAACCTCTGCCTCTAATACTTTAAGCTACAGACCTTGAACAAGCATGCAGCAGATCAGGTGTTTGACATTATTGTCAGATCTGACAAGATTAGCTGCATACTTGTTTCTGGTGTTATTCAGACACTTCTCTAGCCAAACAGACCAGCAGGACTGTCAGGAAGGAAATAAACGTGGCAGCCTCCATAGTCTTCTCACTTCAGTCGTCCTTTAAACTTTGATTTTTAGTTTCCTCAGTGATTCACTGCAAGCTGCCTGGTGACGTATGGTATTCAGGTGCATATAAACCACTGAAATGAAGAGCTTTACTCCAATAATTTTGTAGTGTTTTCAGTTTTGTTACAAAGCAGTGGCGTCGCTAGGGCCTTTGATCCAGGGCACCTCCCACGAACCTGTTGCCATGGTGCCCCGGACCGATTGAGCGGCAGGAGGGGGCACTGGGCGGAGCGGTAGGGGAAGCGGGCAGTTAAAAACTCACCTTCTGTTCGGATCGACGCAGCACAGCCTCCATCTTCTTCCAACTTTATCCCACCGCCGGCCGTCGCCTTGGTTACAGCACCCCCTGTGACGACATGACCGATATCATCACAGGGGGCGCTGTAACCAAGGCAACGGACGCTGGGGGAGGAAGCCGGAAGAAGATGGAGGCTGTGCCTGTGTTGGTTCAAATGGAAGGTGAGTTTTTAACTGCCCGCTCAGCGCCCCGCCTCCCTGCCTATCTAATCTATAGTGGGGGAAGCTACCTATCTAATCTATACTGGGGGAAGCTACCTATCTAATCTATACTGGGGGCATCTATCCATCTAACCTACCCTGGAGGCACCTACCTACCTATCTAACCTATACTGGGGGCACCTACCTATCTAACCTATACTGGGGGCATCTACCTACCTACAGCCAAGCAAAGCCCCAGCCCAGCAAAGCAAACGCCCCAGCCTAGCAAAGCCTCCTGGTCCCAGCCCAGCAAAGCCCCCAGGCCAGCAAAGCCCCCATTCATCATTCCCTCTTGGTGCCCCGGATCTTCCAAAAACCTAGAAATGCCCCTGTTACAAAGTAAAGTTGGTCCACAGCACTGCTCCCTTTAAGAATTGTAACAACCAAATGTGAAGATTTTAAGCCACAATGACACTCTCATAAACCGATTAAACCATTTTCTGTGATTTATTTATTTTTTGCTCCTAACCTTTTTCATTGGCGGACTGTTGCCTCATCTTTTAGCTTTCCTTTTTAGAAAAAAAAAGATACACCTGGGAAATTTTGCATGTAACTTGTTTATTGCTATTCACTATTTTCTACACTACTATTTGTATGAATTTAAACCCTAAGAGCAAGTTTAATCAGGCAAAAAAAAATTTGCATTATTTATTGGTATCACTGCAGTAGGGTTGCAACGATATGGATATTCATGGTATGATAAACGTTAAAAAAAAAATACCACGGTATATGGTATTACACAATTATTCGGACCCGGGCATCCCCCTTACAGTAAAAAATGTGCCCCCCACCCCAGGGTCAAGCTGTAAAATGGCTCACCTTGCTTCTGCAAAAGTCCTGGCGGCGTTAATTACTATTCCTCCTCCAGGCTGCCGTGAAAAGTGGTGAAAGATGTAATTTGGCTTTCTGCAATTACTGGCAGTTGAATTACAGCATTTTATAGCAATTCATGGTCTGTCTTTTGACGGCACCCAAATTACTCACTGAGCAGCACCACTATAGCCGTAATTCCCATTACGACCTATGGCGGCGCCGGCTGCGCCTAAACCTCCAGCTCTGTTTACCACTGGACATGGACTGGTTAGTCTCTACCCTGGTTTTCAATGTAATACTCTACTACTGTTGAAATTACTGATATATTAGAGTTTTCGTTGATAAAGGTTAAGGCTTAAGCTTATATCAGAATATTTCTCTGATATATTTCTTTTAAGATGATCTATTGTCTCACAATGGATGCTGCCACTTTGCAGTGCCCACCACACTATGGTATGACCCAACTTTCTAATGCCTCCAAAGTCCACCCCAGCAATCTAGTTATAATCTAATGTAATTGTTTTCTCCTCAGTCTACCTTTAGGCCCCTTTTACACTTACCTAGTACTCCTGCTTTCCATTCCTATCCATAGGCTTTTGGATTGCCTGGTTAGTATCCTTATTACTTGTTTACCAGATAAAAATAAAGAATTGATTTTATGCTCGGCCATTTCACTTTAAGGTAGCCACAAATTTCTCGACTTGGTGGCCGATCGACATTCCTAATCGATAATTATTATCCAGTGTAAATCAGCGCTGCCAAGAGCATGCCTGATCCAACGATTCGATTTTGGGCTGAAACTGGTTGCATGTATTGATCGGACAATCTCGGGCCAACATCCTTGATTGGGTGTGTGGCGGTAACGGCGTGTGATAATCCTAATAGGCTACCTGAGGACCTCATCCGCCTACCCGGGTTTATCTTTAGCAGTCCACTTACCGCAATGGATCCCCCGGATCCATTGTACACTGACAAGTGTGAATGGCTCCTATTTTTACAATAGGAGCTGTTCACTGTCAGTTTCACAATGAGTGGAGAATGGACAACAAATATACCTAGTGGAATTCAATAAGATAACCACTAGATGGTGCTACGGTCGAGTAATATGACAAAGATGTCCTCTGCCTGGAGGTGGATTTTAGGTACTGTTTGCATAAACTTTCCATGCCTGTCTCTGGCATCATAATAATGTCTTTGCTTGGTCTCCCTAATATGATAGGACCAATTACTCTTTCAGAGTTGTCTAGCTCTTTATTTTCTGTCCTCACATTTATCAGGACTGAAAAGACTTTATTGATAACAAGACTTGAGGAGTTCAGCTACCTATACCTACTGTATACCGGTACCTTGTTTTTTAGTGACTCAAAACCCATACACACCTCACGATTTTCCCGACAACCAGTTTTTTTTTTAAACGACGAGCGGTTGTTTCTGTGATCTCGTGACGTAGGTACAGGCGCACGATCATGCGAATGTCGCTTAGCATTGCGCAGCGATAACAACCGTTACAGCAGAATGGATCTTTAAGATCCCCGACAACTCCCGCACAAAGTATCGCAATCTTTTTAAGTCTCGTTTATGGCCGTCGTGGAACATCAAGCATTCTCGCCGGCCAGAAGATGGATCGAGGAGCATCATCTTCCTCGTCGCTGTGGTGAGTATTCAGCATAAGGTTTAGCCTATTCTGAAATGAGGTACTAGGCTTGCATTATTACTTGTGCCAATAAAACTGGGGACCCCCTGCTGGTGGCTCTCAGAGGGAGTTTTATGAGTTCAATGTACCTGTGTTTTGTTTTTGTTTTTTTAAATCCAGTGTACTTGTGAGTCTGGAAAATGATCCAGCATACAGTAAAATATTTCTACAAAGGCCTTCAAGGCCTGGGTCTTGGGTGGCTACTTACCAAGGGGGTAGCTGGACATGGAGGAGGGGCTACTGCATATGGAAAAGGAGGCAAATGGGGTCTAACACAGGGAAGAGGGGAGCTGCTGACCAAGGGAACTTTACATAGCAAGGGGCTATTTTATAAAGATCTTATACATAAGAGGGGACTGCACATGTAATGAGAGAGGAGAGGTGTGCTGCTGACCATGGAAGAGGAACTACAAGAATGATGGACCTAGGGGAGGAAAACAATTTAGCATTGTCATCATGTCTTGGTGTTCAGATCGAATAATCTGGTTAACAGCTTGAATTTCAGGAGAAGTCATGCATTCCCTTCTCCCATTAGTTAAACATTTTTCAGGTTATCCCACAATAACTTGGCATGAAGCTATAGTTCCTGCTGCTACCACAGCTAAACACGAGCCATCCTCTGGAGTGGCCTCATTTTCCAGATCAGACAAAGGAAGGGTCCTTCAGCGGCATGCATGTAATTAAGGTGCGGAGAAATATGGGCGTAGGGTGAAGCTGATAAACGGCTCACCCTACTCCTGCAAAAGTCTTAATTACTATTCCCCCTGCAGGCTGCCATGGACTCTGGGGTAAGATTTAATGGTACTTATCCGTTAGCTGGGCGCATCCTCTAGGTGGCGACAAAACTCCACCAGAGTTACATCTTTCCCTACTATCCATGGCGGCCTGGAGGGGTAATAGTAATTAGCGCCACCTGCCAGATGCGCCTGGCTAACGGATAAGTACCGATTCAATTTAGCTGTCAGCTCTTGCTGGCCGAGGCATTATGCTGTTTTTATAGAAATTGGGGCTCCGTCTTTTGACGGTGCCCAGATTACTGTCTTAGTGCTGCTATTTATTTATTTATTGTATTCATAAAGCGCCAACAAATTACGCAGCACTGAATTGTTAACGAAATAATGCTATAGTTGTAATTCACATCACAGCCTATGGCGGTGCATGGTGCGCCCAGATTTCCTGTGCTGTTTTTGCCTATCTCGCCTTCAGCACCCGTTCCCAGAGCATCAATGTTTGATTTCCTGGAGAGCAGGAGTAAATTCAGGATAGACAACTCATGATATAGATACTTGCCAGAAAATACCAGTGTTACTTCAGCATCAGTAAAAAAAAAACCCTCTTCTCTTTTGTCACCAATAAGACCTTTTAGTACATTCCTCACTAATTTGTGTGAGGAGACCAGAGTTCCTGCGCGCTATTCTAGAGTTAGGCCTTGCATTGTGGTCTTTAGACACTTAAGGTAGCCATACACTGGTCGATTTGCCATCAGATTCGACCAACAGACAGATCCCTCTCTGACCGAATCTGATCAGAGAGGGATCGTATGGCTGCCTTTACTGGCAAGAAGTTTTAAATCAGGATGATACCATTTATTGGCTAACTACAAATGAATAAGAATAAACAAGCTTTCGGCCTTGCAGCCTTCGTCAGGTTTACATCCTGTTAGTTTGCAAGCTGGTGGTACAGACAGCTTATATACATGCAACATCAAAAGGGAAAACAGATATTTTTTTCAAGCATAAATACGTCATTAAGATGCCTTAATTCAAACAGACCATCTAAATGGGGTAAGATAAGGATCCTTGTGCCTGTGGCACACTATTAATGATACCAAATCTGGACTCCTAGTTGCTACACACTTTCGGTCCAACGGACACAGCATGGATGATCTTCGTGTCACTGCCCTGAAGGGCGGCTTCAAAACGTCAAATGACTGATTAATAGCAGAAACAAAATTTATAAATTGGTTCAAAGCTGTGGAGAAGGGTTTGAATAAGGACAACAACTTTCTATATTGGTATGAGATTGATGATAGTTGAACTGTCTAGGCCACTCTAGCTGAACTTGTGAACTAAGAATTTACGATACCTCTGGGTCAATCCTAATACCAGGTCTGTGAGCAATGGAGTAAACAAGGATCCTTATCTTACCCCATTTAGATGGTCTGTTTGAATTAAGGCATCTTAATGATGTATTTATGCTTGAAAAAAATATCTGTTTTCCCTTTTGATGTTGCATGTATATAAGCTGTCTGTACCACCAGCTTGCAAACTAACAGGATGTAAACCTGACGAAGGCTGCAAGGCCGAAAGCTTGTTTATTCTTATTCATTTGTAGTTAGCCAATAAATGGTATCATCCTGATTTAAAACTTCTTGCTTTTACTGATGGCTAACACGGTACAATACCCTACTGCTACTGCCTTTACTGCAAACAGTGAATCGATTTCAGCCTGAAACCGATTCACCATCTGCTGAGCTGCCGCTGTTGCCAGTCCCCCCCCCCCCTCGCATACATTATCTGAAGCCTGGTCCCAGGCACCTTCTCCGCATCACCATCACCTCCCGGCTGGCATCTTCTCCGCATCAACTTCCGCATCATGACATCCGGCATCCACGTATAACTTTCTGTCACTCCAGTGACAGCGGAAGTTCAAATAGATTTATACTTCCGCTGTCACTGCAATGACACAGGGAAGTTATACACGGATGCCGGATGTCGTGATGCGGAAGGTGATGCGGAGAAGATGCCGGGAGCCAGCTTCAGGTAATGTATATCTGCGTCGATCGTACGCCGCTAGCGATGCGCTCCCTACCCACGGGCAATCGACGGTAATTTACCGCACGGGATCGATCTATTTCGGCACGAAATAGATCGAAGTTTAGCGTGAACGATGTGACAGCAGATTAGATCCCAGTGATCGAATCTGCTGTCGATCGGCGGGTAATCGGCCTAGTGTATGGCCAGCTTTACAACTTGGCTTTCTCAAGATGAGGTTACTGGGCAATACAATACACCCATTATTTCGTTAACGAGAGCAGCCATTTAAATTTAGCTTCTATAACAATCAATTTTTACTCAGAGGGCTCGTCTTCAATCTTAGACATTTTAGGAAATCTATCCATCTTTTCCCTGGAGTACTGCTTCTTGTGCTCATATAAAGCCTTGTACCCATAATGCAGGTGGCTGGGCATTGTACAGCAACACATGACACTAGCGTTAGGGTCCTTTTCATCAGTTGCTGTCAATTTTAACTGAACAGACAACGGATGTGCAGCCGAGGTGAAGATAGTCTATGGCCTTAATTCACTAAGCAGTTTAGACTAGTCTACTGATGGTTTTTAGTCTACTGATAGTTTGGCGTAAATCAGAAGGGAATTCACTAATAATTACCGAATGTTTTAGACCTGGTCTAAAACATTCTGTAATTAGGTCGGTAAAGCAGGGGAAATTATCAAAAGATGCAATTCACAAACGAGTAGCTATGACTGACATCCTTTTCCTCTGATGAGCTCTCCTCTGGATACAATTAAACTCCTGCACAATTAATTCAAAAGGTTCCATCCTCACGTCTCAAATACCTCACAGAATTACTTTACGAACAGAAATCAGCTGGTCTAATCCCTGTCAGGAAAAAGTGGGCGTGGTTACGCCTTGTTTGCCTTTGTGAATTGCATCTTTTGATAATTTCCCCTGCTTTACCGACCTCATTACCTAATGTTTTAGACCAGGTCTAAAACATTACACCAAACCATCAGTAGACTAAAAAACATCAGTAGACTAGTCTAAACCGCTTAGTGAATTGAGGCCTTTTTTTCCCTATGATTCAGTTCACATTATGGGTTTGATTCACTAAACCGTGATAACTGATATCATGGTCTCACAGACGCGCTAGCGGTTTGTGCGCGTTATAATGTGTGTAACGGTTTTCATGCCCAATCGCAGATTTTTGCGTGAAAAGTCGTGTTTGCACGTGGAAAATTTGCAATTGCGTGCGAAAACCGTTGCACGCGTTATAACACATGCAAAACACTAGCGCGACTGTGATATCCGTTATCACGGTTTAGTGAATCAAACCCATAATGTGAACTGAATTGCATATATATATATATATATATATATATATATATATATATATATATATATATATATATACATACAGTGGCTTGCAAAAGTATTCTGCCCCCTTGAAGTTTTCCACATTTTGTCACATTACTGCCACAAACATGAATACATTTTATTGGAATTCCACATGAAAGACCAATATAAAGTTTTTACAAATAAATAACTGCAAAGTGGGGTGTGCGTAATTATTCAGCCCCCTGAGTCAATACTTTGTAGAACCACCTTTTGCTGCAATTGCAGCTGCCAGTCTTTTAGGGTATGTCTCTACCAGCTTTGCACATCTAGAGACTGAAATCCATGCCCATTTTTCTTTGCCAAAAAGCTCCAGCACAGTCAGATTAGATGGACAGCGTTTGTGAACAGCAGTTTTCAGACCTTGCCACAGATTCTCGATTAAATTTAGATCTGGACTTTGACTGGGCCATTCTAACACATGGATATGTTTTGTTTTAAACCATTCCATTGTTGCCCTGGCTTTATGTTAGGGTCGTTGTCCTGCTGGAATGTGAACCTCCGCCTAAAGGTTCGTATACACGTCCGATAAAGATCGTTCGTTACGAACGATTCGTGACGTTTACACGATATTCAAATTAGACTGAAAAGATCGTTCGTAATGAACGATTGTGTACACACGTGAACGATATAAGTATAAAGTACTGAACGACGAACGATAAAAAAATGCGTGCGCAAACGGAAGTGACGTTATGACAGGCAATAAGAACATGCGTTATCGGACGATCTTTGTACACACTGCAACGATTGAACGATTATCTTTCGAAAAAATCCGCCGGGTTGGATCGGTCCGATTGAACGATAACGATCGTTATCGTTCACAAAAACGATCGTTCACACTTTTTGAACGCACGATTATCGTTCCGATTGTCGTTATCGTTCGTTTTTGAACGATCGTTATCGTACGTGTGTACTCAGCTTTAGTCTCAAGTCTTTTGCAGACTCCAAGAGGTTTTCTTCCAAGATTGCCCTGAATTTGGCTCCATCCATCTTCCCATCAACTCTGAACAGCTTCCTTGTCCCTGCTGAAGAGAAGCACCCCCAGAGCATGATGCTGCCACCACCATATTTGACAGTGGGGATGGTGTGTTCAGAGTGATGTGCAGTGTTAGTTTTCCGCCACACATAGTGTTTTGCATTTTGGCCAAAAAGTTCCATTTTGGTCTCATCTGACCAGCAGGGCCGGTTTAAGCAACAATGGGGCCCCAGGGCAAAATAAACCTGGGGGGCCCCCCCAACAGATACCCCGGAACAAAAATCGACATTAGGGGACCTTTTTTGCAGCTGGTATAGTCAGGGTGTGAAGTCCCAATCGGTCGGAGCTCCACATTCTGGCTACCCCAGCCTGCATGGGGGACAAGGGGTTAAAAAGTTTCAGGAAGGGGGACCCCACATAATTAAAAAAAAAAAAAAAATTCCCACACTCTAAACATAAAAAAAAATTGGGGAAATAGGAAAAAATGCCATATTGCGGCTGTATAGCGATCCCTGGCCAAAGCGCTGCGGCTGCGTATGGACCCCCTGGAAACCCCGTCAGGAAATTTATTGCACTTTCGTTTGATGCATGTAAAATTACACTACCGTTAAGTTTGCTACTAAAAGTGACATTTACCGCATTTAAAAGAATACTTTTTTCCTTCGAAACTTTAAAATCGATTTTCTCAAAAACTATAAAGTCTTTTTGAAAAATTGTTTTTTCCTCTTACTCCTAATGATCTCCTTAACATGTCCTGCAAATTTAGGGTTTCTAGCATTTAAGGTGGATTTGCTATTAACCATTAAAGTCGGCAGGTTTTTAAATGTGTATTTTTTTCCTTTGAAACCTTAAAATCGATTTTCTCAAAAACTATAAGGCCGATTTAAAAATTTGTTTTTCCTCTTGTAGCCACTGGGGGCCTCTACAAGCTCTGGGGCCCTGGGGCAGCTGCCTCCTTTGCCTCTATGGTATCACCTTGCTTCGACACTATTAACTTCTTACAGTGGCGTCTCACAGACTGTGAGATCACTTGACTCTCCACACCGCAAGCAGGAGATAGACTTTCTCAGGCTTCATCAAGGTTTACGTTATTTATTCAAGAAACAGAAATACAGATAACTACAGTTCATCATATCCTGGCAAAGCAGATTTCCATGTTGCGTTACAGCTGCGTGAGTACCTTCCTGCTGAAGGTACCCAGGTCTTCTTGTAGCTACTCTATGTTACATCCAGGGGTGTATTTAGGGTTTGGGCTCCCCTAGGCACCCCAAACCTATGGCGCCCCCCCCCCCCCCCCTCGAGGAGGGCGTTGGCGGCGCGCGCAGCGCCCCGCGGCAAAAATGGGCGTGGTCATGGTCTGCAGTGGGCGTGTCCATAACATACAGTGGGTGTGGCCAATTAAAATTTCCTAGTAAGAGTGCAGCCCAAAGTCGGTGGGGCAGTAAAGTGACCCTCAAAAAAGCAAGTAGGAAATGTTCCCCCCCCCCCCCCCCCCCCCCCAAAAAAAAACAAAACAAAAAAAAACACACATTAGCCAGTGTTCTCTCACACAAAATAGTGGTAGGTATTAGATTGTGAGCTCCCCTGAGAAAAGTCAGTAACAGGACTATGTTCTCTGCAAAGTGCTGCAGAAGATGCCAGTGCTATATAAATACACAATAATATGGTAGGACATTAGACTATGGTAGGATTAGATTGTAAGCTCCTCAGAGGATAGTCAGTGACATGACTATGTACTCTGAAGTACTGCTGAAGATGGCAGTACAATATAGTACAGTAGTATGGCAGCACAGTGGCGTAGTGGGTAACGCTCTCGCCTTGCAGCGCTGGGTTACCGGTTCAGATCCCAGCCAGGTCAACATCTGCAAAGAGTTTGTATGTTCTCCCTGTGTCTGTGTGGGTTTCCTTCAGACACTCTGGTTTCCTCCTACATCCCAATACCATATGATACAGATAAGTTAATTGACTTCCCACTAAAAATTGGCCCTAGACTACGATACATACATAGACGTATGCCTATGGTAGGGATCAGATTGTGAGCCCCTCTGAGGGACAGTTAGTGACAAGACAATACATACTCTGTACAGCGCTGCGTTATATGTTGGCGCTATATAAATTAGTATAAGTACAGTATAAAGTAGCCAGGTCTATAGGTGTCCCCAATATAGACATATAGGTGTCCCCAGTATAGATAGCCAGGTCTATAGGTATCTTCAGTTTAGGTAATAGTCATGGGCATAACTAGAAATCACTGGGCCCCCTTGCAAAAATTTGGATGCCCCCCCCCCCCCCCTATAGGTGCCAAATAATCGTAATGGGGCAGTGTTTTACTATAAAATAATTGTAATGGGGCAGCATTTCACCATAAAATAATCGTACAGCAGCAATGTTTCACCAGAGAATAATCGCAATGAGGGCCACATTTCACCAGAGAATAAGCACAATGAGGGCCACATTTCACCAGAGAATAAGCACAATGAGGGCCACATTTCACCAGAGAATAATCGCAATCAGTGCAACATTTCAGCAGAGAATGATCGCAATGAGAGCCACATTTCACCAGAGAATAATCGCTATCAGAGCAACATTTCAGCAGAGAATGACCGCAATGAGAGCTACATTTCACCAGAGAATAAGCACAATGAAGGCCACATTTCAGCAGAGAATAATCGCAATCAGTGCAACATTTCACCAGAGAATAATCGCTATCAGAGCAACATTTCACCAGAGAATAATCGCTATCAGAGCAACATTTCAGCAGAGAATAATCGCAATCAGTGCAACATTTCAGCAGAGAATAATCGCAATGAGTGCAACATTTCACCAGAGAATAATCGCAATGAGTGCAACATTTCACAAGAAAATAAACGCAATGAGTGCAACGTTTCACCAGAGAATAATTGCAATGAGTGCAAATTTCATCAGAAAATAATCGTATAGTGGGCAGCATTTCGGTGAGAGTTGGAAGGAGGGTTAGAGAGGGTGGGCAGAGAGAGAGACATAGGGTAAGCAGATAGACAGGTACAGAAAGTGTTAGGGCTGGTTCAAACGGACGCTTGCGGAACGCTTACCTCAAGCGTTCGGAACGTCTTGTTAAACGTTTGCACCGAGCTTTTACACGCGTTTACACAAACGCAGCGTTCGGGTCTCGATTTTCACTTGCGTTCGTGGCAGCCCCTGGAAGCTACATGTAGCTTCCAGGGGCTGCCAAACGCGACGGGTAATGTCCCCCTTGGGAGATAAAAACGCTGACCGCATCCGGACGCGACGGCTGCTGAAAGCCTGACCGCGCAGCAGCCACCGCACGTCATCAAACGTGACGCCGCGCAGACGTCCGTGTGAACCAGCCTTGACAATATTCAAGAGAGGAGTATGGGCAAAAGGAACACACCAGAGCATTGTACATTACCTCCTCCCCTTCTGTCATGTGTCTGGCTGGCAGGCTGTCTCTGTGCACTCTGCTGGGCTGGCTAGGGCAGCTATGTCCCTCTGGGTGTCTGTAAGGCAAGCTAGAGGCTGTCACTGGCAGGCTCGGGCTGCAGCTCCTCTCTCTGCTGTCATGGCTGGCTGCTCAATCATTTACTCGCTCTGTCTCCTCGTCTCTGTCCAGCTCTGGTATTTCCCGCCGGTGCCACACATGGTGAAGATGCAGAGACGTCAGGCCAGTGTGAGTACGCCTGATGTCTCTCTCAGCATCAGGGAGCTGTAGGGGGAGCGGGGGAGGAGGCCAAAGCCTCACAACTTCGGCTGCTCTTTGAGCCTCAGGGTCTTTCTCAGTTATGTGGTTGGCAGCGAGTGGAGTTCTAGGAGCCTCTGTGACCTGGGCTGGGTAGCTGGTGGCCTGCTGCCTAGGCTGGGTGGCTGGGGCCTGCTGCCTGTGACCTGGTGGCCTGCTGCCTGGGCTGGGCGGCTGGGGCCTGCTGCCTGTGACCTGGTGGCCTGCTGCCTGGGCTGGGTGGCTGGGGCCTGCTGCCTGTGACCTGGCGGCCTGCTGCCTGGGCTGGGCGGCTGGGGCCTGCTGCCTGTGACCTGGAGGCCTGCTGCCTGGGCTGGGCGGCTGGGGCCTGCTGCCTGTGACCTGGAGGCCTGCTGCCTGGGCTGGGCGGCTGGGGCCTGCTATCTGTGACCCTGGGGTAGCTGGTGGCCTGCTGCCTGTGACCCTGGGCTGGGATAGCTGGTCGTGGCCTGCTGGCTGCTGCCTGGGGCCTGCTGCCTGTGACCCTGGGCTGGGATAGCTAGTGGTGGCCTGCTGGCTGCTGCCTGTGACCCTGGGCTGGGGTAGCTGGTGGTGGCCTGCTGCCTGGGCAGCTGGGGCCTGCTGCCTGTGACCCTGGGCTGGGGTAGATAGTAGGTAGCTGGTGGCCTGCTGCCTGGGCGGCTGGGGCCTGCTTCCTGTGACTCTGGGCTGGGGTAGCTGGTGGTGGCCTGCTGCCTGCGACCCTGGGCTGGGGTAGCTAGTAGGTAGCTGGTGGCCTGCTGCCTGGGCAGCTGGGGCCTGCTGCCTGTGACGCTGGGCTGGGTAGCTGCTGGTGGTCTGCTGCCTGAGCGGCTGGGGCCTGCGACCCTGGGCTGGGGTAGCTGGTGGCCTGCTGTTCTGCCTGTGACCCTGGGCTAGGGTAGCTGGTGGTTGCCTGCTGTGCTGCCTGGGCGGCTGGGGCCTGCTGCCTGCTGCCTGTGACCCTGGGCTGGGGTAGCTGGTGGTGGCCTGCTGCCTGGGCCTGCGAGTGACACTGGGCTGGGGTAGCTGTTGGTGGCCTGCTGGGGTCTGTGACCCTGGGCTGGGGTAGCTGTTGGTGGCCTGGGCGGCTGGGGTCTGTGACCCTGGGCTGGGGTAGCTGGTGGCGGCCTGCTGTGCTGCCTGGGCGGCTGGGGCCTGCTGCCTGTGAGTGACCCTGGGCTAGGCGAGGCGAGGGTGCTTGCTGGGTACCTCTGGCTGCCTGGCTCCTGGCTGGGTAGCTGTGGCGGCTGGGCTGGGTTGGTAGCTGTGGCGGCTGGGTAGCTGTGTCTGGGCGGCGGCGGCGGCGGCTGCTTCACGTGGCTCCAGACTCCAGTCCCGACCCGACCACCTCGTTGCTGCTGTCCTCCAGTCCTCCTGCCGCCTGCGTGATCTAAAATGGCGGCGAGGGAGGAGGAGGAGGAGTCACTTTTTCCGGGCTCGGCTATGGGGGGGGCGGAGCATATGACGGAGGCCAATGTATCCATGCTGGCTGGCTGCCTGCCTCTCTCAGAGTCTCTCAGACTCAATGTCAAGCCACGCCCCCCCTCCCCGTACGTGTGCAAGTTGCTGCCTCCCTCCTCTCTGCTCTGGGCTGGCTGGCACACAGACAAAACCATGGTGGCGGCGGCGGCGGGGGGGAGCGCCGAGCGCTTGCAAAATAACTGTAAGTGGTGATGCAGCGGCGCTCCCCCCCCCCCTCCAAAAAAAAATAATAAAAAAAAAAAAAAAATATGTCACAAGGGGAAAAAATTAAAAAAAATTTTTTTTATTTAAACCCAGTCGCCACCCGCCCCCCCCGAGGACCCGCCCATGGCACCGGCCCACGGGTGCCTCTTAATAGATACGTCCCAGTTACAATAACTGAGGCCTACTTAAATTATAACAATCCCCCCTAAAAAGGCTTGACCCGCAGATCCCAGCTTCTGAACCCACCCGTACCTGGTTTCTTTTCTTTATGTTTCACTTTTCGATGTTCGTGCTCACACACCTTCTCTGCTCTCGGTGGTTACCCCTTGAAGAGAGAGAGCACGACCTCTTGGTCTTCCTGTAACCAGGCTCTCTGGGGAGGCCCTACTTCTAAGTCCCTCTATACCACATGCTCAGCATTTGCGTCACTTGCGTATCACTCACAAACTTGCATGACCACAGAAAAGTGAAACTCATTTGTTTGTTACTCAATGGAGCAGTGCCAGGTGCCTTCTAAAAGAACGCCTTTATACAATCAACTCCATCACCGGTACTACTAAACCTATACCCGTAACCCTGTATATCCCTTAATTTGGAAATATTGGTTCATGAGATTGTTTATGAGGCACCAATCTCTCGACCGTGTTAATTTGTTTGCGTAATTTTACACACAAACTCACCTGGATAATGATTCCCAAGATTGCCACCCCCATCACTACGACCAGTGGATGTAGGAAGAAATTCTGAATTGCAGAGGCCCAGTCCGAGTGTCCCTGGAATATTGCCAAAAACCGTTTCCACCAGGTCAGACTGGAACTCACCTGATTATATTTGTGTTCAACCTCTTTAAGATCACCTTGATCATGATGAAATATCACCTCTAATTTAGTGTTCTGTTTGTTTAACCGTTTTAACAAAGTGTGATCTTGTGTCAAAACCTGTACCCATTTGTCCCATGGCGTGTTATCCCTCAGGATGGGCACCTCCTGTGGAGCTTTGAACTTTAGAGTTCTCCTAACAATTTGAGGAATCACGTAGTCAAACCTGGATGACTTGATCCGTATGGGATCTCCGCTCACACAATATGTTCCCCTTAAAAGACCAACCCTATCGGAACAATTATGAAAATGTACAATGAATGTGTCATTAGACCTCATGTTTAAAAAACACACTTTTCCTTCTTCCATAAAGGCCAACTTTGTGCAGTGCACAACTAATAGTTGTCCTATGGACAGATTCCCCCACCTGAGCTGTAGATCTCTGCAGCTCATCCAGAGTCACCATGGGCCTCTTGACTGCATTTCTGATCAGCGCTCTCCTTGTTGGGCCTGTGAGTTTAGGTGGACGGCCTTGTCTTGGTAGGTTTGCAGTAGTGCCATACTCCTTACATTTCTGAATGATCGCTTGAACAGTGCTCCGTGGGATGTTCAAGGCTTTTTGTAGCCTAAGCCTGCTTTAAATTTCTCAGTAACTTGATCCCTGACTTGTCTGGTGTGTTCTTTGGACTTCATGGTGTTGTTGCTCCCAACATTCTCTTAGGCAACCTCTGAGGCCGTCACAGAGCAGCTGTACTGACATTAGATTACACACAGGTGCACTCTATTTAGTCATTAGCACTCATCAGGCAATGTCTATGGGCAACTGACTGCACTCAGACCAAGGGGGGGCTGAATAATTATGCACACCCCACTTTGCAGTTATTTATTTGTAAAAAATGTTTAGAATGATGTATGATTTTCGATCCACTTCTCACATGTACACCACTTTATATTGGTCTTTACGTGGAATTCCAATAAAATTGATTCATGTTTATGGCAGTAATGTGACAAAATGTGGAAAACTTTAAGGGGGCTGAATACTTTTGCAAGCGTGTGCGTGTGTATGTATATGTATGTATATATATATATATATATATATATATATATATATCAGTGGTTTCCTGAGGAGAGGGGGGGGGGGATCCTCAAAAATTTACTTCCGGCAGCAAAGAATCTAGAACCTGCCCTGCACACCATTCATGTTGCTGAAATGCGCAGAGCAATGTGTATAGCGGGTGTGAGTCCTAAGGGTCCTTTGCGTTGCATTGCAGAATAATTATGCATGTCAACTCACTGTCCATACAATTCTATGGGCCTGTTCACATTTCTGCATTGTACCGGATCGCATTCACTGCATGCAGGCTTTGCATGAACATGTATGGTGTAACATGTGCAGTTCACCCACATTATAACGCATGCGTTGCGCATTGCACACAGGGTGGATCCAACCTAAAAGGATACCCGAACTGACATGTGACATGATGAGACAGACATGTGTACAGTGCCTAGCACACAAATAACTATGCTGTGTTCCTTTTTTTTCTTTCTCCGCCTGAAAGAGTTAAATATCAGGTATGTAAGTGGCTCAGTCCTGACTCAGACAGGAAGTGACTACAGTGTGACCCTCACTGATAAGAAATTCCTCTTTTTATCTCTTTCTTGCTCTCAGAAGCCATTTTCTGCTAGGAAAGTGTTTTATAGTTGGAATTTCTTATCAGTGAGGGTCACACTGAAGTCACTTCCTGTCTGAGTCAGGACTGAGTCAGCCACTTACATACCTGATATTTAACTTTTTCAGGCAGAGAAAGAAAAAAAAGGAACACAGCATAGTTGTTTGTGTGCTAGGCACTGTACACATGTCTGTCTCATCATGTCACATGTCAGTTCGGGTATCCTTTAGGGCTATGGTCCACTAGAGCACCGTTAGCTGCATTTCGGAATTGCTGGCAATTTCAATACGCTAGACTAATAAAAGTCAGTGGAGATGAGCCCACAGGAGCGAATTGCCAAAATCACAATCGCCCTGCATGCAGCATTTTCTGAGCGATTTAATAGAGGAAAGCAGGGCCCAAAATTGCTTTCCTCTAATCTGCTCCAGAAATCGCTCCAGTTTTAAAGGACACCTGAAGAGAGAAGGATATGGAGGCTGTCGTATTTATTTCCTTTTAAGCAATACCAGTTGTCTTGCCTGCATATCCTTTGCCTCCTATTCTTTTAGCCATAGGCCCTGAACAAGCAGGCAGCAGATTAGATGTTTCTGACATTATTGTCAGATCTGACAAGATTAGCTGCATACTTGTTTCTAGTGTTATTCAGACACTACTGTAGCCAAATAGACCAGCAGTGGTGCCAGGCAACTGGTATTGTTTAAAGAGACTCCGTAACAAAAATTGCATCCTGTTTTTTATCATCCTACAAGTTCCAAAAGCTATTCTAATGTGTTCTGGCTTACTGCAGCACGTTCTACTATAACCATCTCTTTAATAAATCAACTTATCTCTCTCTTGTCAAACTTGTCAGCCTGTGTCTGGAAGGCTGCCAAGTTCTTCAGTGTTGTGGTTCTGTGATGCATCTCCCCCCTCCAGGCCCCTCTCTACACACTGCCTGTGTATTATTTAGATAAGGGCAGGCAGCTTCTCTCTTCTCTCTTATCTTTTACAAGCTGGATAAATCCTCCTCTGAGCTGGCTGGGCTTTCACATACTGAGGAATTACATATAGGCAGAGCTGTCTGCACTCTGCAGGAAGAAACAGCCTGACACTTCAGTGGAAGATAGCTGCAGGGGGAAAGAAACACACAAATGATCTCATGAGATTCAAAAGGAAGGCTGTATACAGCCTGCTTGTGTATGGACGTATTTTCTATGTGTGGACATACTGTACATCAACCTACTTCCTGTTTTGGTGGCCATTTTGTTTGTTTATAAACAAACTTTTTAAAACTGTTTTTAACCACTTTTAATGCGGCGAGGAGCGGCGAAATTGTGACAGAGGGTAATAGGAGATGTCCCCTAACGCACTGGTATGTTTACTTTTGTGCGATTTTAACAATACAGATTCTCTTTAAAAGCAAATAAATATGGCAGCCTCCATAGTCTTCTCATTGCAGTTGTCCATTAAGTTGCCAAATTGCTCTCAGCATTTTGTTTTTATTTCTAGTGGTCTGCGCACCAGGAAGAGCCGCCTCTGATATTCACACACGTGGGGCAGGCGAGTCTTGCATCAATTTTTTTTTCCCAGACAGAATTGTTTTTACAACCATTACTGTTTTATAGGGAATGCAGTCTGCCAACATTTCCAGCAGAACATGAAGCTATTTTAGCACTGGTGGATGTGGCTGCTTGCCTGAAACATTATCCTGGATTACTAAACTCATTACCAGAGCCTACAGAGGGGAAGAAAATAGTCCCTCCAGCAAGTTACAGCACTCTCCGAGATCGCCCTCGTCTTCTGAGACCTCATTAGAATCTCATCGGAGACGGGTTGTGGAGCAGCTAGCTGGTCTTCTCAGAAGACTTCCCTGATTTTCTACAAAGTACATCAATATTACATGTGTTGATTTTGCATCGAAAACGTTATTTGTTGCAAAGGCTCAATACATTTTTGCTGTGTTTTCAAGCTTGCACTTGTTTTTGACTAGTGATTTCCGATAATCCCTTCTTTCAATAAAGGGGTCCATCCTTCAGATCAGGTGTTATTGTGGATACACTTGTTATGGGTGTGAAGATCATGATGGCCACAGTTGTGTTATTACCCTTGTGAGATGGGCCCTCTCCAGGCTCTGAGGGTCACCAGGGTTGGCAAGGGAAGGGGTGTGAACATCGGGGGCCCCCTCCAAGTTTCTGGGGGGCCCATGATTTGTAGTTATGCCCCTGAGATGTAGGTCATACAAATATAATGTGAATTGTATGTAGGCTGCAACTCGGCCAATCAAAATCTGCAGGAAGTGCATTTGTCTGTAACAGGTCCCAGCTGCATACAATTTGCATTAGATCTGCATGCAAGCCGCATTTAATAGAATCTCATTTACCATTTCTATAGACACAACGGGGGAAGAGACACCCAGGAGGAAATAAAATACATTAAAACCCTTAAAATTAAACATTAGGAGGTGGCTTACTTTTAGAATGACACAGATATAAAGAACACAAAATATACTTGCACTAGGGCAACGCGTTTCGTGAGCATTTTGTGGTAGTGTTCTGCGGACTGATGAAACAAAATTAGAACTGTTTGGGCCCATGGATCAATGCGATGTTTGGAGGAGGAAGAACAAGGCCTATGAAGAAAAGAACAACTTGCCTACTGTGAAGCATGGCGGGGGTCAATCATGCTTTCGGGTTTTTTAGCTTCTGCAGGTACAGGGAAGCTTCAGCGTGTGTAAGGTACCATGAATTCTCTTAAGTGCCAGGAGATATTGGATGAAAATGTGATGCAGTCCGTCACAAACCTGAGGCTTGGGAGACGTTGGACCTTTCAAAAGGACAATGATCCCAAGCATACCTCCAAGTCCACTAGAGCATGGTTGCAGATTACCTCTGGTGGGACTTAAAGAAAGCAGCTGCAGTGTGCAAGCCTAAGGCTCATACACATGAGCCACAGTGGTGGCTCGAGCCAAAAAAAAAAAAAAAAAGCAGCGACAACTCGTCGCCAGGTCCCTCTGTGAAACAGCCGTACACACGGCGCACAGAGGGACACAGATTCGCCGAAGGTTCCTCCCCCCCCCCCCCCCCCCCCGCAAGCTCCATACATTGTGTATGGAGTTGCTGTCGCTAGTCCGCATACACACGGCGGTCTAGCGACAGTTGCGTCGATGTGGCGGCGACAGCAGCGACTAGCGACAGTTCGGGGTGCGCGCCTCATACAAACGGGCGACCTGTCGCCGCAACACGCGCGTGCCACGTGGTTGTGGCGACAGTTGTAGCCCGTGTGTATGGGCCATAAGAATGTGACTGAACTGGAGGCTTTTGCCCATGAAGAATGGGCTAAGATACCCGTAGATCGCTGCAAGACTCTTGTGTCAAGCTATGCTTCACGTTTAATGGCCCATACTCACGGGCTACAATTGTTGCTGTCGCTAGCACACGGTAGTGTGTGCGCGACAGTATAGGCGACAGCTCGTCGCCAGGTCCCTCCGCATACACACGGCAGAGGGACCTGGCAACTGATGCGACGGAAGCTGTCGCCGACGTTCCTCCCCCCGCCGGAAGCTCAGGGTATTCCCTGCTGTTTGCTGTCGCTAGTCCGCATACACACGCGGACTAGCGACAATTGTGGCGAAGTTGCGCGGCAACTGTCGCCAGGCGATTGACTGCACCAATCGCCTGGCGACAGCAGCGACGAGCGACGGTTCGGGGTGCGCGCCCATGTTGCGCCTCATACTCACGTGCGACCTGTCGCTGCAACACGCGCGTGCCACGTGGTTGCGGCGACAATTGTAGCCCGTAAGTATGGGCCATAAGAGCTGTTATAACTGGAAAAGAACGTTGTACTAAGAATGAATGTCACTTGGGGGTTGAATAAAACTGATAATGATGTGAGCACAGAAAAGTGTTTATTTCATTATAAATGTTATGTTATATTTGTCTGACTTACAAGTGCCTCTTTGATTTAATTGTAAACAAGATGACTGAAATTATCAAAATCAATGTCAAACTGGCCAAAACACTCAATTTCAGTGGGGATTGAATAATTTTGAACACAAGTGTAATTCTAATCGAAAGGAAAATCGTTCACTACACCACCAACTAACCAATCTTTGCTTCCTATCTATCACAACCAACAAAAAAAAAATCCAAATTTTGGTTTCACCAAAATCCAAATCGGACGATTATTTTTAAATCCTTCGTAATCGATTGTGCCCATCAATGGAAATTATTTACAACCAATCCGATCAGAATTTCCAATCGCTCAAATGATTTTTTTTGCTAGAAATTGGATTGTTAGTGGCCACCTTTAGTATGAGTGCTTACCTACACAATCTGCACATAGTATTCAAAATCTGTTGGCCCTCATACAACATGGAAGTGGTAAAACCGGCCAATCAAGATTGGATGTGTGTACCAGGCTTAAAGAGACTCAGAGACGAGTCATTCTGCGTTTTTTTTACTTAATCGGGGGCTTCCTCCAGCCCCATAAGCATGGATGTGTCCCTCGCCGCCCTCCGCAGTCCACCGTTCAGCCGCAGTCAACCCCCGGTACGCGGCTCAGTCGGGCTCAGTCTGACTGAGTGACGTCAGCCGGGGCTTTCTGCGCTTGCGTAGAAGGTCTGCGCATACGCAGGAGGCCCCCTGCTGAGGTCACTGAGCCGCTTACCGGAGCAGATTGAGGCGCTAACGAGGACGGCGAGGGACACATCCATGCTTATGGGGCTGGAGGAAGCCCCGGGTAAGTAAAAAAATGGCAGGATGACTCGTCTCTGGGTCTCTTTAAGATTGACTGCTTTCTTTGGAAGAGAGAGTGGTTGCACTAAGGAGGACGCACCCCATAATGACCTACTGATTAGAACATCCACAATAGTGGGTCTTCTTCGAAGGGCTTCAAAAGTAGATGAGTTGGGTATTAGCAGTGCCCTGGAATCACTGAAGAGGATTTCATTGAAGCTCTTCTTGTTAGATGCTGACCTGACTGAATAGATTTACAGGGCTTTCTGTTCCTTTTACACGCCAGTCCTAATTTAATACAGGAACATGATGTCCTTAGCAATGATAATCTGTGAAATATGCGACGCCTCTGGCCTGCTCCCTCCCTCCACCATGTGGAGGTTCTGTACATTTTGTCCTGGCTCTGGAGACAGGATGCTGAGCCTGGCTCCTCTACAAGAACGTAGCGTAGAGCAGTTACTCGCCATCTCCAGTATGCTGATCTCGGACTTCTCACTTTACTGTCGCCGTGATCTTACTGTAAACAGAAGCGTAAATCAGAGAGAAAGAGAGACTTCTCTCACCTCAGAGGAGACATGAGGCAAAGTCTTCCTCAGGTCACTGTGTGTCTCCATAGGGCAATCCTTGACACTGAAGATCAGCAGAGTCAGAACATTCGCCATTATTAAATTTCGCCATTATAGGACCACTATCGCAAAAAATTGTAAAATTTAAAACACATGTAAACACATACAAATAAGAAGTACATTTCTTTCAGCGTAAAATGAGCCATAAATTACTTTTCTTCTATGTTGCTGTCACTTTCAGTAGGTAGTAGAAATCTAACAGAACCGACAGGTTTTGGACTAGCCCATCTCCTTTTGGGGGATTCACAGGGTTTTATTTATTTTTAAAAGCACTTAGTGAATGGCAGTTGCCCCGTCCAACTGCTAAAAAAGTTTGCAGTGAGCAGGGAGGCTGGCCAACATATTTATATAAATCCTTTTCAAGGAGTGTCTTTATAAAGAATAAAGGCCATGCTGAGAATCTCCCATGGAGAGATGGATTAGACCAAAACTTGTCGGTTCTGTCAGATTTTTACTAAATACAGAAAGGGCTGGTGCACACCTAGAGCGCTTCTGAGCGCTTTTCCAAACACTAGCGCTTTGAAAAGTGCTTGGCTAATTGAATTTGAATGAGTGATGTGATTCCCTAGCCCCCCCCCCCCCCCCCACCCCAAGCCGGCAGCATTTCTGAGGCAATTCAGCCTCAATGTTAACCTCCCTGCCGTTCTAAAAATGTGCAGGGAGGGTGTTTTTTGCTTCCCCCCCTCCCTGCGGCGTCCACCCGTACTCGCCGATCGCTGCCGTTCTGAACGGGATTTCCATGACGGCTTCCTCCGTCGCCATCGACGTCGTGACGTCAGAGGGAGTCCCGATCCACCCCTCAGCACTGCCTGGCACTGATTGGCCAGGCAGCGCACGGGTCTCGGGGGAGGTCACCCTCTGATGCGGCGGGTAGCGGCGAATTGGCACAGAGCAGCGGCGATCGTAAGTGACACGCAGCTAGCAAAGTGCTAGCTGCGTGTATAAAAAAAAAAATTATGCAGCAGGGCCTGAGGAATCCTCCGCGGCAGGTTACCCCGAGCTGAGCTCGGGATAACCAGCAAGGAGGTTAAGTATAGGAGAGTGGAAAATTGCTCTGAAAAGCGCTAGAACAGAGCGATTTTCCAAGCGTTTTTTTTTTTCTAGAAATGCTGTACACTTCCAGCTCTACTGTGCAAAAAATAAAAAATTGTTACATCAAAACGCTCCAAAAATCACTAGACAAAAGTAGAAAATCGCTGAGCACATGCAAATCGCTTAGAAAAATCACTTTTAAAAACGCTGAGGGCCCTTTTCCACTACACAGCTGAATCGCAAAATCGCAAATCGCTAGTGATTTTTAAATCGCTAAGGTTGTTACTTTATCATAGAAATCATGAGTAGTATTTTCCACTATAGTTATTTCCATTTGTAAATCGCAATCGCTTTCTGGAGCGATTTTTAGAGTGATAATGCAATGCAAATGAAAAATCGCAATCACATAACATAATTAATGAATAATTGCAATCGCTGGCGTTTGTGATTTGTGATTGCGATTGCTAGTTGAAAAGGGCCCTGAGCGTTTGTGACTATGCCAGCGCTTTTAGGTGTGCACCAACCCTGAGTGACCGCAAGATAGGAGAAAAGTAATTTATGGCTCATTTTAATCTGGAAGAAACGTACTTCTTATTTGTATGCGTTTACATGTATTTTAATTGTTACATTTTTTGCGATGGTGGTCCTTTAACCATTTATGCTGTGCAGACGTGAGCTTCACGTCCACAGCGGCAGCTGCTAGAGTTGCAGGGACGCGCTAGTCATGTCCCTGCAGTTTGGGGGGTTTGCAGGCGATTGTGCAGGCAAATGCCCGCGATCGCGCTGTTACTGGGAGCAAGGGGAGATTGGCTGCAGGGAACAAAATTTCAAAATCAGTGTTTATTCTTAGATAGAGCCGTGATTTCTGCCAGTTTCCGCCGCCCTATCGTTACATTTATGAACGGGAACAATGGGAAACCATTCATTAATCTCCCCGCCGTCATTGTGATCGCAGGCTTCCATTGAAACCTTGCCTCACTTCCTTAGTTACAATGTAGCAATACATTTTACCCTATGTGGCGTACTTGTATGCTACATAGAATTTTGCTTAGCAGGGACATCTTGTGGCCAAATAGTAAAATACACCTACTGACCTTAAGGGGAAAAAAAATTATATTTATGTCAAGAGGGCCTATAATTATTATATAATGGGTTAAAAATTAGTTATGGATGTAAAACTGAAAAAAATTACCTTTATTTCCAAATAAAATATTGTCACCATACATTATACTACGGATATAATTTTAACGTTGCAATAACAGAGACAAATGGCCAAATAAAATGTGTGGATTTTAATTATGGTAGCATTAATTATTTTAAAACTATAATGGCTGAAAACAGAAAAATAATGAATTGTTTCCATTTTTTTCTTATTATTGCCATTATAATGCATTTAGAATAAAATAATTCTTAGCATAATGTACCACCCGAAGAAAGCCTAATTGGTGGCGGAAAAAAAAGGTATAGATCATTTTGTTGTGATAAGCAGTGATAAAGTTATTGGGGAATGAATGGGAGGAGCGCTGAAATGTGAAAATTCCTCGTCCATAAGGTGAAAAATCCCCGCGGGCAGAAATGGTTAAAGAGAAGGTTCAGGGACTAGCAAAAAAAAATTAAAAATCCATTTACCTGGGGCTTCCTCCAGCCCGTGGCAGGCAGGATGTGCCCTCGGCCCTGCTCCGCAGGCTCCCAGTGGCGCGGTGGTCTCCGGTGGCGCGCCCGACTTGGCAGACCGGCTGCCAAGTCGGGCTTCTTCTGTGCTCCAATCTGCGTCTCACTGGTGCGCGCTGACGTCATCGGACGTCCTCTGGGCTGTACTGTGCAGGCTCAGTAGTTCTCATGACCCCTGGGGTAACGATGCTTGAAGCCCTGCTCTATGTGCTCACTAGCTGCATGTCGTCAATTTCAGTGGTGTTAGCGGCGCGAGGGGGGGGGGGGGGGTTGGTTGGGGGTTTGAGAGCGGCACGCAGGGGGATCTGCAGGATGCAGAGACTGCCCTCTTATGGCCCATACTCATGAGCTACAAATGTAGCTAGTCGCTAGCACACGTGAGCGTGTGCACGACAACCCGGCGACATCTCGTCGCCGGGTCCCTCCGCATACACACTGCGGAAGAGGGATTAGTGGTGCGACGGAAGCTGCCGCCGACGTTCCTCCCGCCGGAAACTCCGCGCGCTGCCTATTGGTTGCTGTCGCTAGTCCGCATACTCACGCGGACTAGCGACAGTTGCAGCGGCAACCGTCGCCAGGCGATTGACCGCGCCAATCGCTTGGCGGCAGCAGCGACGAGCCACGGTTTGGGCAGTATGCAGCATTAGGTAATTATCTAGGGTTTTTTTGGGGGGGTGGAGGGGGGTCGGGGGCTCAGGTACACTTTAACCCAGATCCTGTAGTTTTATTTAACTGAGGTTAATGACCTCTTGCAAAGCTGGCGTTTCACTGTATGTAACACCCTCTACAAGAAGCACAGCTTTGTCTCGGAAGATGCTTAAGTAGCCAGTTTTTCATTGGCTAGAGCGATCGGGTGAGGTAAAATAGGGTTAAGAAGATGTGTAAGATGAGGATTTGTGGTAATCTGGAGAGAATCTGAGCTACAAGCAGGAAATGCAGTACAGAAAAACCAGGGCATTATGTAATATTTCATGGCCAAAGAGTCCACGGCTAATCCCTCCGAGAACCAAAACCCGTTATGAAAGTCTGAGATGAAGAAGAAAACATTTTCTCTAAAGGTTTACAACTAATTCTAAAACTTATTTAAAAAAATACTTTAAAAAAATAGGTTTATTTCTTGTACTTTATTGCCAACTGGCTCTCTTTTTTCCCCCCTCTAGGGTGCCGTTAACAATACTATTAATTCTTATTATTGTTTCGATACAGTACTGACACACAGTATTGTGCAGAGTATATAGTCATCATATCACTTAGGGCCCTTTTCCACTAGCCACGATCCGCTGAAAAAAGTAGTTAGCCTGCGTTTTGGCGAGTGCTAGTGCATGTAAATAACAATGCACTTTTCCACTAGCGCGTTTTGATTTTCCACAAATTGCAGTCTTCAGGCTGCATGATAAGGCTAGGTCCACACTAGGCCCGTTTGCAGAACGGAGCCTGCGGTCCGTGATCCTGGGATTGAAAACCTGAACGCAAACGGATCCGTGCTGCCCTTGTGCAGCAAACATTTTTGATCCGTTTGCGGTTTCCCCCCACCCACCCATAACTGATGGCTGCAGCCAGGACCCCAATAGGTGTCCCCCAGGTAGCCTGAGGAAGTAGCAGCCAGGACGGGGGGGGGGGAGTTGTGGGCACACCGTCAGGGAGGGGGGGTCACCCCCCTCACCTGGGTCTCCCCCGTCCTGCTCCCCCTCCAGCTATTTGCTGCAAAAGTAAGCGCAGTAGGCAATGCGGATCTCCTTCCGTTTTCTGTGCAAGAATAGTCTGTGTAGACGGAGATCCGTTTTTGCACTGCCCTCCACTACCCCTCCGTGTATTCGGATCCTTGTGCTGTCTGGGAAAATGCTGCAAATCCAGATCGTCCGTTCAGGTTTTGAAAATGGACCCTCCTAAATGCAGACGGATTTTTTTTTTGGTTGGGTGAAGACGGATGCTATTTTCAACAACGCTATCCGTGGTTCCGGTTTTGATCCGGGCTGAAAAACGGAGCCACTGATACGTTTTTAGAGTAAGTGTGAACCGGCTTTAATTGGTGCGATCGCATTTCACTACCGACGGCGCACGTCGCAGTTGCCGCAAGTGGAAAAAGGAGCTTTTTCAAGCGCAATTGTGATTGCGCTTGCAGGTGGAGAAGGGTATTAACTGTCCCTCAGAGCCACACTCTAATCCCTAATAGGGATGGTCAATGAGGTGTAACTAATTCTGAGTTGATGCAGGAGTAATCAAACTCTGTATGCAGCTTGAAAATAGACCAATCAAATCTCTTCAGACATTTACATATAAAACATACATAATCCCGATTCAACACATAATTTTTTTTGTATCTTATTGACCATCTCTAATCCCTAGTCCTATTGGCTCTGTCGTAGTCTTAAGCCTCCTACATATGCTAAAAGCTAGATGGTTCTCTGCCGAGGCAGCTGGTCGGGGAAATATCTAGCGTGGGTATGGTGGCCCCAATACTACCTGATGCATTGGTTCATCTCTCCCAAGTGCATCATTCTCTTCCTCACCTCTTCCGTGCCATACATTGTCTCTCCTCCCTGCTCCATAGCAACAGAACATGTTGCTAGCTAGACTGTGAACTGTCACCTTAGGAATTGATCCCAGATTGTACAAATGTGTACACACCTTAAAGGAGCTTGTAACAAAAAAATAAGAAAATTGTCTAAAAATAATTTGTTTTTCTTGCGATCTCATGTGTGACCACACCCTTTTTGTTCAGGGAACTTGACAAACAGTTTGCCAGAAATCACAAGGCGGCAATACGGCCACCTAGGGAGACAGTGAGCTGAACTGGGGGGGACACAGAGGTATGTACTGCGGGTACACGTGCCTCTGTGTCCCTTTTCAAGACTTGAATCCACATCGGGTTCACTCTAATTAAAAATGCTCATAACTTGCCTATCGTGCTGATCTTTTGCCTCTACAGCCTTGTCCACCCAGAGGACTGAACTGCACATTTGGCACTCATGTCTGCCTTTAATCTGCCACCACCTTCCAATTGCAATGTAACGATACGTATGTTACTCCAAGCTTGCCAGCGCTTGGCAGGCACTGCCGTTACCAGGCAGCAAAGAACCGCCTCATGTCATCCTTGGGTGTGATTGTGGCCATACTCTGACTCCATGGGACAGATGCCAAGTTCACTGTGTGTGCCAAGCGCTAACAAACGCTCTAGGGACTCCTTGATCCAGAACCAGTGTGCACATCAGGTGTTTTGATTGTACTGGCTGCATGCTTATTGCAAGTGTTAAAGTGGCCATACACTTATAGATGGCCACTAGATCGACCATGAGATAGATCCCTTGTTGACTGAATCTGATTAGAGAGGGATCTATCAGCTGTTCAGTGGCTTTTCTCCATGCCAAAGTTGGTCAAACTAGAGGCGTTTGAACTCCAGTTTTTGTCATGGAGAAAATCCACTGGACAGTGGCGTAGCAATAGGGGTTCAAGAGGTCTCGACTGCATCGGGGCCCTGTAGGGCCCTCCCTCAACTACAGTATGAGCTCTTTATTGGTCCCGTGACTGTAATGATCATTTCTTTGAATGCCTTGAATGTTAATTATTAACAAGCTGTCCCCATCCGCTTGCACCTGACACTAAGGTTGTCCTTGGCAGTTTTTGGTGCTCCATATCAAGTATTATGTACAGAGTGCTTGGGGGACCTCATATAAAACTCGCACTGGGGTCCATAGCTCCTTAGCTACGCCGATGACACTGGACATAGGAGGAGGGGCATCAGCAGGATAGGTCAGAGCTTAGCTGGCATCTCTCTGCATCAGTCATTATCAAATCAAACGTTGCTATCAACATGCTCCTGACCCACCGCCAGTCTAGCAAAATGTTATGTCCTACACAAGATAGACTTAATCTTTTCATTTTGGACTGAAATTAATCGATTGGGCATCGTTTCCTAGCAGATTCCATTCAAGTGAACAAAGCTGCCAGATATCGATGGGTAAAATCGACCCAAGTGTATGGCAAACTTAAAGCGGATCTGAGATGAAAAACTAACTATAACAAGTAACTTGTCTATATATCTTATCTAAAGTTTAGATAGTTTACACAGCAAATCTAGCTGCAAACAGCTTTAATAGAATATGATTGATTATTCCTGTGATACAGTGACAGCAGCCATGTTGTTGGTAAACATTACACAGAAGCAGTTTTATCTGCATCTTGAGCAAAAAAACCTAATCCCCCCTCCTCCTCCCCTCTGCCTCTGAAATCTCTGGCTAGTAATACCCCCCCCCCCCCCCTCCTCCTGCCCAGACTGAGCTCCCATGAGCCCTTGCTACTTTCTGAAAATGCCTTGGCTCTCTGAAAACCTGTGGGCGTGGCTTCTTTAGTTTATAGGGAATTCGAGTATTAAGACAAAAACAAAAAAGTATTTGGCTTGAGGAATGCCCTATAAACAATAGGAAAGGAACACAATTATGCAATGAGTAAAAGTTCATCTCGGATCCACTTGAACACAATTACTATTAAAACTGAAATCTAGGGTGTGACAGCCAGGCAGCTCTGGAGTTCACCTTGAGTATTTCTTTACAAATAAATGCAGAAAAAAAAATACACAGACACAACGCTGAAATAAAATCTTTTTTTTATTATTATTATTTTTGTTGCATTGGTTTTGCACCATTTTGTGTAATACATAAAAAAGAACTACTAGGTTGAAATAAAATAATTAATGTGTTGAGCAATAATTTATGCATCTCTATAAAGAACTTTGCAGGGGGAAGTTAAATTATTTAATTTTATAAAGGAATAAGAAAAAAAAAAATATTAAAAGGGCAAATTAAAATCTTGAAAGGATTATTAGTGCACAAAAAGTTATTTTTAAGTTTGTGAAAATACTGGTTTCCACAAGTTTTTGTTGTATGTTAATATTCTGGAGTTACATGTGTGCGACACTGGATGTTTTACGACAATCGCCACGATATAAAACACCGGACGTATGACACAGAAAGAGAAAAATAAACTTGGAACATTTGTCATAGGGAATGTATAATTTTTTCTTTCATTTCTGATTTATTTACTAGCGGTTTACATTTTTACAAGGGTACATTTAAAAAAAAATTTGAATATTTTTAAAAATTATTTTTGTTTTTGTTCCTCCATCTGCCGGCTTAATTGTTACGCTTTGTATACAAAGCAAATTTTTATTTTACTCCTTTGTAGTAATAATGTGCCAATAATTTATTGGGCTTAAGCCACGTTTCTTAAAAATGAAAGGAAAAAAAAGGCAATCTTCCATCTCTGCTCTGGTCTATAGTGCACAATGATTTTTTATAAACATCATTTTAGAACCTAGATGTATCTACAGAGATGGGTACAGCTGTTCTACAGGAATACTTACTACTGATTTGTAGTGATGAGCAAAAATGGGCATTTTTAATTTTGCCGTAACTTTAGCTCAAGTTTCACATTCACAGAGAATATTCGTGAAAACGTGGGCAGCAGAAATCACATTTTTGGAATCTAATGTTTGCCAAAGGTGAAAGGCCCGGTGCACACCAAAAACCGCTAGCAGATCCGCAAAATGCTAGCAGATTTTGAAACTCTTTTTCTGTAGTGTTTCAGCTAGCGTTTTGCGGTTTTGTGTAGCGGTTTTGGTGTAGTAGATTTCATATATTGTTACAGTAAAGCTGTTACTGAACAGCTTCTGTAACAAAAACGCCGGCAAAACCGATCTGAACAGGCATTTTTCAGGCCCAGTGCACACCAAAACCGCTAGCAGATCGTCAAAACGCTAGCGGTTTTGGGAGCAGAGGGCAGATATTTGGCCGGGTGCACACCAAGCGGATTTTGTATGCGATCCACCAGCCGCATCAGCCAGTAAAAACGCTTGGCTATTGTATTTCAATGTGTGGTGCACACCGGCGGTTTGAGGTTTTTTAGCAAACCGCAAACGCACAGCAGGAGGCGCGTTTGCGGCTTGGCAAAAACCTCAAACCGCCGGTGTGCACCATCCCATTGCAATAAATTAGCCAAGCGTTTTTATAGGCGGATGCGGCCGGCGGATCGCTCCAAAAACCGCTCAGTGTGCACTGGGCCTTAGAGCGGTTTGCGTTTTTCCTATACTTAACATTGAGGCAGAAACGCATCCGCAATCCAAAAAATGCCTCACCCCGGGAGTATGCGTTTCTGCAAAACGCCTCCCGCTCTGGTGTGAACCATCCAATTGAGATACATTGACCAAGCGTATCCGCAGCCGCAAGCGGCTGCAGAAATGCTGAAAAAGCCGCTTGGTGTGCACCAGCCCTTAAAGTGTATAAGAATTATGCATGAAATGAAAATAAAATTTTTCGCATGCATAAAAATATTTGTGCAAATATACCTTCCTTTTATTTATTTGTAGACGAAGATATATTTTTACTTACAACACATTGCTATTTAAGCCAGCAGGTAGGGCAAAAAAAACCAAATTCACATATAATATTTTATCGGTTACCAATTAAGCAAAGAACATTTTTAAAATTGCATTTTTTTGTACTAAATCCAGTAAATAAAGCAGATACATAAAAATGCTATGCATTCTCAGTAAAAATAAATAGCTCCAGTACAAAATAGATTTTGTTTTTATAGTTAGCACCCATAAACGTAAAACAGTGAGCAAAAGTGTTTCTAGAAAGAAAAAAAAGTGCATTTACTTACAACGCAATCGCTGGCTAAAGATAACACACATCAAGTTTCACAATGTTGAGTGACGACTGGACTGAGAAAACCAACCTAAAGACCAATATGACGGCTCAAGAAATGAATGCATAGTTTATTTTACTAAGGTATCTGCAATGATCCCTGAGGATTCCCAGTGGGCAATTATCACTAATAATGCAGCAGACCTAAAGGGTATTTTTAATGGTGTATGAACATGTGGTAAAGACTACAGCAATTTCTTGTGCTGCAGAAAGGTTCAGGGCCTTTCCACTATCGCGAATCTGCATGAGTTTCCTGCATGCAGATTCGCATAGCCAATACAAGTGAATGGGCCTGTTTCCACTTGTCAGTTTTTCTGTGCAGGATTTTTCTGCACGGCAGAGCCCTCAGAATTCGCTTGCATGTGGAATGCAGGCGAATCGCCGCTAATGTATTTAATAGGGAATTCACATGCTATTTTGGTATGCGAATTTTCGTGCGAATTCGCATGAAATCAATGGAAAAGCATTGCCATGGTTAAATTCGCATATATCGTCATCCATGCGAATTTTCATGCGAATTCTCACAAAAATTTGCATGCACACGCCTGCAAAATTCACATCCACATGCGAATTTTGCCGCAGCGATTTCGCAACGCAATAGTGGAAACGGGCCCTAAAGGAGAGTTGCACAGAGTCCTTGAAATGTTGCTGTCAGCAGCAAAACTGAATAATTTTCGGACTTTATTCTGCAATCTTGTGACTTTCCTCCCAAAAAATGACAGTTTGACTGACAACTACTACGATCAGTCTCCTTAAGGAACAATAGACTGTGCCTAGGAGAATTGGATTATCCTTTTAAAATACAGCAGGAAGTGTATTATTTTTGAAAATATCCAAAGCTGTAGAAACAGCTTCTGGATGTGCATTTAAACTAAGGCCACAACACACAAACCGTTTCAAGGGCAGAAAAAACTATTTTAACCTTCTTGGTGGTATTCCCGACCCAGGCTTGGGGTGAAACAAAGATGCTGGGGGCAGCAATCCCGAGCCTGGTTCGGGGTACTCGATGAGAGATATATGAAGTTAGCGGAGTGGCGTTTGTAACTCACCTCTCCGGGATCTGGGCGCTCACTACCTGTCTCCTTCCAGTCCTTTGATGCTCTTGATCCTTTTGGTGAGATTGCTGTTTGTCACATGACGACAGACAGCAATCTCACCAAAGGGGTAGAGCACCCCCGTAGGACACGAGGAAGAATTGCAGCGCTTGATCCTGGTGAGGGGCTGCTGCAAAGAGATTTTTTTCCCCTGAATTTTAGGGTCTAAGAGCTCATGAATAAAATCGTACCGCTTTTAGAGCCTAAAATCCGCAAAGAATCATACTGCCAGGGAGGTGAAATTATATTTCTAAGCACAGTGGATACAAGTCAGTTAGAGGTGTTTAAAAAAAAAATGAATATCAGTAGCTGACTAGTGAGGGACCGGTATTTTAATGAACTGTCATACAACCACTAATTCATATACCTCTCAGCAACCCTCCCTATGATTTAATATGACCCAGCCAGGGTGGTGACTTTTAATCACATAATAAGAGACAGTTGAAAATTATCCCAGTCCTGGGTTACTGAATCACTTTAGGATATTTGCACTGGAGATACCTTAGGAAATTCACTCAAGTTTAGTATTGCATCAAATTTAGGCAAACAAAAACAAAAAAAAACCATAATAAAATAAAAAAATAGCACTGGAGGAGAGGAAACCGATGAGATATATATATAGCACCAGAGTGAGTTTATGAAAATACAGGAGGCGGCTGAGAATAGAGGCCGATGACCTCATTAAGAATTCATTAACATTTTTGCAGGTTGCCCATGCATGACTGAGAGCAGGGAGGATCACACTGACCTAGGGCTGGTGTAGGAGTTCTGCTTCACCATGAGCTTGCTGGGCAATCTGTAACACTGTCACTCCCACAACACTCATTTCAAGTAAATATTTTCGTCCACTTAGGATTTGCACACTCAACATTTCCTAGGCACCGGGAGTCTAATATTTTGAAGTGGACAAATTCATGTTACCAAACCTCAACCCTACCGCCTGCTCTTCTATTTTGGTGTGGTTGGCATGAGTAAAGCATAACGACTTAAACATTAGGTCTACTGGCATTCTTCATAGTGCATTGCCTTCACAGAGGTCCTTGCAAAAACTTTGTCAAGGACTGTCTCAGTCGCTCAGCAGCTGTTGGACACTGGAACAGTTATGTCTGCAGATGATTACACTAAAGCTACGTACACACATGCGACAACGATCGTTCGTTGTCAACGATGAACGAACTTTTAATTGATGAAATAACAACCTAAGTAAAGTTCGTTTTAAAAGGTGTGTAACGATCAGATCGTTAGAACGAACGTTACATCACGTAAAAGTAACTATTGCGCCTGCGCATAAAAATGAAAAGTTCCATGGAGAAATCGTGAAATGCGCATGTCAAGCCTAGTACGAACGATCATTTCCAACGATGTACTACTTTTGCAAACAATCGTCGTTGGGAAAAATCTGCCAAGCTAGATCATTAGTTTTGAACGATCTAGCTTGTCCGTCATTAGACTTCAGGGTCGTTGGCTGCTTTTTTTCAAACAATCGTCGTTTGAAAGGATCGGGGAACGATCGTTTCAAACGACTATAGTCGCATGTGTGTACGCACCTTAAATATATTGAAGCAAACCTGAAACGAAAATAAACTTGTGAGAATGAATTCCATGTGTAATATAGCTGAGAAATAGAACATTAGTAGCAAAGAGAAGCGTCTCATATTGTTTTCCAGTACAGAAAGAGTTAAGAAGGAAGAGTTAAAAAAGAAAAAAAAAAAAACTTCAGTTGTTATCGATGCAAAGGAGCTTCTCTGAGCGATTCCACCTACTAGGTGAAATCTAGTCCTGTTTTCTTAAGCACTTAAACAGCCAAGAAACAGTGGGAGACAGCTTGGGATGTTTTACTGCAGGAACGTTCAAAGGGATTATTATTGCTTTGTTTTATAGCTTAAAAGACTGTGACAGAAGGATGCAATGTTATTAAAAAAAAAAAGTTATGTAACTTAAAAAAAATGAAACTTTTCTTAATGTTCTATTCATTATCCATACTACAATTCATTATATCATAGGTTTTTTTTGGCTTCAAGATTGCTTTAAGCACATCTAAACTGGAAATTGGTAAATATGGCAGCCTCCATACTTCTCTCAGACTATCCTGCTGAGCATCAGGCCCATAAGCAACTAACTGTTTTCTCCTAAGTTTTCTCCTATGTGATATGTTCACACTTTATTAATAAAATGCCTTTTCAACTACCAGCAATTAAGAAAATATTTAGAATCATTTTGACATTAATTTTTCATTATCGTTTTGAAGCTTTTTTAATTTCTAAGTGCGGAAAAGTTATTTTAAAGAAAAGATTAAAAATGATTTCTTAGGAGGAAACTCATGAGAGAAAAGTAAATTGCATCCGGGCCTCTGTCTCTAATACTTCAGCCACAGACACTGAGCAAGCATGCCGAGCAGATGTTTCTGACCAAAAGTCTGACTGGATTAGCTGCATGCTTGTTTCAGGAGTTTAATTCAAGTGAAATTTTGATATTTTTTTGAAACTGCAGTCAATGGACTAGGTTGGAGGAGAGATCCTAATGCTAGGTACACACCATACAATTTTCTGTAAGATTTTCTGTTAAGGGGCCCATACACTTATACTATTTCCCGCCGATATACAGCAGATTCGATCACTGTGATCGAATCTGCTGTGAAACCGTTGTGCAAACGCTGACCGAATGATCGATTTCCGTCCGAAATCGATCGTTCTCGTCGATCTTTCCGTGCGGAAGATTTTGCTCGATCACTGGCGGGTTGAGAGTGCTTCGATAGCGGCGTTCGAATGTACGACGACCTACGGCAGCGGCAATAAATTACCTGATCCGGCCGGCGCGTATCCCCGCTGTCACCGCTGTTCCTTCTCCGCTGGGCTCCGGCAGGCTTCACTTCATCCTTTGCCGACAGGAAGTTTAAACAGTAGAGCGCCCTCTACTGTTTAAACTTCCCCAGACTGGAAGTAAAGTGAAGCTGGAGACCAGAGCGGAGAAGAAGACAGCGGAGACCGGGGGCTCGCGCCGGCCAGATCAGGTAATGTATGCGGGGGCAGTGGCAGCTCCACAGATTGTGAATCGGTTTCATAGTGAAATCGATTCAAAATCTGTTTGCAGTGTAGGCAGCCAATAGATCCCTCTTTGATCAGATTTGATCACAGAGGGATCTATCTGCTAGTTGATCTGGTGGCAATCGACCAGTGTATGGCAGCCTTAAGATTTACCTGCCAGATAGATAATTTCCAACATGTTGGAAATTATCTATCTAACCATCTATCTACCTAGCAATTAGGCATTGTTCTACTTGGCAGGAGATAACCAGAAGACAATGCACCAGAGATAATGACCAGTCTCTACAGAACATAATCTAACAGAAAAATCTAACAGAAAATCAGAAAATTGTATGGTGTGTACTAGGCATTATCGGAAGACATAACAACAAAAGTTGTTTAGGTTAGACCTTTAATGACTAACTGTACAAGATTCCTTTGCAAGCTTTCGAAACTTTAATGCTGGGAATCACTCAATTATGCTGCCCGATCGATTCCCCGCTCCACCCCGCAGGCGATTCTCTTATCTTCTGCTCGTTTTCCTTATTTTTTTCCATTGTCCCCCATGCGGTATCGAGTGTGGAATCGATCGGGCGGGTGATCGGACATGTCGGAAACTATCAATCGAGCCATCGAGTTTGAACCAAGTATTCCCAGCATAAGTTTCTTCTTCAGGCATGTTTCAGAGCTGGATCAGAACTATACCATTAGTCATTGCTGTGTAGTAAAAATAAGGTACCTCTGTCAAAAGCAACAGGAAACTGCAACTAATCTGGTCTGGGGTTATTCGTAATACTAGATATTGGAGCAAATTAAAATTCTGCTCACAGAACTAATCAATCTAGCAGGTGGAATTACAAAACAAAAATATGTTTATTTGTAATATGTGATATATTCTTAACAAACATTTTTTTAGTCCCACACACTAAACAATGTATGAATAAAAACATTCCCTTTAAAGTGGTCCCATCCAAACTGTTAGGTTGTGGTTTTAAAGCTAATGTAAACCAAACTAAAAAAATAACAGATACTCTCTCTATGGAGAGGGAAGGCTCTGGATCCCAACCCTGTCCTCAACCCCTACCAACAGTACATGTTTTGTGAAAATCCACAGAGGTAGGTAATCAGCTCTGCTGAGACACTAATTACCGCACCTGTGCATGTTTGTGGTTTCCTGCAAAACATGTACTGTGGTGGGCCTTGAGGACAGGGTTGGGGAACACTGCAAGAGCCTTCCATCTGTTCCTCTTGCGGTCCTCATGTTCTAGCGATGTCGCCCCGGTTTGAATCTCCTGCAGCGGGAGGCATTGGGAGTCTTTGGGAGCCCGAGTGCTCCTGAAGATGGGCGGCTCGATACTGCACGAGTGAGAGCATGAGCTAGCACAGTACGGAGCCACCTGTCTTCAGTAGCACTCAGGCTCCCAAAGACTTTCGAAGCCTTCTGCGGTGGCCTAGAACAGTATTTGACCAATCGGTCGGATACTGCTAAAGGGGGTGACATCGCTTAAACGAGGGAACCAGGAGAGGGGAGGCTCTATAAGACCCAGAGCCTTTCCTCTCCTTAGGTAGTGTAGTGGGGGTGTCTCAGCACCTTGCAGGAAAAAAAATAAGAGACAAATACGGGAGCCCAATAGTGTAGTATATTAGTATGCAATTGAAAAAAGAAATTTCAATAAATTACTACTCACAAAAGGAGGTTGCAAGGGCAACCAACCGTAGGAAGCAGGTGGAGACCATAAACCCGACTCCACTCGGGGTAGTCCCAGCCGGGACCTGGATGTGGTCGCTCTCCTTGAAAAAGTAGGGACAGGTGTCCACTGTGGGGCACCCACAGGTGGTCTGTCACCACCCCTCAAACACAGATTGTTTGGGGGTATAGCTATGCACAATTGAAGGTAAAGAGGCACCCTGGTTGAAATAAAAGCATCTAAAAACAGCTTAAAATCGAGGAAATAATATGAGGTGGCTTACCTCAATAACGAAATCCTTGTATATGACAAAAGATTTTTATTTAGCACAGGCAACGCGTTTCGCGGGTCCAAGCCCGCTTCATCAGGCCAATAAAAGTGCCAAATGAACAAGTCGATATGGCAAAGGGAGCCTCTCTTTGCCATATCGACTTGTTCATTTGGCACTTTTATTGGCCTGATGAAGCGGGCTTGGACCCGCGAAACGCGTTGCCTGTGCTAAATAAAAATCTTTTGTCATATACAAGGATTTCGTTATTGAGGTAAGCCACCTCATATTATTTGCTCGATTTTAAGCTGTTTTTAGATGCTTTTATTTCAACCAGGGCGCCTCTTTACCTTCAATTGTGCTCTCCTTAGGTAAGTACCGGTAACTGTTTTTGTTTTTTTTAGTTTGGTTTACATTTGACAGTTTGTTTTTCTCAAAAAGTTAGGACAAAACACAGACGGGGAATTGCCTGGATTAAGGTCATCTCTGAAAGTCCATCACAGCCTCAAAAATTGAACTCTTTACACTAAGATGATCAAGAAACAGATGTCAACATGACACAACTTACAAAGTTGAATATATTATAGGCCTAGTAATGATAGTCAAGTACAGGCCCAACACCTAGGCACCGGCATGGTGGCTGCTTGTGTACCTCCAGACCACGATGTAAAGAATAACCAAACCAGTATTCAGTGCATGTGCAGTCGCACCTGTGGCCCAATACGTACTAACCAGAGTCACATGGTTTCAAGATGGCTGCACTATCATTAAGAAAGGTTTTATACCCAAAGGGTGTAGCTGCAAAATAACAACAAATATTTATATCTGTAGCAGTATATCAGTGTACAGAAGATTCTATCTACAGAATTAAACTAACTCCAACCAAAGTTTTTTTTAAGTCCTGGAAGGGTTGGAACCTCTGATGTCTGACAGTTTTATTACGGTTGGTGTCCATCCTGGGATAGAGTTTATTTCACTACCTTCCTAATAATAGCATATTTTGCTTTTTTTGTGAAGGGGAAGGGCCTAGAACCTTGGGCATGTTTATTCGCTTAGTCAATTATGCTCAGAGGTGACAACGGCAATAACAAACGCCTAATAAAAATTCCAACTACCATTCCAGCTCTGCTGTATCCAAAAAACTAGGCTGGAGCATGGATTTAATTCATCTTTTATTTGGAAAGTTGTGAGTTGTACCAGCTTGAGTAGTTAAAAAAGACCTCAAGGAAGTGTTGAATAAAAGCATCCCTCTGTTTTTACCATTTACCGGACTTTCTTTAAAAATTATTTTCTCTTGCTTGCAATTTGATTTGACAGATGATATTTTTGAGACTGCAAACATTGTTGCCTCAGGGTGAGATCTATGAACTTTTACACACCTTGTGCTATGTTAAAGTTGACCTCTTGCACAGGACAGAAGGAAAACAGAGAAATGCCCCCTTTATATATTTAGAGTTTAGCCTGTTTAAATCCCTCTCTTTAGTTACTAATCACAAGTGTAATTTGATCTCTCAGCTGTCTGCCTCAAAGAGCAGTTCATTTGTAAACATAGGATATTAACCCTATGTCTGCTTTCTTGAAAGCAAGAAGTAGACACACTGCAGATTTATTACAGGATTTGTAACAAGGTTGATGAGCAATTTCGCTCAGACACCCTTTTGTGTTTGACGATTTTTTAAATGATTAATGAAATGAATTTGGTTCTCTTGTTACTTCCAGATAATTCGCCAGCTGATTGGAAGAAGCGTTTAAAACTGTGCAGCTGATAATTTTTGAAAAACGATAAAAGGATTAAAGTTATGTATTTTAAACGTTATTTCTGTTCTCAGTCCAATAACACTTCAAAGAGCTCTCCTTTAAATCAAAAGTGGAAACATTTTAAGATACTATCCCTTCCAAATCTTCAAGTTTAACTTGAGTTTCATCTCTTAAAAAAAAAAAAACAACAACTCTAATGCATAACTTTATGTAATCTAGGATTAGGAAGATTACATTATAAATAAAATATTTAGTGGGTACAGAAACATGGGTTTATCTGACGAATAGTATTACAGACAGACAACAGTAATGGCTACAGTATATTTTTCTAGGTTGTTTTGGAGCAAATAGTTAATTTATTTGATTAACTTAAAAAAATAAAATAAAAATGCTAATTTAACGTTATATTAATGGTCCACTCGGTACTAATGGATCACTTTGTGGCTTACTGAATCTCATAGATTGTAATCTGTGTCTCCACCCCCTCACAATATCACAACAAAGGTTTTGCTCTCTTTCATCTGAATAGAATCCTGTGTGTTGGGAAAAATGTTAGGGGGGGTGTTCTTAGGCTTCATAAAGCCTAGTACATACGCTAAACTAAAATTGTTTGGAATGTCCAACAAACGCCATATCGAACGATCTTAAGGAGTGACCGGCGATGGGCATTTTGCCCGATCCATCTGGCAAATCAACTCATTTGCAGAGTCATAATGCGGGAACAACAAGTCTTTCCAATGGTGTCGCCGGTAAAGTTGTTTCTGCGACATTGGTCTGTTTTCAACAACTTTTGTTGGGCATGTGTACAGGCCTTAAGGGTCATGGAGTTTCTGATTTCTGTTTTGGGTAGTATTGACCTTTAATGTGATCTCCCCATCAACAGATAAGTCAGATTAAAAAAATAAGGCTACTGACCACCTGTTTTTTAAAATTATTTTTAGTAGGGATGGTCATTGAGACGCAAATAATTCTGAGCTGATGCAGGATTAGGCAAATGTATGCAGCTTGAAGATGGACCAATCAAATTACACCTAGGAGGGATCGAATGGTCCATTTTCAAGCTGCATAAATATGCATACAAAATTTACATCATTTTGTATGACCTCAAAAATAATTGCCCCTCACTGAACATCCACTAGTCTTTCATAACAATTGGGGGCACTTCTTTACTTTGGCCAGACTCTGTTCTCTTAACTTGAGAAGTGCAAATATAATCCTTAATATTTATCCTTTTTTTTCACTTTTTATTTATGCTGTTTATCCAAAGTGGATTCTAAATTTTAAAATGACAACTTTTTAAAACTTTTTCCAAGTTTTGTTAGGCCAGAAATGCATTTTAAGTCAGATTCCACTTCAAAAACAGCAACAGTTTAACTGTAAAAAGCTTTACAATATTCACAAATAAAGGAATGGCGACTCCCCTAGCCAACCACTCCAGGTATGAGTTGACAATGGAAGACAAAGCTATTAATCAAAGCGAGTTCACAAGCCCCTTACAAACTATACATCTATGACTGTCCCCTTCCCCTAAATGACAGCAGTCAACCACACAGCGTATTGGTCAACTACTCAACTCTTACGAAACGTCCTCTATTTTATTGAAATACATTTTATGTGGGTGTCCTGGTTCATATCTACTCAACTAAGGCATTGTCCAGGGGAGGAGTAATAGGCTCATACATAAGAAATAAAAATAAGATTTCTGCTAAAGTTCTTGGCAGTTAGAGGCATGGAGACACCATACAAATTAAGTTTTCTTTCACAGAAAGGGTCGTCAATTTTCTAAAATGATAATGGGGTTGTGTGGCCAGCTTGGATACAAATATTGCTTTCTTCGGAGTTTTTCTATAAATTATGATCTCATGACTGGTCACCTTCCACTGTTATGGCGTCTTCTAAATAGTCATCAGTAACTATATCCACGAACTTAAAGTAGATGAAATAAAGGTGGCTACCAAATTTGCCACTCAGGTGATGGGAAGGAAACATTGCTGGTAATTTCAAAGTTCTAAAATGTTAAAGACCACCATTGTGGTTCGGGATAAGACTGGCTTCTTCCATTCACAGTACTCAAAATTATTTTTAGCGTGGAAACCAGAAGAAGAGATACCAGCAACCCCACATTTTTTTTTGTTTAGTATAAAAGTCTTCTTGGTGCCAAATTAAGGCAAAAATAGGTCAAATATTGTTGTGAAAGTTTTTGAATTTGCATTAAAAAATGCAACTCTGGAGCTAGATGAAGTTGTGCTCAGGTTAGACCATGGTGATCTCCAACACTATGAGAGCTGGGTGCTGTTTAATGCCCTAGATTAGATGCTGGGTGGAAGATGTGGATCCAGCATGTAAATGAAAATTCCCATTAGCTATCCAACTCCGTTAGTGACTGGATGAGATATGGAAACCAAGAGTGGACCACCAGTTACTGCCAGCAGAATGTATAATCCACTTCCAAGGTTCATCACTGGAGTTGGCTTTCATGGATGGGAATGGTACAGCAGGTTAAGGGAGGCGCTGGAGTAACCCTCATCACTGGTTGCGCTCTGCATGCTGTTGTGATCATCCAGGTCACTAATGCTAGTACTACTGGAACTGTCCACTTCTAAGGGGGAAAATTCAGTGCTTTCAATGTCCACTTCAATTTCCTCTGTAGGAGGTAAAACGGGGGGAAAAAAATAAAGTCAATATTAGTTAGTCAGTGGTACCGGTGCAAACCTATCACTTACAGCATTGAAGATCTTTTTTATGGTCCTCATGATAACTATGGTTGGCATTGTGGAACAAGCATTCTTTGTTTGGTTCTGCCAAGTGCTCTGTAGACATTAGACATGAACCCAAATCTACAAGGCAACTCCAGTGATCCATGAAAACCTGTTGATGGGGGATCCTTAAGTGATACAGAAAAAAACTGAACTGGATTCTTGAAAAGTTGTCTGCATACTGCCCCCAATTTGACCCACCTCCACCTTTGTCACTTGTAATGGGCTCAGACCTGGTGAGCCCCTTGTATCCAGCCCATTCTGTACAATAGAAACAGTGGATGTGCAGAGGTTGCTGCTGATTCAAGGGCACTGGATCAGAGGGGCTTACCAGGGGCTCTCCTTCAACAGCTGTAGTAGCGCTGTACTGGTGCTATGCTGGCAGTGATCACCTATATATTTGCTTTGAATATTTGTAATCATTTACAAAATATTTCCCTCCCACAGGGGCACCTCTTTGATAGCCCCTATGCTGCTTGAAGTGGCTTAATGTAAACCTGCAAGAAGGGGAGGGGGGGGGGTTAGATGGCAAATCACATTCATTATTAGTACGAAGAGAGTGTTAGGGTGGACACCAGCTCCCAGAGCAGTGGAATTAATAAAATAGGGGCAGAGCCTTGAAGGAAAATCAGTTTGGGCAAGTATGTATTTTTTTTTAAATTATTATTATAAGCATTGCTCCCATACGTGTCAGGCCCTTATAAGCACACTGCAGACAAAGCCCTTTAAGGAATTGACCCAGCGTCATATGAGATCAATGTCAGAGTTGCTGACAGTAAGTGAAGTAGTGGCTGTGTGACTGTAGTTGCATGCAGCAATCCACAGCAGAGGTCTTCTTTATTTTTTGTTTCATTAATACACGCAGGACAGCCCGAGTCTCTGCATGAGATTGCATCCATGCTGCTGCTAACCCACTAGCCTTTCAGCAACCAATACTGTGTTTCCATATGATTCACACGATGGCTGTGGTCTGAACCACCTAATAGACAATTTATTCAAGAAATCCATTCCAGGTTTGCTGGACCACTTATGATAGGCCCACTAGACGTAATTGGAGATCTCTGAAGATACACCAGTAGATTAGGCACATTGTGGTCGGATTACAGCTCAACCACACAGCCCAAATTCTGCAACTCAGGATGTGCCTTAACTTACCTCGTTCAGAATCGGATCGATCTGACGACATGCTGGAACCAACACTTCCTGTCCGGACCCGCTCGGGCTCCTGCCCGCCCTGCAGCTGTTCCAGCCTTCTCATAAGGTACCTTTGTTCCCGCTCTAACATCTCTAGCTGGTGCTGGCTCTTCCGCGAGGAATCTTCAAGTTTCTGCAGGTGCCAAAAACACAATATGAAACAGCTGCTCTGAAGAGCAAGTTAAATTACTCTATGACTAGGAGTATGGTCTGGTGTTCATTGCAGAGCAGATGTGGCAACATCAAACCAACAAAGGCTGAATCAGGTAATACCTATAATGACTAAATTTACACGGTTAATTGAGAACTTCGAAACATTACGTTTCTTCTTCAGGCGTAATATAGAAGTCACTTAAAACGGGTGGAGGCGCACAGTGCATAAAAGATAGGCTACTAAGGTGTTAACCTTATAGAGAGGTAATCTTACATCTCTTGAAGAATTTGGACCAGTTTATTGAAAAAGGTCTTTTTTTCAAGCACATAAAATTGACAATGCTTTTCGCGGGGACTTTCTTGCTTCCTTAGGTCAGTGAAAAAACAGGTGTCTTAACTGCTATGGCTGTGTAGCAAGCATGAGCGCCTCTCTGTGAATATAATACGTGGATCAGAACTATGTATGTCTCTGTAATATAGAAGTGGATCAGAACTGAATCAAACATTTCGAAAGCTTGCAATAAACCATGTACAGTTAGTCATTAAAGTGTACCCAAGGCAAACCCTGGGTTAAAGAAAAACATACTTGCCTAAGCAGGGGTAAGCCTCTGGGTCCTATAGAGGCTTCCCATGCCATCCTTCAGTGCCTCGTTGCCGAACGTGGACCCAACGAAGAAATCCGACCAGTGCTTGTCAGAATGAAGATTGGGGCTGCGCGCTTCTTAAAGGGAACCTTAACTGAGAGGGATATGGTTGTTTCCTAAGCAATACCAGTTGCTTGCCATTCCTTCTGATCTCTTTGCCTGTAGTAGTGGCTGAATCACACACCTGAAACAAGCATGCAGCTAATCCAGTCTGATTTCAGTCAGAGCACCTAATCTGCATGGTTGTTGAGGGGCTGTGGCTAGAAGTATTAGAGACACAGGATCAGCAGGAGAGTCAAGCAACTGGTATTATTTGAAAAAGAAAAACCCATATCCTTCTCAGCTTAGGTTCCCTTTAAGTCACAAGCAGGGCCTACACAGTAAGCTAGAGTCGCACGCGCCTAAAGATCTTCCGGAGGGCCACAACAGTGAGGAGGACACAGGAAGCCTCTCCAGCATCCAGATGTTTTCCTCTTCTTCTGTAAGTATGTCCTTCTATTAATTAGCATGGTCCTTGGATCTTAATTAGCTCTCCCCCTCGGTGGCTGATAAGACACACACACACCTTGCCACCACCCCCCTCCCTACATTGCAGTGTAATGGTTACCTGCTCCAGCGCTGTGTTGTCTCTTCTGTTCTTCCTGGCAGCTGCACTTCTATTCCTCCCGCTTCGCCAGAAGTATGCAGCACAGAATGTGTGTCTGCCAGGAAGATTGGAGGAGACCTATAGCCGCACCCGGAGCAGATAAATATTACACTGCTCCACTGCGCTACTCTGCAGAAGGGGGAGGAGCAGATATATAGTTACACCACTTTGAGACCTATCTTTACCAGTCAGCAGTAAAGAAAGATATTTATTTTTACTTACAAAGCCTTCCAGTCAGTCCAGCAGGGGGAGCTCCAAGCAAGCATCACATTTTTGTTTGCAATATTTCATATTTCCTAATAAAAAATACTTTTGAACATTTTGATACCAAGCTTAACAGATAAAATAAAATAAGGATGAAAATAATAATAGTCCCTCTGAAAATTTTCTGAAAAGCAAATATCTTTCTGACTGTTAAAGACAATAAAAAATCTCTGGATATAAAAATGCTGTCTGAGATCTAGTGAAAAAAAAATCAAATCTAGTCCCCAATCAGTAATTTATACAAATTGTAATGCTGATTTTACTCCCATAAGGCAATATTAGACATCAGCTGAGTCCCTTTGTTTATACACCAAGGGTTTCATTTATGAAGGTTGGAGAACAACTGTTATTAGTAGGAAAACTTTTTTTGCAGCCACACCTGACTCATATCAGGCCATAATGAGGGTTACCGGAAGGTTAGGGAATTATAGTTTGTGCTATTGTACTGACAAAATTTCTAGGACAGACAAAAAAAAATCTCACTGTGCTGCACAATACTGCAGCCACTCAACCACAGGTTCACCATCCTTTAGCAATATTTAGTATATTCTGATGTGACCTAGGGGAGGGCTGCAAAATGTTGCCACCGAATAGAACACCATTGTAAAAAAAAAAAAATCTCTCCCAGGTTTTTTGAATAATTTATGATCCTCTGTGCTCTCCATAGAGTACACCTTGATCCTGTTGTCTTGTTAACAAGAAGACTACAATAAATACAGTATGGTGTTATCTCAAAAAATCAGATTATTATTTACTGATCGCAGAAAGCGTCCAAGTTTTCAGTTGCTGACCATCCGGAACTCAGTATAGGATGTTGTGTACATGGGGATGGACTCTGAGGTCAAAACTAAGAAGTGAAAACCAGCCAGAATACTTCTGGATTTGCTCTGTGATAAGTGGCAAGCTGAGCTCAGCTTAGTGCAGTGATAGGCTAAACATTGCAAATTTCTACTGACCAAGGAAGGGGAGGAGCAAATCAAAGCCAGCAGCAGTTGTGGATCTGAATCAGCTAAGTTGCAGCTCACTATGACTTCTCTTGTAAACTAGGGCTTCACCTCCACTATAGCTTCCCCGGTGGTCTAGAGCAGGCCTAACATAATACTAAGTCTGGAAATCACTTGGGGCCAAATTTGATGGCTATGTGGGCCAGATTTGGCCCTTGGGGCAGAGTTTCACATGTAAGGTCATTGGCATTGTCTTTCCATACAACAGTTGTAGATGCATGTTTCTACCACAGTCCAGCCGGGAGTACGTACCTTGATGTGAGATTTAGCTTTATTTAACAGCCCCAGCGTAGTGTGCCTGCTGCTGTCTTCCTCCAGAGGGATGAGAGTTTTCAGTCGTTCTAGACACAAGCGCAAGTGAGCCCTCCTGGAATATACAGAAAGGAGAATGATGGTGAGGTGCCACATAGACCACAACACCCCAAACACAGAGCGAGACTCAATATACTTCAATGATCACCCAGGACCTCCAGCGAGGTTGTCATAACTGATCCAGGAAACTTGGATCGGATTAGTGAACAGCTAGAATTTGCTCAGAGAATGGAGATCTGGCTTTTTGAGAGCTTTGCGCTGCTAGTTTCAGTGCCATAGCTGCTAGCGCACTGTAGTGCAGTGCACTGACAGCCAAAGCCAACAAATTCATATTACTATCACCTCAGCCTTAATTCCCTGATAGCACACGCTATTCTCCATCCATGCCTTAGCAGCAGCCCCTATCAAATGTACTTCCCGGACATAACGTAAAAAACTACTGCCTGTCCATGTACTACCATACATCCCCTCCAATAAAAACGCTTCAGTCTCAAGGTGAAAAGTTGCATATTTATATCCTCTTCAGGGCTGTAACTATAGTTGGCTGAGCCCCTCCATTATAAGGTCCTCCCCCGTGCCTTATAATGTTACTATCCAGAATGCACAGCGAGGCTAATACATTACCCGGCGCTGAAGCCGCATGGTGATTGGCTGGCTGCATGGCTCTTTCTAACTAACCAGGATGTGGAGGACACACGATCGCTGACAGCAGGTAATGTACTCCTAAATATGCAAATCATCACGTCCTGCCCTTGAAAGCAAGGCTGCACATCCATAACCATTGGTGTATAGTGAGTCTGTAGCAATAAATGTTTCAGAGCCACATCAAACCAACATGGATAGAGTCTGTTTCTGGTTCTCATCAGTGCATGGTATAGATAGATTTGGACCAGTACTAAGCAGCGCTGCGTAATATGTTGGCGCTTTATAAATATAATAAATAAATGAAGCCCACCTCCAGTGAAAAAAAAAATTGGGGGGAGGGAACCCCTGTTGGGTTTAATATGTATCTGTGTCCGCACCGGTAAGAATCCCCTACTTGCTGTCACTAAGATCTCTGTTGCTCTAATATGAACCCTGGTGTTGCCGGGGACAGGAAATGAGGAACAGCAATAAAAAAAATTGCAGTAGTTGCAGCTAAATTGCAGAGGTTGTAACACCACGCACGTCAGCGCTGAGTCAGTGGCGTACGCAGAGGATTGTGACATGTCACATCTGAGCACGGCTGCGACCGGCCGCACAAAAGTTGAGGATGCAAGGAATTTAGTTCACAACCCAGCACATAAAACCACCAGAATTTCTAATCCCTTACCACACTAAAAAAAAAATTCCCCCCTGAAGTTGGACTTAAAAGGCTGTAATGTTTAGATTTTAAAAGTGTTTCTCTCTAATTACTTTCCTTTTGCTTTGAAGATGTTGTCAATTCTAAGTGTGTGCAATGCAACATTTTAGAACCAGAAAATAGAGCAAAATACAATTAGGGCTCGTTCACACCAAGGGCGTTTTGTGTTTTTTGAGCGCCGGCGATTTTAAAATACGCCCTATCAGTCGCTAGTGCAATAAATCCTTATGAAATAGTTCATATCTGAGCGTTTCGTCAGCTCTCCGCTAAGCAAAGTGCTGCATGTACCATTTTTAGGGTGATTTTGCTACAATGGAAGGTATAGGAAAAACGCTTACAAAATCGCTTTGCGTGGCGATTGCGTTTGCGCTTTTAAGAATAAATACATTGTATTTATTCTTTTCTGGATCATCAGTAAAATAAAATAAAGAAAAAAAAATAGCACTACAAAAGCGTTGTACACAAAATCGTAGCGCACAGGTAAGTGCCGGGAGGGGGGGAAAAAATCACTCACAAAATCGCAAAATGTTGGTGTATGCGACTTTGATTTTAGATGTCAACAAAGACTTACAAGAAGAAATTCCCTCACTGCCCTTGCACATTCTCTCACCTTATAACAACAAAAACATGCCCCCCCCCCCCCCCCCAAAAAAAAATGTGTATTATATAAATAAACAAACTGTGTATAAATATCTATGTATGTATTTTTTATATTTTCGGGTTCCTCCTACAGCTATTTTTGATCCTCTGGCCTACTTATTTCTTTAGGAATTGGCTGCATTTCTGTGGAGTCACGTTATATGAAGGCTTTATCTGTCCGGTACAAGCCCTGGTGTGGTGTGCACACAGCTCCTGGCACGTCCACATCGTAAAGCCCGCTGCCAAGGCTGTCATCCGGTGCCAAACCACTTGCTCCAGATTAACCCCTCCCTGACTAGAGGCACAGTGATCTGCCACACTGGCTTCTTAGAAAACTCTTCAATGCTGATTAAAATCGTGCTGCAGCAGCTAGGTCTCTGTTGTGTCCCCCACACTCCCACCCCCTCCATCTCCTATACAGTATAGGTATATAAAAAGACACCCCAGTTCCCAACAGTGCCGGATATTGGAAAAACTTAAATTAAAAATAAACATACTCTAGGACAAAAAGTAAACAATACGAAGTCTGAGTACCCACTGCATGACTGAATTGCTGGAAAACTACTGATAAACAAATCTTAACACTAAAGATCTTTAAAGAGAAACTGTAACCAAGAATTGAACTTCATCCCAATCAGTAGCTGATACCCCCTTTTACATGAGAAATCGATATCTTTTCACAAACTGATCATCAGGGGGCTCTGTGTGGTTGATATTGTGGTGAAACCCCTCCCACAGGAAACTGTGAGGACCATGGTCCTGGCAGTTTCCTGTCTGTGAACCTCGTTGCATTGTGGGAAATAACTGTTTACAGCTGTTTCCAACTGCCAAAAAAGGAAGCAGCATCTCCTTCCACTGATATCACCTGCCAGTAGTAAAAATGTCACCATGTGATAAATGTCAGAATGTAAATCAGGGAAAGAGAAGATTTTACAATGGTCAAACACTGACTAAATTATTTATACATAATTATTGTAAAAATTAAGCACTTTATTACATTATTTTCACTGGAGTTCCTCTTTAAGGTTTGTACACACGTCCAAACAATGGGGCAATTCCTGAAGCTGCACTGCTATAGCAGCGTGAGCTCCATGGTAGCACCGCACTTTAACTTCAGAATCAGGATCATTTATTTCGCCAAGTACAACAGGGGTTGTACCTGGAATTATTTTTGGCACATATTGGGTCGGTTGATGGTACAGCAATACATACCGTAAGTACATAGAATAACAACACCAAACATAGTGTAGGAGACCAGAGGGAGCATTTGAGTGCTATGTTGAGTGGAGCTGCCCCAATCACGTTGCGGTGCTCAACAGCTCTGCAGCAATTCAGATGCCCTACCGAAGGTCTTTGTAGTGCAGAGAGAAGAGAAAAAAGAGAGAGAGAGAGAGAGAGAGAGAGAGAGAAGGATAGAGAGTAGGAGAGACTGACAGAAGATAGGAAGGAAAGAATAGATGAGAAACAAGAGTCCGAGAAACCCCTGAGGCCTCAATGGTGGCTGGCTGGCGGATCGAATAAGTCCTCAGGCCTGCGGCCTAGTCCACGAGGTTGAGGCACATGCAGTTCCCGAGAGTCTAAAAAGGAGGCCTTAGGCTGCACGCTACGCGATCGGTGTGCATTCCTTTAAATGCCGGGGCTGTTGCTGCGCTGTACATGCTGTGTACGTCTGGCAAACAACAAGACGTCCAACTGATAACAAGTGGTTTGCCAGATCCATCCAGTGGATCAGCCTGCCTAACTACTGTATCTTGCAGGTTGGCTGCGTGTGTACAAGTCGTTTGAACAACTTTGTTGTTTTTGAATGCAAACATGTTGAGCAGTTTGTTGTTTTAATTGCACAGAGTTTTTCAGTGAGTTGGTTGTTTAGTTGGTTGGCGTTTATGTACGTACTTCTTGTGTAAACCGCTTGTCGTGTGGTTGGTCATGTTGTGCATTATGTTGGATGTGTGTATGAGACTTTAGCGATGGCATGTGGACAACAGCAGTAGGCTGCACAAAGAAGAAGATGATAGGATCACTAAAAGAAGAAGGCTGCAGGGAGAAGGTCTGTAGACTTTAGCGGGACGTTGAATGAACTGATCCGATTTGATCCGTCATGGCGGTCTTTCAAAATGTACGCGCATCATCGTACACAGGCCCCCTACAACCATCATCTACCGCTTTTACTTAAAGGGACCCTGAACAGTGAAAAAAATAAATCTGCCCTCACCTGGGGCTTCTTTCAGACCACCCCCCACTTCCTTAGCCCATGAGGTCCCGCGGTATCCTCTGAGCCCCCTCCGTGGTCAGGTAGGTGGACCCATTAGCCTGGCGACTTCGGGTGAAATCGTGCACAACTGTGCAATGTCAATTGGAACAATCATTCATCTGTCATGTTAACAGACAAAATCTTGCTGTGGGTATGGACTTAAAGCGGACCTGAACTCAGACCTCCTCTCTGCTCTAATACACAAGCACAAGAGACACAACAGCATAATAACCTTTAAACAAAAAACATTTCTTTGCTACATCTGATACCAATCCTAAAATAAATCTGCACTGTTTCTACTTCCTGATTCATGGACGCAGACATATTGTTTACAGCCCGTATGAAGAAGTTTTAAATTAGGATGATACCATTTATTGGCTAACTAAAAAGAATAAGAATAAGCAAGCTTCCGGCCTTGCAGCCTTCGTCAGGCTTACATCCTGTTTGCTGCAAGGCCAGAAGCTTGCTTATTCTTATTCTTTTTAGTTAGCCAATAAATGGTATCATCCTGATTTAAAACTTCCTGCTTTTACTGATGGCTAACACGGTACAATACCCTACTGCTACTACTTTACAGCCTGTACTTTCAAACGGGCTTATCTGCTATAGCAGTGGTCCTCAAACTAAGGCTCGCGGGCCGAATGTGGCCCCCAGTGGCTTTTTTTACCGGCCCTTCACACACAAAATGCATCACTTATAGATATGGTTAGCTACATTTTTGAATATTGGTGGTCCGCATATAGAATAGCAGTGCTGGCACCACCCATCCACATGGTAGCCAGAAAGCAGTAATTTGCTGGTTTCCAATCAAATTTCAGTTCAGGTGACACTGCTGTCCAATTGGACTGCAGGTTGTCATCTGGGTATGCTTCACTGTGTGGCCTGCAAAGACTTTTTATTTTATTTATACTTTGGCCCCCCAGCAAGTCTGAAGTATGTTGACCCGGCCCTCGACCCAAAACGTTTGGGGACCCCTGTGCTATAGTCATGTGACACAGGGGGAGATCAAATTACAACTAGTGGTTAGACACAGATGAGGGGGGATTACACAGGCTAAACTCTTTAAATACATACAGTGCCCATTTCTGTTATGTTTTCCTTGTGTCCTGTGCAAGAGTTCAGGTGCACTTTAAAGTTCGTCCAATATCATTTAAATATGATCTCCCTTCCATACTTCTCCCCCTCCCCACAAATAAAGGGGGTCTGTCCGACAGCTTAATTATGGCCCAGACCAATTCAACATGCAGACCGAAAGAGAAAAAAGTAGAGTAATAAACATGTCTGGTAGAATAATATAGATTGGTGTCCTTCTGATTGGAGGGCAGAGCGTGATAACAAAACAACTTAACTTGCAGTCTTCACCACTGGGAATAGGAGGCACGGATCTACGCAGCTCTGATCATGTGCGTAGCCTGGGAGTTCTAATTGATGGGGATTTATACTTCAGAACTCAAATCTCTGCTGTGGTGAAATCATCCTATTTTCACCTGAAGAACATTGCAAAAATCAAGCACCTCATCCCCCCAGAAGATCTGCCAACCTTAGTCCATGCCTTCATCACATCCCGACTGGACTACTGTAATGCTCTCTACACTGGCCTTCCAAAAAAGGTCTTGTACCGCCTACAGCTGATACAGAATACTGCTGCCAGACTGCTAATCAACCAACCCCGTCACTGCCGCATAATGCCAGTCCTGCACTCCCTTCACTGGCTACCTATAGAATGGAGGGTCCTATTCAAGATCGGGCTACTGACATTTAAATTCCTGAATAATCTAGGCCCTGGATACATGAAAGATATGTTGCAGCTACGTAGCAATCCCCGCATTCTCAGATCAACAGGTTCTAATAATCTAATCATACCCAGAGTCCACTTGGAAACTTTTGGTCCCAGAGCCTTCTGTCATGCTGCCCCTACGTTTTGGAACTCCTTACCTCAACAGATCAGGACAGCTCCATCCCTGGATGTGTTTAAATTCAGACTGAAAACCCACCTGTTCAGTTTGGCATTAGCAGAAATATAACTTTTGTTGTGTGAATACTTCATCCTACTACCAATTACTGAATCTGAGAGAGCCTAAGCGCTTTGAGTCCTATGGGAGAAAAGCGCTATGGAAATGTTATTGCATTGTATTATTATTATAATTACACTAAACTTACGAGCTCTGCTAGATCTCAATCTGTCGGGACCGTTGGACAATTAAAAAAATTACATACAACTAAATTGTAGATTATAAGCTCACAAGGGCAGGGCTCTATCACCCTTTGTCACTTCTTTCACTGTAATTACCAATTCTGTGTGTTGTACCAATTCTGTATATTGGCGTATACCATTGCCTGTATTATTATGCGCCCGATGTTTGTTTCTTACGTTGTACAATGCCACGGGATATGTTGGCTTTATAAATCAATAATAATAATAGTAGTATTCAATTCAAAACCCAATTAAACAGCCCTGCATGGGACCTTCCTCTTTAGCTCACAAACAGAGGCACCAGGAGCACTAAGCTCTGCAGTGGATGCATGCTGGGGGTTGTAGTTCTCTAGCAGGCAGTGTGGGGTAGTATATCCCCATAGAACATTCCTCCTCTGCTTCCCCCACCCTCTTGAAGTGTGCATTTAGCAGAGTTCTAATTTAGAAACTTGACAGAAAAACCGCAGAGAAAAGAAAAAAAAAAGTGTTGACCCTGTGCCAGGGATCAGCACATGACTCCCAGCGCTGCAGATGGGGGAGGTCAAGAGAGGCTTTCTATCCACTGAGTACATTTCAGTTCTCACCCCAGAAGCTCTGCTCGGGATCAGCTTCATCCTCAAAGCCCACAGCACTTTCAGGCTCCCCAATTAAGTCACAAGGCTAGTTTAAAGCATACAGACAGGTTTCAAGGTATTATGCACCACCTGCTAAAGTTACATTTCCAATAGCTGCAGGAATAAATAATGGCCAAGTATTCATTTTTGCAGACCCCCTAAAATGCTGCCCATGTGGCCATTGTGCCAATTATGAAACTCCATTGCTTTGGCTCACTGGGAACGCCCCCAGCCCACCCCACCCTCTTCTCCAGGGGGGTATGTAGAGTAGAGCAAATGCACGGTGGCGTAGTGGTTAGTGATTTCGCATTGCAGCGCTGGGTCCCCGGTTCGAATTCCAGTCAGGGCACTATCTGCATGGAGTTTGTATGTTCTCCTATCTGCGTTTGTTTCCTCTGGGCACGCTGGTTTCCTCATACATCCCAAAAACATACAGATAAGTTAACTGGCTTCAGCCTATATTGGCCCTAGACTACAGTACATACACTACACGATACATACATAGACATTTGACTATGGTGGGGATTAGATTGTGAGCCCCTCTGATGGACAGTTAAGAGAAAAGACAATATACTTTGTACATCGCTGCAGAAGATGTCACTGCTATATAAATACTAAAGGATAATTAATACTATCAGAGTAAATTTAGAGATGGAGAAAAAAGTGAATTATAAGGGAGTGTACACACATACAATTTTGATTGGCCAATGACTAGCCAATATTACCACTTCCATGTGGTATGATCTGTTTATAGTAATCAAACTCTGTTAAGGTGGCCATACATCTACTGATTTTGTGCCCCGATCGACCATCCAATTTGATAATTTTTATTGAATCAGATTGTAACGCTTGTGGAATTCTCTCCGTGAGACACTGCGGAAATCCTCCACAAGCGTATAATTTGAGGGAACCCAGCAAAAGGTGCAATGCACCTGTAGAGGGAAATTCCTGACAGGTGGAGCTGTGGAGTGCAGAGGAACAGCTCCTCTGCCCTGCCACAGACGCCAGACAGGAATTGTACGAAGGGAAGAAACGCAGGGCAAGATAGCCCTGAAAGAGAGAGATCAAAGCGACAGAGGGTATGTGTGTCCACCAATCTAGTCGCCACCCTGCGACGATGAACACACAACCATGAAGATAAAGTGAGAAGGCAATCGCCAGAGATGGCGATTGCTAACAGCGACACAAGACCGAATAAGCACAGATGAGGAATGTATGTATGTCCACCAATCTAGCCGCCAACCTGCGACGGTGGACACACAACAGAAGAGACCAAGTGAGAACGCAATCGCAAGAGAAGCGATTGCGGAAGAGAATGAGCACAGGGACAGAATGTATGTATGTGCCCCAATCTAGTCGCCAACCCGCGACGGTGCACATACAACAGCAGATATGAAGTAAGAACGCAATCGCGAGAGAGGCGATTGCCAGAGGTGACACAAGGCTACAGCAAGGCAGAGCACGAGAGTAGCAAAGGCACAGCAAATCACACACTGAGAAAACAAGGAAAACAACAAACGCTAACTAAACGCGAACACCGCACTCATTCGCAACAGTGCACACGTTTATGCGCGGTCTCCGCGTGTTAAGCACAACAGAGACAAGCACGCCTAACTAACCACCGACAGACAAACATGAAACAGAGGACGCGAGCGTTTGCTTAACGGTTACCTCACCGAGCCTCCAGCAAGCGTTCGTAGCAGACAAGACAGATATACGAAAACAGAAAAAAGTGAGAGATACGATCCACTGCTCTTTCCACCAGAGCGAGTGCGATTCAAGTATAGAAACAGAGCAAGCTGGATCCACTGCTCTTTCCGCCAGAGCAAGTGCGATCCAAGTACAGCAAGAGAGATGGAGATCAGACGGATCCACAGCACTAGCGCAAGGCGAGTGCGATCCAGGAAAGACAGATCAGATGAGATAGCTGGTAGCAACCGCTGCTCCAGCTATACTCCAAGAACAAAGATCAGAACGACTTCCTGTCGACCACTGCTGGGACAGGACAATCGCAACAGACAAACAAAACAGATATGCAATCCTAACTGCACTAGGAAACCTGCCTAGTGCAGTCCCAGGAATTACTCTAAGCTAATCTTTAAACAATGAGCAAGGCTGACACTCCAGGAGTGTTTCACAGGACTAACCCTTATGACCAGCCCAGGTCTGTGATATCACATGGTATTTATAGAGCAAGCCTACAAAGGATGTGGCTAGGCAATCTGCATGACAAACGTATGCAAATTCCTCAGCAGCAAGCTGCAAAACTGATAAAAGGTCTCTCTTCCAGAGACCTGCAGAATGCAGACCTGAACAGTGGTCAAAAAGCTGCCTGCCTGCGCAGGCAGCCGAGCGGATCCTCACACAGATGAAAATTGGTGCTGCAGCACGTCTACCACATCAATGCTCTGATCGATTGTGGTGCAAAAGCATCAATCAGGCATGCTGTAAAATCTGATCTCGTGCTCGATCTAGTGTGCTGCAGTAACGATGTACCCAAGGGATCCCCGGCTGCTGTCCCCCCAAGTGCTAAATGCTCCTCCGTGCCCAGCACTGTAATCAATTCTCACCTGTCCTCTGACGCAACTCCCAGCCTCCTCCGCTATCACACCTCCCCCTCCGAGTCCGCTGCTACTGCCTGTATTACGTGGCACCAGGTGCATTTGTGACATCGCATGTGCGCCACGTGGTACAGGCACTCACAGTAATAGAGGAGGAGTCTGGGAATCACGCCTGAGGACAGATAAGCATTTATTTCTGAGCGCAGACACTAGTGACACATTTAAAGCAGAACTGAAATATGTAAAAATAAATAAATAAATAAAAAAAAAAAAAAAAGGATTTTCACTTACCTGTGGCTTCTGCTAGCCCCCTGCAGCTTCTCTGTCCTGCCCGTCTCTGAACGATTCTCCGGTCCCCCGCCGTGGCTCACTTTCAGTCTCTCCACCTTTAAAGTCCGGAGGATCATTCAGAGACGGTGCAGGACAGAGAAGCTGCAGGTGGCTGGCAGAAGCCCCAGGTAAGTGAAAATATATATATATTTTTTTATACATATTTCAGTTTTGCTTTATCACTTGGGAGCGGGTGGGGGCGCCAAGCCAATTCCTGCAGGAATCTATCTGAAATCAGTCCGTGGTGTATGGGCAGACAACAGATCTCTCTCTGAGTTGATCGTGATCCTATGCCCATACAATGCCTGATCACCTTTAGTCCTCATACTTCCTGGAGGTGGTAAAATTGGCCAGTCACTGGACAATCAAAATTGGATGTGTGTACACACCTTTAGTTGGGAGGGGGGCACAGAAGGGCCCTAAACGTTTCAGAGTGAAAACTCTTAACGTGTTTTATTTTTATTCAGAGGGCTATCATTTAAATAGTTTATCATTATTATTTATTTACATTCTGTATATATAAACCTGGAACTTGCAAATGGGATACAAGCAAGCCAAAAATGAAATTCTTTAATATTGCGTCTCACATATAATTATTGCAAATGTATGCTTGAATGTGGTGTCTGGATGATAAAGCACTGGCATTGGTATATTTTATTTACCAGTACTTAACATTGACTTTGTAACAGTTCTTTTGTGTCTGTTTTTTGCACTTGTTACCTTACCTCTTGGGTACCCCAACCGATTCCCTTCCGTTTCTCTGGACCTAACCCTGAGGGCCCTTTCACAATGGCGCAGTACAAATTGCTGCACTGCTACCGCAGCCCCAATGTATCCCTATGGGAAGTTCAAACTTCCCACCCACATTGTGGTAGGCCGCGCCCAAAGTGCCTAATCCAACACTAGCGCAGAGATACGTTACCGTGCGGGACCAGAAGTCATGTTATTCTATGGCGATGCAGGTTTTTTTTTTTAAATAGTTGACGTCACGGTGTGCATGCGTGGAAGCGTATTTTTACAATACACTTCCGCATACCGGAAGCAGGAAGTGACCTCAAACGCCCCTCACTTCCTACTTGGCTGGCCAGACAGGGAACACAGTGTACTAACGCAGTGTTCCCTGAAGGCCTGTTTTTGGCAATGCAGTGCTGCGCACTACACTACCGCCAGTTTGTAGTGTTAAATCGCCCTAACCAGCCCTTCCTAATACTTAATCCAATTTCCCTCCCAAAACGGTCCTTTCATATAACTAAGTGCCTACGATGGCCGAGAGCAGTGCACAATTTCATTGGCATAACATACACAGAGGAGTTTTCACTGCTATTATTCAGATCTTGTGATAGGATGTTATCAAACGCATCTCATCAAGTACAAATCCTCCCTATTTGAGTTCTTATTTAAAGTGGATCCGAGATAAACTTTTAGGCTGGTTTCACAGTGGGACGTTACAGGCGCATGTTAGAGCAGCCTGTAACGCACCCCACTGCACAGCAATGAAAAATCAATGGGCTGTTCACAGTGCCCACGTTGCGTTACTTAGTAACGCTGCGCCATAAGACAACGTACTGCATGCAGTACCTTATAAGCAGCAGAGCCGCGTTAGACTGCTTGCACATGCTCAGTAATGTTGGGGAGGAGCGGAGAGCGGCCAGGCACATGGCTAATTAATATTCACTGCACTCAGTGACGTGCAGTGTTTACTTCCTGGAGCGGCCGCTCTGTGCGGCGATTGGCCGGGCGGGACCACGTGATGCCGCATGCGTCCAAGAGTACGCATCACGGCATCACGGACGCCAGAGTGAGCTGCACAACGCGGCTCACTCTGACGTCCACATAAGAGAGCACCAGGCGTTGCGTTAGGGGCACGTTATGCGACCATAACGTCCCCTAAAACGCAACGTCCTACTGTGAAACCAGCCTTACTCATTGCATAGTTGTGTTCCTTTCATATACTGTAGTTTATAGGGCATTCCTCAAGCCAAATACTTTTTTTAAATACTTTAATTCCCTATAAACTAAACAAGCCTCGCCCCACAGTTCCACCAGTGCCTTGGCACTCTGAGAGCCATGTAGCAAGGACTTATGGGAGCTCAGTCTGGGCAGGAGGAGGAGGTGTTACTAGTCAGAGATTTCAGAGGCAGAGGGGAGGAGGAGAGGGGAGTGAAGTTTTCACAGGCTGAGGGCTGGAGATGCAGAGCAGCTTGCCTGTGTGTAATGATCACAAACAGAACATGGCTGCTGTCATTGTATCACAGGAAGAAATAATCCTATACTGTTGAGGCTATTTGCAGCTAGATTTGCTGTGCAAACTATCTAAACTTTAGATAAGATATACAGTATAGACAAGTTACTTGTTAAAGTTAGTTTTTCATCACTGATCCGCTTTAAGCCTGGGTAAAAAAAAATGTTCCTTCTCCCTCCCTCCTCATTCAGTAGGGGCTCCTGGCATCAGCAAGGTATGAGGTGCAACAAGCCACTTCTGAGATGGAGCTTCACACTGAGCCTCTGTTTTTGAATATTTGTCTTGGGTTTGGTGGTTGTTTCATCTTTCTACATGAAGCAGAAGTGGTGTGCTTGGTGTGGTTGGCCGTTACACACATGAAAGCTCGAGTCTGCTCCACCGTGTCAGGATTACTTCAGAACAACGTAGAAAGGAAGTCATCTATGATCCCACCGCTGCCACCACTTCCGCTGACTGAAACATCACTCGAGAACCTGCTGTGAGCACAGAAGAGGCCTTGTCTGTGCAATGAAAAATGTCCACTCAAAGGTGCAAAGAAAAAGGGCTTCATTTACTACATTGGTGGAACAGATTGGATGTTTTCTTCTAAACATAATGTTTTCATTACACGTTACAAAACAGTGACCAATGTGTCTCACATACCCAGCATTTCCTTTGTACAGAACCAATTATCAAGATCAAGGGTATGCAGGTCAGCTAGATAGCATAATAAAGTCCTGGCCAAAAGTTTTGAGACTGTCAAAAATATTAGTTTTCACAAAGTTTGCTGCTAAACTGCTTTTAGATCTTTGTTTCAGTTGTTTATGTGATGTACTGAAATATACGGTAATTATAAGCACTTCATACGTTTCAAAGGCCATGGACAATTACATGAAATTTATTCAAAGAGTCAGTATTTGCAGTGTTGGCCCTTCTTTTTCAGGACCTCTGCAATTCGACTGGGCATGCTCTCAATCAACTTCTGGGCCAAATCCTGACTGATAGCAACCCATTCTTTCATAATCACTTCTTTGAGTTTCTCAGAATCAGTTGGTTTTTGTTTGTCCACCCGCCTCTTGAGGAATGACCACAAGTTCTCAATGGGATTAAGATCTGGGGAGTTTCCAGGCCATGGACCCAAAATGTAAACGTTTTGGTCCCCAAGCCACTTGGTTATCATTTTTGCCTTATGACACGGTGCTCCATCATGCTGGAAAATGCATTGTTCTTCACCAAACTGTTGTTGAATTGTTTGAAGAAGTTGCTGTTGGAGGGTATTTTGGTACCATGCTTTATTCATGGCTGTGTTTTTTGACAAAATTGTGAGTGAGCCCACTCCCTTGGATGAGAAGCAACCCCACACATGAATGGTCTCAGGATGCTTTACTGTTGCCATGACACAGGACTGATGGTAGCGCTCACCTTTTCTTCTCCTGACAAACCTTTTTCCAGATGCCCCAAACAATCAGAAAGGGGCTTCATCGGAGAATAGGACTTTGCTCCAGTCCTCAGCAGTCCATTCACCATACTTTCTGCAGAAGATCAATCTGTTCCTGGTGGTTTTTTGCGAGAGAAGTGGCTTCTTTGCTGCCCTTCTTGACACCAGGCCATCTTCCGAAAGTCTTCGCCTCACTGTGCGTGCAGATGAACTCACACCAGCCTGCTGCCATCCTGAGTAACCTCTGCACTGGTTGCACTCCGATCCCGCAGCTGAATCCTCTTTAGGAGACGATCCTGGAGCTTGCTGGACTTTTTTGGACACCCTGAAACCTTCTTAACAAGAATTGAACCTCTTTCCTTGAAGTTCTTGATGATCCTATAAATTGTTGATTTAGGTGCAGTCTTAGTAGCCACAATATCCTTGCCTGTGAAGCCATTTTTATGCAACGCGATGATGGCTGCATGCATGTCTTTGCTGGTCACCATGGTTAACAATGGAAGATCAATGATTTCATGCATCACCCTCCTTTTAACATGTCAAGTCTGCCATTATAACCCAATCAGCCTGACATAATGATCTCCAGCCTTGTGCTCGTCAACATTCTCACCTGAGTTAACAAGACGATAACTGAAATGATCTCAGCAGGTCCTTTAATGACAGCAATGAAATGCAGTGGAAAGGTTTTTTTTGGGATTCAGCTAATTTTCATGGCAAAGAAGGACTATGCAATTCATCTGAACACTCTTCATAACATTCTGGAGTATATGCAGATTGCTATTATAAAAACTTAAGCACCAACTTTTCTCATTTCCAATATTTTTGACGGTCTCAAAACTTTTGGCCAGGACTGTAGTTAAAGGCTCATACACATGTGCAACTTCATGCACGACCAAACGCACAACATGTTCAGCTGCACGACTTGTTTACACGACAAGTACGTACACATGCACTGATCCACTAAACAACCAACTTATTTAAATACTGTGCGAGCACCAACATTTCCGCATTCAAAAACAACAAGTCATTCAAACGACTTGTACACACGTGGCCAAGCTTTACGATAGTTGGACAGGTTGATCCACCAGTTCGATCAGGCAGACTGTATGTTATCAGTTGGATGTGTTGTCGTTTTGCCAGTGTACACACACCCAACTATCATCCAACAAACCAAGTTTAGATGATAATGGGCCAGAATAGTTGCATGTGTGAACAATAAATATTATAGGTCTTGTCAATTATAGCGGAATATGGGAGCCATCTTGTCTCACCAGTGCAGTATTTCCGTACTTGACAGACTTTCATAAAAAACAAAAGGTTATAATAGAGAGAGGGTCCATCTTGTCTCCTAAGTCCATTTGTATGTGAAAACAATGTCATGGAAACTAGCAGCCATCTTGTCACACAAGATAAATTGGAAATCTGAATCAAGGAATTTGGCAGCCATCTTGTGTGACAACCCCATTGTACTTAATGCGCTACAGAACCGATTAACATGGAAGACAGCAGCCCCCCTTCTGTCATAAATCTGCCTCCCACTAGCTGTGAATATTAACAGCACATTACATTAAGAAGACATTCAGGCAAATAAATCAGCACTGACAATGAGCCCAACGTAAATCCTGTGACCCCTGACTGACAAATTCCTCAGCCTCCTACATTCCACTAGCCCAGCCTCCCTAATTCTCAGCTAGTCCCCTGGCAGCCCGGGGCCCATATCTTCCCTCTGCACATTCCCAGCGGTACCCGGAGATCCCTACAGGACCATTTATAGGAGCAATCATTTTCCCTATTCTTCATGTAATATACTCAGCCACAGTTTCATGATTCTCCTGAACAAAAACATTTTTGCAATTAAGCCTTTCAGAAATGAGGAGTGAAAAACAGTAAAAAGTATTTAAAAGAGGAAATGTACAAAAGGGAAAAAGAAATTGTAAAAAGGTTAAAAATGAAATAAGGGAAAGAATTAGGATTATCATTTGACAGTCACTCCGTGCATCAGATTGTGAAAATCAGTACATAAACATTGAAGTCTAAGGCCTCGTTCACATCAGGGCCGTTACTGTGCGCTTTTCACAGCTCATTGCCCTGTGCGTTCTGCAAGTCATTGATTTCCCCATGTACTTAAATGTGCCTGGTTCACATGTATGCGCTGCGCTGCGTTACAAAAACGTAGTGCTGCATGCATTTCTGTGCGTTGAGCTGTAAAGCGCAGATCAATGCAAGTGAATGGGTGCGCTATTTTAGCGCATAGAAGTGTATGTTTTTTACCCCTATTTGAGAAAAAAATACATTTACATATGAAAACAAAGCTTTATTGACAACTGCTACTGCAGCCAAACATGCTTAAAAAAGTGCACCGCACTAAAACACTAAAGCATGCACAAGCCCTTGTGTTTATTATCATGCGTTTTTACACGTTTTTAAACGCACCCAATGTGAACGAGGCCTAAAAGTGTCCATACACCAGGAGACAGATCTCGCTCAGAACGAAGAGAGATCTGTTGGCTGCCCATACACTGCAGGCCAAGTCTCGATAGTCTTAAACATGAAATCTAAATCTCTAGGAATCAATCTGGATAGTGTACTGGTTAAGGGCCCTGCCACAGGAAAACGGGTTCAAATCTCATCTCTTCCTGTTCAGTAAGTCAACACCTATTCAATGAGGAGACCTTGGGCAAGACTCCCTAACACTGCTACTGTCTATAGCGCGCACCCTAGCAACTGCAGCTCTTGCGCTTTGAGTCCTCCAGCGGAAAAGCGCAATATAAATGTTATTTGTCTCGCAATACCGCCTTCGCCGCCTGCCTGGCCGTTGGGCATATAACCTTCAAAACTGTTTATACACTTTCATTACAGAAAATGACACTTACCTGTTTTTTTCTAATTCATTGTGTGTTGACCTGAAAACAAAGAAAAATGATTTTAAAAACAAATAATGGCTATAAAAGAAGATAATAAAATAGCAATTATTTATTTGTATCAATGACAATGACACACAAAGAACAGTGATATATACAGTACATAAAAAAGACATTAGTATTAATAAAGAAACAGCAATATCAATAATTAAAGCAAAACTGAAGTGAAAATAAACTGTTTGAAATAAGCAATTGTATCTGTAGTCTTAAATAGGACTTTCCTAGAATCTCACAGTCTTATTTTGTGTTTAAAGGTTAAAACCTAGTTTTGACTGTCTTGGGTGCATAAAGGTAGATTTTTAACATTATCTAGTGTAAGTATGGCGGAATCAGGGCTTCAGCAAGAGATCTGGACTGCCAGATTAGCTCATCTGAGGCTGAGTCCATTGTTCTCCTCCTTGCTCCTCCCCACATGTCATCCATCCGCCCACCTCCACAGCAACAGGACACAGCACTAGTCTACAGGGCAAGCAACGTGCCTGTAAAGAACTTGACCCCAAACTGTGGCCCATTGGATCAAGTCCCGATCCCTGCATCCCACAGAAATTGTGCAGTAAACCTGAAACATTGCAGCAAAAAACTTTTACTTACTTGGGGCTTCCTCCAGCCCCCAGTAGTTGGTCTGGTCTCTCGAACTTTATCAGGTCTCCTCCGTTGCGCTGATGTGAAGCCCCTGATCCAGCTGAGTTGTGGGCCACTGCGCATGTGCGGTCAAGGATGCACTCCATGATCACGGCCATGGGAGTGTGAGGAAGTGTGATTGAGGGGTGCACATAGCTGGGCAACACATGAACATTGGCCAACAACTCATCTGAGTCACAGACTTTACAGGGCAGACATAAGCAGCACCAAGGGGACCAGGAGGATGGTGAGGGAGCAGATGGGGAAATAAGTCATTTGCTGCACTTTATCTTAAGTGCACTGAGGATTTACAAACCTATCTCTGGGTAGGAAATCATCCTGAAGCACAAGTGTTTAATTCAATTAAAATATATTTTTTTAGTTGGCAATTTTTTTTTGAGCTCTCCCTGGGTCACACTGAAAAACAGTGGGGGCTCTGTAGAGTAGGCAAACTAGTAATCATGGACTGGCATCATGCAGAATCTTCAGCTAGGGCTTTTATATTTTAAAGGACAACTGAAGTGAGAGTGATATGGAAGCTGCCATATTTTTTTTCCTTTTAAAGAGAACCCGAGGTGGATTTTATTATGTTAGTGGGGCACAGAGGCTGGTTGTGCACACTAACACCAGCCTCTGTTGCCCCATGGTGTGCCTCCAAGACCCCCCTGCGCGCCACTATACCCCCCGCAGTGCTGGCGACACGCAGTGTGTCGCCAGTACAATGTTTACCTCTGCGCTGTCAGTCAGCGCCGCTCCCCCGCCTCCTCCGTATCGGCGCTACCCGCCGTGTCCCTTCCCTCCGGCTGATTGGAGGGAAGTGACGCGGGCGGGTCTGTATGGTGTAAATCCAGCATAATGCCATGCATACATGGCTCGTTTTATGCGACGGATCGATGCCGGCGCATCCCCGCGGATCGATTACCGCTCGCCCCCGCTGGCGCTTCCTTATCAGCCGCTCGATTCCCTGCCATTGTCCGCCGGCGGGAACAGCGGCATGATCGGGCCAGCTGAATATTATCAGCTGGCCCGACCAGCTGGTCGATACACTGTACAGAAACGTACCGTGTATCCCCAGCATTAGATTTACCTGCCAGATAGATAATTTCCAACATGTTGGAAATTATCTATCTAACCATCTATCTGCCTAGCAATTAGGCATTGTTCTACTTGGCAGGAGATAACCAGAAGACAATGCACCAGAGATAATGACCAGTCTCTACAGAAAATAATCTAATTACAGTAAATCTAACAAAAAATCTAACAGAAAATTGTATGGTGTATTCCCAACATTAGCCATAGACACTGAACAAGCATGCAGCAGATCAGGTATTTCTGACATTATTGTAAGATCTGCCAAGATTAGCTGCATGCTTGTTTCTGGTGTGATTCAGACACTACTGCAGCCAAATAGATCAGGGCTGCCAGGCAACTGGTATTATTTAGAAGGAAATAAATATGGCAGCCTCATAAATAAATAAATTCTTCCAGTCTGCCCAAATTCCATCGGAGAATGTAGACAGGCCGTACATGAGATGCTTAATAATAAGGCAGAGAGAGTCTGAGAAGACAGCTCTGACATCAGTGCTGAGTGCGTTGCTGTGAGCAGACTGTGGGGTTTGTGCTGCAGATCGCTGTCCTCCTCCCTGTGAAGGGTTAAGTGTCCTCAGCCGGCACTGGGCACAGTGTGTGACTCAGGAGTTCTGGGCTAGTACAAAAAGTTCACTTGAGGTCACAGCTGAGTAGAAGAAAAGGCAAGAGAAATGGGAGGGAGGGGGAAATACATCTGTAGTAAGCAAATAAATATACTACAGGGTTTCTTTCCCAACAGAGGAAGGAGCAGTGGTGGCAAAATAAAGAGACAAAGGCTGATGAGCTGGGCTAAATTTACAGTAGTGTCTGGACAGCTTGTGTTGTTGTTGTGACCTCTTCTCTCCAATGTGTAAAGCTAGAAATAGACTGTCAGATGTGTGTGTGCCCCACCTACTGTAGGGAACAACTAATATAATTAAAAATTATACATTAGTTTGGAACTCTACCTTTATTAATGTATTATTAATTCTAAGTACAGTTTCCATATAGAGTTATACAGCACTGACACCTTCTGCAGCACTTTACAGTCATGTCAATGACTGTCCTCAGAGGACCTCACATTCTAATCCTACCATATTCGTAGTCTAATGTCCTACCATATTATTATTATTATTATGTGTTTATATAGCACTGACATCTTCTGCTGCGCTTTACAGAGTACATAGTCATGTCACTCCTCAGAGGAGCTCACAATCTAATCCCTACCATAGTCATAGTCTAATGTCCTACCATATTATTATGTATTTATATAGCACTGACATCTTCTGCAGCACTTTACAAAGTACATAGTCATGTCACTGACTTCCCTCAGAGGAGCTCACACAGGCCCGGGCCTAGACCATTTGCCGCCTGAGGCAAGCTTTAAAGAAATCGCCGCCGCCCCCCTGCTACGCCGCAAGAAGTGACGTCAGTGGAGCACACGCTGGAACGAGGAAGAGGTGAGTGATCCCCGCCCGTTGCCTCTTATAGCTGCAGCCAGCGACGTAACAAGCTGGAGGGGAGCGGGGGACCCAGGCGAGGGAGGGGGGGGGGTCCGACCCGCCTCCCCGCCGCTAGGCCCAATACCCCCTTCCTGCCCGCTATCCCCTCCAGCTCGGGCGGCCTTCCACACCCCTGGACGGGCGGGTGCCGCCCCCCCAGAAGTGCCGCCTGAGGCAAACGTTTCACCCCGCCTCATGGGCGGGCCGGCCCTGAGCTCACACCATAATCCACTAACTTTAGATAACTTTAATCGTACAGACATTAGACTGTTTTCAACCTAGGGGATCATTTGTGATCATTCCAGGTGACAACTGTCTAAAATCGCTGTGAAATGGAAGGGGGGGAGGGGGGAAAGTAGGCGGCAAACTGCTGTGGAAAAAACAATAGCAACTGGACAAGAGGAATCCAACTTGGTGGAGCATGGAAGAGGAGGCCTGGCCACGTGTCCAGTTTCTGTGCTCTGCCTTCCTGTTCTATTCATATATCTAACCTCATACACAAATACATTTTACTCTACCCTGTCTTTTTCCCCAACTCTGACTAATATCCTCCTCACTCATCAGCTCACCTCATTCGTACACAGCTGCAAGACTTCTCCTAGCAGCCCCCACTCTCTGGAATTCTCTTCCTCATCCTAGACATATTCTCCCACATAACAACTTTATTGGACCTTCACAAGCCAGCTCTTCATAACTGTCAGCTGATCTTTCTTTCTACTCTAACAATCTCTACCCAGCAGCTAACACCCTCCTACCCCTACTACAAGCATGTACTTATTGTACTGGTATTTGCCTACCCGTAAAATGATAAGTCTAAGGGCTAGTGCAAACCAAAAACCTCTAGCAGATCCGCAAAACGCGAGAGGTTTTTGAAGCAGGTTTTCAGAGTGATTTTAGGCATAAGAGAGATTTTCTAAACATGCCTAGCGTTTTTTGGAGCGTTTTTGTGTAGCAGATTTCGCATAATGTTACAGAAAAGCTGTTATTGAACAGCTTCTGTAACAAAAACGCCTGGAAAACTGCTCTGATCTAGCGTTTTTCAGAGCGGTTTTCCACTTTCCTATACTTTAACATTGAAGCAGAAACGCCTCAGAAATCTAAAAATTGCTGCAGCCCCCGAGTTTGCGTTTGTGGAAAAAACGAACCGCTCTGGTGTGCACCAGCCCATTGAAATACATTACCCAAGCAGTTTTCAAACAGCTAGCGTTTTTAATAACGCCCTAATAGGGCAGGATCCACTTCCACTCCTGGGTCACATGTATTTGATTGTATTGCCTCTACAATCTAAACTAAAACTCTTAAGGTGCCCATACACTAGAATAAATATGGGCAGATTCGACCAAGAGATAAATTTGCCTCTAATCGAATCTGCCTATACACTACAGGCCGATTCCCGCACGATTTCAGCATGAAATCATCCGGGAATCGGCTGAGCTGCCTCTCTCCGCCCTGCCGCTGCCCCCAAAATGTATAAATGTATGTAAATTATGTCGGGCATTTAAACATTACCTGTCTTGAAGCAGCTCATCGGGTCCATCCGTCCATCTCGCTGGGTAAGCCGCATACACGCTAGCTGCGCATAGCGTCTGACATCATCTGCTATGCGCCTTTGTGACGTCAGAGCACCGCCGGCATGTATGCGAAACCCGACGAAATCAACGGAAACCGCGTGGAGGCTGACACCGGACAGGTAATGTATAAATACACTACATACATTTATACATTGAGGCGGCAGCGGCGGGGATTTAGTCGTCTCGTCGCTCATTTACAATTCGTCCGCCGTACCGCTGCGCACTTGACCAACCAACCTCGGCCTGAAATTTTCCACCATGCACGATCGACGGTGCGGCCAATTTCTGTCCCGAAATTGGTCGCTTTGTCGTTCGGGCATGCACTTGGCAGCACCAATTTTCATCCAATTTGATTATAATAATTTGGATGGTCGATTGGTTGGTTGGACGCCTAGTGTATGGCCCTCTTTACTGCTCAGAGAACTAGGACAGTATTGCCTGCCATGTACTTGAAATTTTGATCATTGAATCGTTAAGCGTCTCTTCTCCGGATAGATGCCTCATGAGTTTGTGTGCTTGTGAAGTAATTAGAAACTGTTTCTCTCTGACAGATAATTCTTTCAGATGACAGGTTGAGATGACTGTGCACCGCAGGCTTACAGGAACCCTGAAGGGAACCAAAACTTTTCAACTTATTGCATTTTGAGACAAAGTACTTGGTTTAAAAGTTTTCCATCAGTTAACGAGACTCCGTAACAAAAATTGCATCCTGTTTTTTATCATCCTACAAGTTCCAAAAGCTATTCTAATGTGTTTTGGCTTACTGCAGCACTTTCTACTATCACAGTCTCTGTAATAAATCAATGTATCTTTCCCCTGTCAGACTTGTCGGCCTGTGTCTGGAAGGCTGCCAAGTTCTTCAGTGTTGTGATTCTGCTATGAACTCCCCCATCCAGGCCCCTCTATGCACACTGCCTGTGTATTATTTAGATTAGGGCAGCTTCTCTCTTCTCTCTTATCTTTTACAAGCTGGATAAATCGTCCTCTGAGCTGGCTGGGCTTTCATATACTGAGGAATTACAGACAAGGGCAAAGCTGTTTGCAGGAAGAAACGAGCAGCCTGAAACTTCAGTGCATGAGAGGTGCAGGGGGAAAGAAACACACAAATGATCTCTTGAGATTCAAAAGGAAGGGTGTATACAGCCTGCTTGTGTATGGATGTATTTTCTATGTGTGGACATACTGTACATCAACCTACTTCCTGTTTTGGTGGCCATTTTGTTTGTTTATAAACAAACTTTTTAAAACAGTTTTTAACCACTTTTAATGCGGCGAGGAGCGGCGAAATTGTGACAGAGGGGAATAGGAGATGTCCCCTAACGCACTGGTATGTTTACTTTTGTGCAATTTTAACAATACAGATTCTCTTTAAAGAGAACCCGAGGTGTGTTTAAAGAATGTTATCTGCATACAGAGGCTGGATCTGCCTATACAGCCCAGCCTCTGTTGCTATCCCAAACCCCACTAAGGTCCCCCTGCGCTCTGCAATCCCTCATAAATCACAGCCATGCTGTGAGGCTGTGTTTACATCTGTAGTGTCAGTCTCAGCTGCTCCCCCGCCTCCTGCATAGCTCCGGTCCCTGCCCCCGTCCCTTCCCTCCAATCAGCAGGGAGGGAAGGGATGCAGGCGGGGACTGGAGTTCTGCAGGAGGCGGGGAGAGCAGCAGACTGACACTATAGAGATAAACACAGCCAGCTCTGACAAGCTGGTTGTCAGCAGCCTGGCTGTGATTTATGGAGGGATTGCAGGGGGACCTTAGGGTGGTTTGGGATAGCAACAGAGGCTGGGCTGTATAGGCAGATCTGTTTGCAGATAATATTCGTCAAACCCACCTCGGGTTCTCTTTAAGGTTTGCTTTTCAAAGGAACCCGAGGTGTGAGATCTATGAAAGCTGCCATATTTATTTCCTTTTAAACACTACTGGTTGCCTGGCAGTGCTGCTGATCTTTCTGGTCAATGGGTTCTAAATCACACATCTGAAACCAGCATGCAGCTTATCTTGTCAGATTTGTCATAGACATCTGATCTGCATGCTTGTTCAGGGTATATAGCTTAAAGTATCTGAAGAGGATCAGGAGGACAGCCAGACAATGTGCATTATTTAAAAAAAAATAAACGTGTCAGCCTCCATATCCCTCTCACTTTAGGTTCCCTTTAAGAGCTAACGCAACAGAAAAAAAAGCAGTCAGTTGAGAGAGGAGTTGAGGAAAGACTAAAATCATGAGTTTGGCAACACCAATAAAGAACTTTAAATCTGTTCATTTTTTTATCTTACATATATATTTAATCTGCCTGATGTAGTGGGTGAAGGGAGCAGAGTTTTGAAATCTGGAAAACCCTATATGCACGCAGGGCAGTGGAGTCAGAGCAGTTTTTGGGTACCTGGAGTCTGAGTCGGTGGTTACATAAACTGAAGAGTCAGATGATTTTTGTATCCACTCCATAGCTCTGCAAGTGCTGTGGAGTTGGAGTCAGAGTCGGAGCAATTTTGGGTACCTGGAGTTGGAGTCGGAGGTTTCATACAGTGGGGAGTCGGAGTCGGATGATTTTTGTACCGACACCACAGGCCTGCATACACGTTTATGGATTGGGCTGTGGAATATATGCGGGCTTAAGGTGGCCACATACCATACAATTTTTAAAATATCTGTTCAATTTAAGAATTGCAATCAATTTTTCTGACTGATAGCAACATTTGTTGACCAATGTACCACACACATATATGTTGAATTTTTCCCCAATCATGATAAAAATGATTGGAAACTCTGAGAAAATTGCTAGGGTGTGTATATTAATAAGTTGACAATCTAACACACACCATACAATCTTTAGAAAAGTTGAAGAAAAATTTCCAGCATCCGGAGCGATTAAAAAAACAGGAAATTCGATCGGATTTTTCTAATGAAAAAAAAAAAGCTTTAGATTTTTTTGGGAGATCCGATCATATTTATCGAATTGCCGTAAAATTAGATCATTTTATTGTATCATGTATGTGGCCACCTTTAGAAATGAAGATAATATGACGCACTAGAACTGCAGTAAAAATTACCAATATTTTACAATTGAAATGACTACTGCCCAATAGTAGAATATTGGTAATTTTACTGATATTATACTAGCGGCTACCTCCGCACCTAAATGATTGCGGCCCCTTCTTAGATGTATGCCTAATATCAGCCTCACAGACCTCAGCAGCAGGCTGGAAGGAGGACTGCTGCAGCTTGCTAGGGAGACTTTATTTCGCATCTGGAATGAGTTTCCTGCAACTCCCAGAACCCCCTCTGTCACAAACAGGCGCAGCCATTCTCCAGGGCTGCCTCTTAACCCTTTATAAGATTTCCCACTTTGGATCTCTGAAGAACTGCAGGACAGGATAAAATTTCAGTTATGTAACTTCTTTTCCAACATCTATATCCTTTTGCTTATGTTCAACTTTAAAGTTTATTGTTGATATTTATTTATACAGCACTAATATCCTCTGTGGCACTTCATAATCCTGTTGTACTAATTGTACCTCAGAGGAGCTCACAACCCAATCTCTACCATACTCACAATCTCATACCTCCCAACTTTTTGACATGAGAAAGAGGGGCACTTAAGCCACGCCCCTGCCACACCCCTAATAATACCCCTGTCACAACCCTAGTCACGCATACCATAAAGATTTTATGAGAAAAATATGTTGTTTTATCACTAAAACCACACTGGTCCATTCTATACTGGTTCATTTTCCTTCATATTAACATTACTAATATATCAATTTAAAGGATGGGAATAAAGTTTAGAGTCAAACACAATTTTAGTAGAGAAATATATATATTTACATAGAAGGAGGGACAAATGAGGAGGAAAGAGGGACAGATGGACAGGGCTCCCAAAGAGGGACTGTCCCTCTGAAAGAGGGACAGTTGGAAGCTATGCAATCTAAAGGTAGCAACACACACACGCACGCACGCACGCACACACACACACACACACACACGTCTGATTTTGGGAGTGGCTAATTTTTCTGATCAATATTTGTGAAAGAGGAAGTGTGTAGAATAGCTTGCCATTTTCTTGATTTGTGGATATATATCCAAAATGATATGCATCAATTTTCAAACCATTCAATTTTTTATAGGGTCTTAATTCTTTCACTTTGCCTATTTGGATTCTTAAAGGACCACTATCGCGAAGATACCAGCCAGCCTCCCTACTCACTTGCACACTATTTTGTCAGTTAGACGTTGCAACTGCTGTTCAGGAAATGCTGTTGAAAACAAAGAAAACCCTGAGAATCCCTCATGAGGAGATGGACTGGCCCAAAACCTGTCGGTTCTGTCAGATTTTAACTGCCTATTTTTTTGCGATACTGGTCCTTTAATATTTATTCGTTACACACAAAACTACCCCCCCCCCCCCCTCCCCCCAAAATTAAAAAAACTTAAATATTGATTCAAAGAGACTGAATCCTCTTGCGACAAAATGAATGGAGCTCATAAAAATTCATTATAGTAACTGGAGAGCGGGATTCTGGGAAATTCCCCACCCTTCACTCCTACACACTTACTGACTGGACAACAATTTCATTCAGTCTTAAAGCGGTATCGTCACCATAAAAATCTAATTTCAACAGCAACTGGTCTGAGTGTATTAAGTGATAAAGATGCTAAGCCTGCATTCAAAACTTTTTCTGCTGTTATGGATTTGGAGTTATCACATACTTAAGGAACACTGGCCCTTTAGTAGTCCTGCCAAAGAATTGCATGCAGGGGGTTCTTTTTATCTATAATCTATTCCTCCTCTTCCCTTTATTTCCCTGCCAGCTTCTTATCTGAAACCTAATCCCCTACTCACTTGTGTTTACAAGCAAGGCTGAGGTGACTCAGTGATTGGAGGAGACAAGAAAAAAAGTAAAGGGCAGAAATGACATCATGAGTTAGCCTTAACTGTGGGCAAAAGACATGGCCCCCACCAGGAACAGAATTCTCGTAGTTTACTATATAACATTCACTGAAATCAAAACGTGGACAGTATAATACATGTGTTATGTAAGTAGATCAAGTATTTATCTACTTATATATGTGTTTTTTTCCCTGGCATAGTATGGCTGATCCTACTGCTTTAAAACACTGAAATGTACCCTAAAGAGCAAAAACCTCCATGAAAGTCAGATTGCTTCCTAGATTTGGCAACCTATCTAGCTAGCAATTCTGGCAAAGATCTTTCAGATGATGATCTGTTGTCTAAAATAAACCTTTACATTTTAACTGAAGTCACTAAAAGTGGGATACTGTAAAAAACAACAACAACAAAAAATCCCAAAAACTGCTGTACACAAGTCCAGTATTATGGTCTCTGCCTCTTACTACTCCTTCCATAGTTTCAGAAGATCGACCCTCTAGTTAAACCTTTTCCTAATTCTGCTGTGAAGAGGATTGAGTTTGGGATTTGGGAACACTCGCCCAGTTGGACTGACACAGAAGCTGGGTGATGGAATTGACATACCAAGTAAGAGAAAGCAGTGGAACACTAGTAGAGAGGAGAGATTTTCAGTGTCTCCCTGTGTGCTAGTACAAAAAGACAACTTGCATAGCAATGACTCCAGACTTGTAGAGGAGAGAAAGAACACACAGGGACACCAGGAGCCCAATCTCTTGTAATATAGTAAGGACTTAAAGTGACCGAGAGACGAGCTGTTTAAACATTTTTTACTTAGCCCAGGCTTCCTCCAGGCCCATAAGCACTGATGCATCCCTCGCCGTCCTCCAGCAGTCCTCACACTATCCTCCATTCAGCCGCAATCAACCCCCGATACTCGGCTCAGTCTGACTGAGCGATGTCAGCCGGGAAGGTCCGCTCATGCGCAGAAGGCTCACGCTGACGTCACTGAGCCGAATACCAGAGAAGATTGCAGCTTAACGGAGGCACTCAGGACGGCAAGGGATGCAACTGTGCTTATAGGGCTGGAGGAAGCGCCGGGTAAGTAAAAAAAAAATGTTTAAACAGCTTGTTTTTGGTACACTTTAAGGTATAGGTATAAACAGTAGCTAGGTACACACCATACAATTTTCTGTTAGATTTTCAGTTAGATTTACCTGCCCGATAGATTTTTTTTTTCAACATGTTAGAAAAAAAAATCTATCTGGCAGGTAAATCTAACAGATAATTGTATTGCGTGGCATTAATTCATCAAAGGCTGCTAGGTACACACCTTACAATTTTGTGTTAGATTTACCTGTCAACATTTTGTAAAAAAAAATCTATCTGGCAGGTAAATTGTATGGTGTGTACCTCACAAAGGTGGGTTGCAGAGGATGCAACCACTCGTGAGGGCATATGGGGGAAGTACCACCCCCACTCGGCCTTGTTGATGAGACATGGTGGTCGCTGCTCCATAAAAAAAAAAAAATGGTGATTCTCATTTCAAGTGAGATTGTGAAGTCAATAGCCCACAGCACCAGAAAGGCCCCTTTCACACTAGCACTGAAAACCAGCAAAGAGATAAAAACAGGGAACACCAAGATCCCCAATAGTGTAATTCGTACTGGACAAGGTGGCAATAAGTTTGTATTGCTAGATACTCACAAGTCAGGGTCACCAGCAGGCAACCACTGTAAAGGCAGGTGGGGAGATTGTCCTGACCCCACTCAGGATTAAGAAGTCGATCTCTGTAGATGAGAAAAAAGGGTAGCAACCCTCCACCCAGGGTGGACTCAAAGTTGTATACAATGAACAGAGGTGCCAAAAGAATAAGAATAGATTAAATGAGCTTAAAAACCAACTTAAATGGCAAAATTGAAGGAGGAAGTGGTGGTCTTACCTCCCTCAAGCAGACACGACAACGACTGCGGTTCAGACAGTCAAACACATTTATTAGGAACTCCAAAAATAAATGCAACGCGTTTCGCAGGTTCAACCCCGCTTCATCAGGTAATATAGGGAGGCGTATCAAACAATCTGCACAGGGATTCAAGTTAAGCGCCTCTGCAACCAGCATTGCTTTACCTTTAATGCAAATTGCCGCAAGTGCAATGAAAGTCAATTGAGCCTTGCATAGTTAATGCGGTTTAATATGATGTGCCTGAAGCATCTGATCTGACAAAGTTTGCAGCGCGTTACCGCATGATCTGTGTTCACCGCACAGACTAATCACCAATACAAGTCACTGGGCAACACAGAAAGTGTAAACAACACAGTGCGCTGCGCATGCACAGACTGACGGGAATCCCAGTGACCTACTTCCTGCCCAGCAGAGGGTATGTCACTAGCCAGGGGCGGGCCTATGCATATGACCCTGTCGGCGCACAGTGGCCCTCATACGAGCGCGGGTTACTGCGGTGTGGCAGGAGCACAGCACTTATCGCCAGTATTTTATGTTTAACTACTCGCCAACCGCTCCACGCCGATTGGCGTGAACGCGGTGGCAGCCCCAGGACCACTCCAAGCCGATTGGCATGATTGGCGTTTAATAGAGCTAGCAGGAGATTGCATGCGCCGATGCGCGCGCATCTCCTCTTGGAAGGCGGAGTGGAGCTCCGCCTTCAGCCACTCGGAGACTGTTAGATGGTGAAACCACCGTCTAAAGTCAATACATCGCTGCGATCTAAGGCAGGGCTGTACTGGGGACAGTCTTTGGGGACAGCCGTGTGACAAGTCCTCAAGTGGTTAATAAAGTTATTTGATATTGATTCTGCAAATATGCTCTGACTTTGTTCAGGGTGGCAGATGTGAAAATTATCTTGGACACGGTCCATACGTTTTGAGAGGGAGTTTGGCCGGTTTATTTTTAGCCTGGCCCTGGGTTCAGCGATTAAGCCGGGAATTTTCTGAAGTCCTTATCCTGGGTTGCCTCAGCAGCAATTGTTCAACATCACTTGCTGGGCAGCTGCTCTTGCTATGGACACATGTGGGGTCGTGTGTCGGTGGTTAGGCTCACAAACGCATGCTGTGAGTTTAGCCCTCCACAGATGGAGATGTAGACCCTTTTTAAAGCCTCAAAATACTGTAAAAGCGGACTTGAACTCAGAACTTCCACTCAGCTCTTAAAAAGATAAGCAACAGCATAATAACCTTTAAAGAAAAAGCATTTCTTTGTTACAGCTTACAGAACTCCTGCCATAAATTGGCAATGTGTCTACTTCCTGCTTTCATGGAAGCAGATAAAGGGTTAACATCCTGTGTTTACATATTAGCTGTGTCCGAGGACTGATGAATTTTTGTGCCGATACAACTGAGAGATCAAATTACACTTGTGATTACTTGAAGATGAGGGGGAATCAGAAAGGCTCTTCTCAGTAAAAACACACAGGGTGCATTTTTTACGGTTTTCCTTGTGTCCTGTGCAAGAGTTCAGCTCCATTTTAAGAAATTGGTGCGACCTAGCAAATATTCCAGGGACAATGTATTGTCAAAGTAACATGCAAAAGTCTTCTTTGGAGAACAGGGAATGCAATTACGCAACCAGTTATTGTAGTCATAACATTTAAATCAGACCAGAAATGTTTTTCCCCCCTCTTCAATGGATTTTAATTTTAAAGATCCATAGAATATGCATCTCAAAGTACAATTTTACAGAGGTGAGTCAGTGATCCAAGTTGCAGAGAGCGGTTTCAAGGTGCCCTTTAAAAGTACAATTTTTCACAAAAGGCAATCTTTCAATGCGATTTCAACAATCGTTACTAATCGGAAGGCAATTATTGATTGTTCACATTTGCTTAACGATTCTTTCTTCAAATGCGATCACAAAATCCAACTTTAGGATCGATTTTATCCCTTTAGCAACCAACCAAAGAATCGTTCCTTATCAATTGCCTTCAAAAACGGTGAATTTTCTATAGAATTCTATTGTAAAAATCGCATCTGGTAAAAAAGATTGTACTGTTAATGGGCACCTCTAGTCTATTTGGGCCTAGATTTAATTCAAATAAACGGTTTGATGACGTTTACTAAAAGACTAAGCCCCTTCTCGTTCAGGAAATCCTCTTTTTATCTTGCAGCAGACACAACCTCCACCTCACTTTATAATGCCAAACATCTCCAAAGGGAAAACATTCTACTCAGACAATACAAAGTTGGCGTCTCTTCCCCCATTTTTATTGCTTGCTGATGTCACTTCCTGTCTGTGCTGCCTTATCCTAAGCCACAGGAGACTAGAATAGAGACTAGGTAACAGGAAGTAGCGTTGCAGGGGAAGGTTGAGGCTTGACGTGGCAATTGTGTGTCTTTTTGTTGTTTGTCATTAAATTGTGGGAACCCAAGGACATACGTTCAGCCTCAATAGATGTTTGGCAGATAACGATATGAAGATGCCTGCCCAGCAGTGTTCATCATCTGTAGAGGGAGAGGAGATGCTCTTTTCACCAAATGTGGTAACCAACGCTGGATTGTGTGACGCGGATAGTGTTCCGGGGCCCATACACTTCTTTGGTGTTGCGCTACAATGCGTGCAGAAATAGTAGCGCAACACATTTGTGTAATTTTAAAAGAGGCCTAAACACTGTAATCAAAAATCTTTATATTATATGACCTCCCATAAAGGAGCCAGTTTGTAAGAAGGGTTTCCTACCACCTGTACTAGAAAGGACTGCCTATATGGGACAAGGGTCCTTATTCAAGTCTCTTTTTCTCCTAAGTTTTCTCCTAGGACATAATATTTCATCTTCTCTTTAAAATAACTTTTTTTTAACACACTGCAATTGAAAAAGTAACAAAAAGTACAGTCAAAAATATTCAGAGTACTCTCTTGCTTGCTGGGGGCTTCAAAGGCATTTTATTAATTAGGTGTGAAAATATTACCTAGGAGAAAACGTAGGAGTAAAGGTTAATTGAATAAGAGCCAAGAAGAGATTTATTACTATGTTAGTTGTAAGCATGTTCCTGCAGTGATTGTGAAGAGTAACAGTGCAGTTACCTGTTTGCGCTGCTCGCTAGGCTGCTGCTGCACCTCTTTGCTTTTAACCTCCTGGGCTTTAGGCCGAGCAGATCCGCGGTGTCGGTGGAAGGGTAGGAGGAGGCGTACCCGTGCTCACATTCTGCAAGAGAAGAAAGAAGAGTTTAGAGAAGATCTGCAGGTCAGTAACAGAGAGCAGCCGCGGTCCTGAGAAGGACTTGCATACAGTACTGGGCACAACGGCTGTATCTGGGGGAGGGGCATTAAAGTACTGCAACAGGAACGTTTATAGAGATGCTGAAGCCCAGTGACGGTTCCTGCCTGTTCTTCCCACTTTCACCAAGAGACAATATGCACTCCAATGGACACACGGAAAAAGATCTTGCTTCTTAAAGCGCACCTGAACTCAGAACTTCATCTCTGCTCTAAAAGATAAGCAACAGCATAATAACCTTTAAAGAAAAACATTTCTTTGTTACAGCTGATACAAATCTTGCAAAAACTCTGCAGTGAGTCTACTTCCTGCTTTCATGGAAGCAGATATATGGTTAACGTCCTGTGTTTACAAATTAGCTGCTCTGCCAATGGCAGCCAGCTGACACCGCTGAGAGATCAAATTACACTTGTGATTAGTCACAGATGAGAGGAAATTAGACAGGCTAAACTCTAAATACATACAGGGTGCATTTCTCTATGTTTTCCTTTTGTCCTGTGCAAGAGGTCAGGTCCTTTTTAAGCTTTCAAACGTTTGATTGCAGTTGTCAGAGAACAGACAATCCCCAACAGTTAGCAACAAGCTTACAACATCGGCACACATTTGAATTCAGCGATGGCATGACGACGGTCTTCCAACCGCACCATTACCGCCGGTAACTTACCGGAAGCGAGGACATAAGGGACCCATAAGTGCAAGTTTTACAACCGTGAGTAGTTTGAAATGAGTGATTGTAAGTCATCTTTCGGTACAAAGAACTGGTACTGATTATTGCCCAAACCGATCTACCAGGACAGATCAATCTACATGGATAATTGCTGTATTTTACCATCATTAGGACACTTTCTTTAAAGTGACTCTGAGCACCTCTCATGGGCATGCCTTTAAAGATACTCCGACCGGTACTGCAAAGTATTTAAACAAGCATTCCTTTCTGTAGCTTGTGCTCTCCTCTTTCATTTGATGCCTGAATCGCCATTCTACACAAAATTTGTTCGATTTCAACTTAAAATCGCGGCTGCCATCTTGGCTATGTTATAACTTATGTGTCACCCATGTCTTCTCTGTTAGAGAAGTGCATCACTGAATGAAGCTGGAAGAGGAAGTGACACGCATGGCCATTGCAAAAGGCTCCTCCAGAGGGTTCATATCATGACTTTGTTGGAAGTCGTCTGGCTTAAAGGCATGCCCATGAGAGGTGCTCGGAGTCCAGTGTTCTCCCCAGAGATTTTTTTTCCAGCCGGGTGGCATAAAATAGTAGCTGGTTGGCATGAAAAAGTAGCCGGGTGGGGCAAGATGAGAATGCAGAGAATGAGGTGAGCCGATGACAGCCGGGTGCTCACCAAAACTAGCCGGGTGGAGCACCCGGCTAAAAGGGCCTGGGGAGAACACTGGAGTCCCTTTAATGATTCTCAGCCGAGCCATCGTTTATCGGTTCTTTCTGACTACTGCGGTCTAGCATGTGTGCAGAGCTTTAAAGGGTAACTCCATGAAGCACTATTGGACAGGGAATTCAATGCTAATCATATGCATTTTATTCTGTCCCCTTCAAAAGTTGTCAGTTGCAGGGATTTTCAAAGGCCCTATTACAACTATAGAAACTGATTATTCTCATTGGAGCTTTAAGGGCTCGTTTCCACTATCGCGAATCTGCATGCGTCCAACGCATGCAGATCCGCACATGTAATGCAAGTGGACGGGCCTGTTTCCACTGTAGCGTTGTTGAGGTGCGTTTTTTTCAGCGTGAAAAAAACGCACAAAAGAGCCAACGATTTCGCCTGCGTCGGGAATCCGTGCGAATGTATTTAATAGTAAAAACGCATGCGTTTGTTACATGCGTTTTTACCCGCGATTTCGCGTGCGATTTCGCACCTTTTTCAATTTTATTTAGCCCTGGCAGTGTCATGGTTAATTTCGCATGGCACCATGCCATGCGAAATCGCGGGTAAAAACGCATGTGGAAACGCATCCGCATGCGTTTTTACATGCGTCGGAATGCGGCCGAAATCGCGTCGCAACAGTGGAAACAAGCCCTAAAGGAGAATAAGGTGATATTTAAGGAGAACAGAATGGCTGGACTCCACCTTGGAGAAAAGCTTTTAAGGAACTCAGTAAGTATGGGAGAAACTAAATAATGATTCTATGATAATAGTTTGCAATCTTAATATGTTAAGGCAAACAATATTTCAGCACTTCTCATTATTTAATTATAGTGATGTAATCATATTTCATCACGTCTCATTATATATGCAGAATCTGCTCTGAAACACCGTACAGCGATTGGGATTTTGTTCTACCAATCTCAAGTTGTAAAGAAAGAAATGTATGTATGGCTGAGATTTTATCTCAGCAGTTGTTAGTTCTCATCTGAATTAGGCGTATCTACTATTTGCAACATGCAGGAGATCCTGAGCTCAGCTCACAGGTGACATCTACAATGCCCTCCATTAAGTGTCACCAGTATAGTGAGCTGACATGCCTATATCCCTGGGAACTTTGGATTCCACATCTTATCTCGTTCACTTCCTGAACGAGGCATTCTGGGAGTTAAAACAATATAATCCACCTTCCCCTTTCAGAAATGTCCTGCTCACAGCTTCAGCTTAAAGTAAATCACAAAGTAAATTTGAAAAAAAAATTAAATGGTGCTTTTCTATCCAAAATGTATATAAAAAAATTCTGATCCAGTTCTGTAAATTTCCTGAAGAAAAAAACGTAACGTTTCAAAAACTTTCAATAACCCCTGTGCAGTTAGTCATTAATGGTATCACCGGAATCAATGTTTGTGGATGTCTTAATATAAAAAAAAAATAATTCCTTCTAATATTACTAGTTACACGTGGCATGCAGGTGTTTATGAAGCAGTATGAAAAATGCTATGTTTTCATGCACATCAGAACAATACAGAGCAGGGTCTTACCCTCTCAACAGTGACATCACTAGTATCCAGCAATATAAGAGATCCAATATAATATCTATGCCAGGCCATCGCAAGCATTACTAATAATCAGGAGACCGGGTACTAAGCTATGTGCAGCTTTGTAGTCACCATTCACTTCCAATTTCCAACCACATGCAGAGAATTTCCATAATTATTTTTTGGGGGACATAATTGGTTGCCTTCGATAAACACACTCTGATTTTATTCTCCGCCCCCCGAAACTTCAAGCAGTTCATAAAGCAAGCATGCAAGCCAAGCAAAAACACAGCATCAATCTAATACATACTCAAGACTATACACTTTGTACAGCGCTGCGGAAGATGTTGGCGCTATATAAATACTAACAAGAATAAGTAGTAGCAGTAGAGTATTGTACCATGTTAGCCATGAGTAAAAGCAGATTAAACAATAATAAAACAACAATAACTAAATAATAAACAATAACAAAAATACATAATTAAAAACTACAATAATGAATCAATAGTCCCCACAGCTCTGGAATAATTACCTCTCTCCCTTCTTTCCAAATACTCGGCAGCATCTAACAGCCTCTGGATATTTAACATCCACACGCAATCCATAATGCAACCTTGTCTTGTGGCCCTCCCAAAACAACAACAAAATTATTATTTTTTTCCTGCAAGTTTAGGCTTGGAATTTTTGAAAAAAAAATTCTTCAAGTAGGTGGAAGAGGGTGGATGAAATGTTGTGTGCTTGCGGATTTGCCAGATGTGGACGTAGGTCTAGGCAGGAGGTCCAGGGGAGGTTTTGGTAGCAGGCTGGGCCCTGGTGGAACTGCCCTGCAAGAGGCTTAGAATAAGCTGTCGAAGGCAATAGAAGAGAAAAGAAGAACAAGGGGGAAAAAAAAGGGGAAATCTGAGCGATGATAGTGGCTGTGCAATACTCTGCAGGCCACAGGATAGGGGGCAGGAAGATAAAGGAGAGATAAAAGTTAGGAGGAGTTGCAGCAGAGGCTCCTGTGGAACTGCAGCTAGCCCTGACACACAGATCAGTTTGTTTACTTCTTGCAGCAAAGGCAGAGAGGGCTGTTCCCATACAGGCTTGGCTGCAAGGGCTGCTGGGAGTCGTAGTTTTTCCTCCAATGAACTGCGGTATCTTTACAGTTATCCCCTTCACTACTGGGAAGAGATTAAACTTATGTCAGCACTTTTTTCTTTTTTGTACGCAATCTCTCAATCTTTTATTCCTCCCCTATATAAAAAGGTACATACGAAATAATAATAATTGAACAACAGATCTACGTATGGTTTTCTGTCACTAAAATTTACCATATCATCATCTGCTAATCTTAACGTGCCCACCACACACAAGCCAACCACTATGCATTTTTTTTTAAACATTCGATGCTCAAGTGATATAAGATTTTGATGTACTCATTCGAATATTACATCTAAAAACATATCAGTTATTTAGAGGGAAACTGAAGCAAGAGGTATATGGTGGTTGCCATATTTATTTCCTTTTAAATAATACTAGTTGCCTGTTTGTCCTGCTGATCTCCATGGCTGCAGTTGTGCCTGAATCACACACCTGAAACAAGCATGCAGCTAATCCAGTCAGCTGTTTGTCAGAAATGTCTGTTCGGCATGCTTATTCAGAGTCTATGGTTGCCTGACTGAAGTCGGTTGAGGCGGGTGATAACGACCGCCTCAGCCGATAATCCGGACCAACTCACCCCCAGCGACGGACGATCGCATTGTTCATGCTGTTCCCCCACCCGCAGCGTGACTTCAAGCATCATCCTTCAACCCCCCCAATTTAATGCTAGCGCAGAACTACGTTACCGTGCGGCTCCTGCGGCGATCTGCGTCAGCCCGGAACTCATGTTAGTCTATAGCGACGCTTTAAAAAAAATAAAATGATGAGGTCGCAGCGCTTCTGTGCACTTCCGCATACCGCGTGTCACTTCCTGCTTGGACAATTGCCAGAAAGGAAACACCGTGTACTAATGCTGTGTTTCCTGAAGGCCTGTTTTTGGCAATGCAGTGCAACGGGCGCGAGGCACCGCATCGCTACCGCCAAATTTACAGTCTGAAACCAGCTGAGTATTACAAACAGACGCTCAGCAGGACTTCTGCAACATATATTCATCTATCTCTTGGTCGAGTATAGTGGCCATCTGCCAGTGTATGGCCACCTTAAATTTTATGTGCACTATCTCTGAGTATTTATCAGACACAAGTGATATAGATATAGACACTAAAGAGTTCTAGACTGAGATGACTGTTCAGAGCAATCTGTTGAGAATCTAGCATATATTTGTTAAAAACCCACAATAATAATCTGCAGTTCGTATTGACACAATAGTGACAGTTGGTAGGATAAGAATTGGGAACTTAGAACAGGGCTATGTTTTCGTGGTTCCTGTTTATGTGCTAATTCACATTTACAATCCCCATGCATAAAATTCACTCAATAGAAAAAGGAACTGCGTGACGTTGCTCATTGACCAACAATCAAATTCCAACTCTGTACTATCAAGGCCAGTGACGTAGCTAAGGAGCTGTGGGCCCCGATACAAGTTTTACATTGGGGCCCCCCAAGCACTCTATGCATTACAATTGATATGGCGCACCAAAACCTGCCAATTACAACTACAGTGTCAGAGGTGCAAGAAGGGGATGGGAAATAGCTTGTTACTGATGGGAAGTTCGGATCTTTTCAATGATCCGGATGATTCGAATTGGATCATTGAAAAGATCCGGATCTTTGATCCGAATCTCGGATCATTTTACTACCAAAGCATTTCGGGGGTGAAATGACTAGCAGGACAGGAGAAGGGGGAGGTGGGTGGACACAGAGAAGGGGAGAAAATGGACAGAGGGCAGGGAGTGGACAAAGAAGGGAGGACAGACGAGCAGAGAGCAGAAATGTTTGATTGCACACAATACCCACATGCTGCAATCATATGCTTTACATGTATTTCACCTATATGTTCATCTGTATACTCTGAATGCAAACGTCGCACAGTGATAGAAAGCAATCCCCAAAGCATTCCAAGAAGTGAAGTGCAGTTTAGAGCAGTGTAGGACTTTATTGCCCTGCAATCACAGTGCCTGCAAAGTTGCTGTGCTGAGCTGAGCCAAAAGCTTCCAATGTGATCACTGTGCACAAGTACTGAACAGACAGCCTGTAATGAGCAGCACATTGCAGCCAGTATGTGTGCTCTACACATATCTGGCAGTGGCACCCATGTCCCCTCTCTCTCATCTACCTGTCTCCCTGCAAGGCTGACTCCCATCCAACAGAGCGATCCATCTCAGCTCTGCTTCCAGGACCCCGCTGCCCGCTGAGAGGGGGCGTGTCGCTCCTGGCCCCGCCCCTTTTGCGATCCGAATCACTCATTTTGATGAATCGGATGATTCGACTCACAAAATAGATTCGGATCAAAGATCCGAATCGTTCATGATCCGGACAACACTAATTACAACTATTCAAAGTGTCTATAGAAGTTATTATTATGAGCACAGGACCAATAGAGAGCTAATAATGCAGTTGAGGGAGAGCCCATCGGGGCCCCTCTGGCCCACTGATGCGGTCACAACCTCTACACTCCCTATTGCTACACCCCTGATCAAGACCATTGTTCAGTCTGCTTAAAGTACCCCTGAGCCTGAGGAAAATCTATGAAATGAAGCCCATTGTAGGCTAGATTACATCTTTTGAAGTGACAACCCCCCATTACCACCACCCCCATGTACCCATTCTTTGTAGCTTCCACGTCTCCCGTTAGTTCCTCAGTGCACATGCATGAGTTTCCAACTGCGCATGCACAGTCCAACTGCTCACAGGCTTTGGAATTTGCGATTGTGCAGTTCCATGTTACGCGCTGCTGCTGCTTCCTGTTTTGTTTTTTAATTCAACTGGAGCATTCCGTCAAATTTAAAGACGACTGGTAACCAGGAACAACAAACAGCATTTGTAAAGCGCTCTTCTCCCGTAGGACTCAAAGCAACATAAGCATGACTCAGACTAATAATTGGTTGATTGGTAAATTTTGGCACAGAGGAAGAATTCTTCAAGTCCACAAATGCCAGTCTAAACAGGTGGCTTTTCAGTCTGGATATGAATAACACCAGGGAAGGGGCTGTATTTACTGAGTGTGGTTGGGAATTCCAAAGTGCAGGGGCAGCATGACAGAAAGCTCTGACTCCAAAGGTTTTGAGGTGCACTCTGGGAACGGGAGGACCCTGAGGGCAATGAGCAGCGCCAGGACACTTTTAAAAAGGTAACCTCGCCCATCATAGGCTTCAGTCATTTTTTTTGTCCCCAGTTGAGGGGGGGGGGGGGTACTTTAAAACATCTCCAAGTACGTGGACCTTCTTAAGTTAATGTCCATTGAAACTAAAATGCTAGCCCTGCACTTATTGTATTCTGACTAGATTATTATAACACCCACTTCTGTGGTCAACTAATGAATCCACTGCCACCTCTCCAATCCATTGTGAACTCGCTGCTCATCTATCTCTCCTCTTGCTCCTCAGATTCTGCTCCTCTCTGTCAGTCCCCCACTCCTTGCCAGTCATATGAAGGAACTAGTTCAAGCCTTTAACCTTCAAAGCTCCCAGTTTAAAGCTCCCAGTTTAGCCTCTACATACACTGCTACCATCATTTTCACAAACCATCCTCCATCATGCAACCGCATTCTGCCAATTATCTTCTTTTCTTATCTACTTTAGTCACTTGATGCCACTCCCACATACAGGGTTTCTCACGCACTTCTCTAACTCTCTGGAACTCCTTTCCTAAACCTATGTACCCACTTTGTATTATCCATGAACATTCAATTTCACCATCCTTCCTTCCAGTGATCCAGCCAGACAGTCCATTCAACCCCAGGGCCTGATCCAGCTCACTTCATCTCTTAAGCTTTCTCCTAGCCCTCTGCAATTGTACAAGTACCAAACAGTAAAAACTTTATTGATGAAAAAAAACAAAAAACTATAACAGTAGGTGAAAAACTACTGTCAAAATTATTCTGAGTATTTTCTTGCTTGTTGGAGAAAAAAGTGAATTGGATTGGGCCCATCGTGTCTACTCTCCCTCCTCACAGCAATGCTCCACTTGCTTGTTCTCCCCTCCTTCCTTCTCTACTGAACTGAAGACACTTCCCAGATGGGAGCAGAGCAGTATGTCAGCCCAGCATTCACACATAAACAGGTACCCAAGAACATATTTATTAATGAGTATTTTGAGCAACAAGGGTATATCACATGTGCATAGCTTAAATCTGTTCCATCAGTGGTGCTCAGCAGAGCTCGAATATTCGAGTAGCTCGAATATTCGAGCTCTTTTTCAGCTATTCGAGCTCGGTATTCGAGCTCCGAATAGCTGGAGCTATTCGAATGGGCTATCCGAGTACACTCGAATAGCCCATTCACTATTCGAGCTATTCGAGCAACCCGGCGCTATTCGAGCTCGGTACCGAGCTCGAATAGCGTCATAGCCCAGATTGATGTCCTTAGAGCCAATCAGAGGGCTCCCAGGCCCTCTGACGGCAGCCAATCACAGAGGGGGACCCTGGCCAGCCCCTACCCTATAAATAGCGGCCGCCATGTTCCGTTTCTCCATGCTTGCCTGAGACTTGTACAGAGAGAGAGTTGCTCCTTTGTGCTTTGGCTTAGCAAGTGCTCTATTGTGATCATTTGCCTAGCGTTTTTGCTCACCTACACCTGCCATATACACCTATATTGTTGTTAGTTAGATAGACATTGTATTTTAGTTAGTAGCTTGTGTGTTACATTAGAGACAGGCAGCTGCTGCAAGCTTACAGGTTTAGGCCTCAGGGGGGCCTTGCCTCTGTGGGCAGCTGTCCTCTGTTTATTTCTCTCATCTATACCAGTATTTCTGCTGTCCTTTACTAATAGTATTGTAGTTATACTGTACTAGGAGTAGGACACTCAATGACTGTCACTGTTTATAGGCTACTAGCTAGCTCCTGCGTGTGTGCACTCACTCACTGTCTGTGTGTACACACACTCTATTTCCTTCTGATTACTGATAGATTATTGTTAGTTAGTTGTACTTACTTACTACTTACTCTTACTGTACCCGTAGGGACACTCACTGTCACTGTTCATATAGGCTACTAGCTCCTGCGTGTGCGCACTGCACTCACTGTCTGAGTGTACACACACAACACACACTCTATTTCCTTCTGATCGCTGATTGATTATCGTAATTAGTTAGTTCTACTTACTGTTACTACTTACTCTTACTGTACTAGGAGTCTAGGACACTCAGTCACTGTCCATAGGCTACTAGCTCCTGCGTGCGTGCACTCACTGTCTGAGTGTACACACACCCACACTCCATTTCCTTCTGATCGCTGATTGATTATCGTAATTAGTTAGTTGTACTTACTGTTACTACTTACTCTTACTGTACTAGGAGTCTAGGACACTCAGTCACTGTCCATAGGCTACTAGCTCCTGCGTGCGGTCACTCACTGTCTGAGTGTACACACACCACCCACACTCTATTTCCTTCTGATCGCTGATTGATTATTGTAATTAGTTAGTTCTACTTACTGTTACTACTTACTCTTACTGTACTAGGAGTCTAGGACACTCAGTCACTGTGTTCATAGGCTACTAGCTCCTGCGTGCGTGCACTCACTGTCTGAGTGTACACACACCCACACTCCATTTCCTTCTGATCGCTGATTGATTATTGTAATTAGTTAGTTCTACTTACTGTTACTACTTACTCTTACTGTACTAGGAGTCTAGGACACTCAGTCACTGTGTTCATAGGCTACTAGCTCCTGCGTGCGTGCACTCACTGTCTGAGTGTACACACACCCACACTCCATTTCCTTCTGATCGCTGATTGATTATTGTAATTAGTTAGTTCTACTTACTGTTACTACTTACTCTTACTGTACTAGGAGTCTAGGACACTCAGTCACTGTCCATAGGCTACTAGCTCCTGCGTGCGTGCACTCACTGTCTGAGTGTACACACACTAAATTTACTTGTGATTACTACTGATTATTGTAACTGCTAGTTGTACTTCCTGACTGTTACTACTTACTTACTGTACTAGGGGACACTCACTCAGTCACCTCACCAACCAACCCACTCCATTAAAGTACCCCACTTTTCACCCGCCCTTTTACAAAACTTTTGTCTATACGCCCAAAACATTTAAGATGTCTGGAAGTGGCAGCCAGCGCGGTTTGGGCAAGGGGAAGGGCAGCAAGGGAATCAGGAGGAGAGGGAGCAGCATTGTGGCAAGCCGCGGCCGCGGGCGCGCCACCATGCACAGTTCCGCAGCAGCAGCAGCAGCGTCAGTGGCTAACATTCCTCCCATAGCCACTGGCCGTGGACGCCTTGGGCGCCGCCCAGCAGGAGCATCTGCAACTCACGCTGCAGAGACACAGCAGCAGCAGCGTGTAGCACCTGCTCCCATTTTCCTCCAGCCGGGTCGGAAACGTCCCATTGAGGAAAAGGATGCAGACACTGTGGTGCAACTCATGACGGAGGATGAGCAGCCCGCCATCAGCTCTGCATCCGAGGCCTCCACCCTCACCACCACCACCACCACCACCCCTGTTCGCAGCAGCCGCCCAGCAGGGCCTGGGGAGGAGGCCAGTTCACCATCAGTTGGCGACCTGTCATTCAGCAGTCTTTTGACCCCAGGCATCATGAGTCAATTGTCTGCTGTTGTTGGCGATTTTGAGGAGGAGATGCTGATGGGCACTTTGGGGGATGAGGGATTGGACAGCAAGACTGTGGCGACAGTCAAGCAGCCCATCCATGCATCAGGAGAGGAGTTTGGGGGGTCCTCATCCCAGCAGGACATGTTTCAGGAGGGGGAGGATGATGATGACCCGGTGACAGACAGAGACTGGGTGCCACCACCTCCAGGGGATGTCGTCCTCAGCAGCTCTGAGGAGGAGGAGGAGGAGGATGCTCTTGTGGGCCTTGCAAGGAGGCGCATCATTGCAAGCATTGGCAGCAGCAGTAGGCAGGTCCCACAGCCTGCTGGTGTCTCATGCTCAGCAGCAGCAGCAGCAGCATCTGCCAGTACCACCACCAGCCGCACCCAAGCCCCCCCCCCAACCACCACAGGGAGACAGGCAGCAGCGCTTCCATGCCGTAGGGGGATGTTTAAGTCACCAATCTGGCGATATTTCACCATGCCCACTGTGTACAGCAAGTACGCCACTTGCAACCACTGTCAGCGGAAGTTGAGCAGAGGTGCAGACCCCTTAAAGTTCTGCACCAGCTCGCTCATCAACCACCTTGCGGCTAAACATTTCCACCAGCATGAGGAGTTCCAGAGGCTGAAGGCATCTGGTGCTGGCAGTGGCACCACACCCATCACTGCACAGCCTTCAGCAGCAGCAGCAGCAACAGCAGCCACCCGCCCTCCTGCTCCTCCAGCAGCACCAGCAGGAGTGCGGAAACGCACTGCTCCTCCCCCCTCTGCAACTCCTGCCGCCGACACTGAGGCCTGTTCTGGCAGCCAGTCCTCAGTGGCCTCCTCTGCTGTGTCTGCTGATTCCCGTGTCAGCAAAAGGCCACGCCAGAGCCTTTTGAGCGAGTCCTTCCAGGGGGTGGTTAGGGCTCTGCCTCCCAGCAGCCGTCGCGTGCGGCAGCTGAACGGCTTGCTGGCACGGGCCATGTGCTCCCAACTCCTGCCGTACACGCTCGTGCAGGAGGGGAGCGACATTCGTGCGCTGCTTGCTTGCGCAGCCCCAGACTGGCAGCTCCCCAGCAGACACTTCTTTGCCCGCAAGGCCATTCCTGCACTGCACCGCTTTGTGATGGCCAATGTGGAGCGAGGGCTGGAGCACGCGGTTGGTGAAAGGGTCCACGTCACCATGGACTCCTGGAGCAGCCGCTTCGGGACAGGCCGCTACCTGTCCTTCACTGTCCACTGGGTCAGCTTGGTGGAAGGGGGTGAGGATGGGAGAGCAGCAGCGGGCACAGCAGCAGCAGCAACACAGTGGGTGGTGCCACCCCGCAGGGTCAGGGGAACTGCAGCAGGTTCCTCCGATCCTCTGCCATCCTCCGGCACACCTGGCCAAACCCCCCGCCTCAGCAGCAGCGTGAAGGCCCGCCACTGCCAAGCGCTGCTGCACTTGGTCAGCCTTGGGAAGACCAAGCTGACGGCAACCCATGTGTTGGCCAAACTCCAGGAGCAGGAGAGGATTTGGCTGACCCCCAGAGGCCTCAGAGTCGGAGAGGTGGTGGCCGACAATGGGGCCAATCTGGTTGCCGCAATAGACAGGGGAAACCTGACCCACATCCCCTGTCTTGCCCACGTGCTGAACCTGGTGGTGCAGAAGTTCCTGCGCACCTACCAGGGGATGGGCGAACTGCTGGAAACGGCAAGGAATGTTGTGCGTCACTTCCGGCGCTCGGCTGCAGCCTGTGCGAGCCTGGAAGACGTGCAAAAGGAGCTGGATCTGCCACGCCATCGGCTGATCCTTGACGTTCCGACTCGCTGGAACTCCACCCTGGCGATGTTGGAGCGTCTGGTTGAACAGAGGCACGCTGTCAAACAGTACCTTGCCCTGGCCACTGTTTCCGCAGCTCAGAGAAGGGACAAGACCAGCAACATCCCGTCCATTGTCCCCGATGATGACTGGAGGCACATGCAGCAGGTGTGCTTTGTGCTGGCTCCCTTCCTGCAGGCCACAAACATGGTGAGCAGGGACCATGCTATGGTCTGCGAGTGGGTGCCCCTGGTTTCTCTGCTGAACAGGGCCCTCGATGCTTTGCTGGAACAGGGAGCGGCAGCCTTGGACCAGCAGGAGCGGCAACCAGCTGCGCAGTCCACCTCTGAGGGGGAGGAGGAGGAGGACTTGGTGGAGGTCCCTGACCTGGCTGCTGATGAGGGGGATCAGCACAGCGCAGCTGAGTTGGTGCGGGGGTGGAGAGAGGATGAGGCGGCAGAGGAGGAGGATGAGGACAGCACTGACGTCGATGTGCCAGCAGACGTGGCCCGCCTCTTCCCAATGGCAGCGCACATGCTGACGTGCCTGCGCAGGGACCCCAGGGTGATCCAGATGAAGCAGAGGGAGGACATCTGGATCAGCATGATGTTGGACCCACGCCTCAAGGGGAAGTTGAGCCAGTTCCTGCCGCCTGCAGGAGGAGACCCAGCGCAACAAATAAGGAGCTTGCAGCAGGCCCTTGTTGAGCGCTTGGAGGAAGGCTTCCCCCAGCCTTCCACCCCCACTGTCCAGCAGCCAGCACAGAGGCAGCAGCAGGTGCCTGCATCCAGCAGCAGCAAGCGCCCCACAGACCTGCTGTCTCTCAGCCACGAGCTCTACAGGACTGTAGAGGCTCCGGCAGCAGTGACTAGAGAGGAGATGCATGCAGCAGCATCCTCCTCCGGTCACAGCCAGCGCCTGACCCGCATGGTGGCTGACTACATGGGGTCGTACAGCGGGCTTGACAGCGATGCCCCTGTTGATCCCATGGAGTATTGGGTCAAGCGCATGGAGATCTGGAGCGAGCTGGCGCAGTACGCCCTGGAAGTGCTGTCCTGCCCCCCTTCCAGCGTGCTGTCCGAGCGCTGCTTCAGTGCAGCTGGTGGCGTGGTCACCGAGAAACGCTCACGTCTGTCTCACAAGTCTGTGGACAGACTGACGTTTCTCAAGATGAACCAGGCGTGGGTGGAAGGCGAGTTCCTGGCCCCTGTTGTCGGCGAGAGGGGGACATGAACTGGCTGCCGGAACCATCGTTAATGTGCCTTACCACCCCCTGGCTCCTGCTCACTAAGCCAGCCTGGTTCACTTTGACTATTACGTCGCCTGCAGCCACACATTTTACACCTACAGTGGGCTGCTGTGTACTGCCCTTCTGCTGTCTGTCTGTGTTTCCCACTGCCAGGGTACACAGAATTACCTTCTTCTGCTGCCACTCTGCCACCAGCTATTACGTCAAACAATAGCTATATTGGTTGCAAAACCAAAAAACCATAAAAAAAAAAAAAGGTTTAATTTTTCTGAGGTGCCCGGGTTGAAAACTGTGTTGTCCCAGTTGTGTATTGGACACAATGTGGGCTGCACGACCGCTGTCTGGGACCTCCTGTTGTGTTTATTTACAGCCCTGGTATCACCGCTAGGTACCAGGGCTATTATGTCACGCTGCCTACCTGCTGCCACACTCACACTACTCCTCCATACCTCCTCCTGCTGCTGCTGCTGCTGTCTGTCTGTGTTTCCCACTGCCAGGGTACACAGATGATTTACCTTCTGCTGCCACTCTGCCACCAGCTATTACGTCAAACAATAGCTGCTCGCCTACTCCTCCATTCCTCCTCCTGCTGCTGCTGTCTGTCTGTGTTTCCCACTGCCAGGGTACACAGAATTACCTTCTTCTGCTGCCACTCTGCCACCAGCTATTACGTCAAACAATAGCTATATTGGTTGCAAAACCAAAACCAAACAAACCATTAAAAAAAAAAAAAAGGTTTAATTTTTCTGAGGTGCCCGGGTTGAAAACTGTGTTGTCCCAGTTGTGTATTGGACACAATGTGGGCTGCACGACCGCTGTCTGGGACCTCCTGTTGTGTTTATTTACAGCCCTGGTATCACCGCTAGGTACCAGGGCTATTATGTCACGCTGCCTACCTGCTGCCACACTCACACTGCTCCTCCATACCTCCTCCTGCTGCTGCTGCTGCTGTCTGTCTGTGTTTCCCACTGCCAGGGTACACAGATGATTTACCTTCTGCTGCCACTCTGCCACCAGCTATTACGTCAAACAATAGCTGCTCGCCTACTCCTCCATTCCTCCTCCTGCTGCTGCTGTCTGTCTGTGTTTCCCACTGCCAGGGTACACAGAATTACCTTCTTCTGCTGCCACTCTGCCACCAGCTATTACGTCAAACAATAGCTATATTGGTTGCAAAACCAAAACCAAACCAACCATTAAAAAAAAAAAAAAGGTTTAATTTTTCTGAGGTGCCCGGGTTGAAAACTGTGTTGTCCCAGTTGTGTATTGGACACAATGTGGGCTGCACGACCGCTGTCTGGGACCTCCTGTTGTGTTTATTTACAGCCCTGGTATCACCGCTAGGTACCAGGGCTATTATGTCACGCTGCCTACCTGCTGCCACACTCACACTGCTCCTCCATACCTCCTCCTGCTGCTGCTGCTGCTGTCTGTCTGTGTTTCCCACTGCCAGGGTACACAGATGATTTACCTTCTGCTGCCACTCTGCCACCAGCTATTACGTCAAACAATAGCTGCTCGCCTACTCCTCCATTCCTCCTCCTGCTGCTGCTGTCTGTCTGTGTTTCCCACTGCCAGGGTACACAGAATTACCTTCTGCTGCCACTCTGCCACCAGCTATTACGTCAAACAATAGCTATATTGGTTGCAAAACCAAAACCAAACAAACCATTAAAAAAAAAAAAAAAGTTTAATTTTTCTGAGGTGCCCGGGTTGAAAACTGTGTTGTCCCAGTTGTGTATTGGACACAATGTGGGCTGCACGACCGCTGTCTGGGACCTCCTGTTGTGTTTATTTACAGCCCTGGTATCACCGCTAGGTACCAGGGCTATTATGTCACGGCGAGCTGCCTGCCTCATTGACTGCCTGCTGCCACACACTCATCCTCCTCCTCCTGCTGCTGAATTTACCTCCTGCTGTCTTTGTGTTTCCACTGCCAGGGAGCACATACAATGGCGCTTCCAACATGCGTGCGCCCACCAGCTATTTGTTACGCTCAAAAATAGCTGCATTTCTTTAAAAAAAAAATTGAAAAGAGAAATACGTGAAGAAGAAGAAGACGATATTGAAAAAGAAGGAGAAGGAGAAGATGAAGATGAAGAAGAAGATGAAGAAGATGATGAAGAAGAAGATGAAGAAGATGAAGAAGATGAAGAAGAAGAAGATGAAGAAGAAGAAGATGAAGAAGAAGATGAAGAAGAAGAAGATGAAGAAGATGAAGATGAAGATGAAGAAGAAGAAGATGAAGAAGAAGAAGATGATGAAGAAGACAATATAGAAGAAGAAGAAGAAGATATAGAAGAAGAAGATCTAGAAGAAGAAGAAGAAAGATAAAGAAGAAGAAGAACAAGTATATACAGTAACACTACTGAACAAAATTAAGGACACAACTTCTCTTTCCACATTTTTTTTTAAAGGAACATCCCCACATAATCACTTGCTGTTGTTACTTGGAAAAAAAGATGTTTCTTGCATCATTCACCCTCAAAACAAGTGTTGGAAGCTATTTAAGGCCAATTCGAATAGTCAGCTCGAATAGTGAGCTCGAATACCGACTCGAATAGTGAGCTCGAAGTCCGAGGTCGAATCGAATAGTAAAAATTATTCGACTCGAATATTCGACTGACCTCGAATAATTTACTATTCGAATTCGACCAAACTCGAATTTTAAAAAGGGGTATTTGAGCATCACTATGTTCCATGCTTGCCAAACTTTTAAACCTTTAAACAATCTATTCATGCAGTACATAGCCATGGAGCTGCCATTCCTGTGACTGACCAATAAAAATGGGTTTTTCGTGACTCCTTTTAATGAGTTTTGTCTATTGGCTGAGGCCAGAATCTTTGCTTTTAGGAGTTTATATAACTAAATGTTTAATTAATTAAAAATGTAGCGTATTGCCAGCTTTATGCCTTGTGTACATGCACTTGGCTTTCAGCAGAGTCGCACGCTTACATGGCAACCTCAAATCCCCCATGATGGTCAGTGAGAGATACAGTCTACTGGTTCATCTCATCCATGTACATTTCCCCCATACCCCTCCTACTTCATTATCTGTCACAGGTTGTCCTTCCGCCCCCCTCTTGAGCTAGAGTATGCATCAATAGCCTGTAGGCTAGTGCATGTCTGTACAGAACAGTCTAGTCCTGGTCCATGCCGGTGATAGTAATTGTGCGGTTGATTGCACCTTTGGGTTTGGCTACCAAGCAGCCACTCTTCTGTGGGGGCAAGGCCAACATTTCTTTGCTATATAGTACAACTGAATGGGGACATAGGTTGACAGGCTATGTAAGGCTCGGTGCCCATTTGAGCGGATGCAAGACGGGCACAGTAAGCAGATGTGCTCTGTCCATTTTGCATCTGCCCTGCATCCGTCCAAAGGGATCACCACTTCCCACCACCCATCGCCATTTCTCGGTCCGTGTACTCAGCCCGGAGGCCAGCAGAAGCATGGGGCTCTCCATAGGCTGCATTAGACTAATTCTCCCTAGCAACGGAGAATTTTCATTTGTCAACCATGAACCAATGAGAATTCTCCCTGTTGTTGATGATTCTTATTGGTCTTTTGCAGCCCAATAGAGATTGTCATGCTTCTGCCGGCCACCAGTCCAAGAGGCGGGACATGTAGCCGGGGCAGATATGCTACCCCCATAGGCTATATTATGAGGTAATGTATCCGCCTGCCCGGGATTATCACGGAGGGCACAGAAGTGTGGCCTGCTTACTGCAACAGATCTGCTGCAGAGTGACAAATGTGAACAGCTCCTATCTATCACTGTCAGTTTAGCAGTGAACAGACAAGAAATGTCTGAAAGGTCTCCTCTCTATTCAACTGGGAGCACAGCCTTATGCATGGTGAAAAAAAAATGTTGCATTTAATGTAAGGTGGGTAGGTGCTACTCATTACGATGTACATAAATGGGTACAACATGGTAGAAGCACCGTGCCGCCTCCATCCAGGGCCGGGCCGAGGCATAGGCTGGAGAGGCTCCAGCCTCAGGAAAAAATAAGAAAAGGGGATACATAGCAGTGACTGCAAGCCAGATAACTAGATATTAAGGTGTTGGGGAGGTTGTGGGCCCTGTGGCGCCTCTTAGTCTAATAGCAATCAGTGTGTGACTGCTGGGGTGGGAGGGATGGAGGGGCGCACTTTGGTGTCTCAGCCTTGTGTGCTGGAGGACCTCGTCCCTGCTCTGCCTCCATCCATAATCACCTCCAACAGTGAACAGAGATAAGTAAGCTAAAATAATGTTTCCCATTAATATTTGCAGGTATGTATATGGCTGAACTAAGGGTGCTTTTTTTCCCCTTTCATTAATACAGCCATATCAATCCCTGCCATGTACTGATGAGGGCCAAAGGCCCGAAACAGGCTGTCTACATGTGGGGTTGGCGTGGCTGTGTAATATTTAAAGCTAATGGCTTGTTATACACCAGCAGTTCTGGATGCTTGTCTGGCTTATAGGGGCGGAAAGAGATAATTTGCATATTCAGTAGTGGGGCATTGCGGGTGGCCACAAATGTTCATTTATAGCGGAATTCTTCCAAATTTCCCTCTTAAGAAGGCAAATTTCACCAAGCATTAATTAAAGAGGAACTGACAAAATAACAGTATATAAAATTTTATTTTTTATTTTATTTTTTTTTTACACATTTATAAATGATTTAGTCAGTGTTTGGCCATTGTAAAATCTGTCCTCTCCCCGATTTAGATTCTGAATCACCGCGATTTGCGTAAATCGCCCAAATGAGAACGGGCCCATAGACTTATTACCCCAGCGCATTAAAAAGCACTAGCGTTTGAGCGTTTTGCAGAAATCGCCGGCAAAAGTGTGAATGGGCCCTAACACTACCAGAGGACAATCCCCTGGCAGCAACAAGTGTACAAACCTGCGAATTCAGAAGCGCAGAGATCATACCAACAGAGCCTCCAAGGTACAGAGAACACCGTAATATCCCTGACCAACCTTTCAGCAATGAAGCATTCTAATAAAACTCCCGACTGGAGATCAGAAGAGAATGCCAAATTAATGCACATTTGCATCCAATGGCTTTTTCAATTGATCTATTTACTTATTTATTTATTTTACGAGTTGCAGAGGGTTTCTTGTTCCCGTCACAGAATATCGATCAGTCCTCTGCACATCTCTACTATCAGCCTGATGTAAAGAAAACAGTCAATATTTACCAGCACATCTGCTTACTTAAAAAACAATAAACCGGTAATTTATCAGTGATTTCTGATTGATGGAAGCTGGAGGTTGGAGCAACAGGCAGAGAAATCGTAATAAATCCAGGCAAGGTATGAAGAACCTTATAAAGTAGAGCCTAATGTTTACAAGTAATCTTCAAACCTGACAAAGGTCGCCAACCCCCTCCTGCTTATCTACCACTGAAATAACACTGGTTGGCTTTTTGGATTTACCAAAGTCAGGAAAAGCAAGCTGTGGGCAATCCCAAGATAAGAGTTCTGTCTTCTGAGGACTGAGGGAGAAATCAATCCAGTTCAAACTAGACTCTCACTTTCAAAGTGAGAGTCTAGTTTACACACTGATTTTCATCACTAGGGGTATCAGGTCCAGACGAGCACAGGAGTGGGAAAACTGGACAACCAGGGAATACTGGGGAGGGGGAGGGGGGGGCAACAATGACCGACTAGATGACCAGAGAATCCTGTTGAAGGGGATACCCACTAAATGACCAGGGAATACTATGGAGGGGGAGACCCACTAGATGACCAGGGAATACCAGTGTTCTCTCTGGGCTCTTTCAGACGGATGCTCCACCCGGCTAACTTTGGTGAGCACCCGGCTGTCATCGGTTTGCCTCCTAATCCTCCTCCTATGCCCTAAGCAGAGGTGCGCAGAGAAGCGCCGGCCCTGCATTCCCTCTGTTGTGCCCCACCCAGCTACTTTTTCATGCCACCCAGCTGGAGAAAAAATTCTGGGGAGAGCACTGTAATACTATAGTTTGACCCACTAAATGACCAGGGATTCTATTGGGGGGGGGGGGGTGTCACTAGACTACCAAGAAACACTTTGGGGGGGATGAGGGGACCACTAGGCTTTCAGGGGATAATGGTGGGGGGGGGGGGGGGGGACACTAGGTTACCAGACAATATTGGATAGGAGGGGGCACAAGACGACCAGGGAATACTGTGGGAGGAGAGGATTGCCAGACAACATCAGGCCACCCAGGCCAGGCAGTACAGCATGCAGGCCAGGTAACTCTACCTAGTTACGTTTAGGCTGCTTACACACTAAGACGTGCGCCTGTAACGCTCCCCCAACGCACAGCAATGTAACACAAGTGGGCTGTTCACACAGCCCACGTTGCGTTACATGTAACGCTGCACATTCTGCCGAAAGTGCAGCATGCTACGGCGTTAGAGCGGCTATAGCCGCTTTAGACTGTTTGCACATGCTCAGTGGGGGGCGGAGAGGAGGCGGGGAGATGCAGCTACAGTAGCCGCGCACATGGCTACTTAATATTCACTGCACTGGCGGCCGCTAATTGGCCGGCGGGACCACGTGATGCGGAGTGTCTCGCTCCGCATCACGTGGTCCCGCCGGCCAATCAGCGCCACTCTGGGAGACCTTATACGGATAGAGCCGCCTAACGCGGCTCACTCTACCGTCCTCTCCCGCACCACCATACGTTGCATTAGGTGCACTTTATGCGACCTTAACGTAGCACCTAATGCAACGTATGGTGGTGCGGGAGAGGACGGTAGAGTGAGCTGGTAGTGTACTCTAAGGCTACTTGCACACCAGTACACTACCTGTTTATAGAGGCGTTTCTAGGGTCCTAGATCCAGGGCACTTTTGGGCATTCCAGCCAAAAAATGGGTGTGGCACCAGAATGTGGGTGTTGCCATGGATGGAGCCAAATTTACTTAAACTTAAGGTGGATCCGAGATAAATTTTTACTCATTGCATAATTGTGTTTCTTTTATATAGTTTGTAGGGCATTCCTCAAGCCAAATACTTTTTTTGTTTTGTTTTAAGGCCCCGTTCACACTTCAGCGTTTTGCTGGCGATTTCGGCAAAATGCTCAAACGTTAGCGCTTTTGAAAGCGCTAGTGTAATAAAACCCTATGGGCCCGTTCTTACTTGGGCGATTTGCGCTAATTGCCAGAAATTGCCCGAAATCGCAAAACGCAAACGCGTAGCCTGCACCATTTTCAAGCGATTTCCCGGCGATCGTGTTTCAGTACTATAGAAGTGCTAAATGCGATCACGGAGAAATCGCTGCACTGTGCAGTGATTTTTTCACGTGAAATCGCGGAAAAATCACTCCAGCAAAAATTGCCGGCGTTTTGCGTTTCTAAGTGTGAATGGGGCCTAATACTCTAATTCCATATAAACTAAACATGCCTCACCCACAGCTCCTTTTGTGCCTTGGCACTGTAGCAAGGGCTTATGGGAGCTCAGTCTGGGCAGGAGGAGGTTACTGCCCATTGATTTCAGAGGCAGAGGGGAGAGGGGAGGAGGAGAGGGGACTGAATTTACACACAGGCAAGCTGATAGCATCTCCAGCCCTCAGTCTGTGAGACCTGAAACACACCAGAGGAGTTTTTCTGAGCGTTTTGAGTTTTTAAATCTGCTGCTAAGGTTATCCTATGTGTCTGTGCACACTGGAGCAATGAGGTTTTGTAAAAAACCCCATAGCATTACATTGGGAAGAGCTTTTGAAACCTCTAAAAGCTCTTCCCAATGTAATGCTATGGGGTTTTTTACAAAACCTCATTGCTCCAGTGTGCACAGACACATAGGATAACATTAGCAGCAGATTTAAAAACTCAAAACGCTCAGAAAAACTCCTCTGGTGTGTTTCAGGCCTGACAATGTGACAAACAGAACATGGCTGCCCTCATTGTATCACAGGAATAAATAATCCTAAACTTTTGAAGCTGTTTGCAGCTAGATATGCTGTGTAAACTATCTAAACTTTAGATAAGATATATAGACAAGTTACTTGTTATAGTTAGTTTTTCATCTCAGATCCGCTTTAAAAGAGGTCTAAGTAGGCCCCTCTCCATATTAATCCCCCCCCCCCCCAAAAAAAAACAACAACACAAAACCACTAGGGGGAGAAGCCCAAAAGAGAAGATGTTCTGGACTCTCCCTGGGGGACATCCGCGGCACCCCAGAAAAGATCTGTGGCACATGCCACTGATCTTTGGGGCTAGCAACACCCCTGCGAGAGAGAGAGAGAGGTAAGAATGAGAGTGAGTGAGTGAGTGAGTGAGTGAGTGAGTGAGTGAGTGTGTGTGTGTGTGTGTGTGTGTGTGTGTGTGTGTGTGTGTGTGTGTGTGTGTGTGTGTGTGTGTGTGTGTGTGTTGCTGGGAAGGCCTGCTTACACTGCTGCTGAGTTCATGTACATGTGGCTCCACCTATGACCACGCCCATGTTCTGTTGTATGGCCCTGCCCCATCCGAACACCTCTGTTGAGAACCATATAGTGTGTGTACAAGATGTAAGAATTCTCCTGAGTTTCACCCCTCCCCTCGCCACCCTCAGTTAAGCCAGTTGGCCCGACTCATTCTGTTTTCTGTTTGAATGAATCGGGGCATAATCAGAGAAACAGATCAGCTATAAGATCAGCCAAATTATCAAGACACCTTCAGAAGCTGCTTCTCATTGTTCAGGCAGCAGAGGTGTGAATAAAGATTCTGAAAATTCACCTAAACCCACTCCATTATTATCAATAGCAGATAATCTGTTTTTAGCAATATTTCAAAAACATATTATAAGCAAGAAATAAAAATATTTAAAGAATAATTGCAGTAACTGATACAAAAGGAATATTTTTTATTTGCATATCCGGATTTGTTTCCCTCTCCTTTAAATGTGCAGGCAGGACATGTGACACTAGAGGCATTCTATCCCTCTTGGACTCAGTACAGCTGTACATGTGACTGTTACAACGTATCTCTTTCATTGTCAACCAGCATTGTCCCAGCCACAAGTCTTTTGTTCTGCTTTCTATTGTAAATACGTGCTGTTGCTTTAAATCAAATGGTGACGTCGGCAACTGAGAACCATCCACACCCGCCCACCAAGCTGCGAGCCCAGCAACCAGTGACATCAGACAGACAGCTCACTTCTCATTGGAGAGTAATGGTCACTGAGCCAGCCCCCTTTTAATCGGGCCAGCCAATGCAAAGGCACCGTCTGTCTCCATGTGAAAAGCATGTGAGTGCCCAGCCAGGAAGTGTTGGAGATGGTGTTGCCTGGTGCACCTGACTGGTGAGGGGGAATTGTGTACTATTATCTGACCTGATAATACATTTCCCTCTGTCGAACTGGACAGATCAGCATTACCATACGCAACAAATGTAGCAGATCACAAAGTTTACAAACAAAAGTGTCTAAACAATCAACAAAACTTTTCCTGTAAAATGTATTTAGTGACTGTAAACACCCAACAAACTGAAAACTACACCTGTAATTGCATCACTGTGTAAACCCCCTACAAACAAATGCAAAGCATAGCATTAGGCAAAACAATGCAAAAAGCTGATGTATGGGGAAAAAAAGTTTGCAAATCAAACACTGTAGAAAATTAACCAAAACAAGGACATAAAAGCAAACACAAAACAAAACACACAACATTAGCGTATCGGAAAGATATGCAGAGAGGTTACTTAGCACAGAAAAGGATTGAGGAGTTGAATAGAGAATTCAACTTTTGATGGAAGATTGAAAGTAGAACACACAATAACAAGTTATAACACAAATACACATATTTTTTTTCCTAAACACAAAAGAACATAAACAGACTTAATTGCAAATGATGCTGATTTTGCAAACAAATGTAGATAGACGGTACAAAACTTGTACTGCACATATGAGTGGAAAAATGCTAGTTTTTATTACAAAACAGGCGCACATTTGCAACCCCCCCCCCCCAAAAAAAAACCACATCAAATTGTAGTTTGCTGCAGGGTTTTTTTTTTTTGGGGGGGGGGGAGATTTGCAGCACGTGGAACAGTGCAAAGCTGAGCACATGCCACAGTGTGACACTACAAATATAAAAGATAGAAAAGGCAGCCCAAAAAGAGAAAGTGCCAGTTTTTGGAAGACCGAGAGGAGTGAATGGTGGGCCAGTTCAGCAGGAGACAATTAAAGCTGCCTCCATTGTACGCCACAGACAGACAAACCTTTTGTGCTATTGTCAGGCAGTGCAGCTGCCCCGCACACAGGGCAGGGAGGGGAGAGGGGGGCAGATGTCTGCCCCTGGTACAGGAGGGGTTAAATTACACCTGCAAACGTCTCTTCTGTGCCCAGCCCTCCAGGGGCGTCGTCAGGACACACTTTCTGTAAAGTTTTCATGGCTAACTTTTACTGAGCAGGTTGCAAAACCAGGGGAAGATAAACTAGCATGGTACGTGACAGGTGCACTTTAACAGATGCTACACCTCCCCACCCCAAGGCCACTTGCAGCACTGTGCATTGAAGCCTCTGTCGTGTGGCACCTGCGACCTAGGGACAAATGGTACCCTACCTCTTGCAGGGCAGCAGGGGTCCAGGATGATGGCAGATAACTCAGCCTGCAATGACCTCTTATCTGCCAGTTAATCCCTAGTAGTTCCTTGCACTGTCCTCTGATGCCATCTGCCTGTTGGCTTGGCTGAACTAATCTGGGTGCCATCTGCCCCTAACATGGTGTCACTGGCTGGAAGATGGTAGAGGTGGCTAGAGGACTCCTGTGTGCCAGTAAGGCCCAAGTGGTCCACTTCTCCAACCTTGGGTGCCACACTGGCATCAATACCTGCCATTGGGTTGCCAGGTGGCAAAGGGGACAACCTGAACAACCATGGGGTTGAATTCTCATCTGATGACTGCCCTGACCCCTGCTACCATCTACCCCTGGCACGGGTGCTAATGACCATGCCACATGGGCACAACCAGGGGAGAGGGGTGGAAGGGGAGGGGGCACAATAGCTCTTTGTGGTCTACAGACCACTTATCTGGCCTGGCATCCCACCCCATAGGCCTACACAATGCCTGCTGATGCCCCCCCAGTCTTTGTTCTCATAGCCCTGATAATCACATGTGCAAAGTGGGACACTGTGCATGTGACATGATGACACACGTACAGTCTAGCAGGGACAATGCATAGGACGGGCTATAGACAGTAAGCACATTTTCTGCTCTATTCTCTTTATATACCCACACACATTACAATCAAATCGCCAGTTCTATTAAAACCTCACCAGCATGTGAACGCAAAACAACATAATCATCATGTAAAGGCAGCCAGTAACATATACACGGACATGAGCTCTGCACATACATGTGAAATAATAAAAACATATACTAACGTGTACTGCATGATTAGTCAGTTCATGAACTACCTTATAGAAAGCATCGTACACTTAATGGAAAGCACGTGCAACTATCACCCAACAAGAGCAATGCATGTATATTGTACAGGATGCCACATGTACATAGTATATAGTTACCACCCCCCATGTGTACTAAACACACGTGTACAGAAGTGCAGATACGCCACATACATGGACAGGACACATATCTGACACACACGTAGAGGAGATATGTATAATAAATAAGAATTGCATGTTAGGAATACATATATTATATACATACATGTGCACAAAGCACACGTGATAATTGCACAGGAGCAGCAAACATGATTTGCACACAGACGTATATAAAAGTGCCCATATGATTAGTGGGGTACAGTTGATGTGCCAGCAGCTCTGCCACTTATGGGGGGGGGGGGGGGGGGTCTTTGTCTAGACAGCACAGAGAGAGAGCTCCAGGTTCCTCTAATTCCTTGGCATGAACAGACTGACCCCCACAGGCAGCCCTCCTGGTGCCCAGACTGCCCCCCTCCCCCGCCCTGTCTGTCTGCCATCACAATGGGCCTCAGTGCTCCCAGACCCTCTTTGTCTGCCCACATCCCCCCAACCTCCCCATATACCCCGGGGAGCACTTACTTTTCCTCTCCTGGTCCACCCTCTCCAGGTAGCTGGCCGCCTCCAGCAGGACCTGCACATTGTCCAGGAAGGTGGTGAGGTTGTGCCCCATGGCATCGCTGCCCTCTACGTTCAGCAGGTCGCTAAGGGGGCACCTGGGCATCTGGAGGGCATCGGGGCTGGTGTCCATGCTGTAATCCTCTTTGGGGGCTCCTCTCACCATGTCTGTTGAGGATGCTGTGTTGTGTGGAGCTCAGCTTGTCCTGAGGATCTCTCCAGATACTTTATCTGCTGCTGGGCACCACGGCTCCGGGCTGGTCCTAGCGCCTCCCACTCCTGACACAAGAGAGTCACTACCGCCACTCCACTGTCTACAGCCGCCCAAATCTCAGCCTAGCAACCCAATAGGAGGCCATGGCAGAGGTCTGCTGTCATTGGTCCGTCCAGCCAGCCTCCTTATCCTCCCAGCTCATGTGGCTGTGTGATACTTCAGCCTTCTGCCAGCAAAGGGTTAATAAACCACAACTGAAAACTTTCTAAGATCTCTCTCCTACTTCATGTAAACTTTTTGTTTTATGGTTACTCAGAACTGGGTGCTTTGTAGCCTCCATACAGTGAAGGGGTTAATGCTGAGTTTTAAAAAGTTTTAGCAATGGTGTGAACTTTCTGCAGGTTGTGATGAATAGGCTAGAATAGTGTATTGTAAACCTGTTATGTGATAGACTCAATTCACATCCAGGCTCTGTGCCCATGGGGTCCGGGGATGTCCGCAAAGATTTTGCCAAATTCTAGATTTCACATTGGAATTTAGCTATATTTGGATGAATTATTATTATTTAGTATTTATATAGTGCCGACATCTTCCGCAGCGCTGTACAGAATATGGGCTAGATCACACCAAAATTTGCTAAGCGTAATCGCAATTTTTGTAGCGATTTTCAGTAGTGATCCTGGGCATGTGTCTAACGATTTTCTTTTTATGCCTAGCGATTTTGGAGCATTTGGGTGCAATGAATTTGTAGTTCTTGTACACTTTGATCTGCAAGTGCTGCAACAGCTTTGGGAAAAAAAACGAAAAACTGAAAAATCGCTCAGTTCTGCGATTTTTAAAGATATTTTGCAATTTTCCTATATTGCAGGGCCCATTCACAATGGACTGCTAGCGATTTTAAAAGCACTAGTATAATTAAAAGTATATGGCAGTGATTTAACCACCGCGATTGCCAGCAATTTGCAGTAAACACAAACCAGGTTCCTGCAGCGCTTTTGTGCTATTTTTAGAGCGGTTGCATTAGAAATGGAAAAACTGTGAATCGCAATCGATCAAAAATTGTGAAAATTTCCAATAAAAAATACGCATTTATTGCAAAACCATAGCGATATTGCTAGCAATTTGAGACCACCCGTGTGAATGTGGCCTTATATTGAGGCGTAATGGCCACCAAAATGCTGCAGGACCCGTGTTTGGCAAAAAAAAAAATCACATCACTCTGGTCTGAACTAGCCCTTAGACATTAGCCAAGCACTTTTCAAAACTCTAGCGCTTTTTAAACTGCTCAGAAGTGCTCTTCGTCTTCGTGTCAACCAGCCCTTTATTGTCTTGTCACTTAACTATCCCTCAGAGGGGCTCACAATCTAGTCTCTTACATCTTACATCTCTTACATCTGAAAATGGCGCACGGTGTTGCCGCTAATCCGTTTGCCGCTTATCGCTATTTAACGTTAAAGCCTTATTGTTATTTAGCGTTAAAGCCTTATCGTTATTTAGCGTTCACACACAGAACCCTCTCTGTACCTACCCCTAACCCATAAACCCCCCCCTGGTGGTGCCTAACCCTAACCACCCCCCTGGTGGTGCCTAACCCTAACCCCCCCCCCCTGGTGGTGCCTAACCCTAACCACCCCCCTTGGTTTTGCCTAACCCTAACCACCCCCCTGGTGGTGCCTAACCCTAACCACCCATCTTGGTGGTGCCTAACCCTAACCACCCCCCTGGTGGTGCCTAACCCTAACCACCCCCCTGGTGGTGTATTTTCTACTGTAACTATACCTAACCCTACTCTCACACAGAACCCTCCCTTTACCTATCCCTAACCCTAAGACCCCCTGGTGGTGCCTAACCCTAAGACCCCCCTGGTGGTGCCTAACCCTAAGATCCCCCTGGTGATGACTAACCCTAAGACTCCCCGGTGGTGCCTAACCCTAACCTTGACAGTGTTACATTAAATCCATTCACCGTTTTGCAGTTAAATAACGTCTGCTGTTTGGCTTATGTAGGGGGCTATTGATAAATAACGTTAGTGTGTGCCACTATTGATAAATAACGTTAGTGTGTGCCACTATTGATAAATACTGTTAGTGTGTGCCACTATTGATAAATAACGTTAGTGTGTGCGGTTTTTCTTCTTTTTCCCTGTGCGCCATTATTATGCAGTACTAACGATAAATAGCGATAAGCGTATCTTTTTAATGTGGCGCCATTTTTATGCATAGGCACTGTGCGCCATTATTCACTGATCCGTCTACCATAGTCCTATGTCTATGTATGTATCATGTAGTGTATGTATCATAGTCTATGGCCAATTTAGGGGGAAGCCAATTAACTTATCTATCTGTTTCTGGGATGATAAATGTCAGAACTTACAGACTTCTGACTAGTAAATTCAAAAAGTTATTTAAAAGTATGTTCAAACTTTTTTTATTTGCATAAATAGCGAAAAATAAGAAAAAATATGTTTGTGGATTGCCGTAAGCGTGCTAGAGTCGCCTGAGAACGTTTGAGGGATGTTAAAGAGAAAATTCGCAATTCAGTTTCACAACTCAACCTAGGAATCCGAAAAAATTCTTAATTCCTGCAGAAGTTTTTGCGGAATTTTAACGGATTTGGGATTCAGCAAATGTGACCATCCCTAATGAGATCCACTGCAGGACTGTTCTGACTATCCCTAATGAGGTCCACTGCAGGACTATTCTGACCATCCCTAATGAGGTCCACTGCAGGACTATTCCGACCATCCCTAATGAGGTCCACTGCAGGACGATTCTGACCATCCCTAATAAGGTCCACTACAGGACTATTCTGACCATCCTTAATGAGGTCCACTGCGGGACTATTCTAACTATCCCTAATGAGGTCCACTCCAGGACTATTCTGACCCTCCCTTATGAGGCCCACTGCAGGACTATTCTGACCATCCCTAATGAGATCCACTTCAGGACTATTCTGACCATCCCTAATGAGGTCCACTGCAGGACTATTCTGACCATCCCTAATGAGGCCCACTGCAGGACTATTCTGACCATCCCTAATGAAATGAGATCCACGGCAGGACTATTCTGACCATCCCTAATGAGGTCCACTGCAGGACTATTCTGACCATCCATAATGAGGTCAACTGCAGGACAATTCTGACCATCCCTAATGAGATCCACTTTAGGACTACCCTGAACATCCCTAATGAGGTCCACTGCAGGACTATTCTGACCATCCCTAATGACATCTACTGCAGGACTATTCTGACCATCCTATGAGGTCCACTGCAGGACTGCTTCCTGAAGTGGAAAATGCACATGCAGATTGGACCTATGCTTTTTTTATGGAAAAGCATGGACTTGTTCACATTTGTCACCATGTCTGGCTTTGCCCTCTTCTGTAACCCGCTAACCTGTGTATGCACGATGCGCTACCATCACCCCATAGCATGCATGTGCTTCTGTGTACAGCGGATACTGCCATGGACCAGCTCCGGAGTGCTACAGTGCACCCATTTGATGTGGGAAATGTTGCCACTTTGGTCAGTGTGAACCTAGAGTAACCTCGTACACATGATAGATGGATCTCATTCTCCAGTGAGGATCTAGCATGTGTACAGCCTCTCAGTGGTGTAACTATGGGGTAGTAGCATACTGGGTGAGGGGAAGTGCGGAAGGCCCGGACCTCTTCTTGAGGAAGGAGAGTGGGCCGCCTTTCCATCATCAGGCACCTGTAGGCACGTGCCTACCGTGCCTTATGGTAAATTTGGCCCTGGACCAGGGGCATAACTAGAAGGGAGCAGTCCCTGCATGTGGGCCATAGCAGCCAGGGGGCCCCAACTATTACTTCATTTCCTCCGTTAAAGGGGTCTATCCTTCAGATCAGGTGTTTTTGTGTCTACACTTGTTATGCGTGTGAAGATTATGATGGCCACACTTGTTGTATGACCCTTGTAAAATGGGCCTCCAGGCTGTGAGAGTCAACGAGGAGAGGCAAGGGAAAGGGTATGAACATTGGGGGCCCCGTGATTTGTAGTCACGCCCCTGGGTCTGACACAGCCAGAGGGCCCTAGTGGAGGAGGAAGAAATCAGGGCCCCTCCTCCTCGTCAGACACAGGGGTCTGAATGTAAGAGAGGGGCCCCCTAAAAGCTGCACAGGGGGCTTGTAAAGCATGGTCATGCCCCTGTAGCCTCACTGATGAATTGCAGAGAGATCCAGAGTGCCAGATCGTCTGAGCACTGCAGTGCCTCCCACCTTGCGGTCACTTCCTGCTTCGCATATGCTGAAGTGCATGGAAGTGTATTGTAAAAATGCACGTCGGCACATGTGCGTCATAACAAGGGTCGCTGCTGCCAACATTTTTAAAATCCCTGCGTCATCATAGACTAACGTGACTTCCTGTCCGACGCAGATACGCGCAGTAACGTAGTTATGGACCCACGTCAGATGAAGCATTTCCGGCGCACCGCACCGCTATGCAGGTAATATGAACTTCCCCATAGACTTTCATTAGCGTTAGCAGTGTGGTTAATCGCCGCAATGCAACGTCCCAGCGTGAAAGGGCCCTGAGAATCCCCCATGAGAAGATGGGCTACTCCAAAACCTGTCAGTTCTGTAAGATTTCTACTACCTACTATAAGGGTCCATACTCACTAGAAGAGCTTTTCTGAGCGTTTTGCAATTGATTACTGTTTTTTAAAAAAACGCTCCCATTCACTTTCATTTAAAACGTGGTAAAAGTCACACAAAAATTGCCCCAATTTCACAATCCCATACGCTAAATCGTGGCGATTTTTCTGCGATTTTTACCACGATTTTAATGAAAATAAATGGGAGCGATTTTAAAAAACGCTCATCAATTGCAAAACGCTCAGAAAAGCGTTTCTAGTGTGAATGGGCCCTAAATGACAGCAACATAGGAGGAAAGGAGGAAGGTAATGTCTAGAAATCTTTACTCTTGGGAGAAATGTAGTTTTTATTCATGTGTTTTCATGTTTTTTTAATTTTACAATTTTTCACAATAGTGGTCCTTTAAGGCTAATTTCACACCAGGACGTTGCGTTAGAGGGGGCGTTAAGGTCGCATAATGTCCCCCTAACTCAACGCCTGGTGGTGCTGGATCTCGACGTCAGAGTGAGCCGCGTTGTGCAGCTCACTCTGGCGTCAGTGATGCCGTGATGCGCACTCTTGTGCGCATGCGGCATCACGTGGTCCTGCCGGCCAATCGCCGCACAGAGCGGCTGCTCCAGGAAGTAAACACTGCACGTCATAACGTGCAGTGCATATTAATTAGCCATGTGCCTGGCCGCTCTCCGCTCCTCCCCAACATTACTGAGCATGTGCAAGCAGTCTAATGCGGCTCAGCCGCGTCTAAAGTACTGCATGCAGTACGTTGCCTTGTGACGCAGCGTTACAATGTAACGCAACGTCCGCACTGTGAACAGCCCCATTGATTTTTCATTACTGTGCGGTGGGCTGCGTTACAGGCTGCTCTAACGTGCGCCTGTAACGTCCCACTGAGAAACCAGCCTAACAATTTACTAGTTGTAAAGAAAATGTAAGCCCCCCCTGGTCAGGCAGAGAAAATGCTGCGTAATCAAGTGTTTGAGCTGAAAACATTTAGACATTTTTAAGCCTTTGCCCTTGTGCAATCAAAGTATGAACCTTAGTCATGTGACTATTTTTAGTGTGATCGTGTGATTTTTCTATACTTCAAAGAAAAAAAGAAAACTTATTGAGCTGTTGCTTTTTTTTCTTTTTTTTCCGGCAGCTGGAAGATTTGTAGGTTGTCAGTTATTAGAAGCTGGAGGTGCTGGGCTGACACAAATGTGTGACTCAGCATTGCTGCAGAGTGCTGTGTTTTGTCAGCATGGTGTTGTGTAACTTTGTCCCTGTCACGTATCCCTGTGTCACACACAAGTGTTTGACTGACGAGGCTGCAGAACAGATGAGGTGACTGAGGATTTCTAGATAGAGCTACAGTACTCCAGAAGAGGCATTCTGGGAGTTAATCCCATGTTGCTCAGGCAATAAGGGCCCATTCTCAGTTACGCGATTAGCGGGCACTTCCCGCTAATCGCTAAAGCCCTAGTGCTTTGTTATCCTATGGCAGTGTTCTCACTGCCGTGATTGGTGCCGATCGCGGGCATTTTGCGATTAGCGCCAATCGCAAACGTGTTAATTGCAGCATTTTCTGGGCGATTCTTGAGCGATCAGGGTACAGTGCTTATAAAGCGCTGACCGTGATCGCTCTGGAATTGTGGAAGTGTCCAGGGATTTTTACTGTGCTGATCGCAGTCAAATCACTTGCGCAAAACGGCAAGCGGCGCTCCTGTTTGCCTTTTTAGATGTGAACAAGACCTAAAAGGTCAGTAATAGTTGCCACTCTTAGTCACTTATTCCTGTAGATTTTCTACTGAAAAGGTAGCCATATATGTAGCGCTGATGGGCAGATTCGACCAAGAGACAAATCTCTCCCTGATTGAATCTGATTAAAGAGACACTGAAGCGAAAAAATATATATGATATAATGAATTGGTTGTGTACTATGAATAATTACTAGAAAATTAGCAGCAAAGAAAATATTCTCATATTTTTATTTTCAGGTATATAGTGTGTTTTCTAACATTGCATCATTCTATAATATGTGCAGATTACACAACACTCAGCATTCAAAATGATTCTTTCAGAGCAGTCTGTGAACTAATGACCTCTCCTCTGCCAGAGGAAAAGTAAATAGTTAACTAACAGTTGAGATAATAAAAGTCAGAAAACAGCCCTCTCCACGACTTTAAAGTCGTAGAGATTAATTGCTTTTTTGCATAGAGATAACAACTGGAGTTTCTTAACCCTTCAGGCCCATACACACGTCGGATTTCCGCGAACGATGGATCGTTTGAAAGTCCCGTCGTTCCGTCGTTCGCCCGCTAAATCGGGCGTGTGTACAGGCTGTCGTTCGCTTGATAAGGGTGAGTTTGAGCAATCCGCCGGGCGGATCGCTCAAACTCGCCCTTATCAAGCGAACGACACACGCCCGATTTAGCGGGCGAACGACGGAAAGACGGGACGTTCAAACGGCCCGTCGTTCGCGGAAATCCGAGGTGTGTATGGGCCTTTCCTGTACTGGAAACAATTACACTGATGTATCTGATCTTAATGTTTTATTTCTTAGCTGTGCTACACATACAAATCATAATATCATAATTTTTTTTTCGCTTCAGTGTCTCTTTAAAGAAAGATCTATTGGCTACCCATAGACCACAGGCCAATTCCCAATCAATTTCAGCATGAAATCTCTCGGGAATCGTCCGTATCTGCCGCCTTGCCACTGACCCCCTGCAGGGGCAAACGCAGGATTTTTAAGGGGGGGATTCCTGAAAGGTCCAGAAGCACTTATGTCCTCGAGTGCTTCCGAATACAGGTGGCTCCATACTGCCCATGCACAAAAGTGTGCTGGCGTATTATGGAGCTGCCTATCTTTGGAAGTACTCAAGGACATGAGTGTTTCTGAGGGCTTCTGGTAGCAACAAATTTGAACGGGGGACAGCGCTAGAACAACTCCCCGAGAGAGGAACGGCAGATAGACTTAGTTTGGACAATTCAGTGGAATATGCCACATAGTGTCACATAGCGCAAGCGATACCCATATGATGCAGGGATATATGCATCTGCGGAAGAAGGCGGCGATATATAAATACTAAATAATAATATTTTGCCTCACCAGAATTGCTCTTTTATTTAGCTTGCCTGTATGACAAGAAGACACCCAGCACTAGGGGAAGAGGTAAACAAAGGTGAATGAAGGAGGCTGGTGCACACCAAGAGTGCTTCTGAGCATTTTTCAAATCAACAGTTATTTGAAAAGCGCTTGGCTAATGTTACCCTATGACAGTGTTCTCACAGCAGCGTTGTGACTTTTTCAAAATTGCACTTATATTGCATGTAGCATGTTTTTGAGCGATTAATTCAAAAATCGCTCTGCAAATCGCTTCACAAATTGCTACCCATTGCTATTGTCATTTTGTCGTTGCACTAGCCCAGAGAGAGGAGTGGAGAAATTGAGAATAGCCTGAGATGGAGCAGAGAACTTATCTGTATTGCAGTCCCATATCAGACAGGTTACTTGCCTGTAATCGGACTCCTGTCCCTGACAGTCTCCCACACAAGTCAGAAAGAAGCCCTCCTGGAGTCTAGGGACTGTCAAAAACTTTTCAACTTGTTTAACACCTTATCCACACATGCAGTCATTATAACAATGTGGAGAGACCAGACAGATGTTTGCCCACGGACCCTGAGTCCAGGCAAGCTCTGCATCATGCTGTGTATATTTACCAGCTTGCCTGCCCTCTAATTGCATCATGTCTGACACTTCTGTGCTGTGGAGAGTCCAGACTCCAGAATCAACATTCTCTCACTGCAGGCTGCATCTTCTTGTGGGGGAAGCTCGGCTGCCTCTCTTAAGGTAGCCATACACTGGTCGATTTGCCATCAGATTTGACCAACAGATAGATCCCTCTCTGATCGAATCTGATCAGAGAGGGATCGTATGGCTACCTTTACTGCAAACAGATTGTGAACCGATATCAGCCTGAAACCAATCACAATCTGTTGTGGTAGTGGTGGTGCTGCCGCCGCTCCCCCCGCCCGCATACCCGCATACATTACCTGCTCCGCCGGCGCGACTCCAGTCCCCAGGTCTCCGCTGTCTTCTCCGCTCTGGTCTCCAGGTCCAGCATGCTTTACTTCTTCCTGCCCGGCAGGAAGTTTAAACAGTAGAGCGCCCTCTACTGTTTAAACTTCCTGCCGGGCAGGAGGAACTGAAGCATGCCGGAGACCAGCGCAGACACGGAGCAGCGGTGACCGGGGGTAGTCGTGCCGGCGGAGCAGGTAATATATGCGGCTCTATTGCGTCGGTCGTCGGGTACTCGAACGCCGCTAGCGACGCGCTCCCTACCCGCAGGTGATCGACGGTAATTTTCCGCATGGAACAATCGACAGGATCGGACGAAATGGATCGAAATTCGGCGTGTAGCGCGAACGATTGGCAGCAGATTCGATCCCAGTGATCGAATCTGCTGTCGAAACGGCAGCAAATCGGGCCAGTGTATGGCCAGCTTAATTCTATTAGTTGGAGGGAGGCACCAGAAGTAAGAAGGGAGGGAGAATGAGGCTGTTTATATTATGGCTCGCTTCCCTGGCTGAATACACAGCTCAGTGAGGGGGGGGGGTGTTCCAGACACCTGGAATAGCCCCCTCCGTTCGCCAGTGCCCTGTGTATAAATGTGCCCCCGTATGTGCATTTATACATTCCATAAGCACTATACACGCCGCCGGCATATAGCATGGGGTGCGTCTGTGACATCACACGGCGGTGTGTATAATGCTAACAGAAGAGCGGGGGATTCCGAAGATGGAGGGGCACCGCGTGGTGGGCAACACCGGACAGGTTATGTATAAATGTACACACGCCATGCACATGTATACACTGTGGGCAGTGCTGGGGGGCTCGTCGCGTTCATATCTGGCCCTGATATCGCTTGCTGTTATGGCCACACACCTGATCGACCACGATGGCCCCGGGGCCAATTGCAGGAAAATGAGAGATTAGAAGAGGACGACGTGGGAGCGATCAGGCTGGAGGAAGCCCCAGGTATGTATATTTTATTGCTGTGGCCTCATCTCAGGTTCCCTTTAAAGGGAACTGAGCACATTCTCTTTCAATGGAATCTCTCCTGGCATAGAAGCTGCCATGTTCCCCCCTCCCCTTCTCACATTCCTTATTTACAGAAGTCAGAGATGCTATCTTGACACATTGACACAAACTCGGTCTTTGAAGAAACAGTCCTAATTACTAACCCCCTTTGTTGTCTAATAGCATTGTTTACCTCTTGGTAATTAGCCCAATAAAACAATTAGGGACTGCCGGGCAGCCCTGCTGAAACAGGGTAATTAATCTACTTTGAATGTAAAATACAAGGTAAAATGAAAGTTTATTTTAATAATGAAACAGATTGTCGGCATGCATTTTTCATGTGCTATAAAAATGTCCTGAATGATAAAAAAGGTGCTCGGTTCACTTTAAGTTCTACAATTTGTCACAGTAGTAGTCATTCAGTAATCGTTCCTGTCACTTGAGATACAGTGAGGGCTGGAACCCACTAGAGCAATTTTGTGAGCGTTTAGGGAGCGATTCCCCTAAACGCTCAGCTAATGTTAATGGATGGGCCAAATTCCACTGGAGCAATTACAATTACCAAAATCGCAAACGCAGGACATGCAGCATTTTTACTGTCATCTTTTCTGCAATGTAAAGTATATAAACGCTGGAGTAATCGCTCGTCAAAACCTACAAAGAGCCATTTTACTAGTGGTTTTACATTACTGCACACTGTAAAAAAATTAAAATTGATTGAAAGGATCAATCAGAATTAAAACGCTAGTTGCTACACAATCGCTGGCAAAAAGCTGACACTTTTTAAGAACGCTACCAAAATCGCCAGCAATTGCTCATGAAATTGATTACAAACCGCTCATTAAAAACACTAGCAATTGCGATTAGTGATAGCATTTTGTAGTGGGTTCCAGGCCTAAGGGCCGTTTCCACTTGTGCCGCACGCGTCAGCGAGATGCGCGGCGGCACTTCCGGGTCTGTGGGTGCGCAGATGAATCCCATCAGCCATGCCATGCACAGCTATGGGTTTTGCAGCCTCCCGCACCATCAGTGAAAAAGGGGCCTCAGTGCTTGTTTCCACTGGCGCGGAAACCTTGCCGAATCCACAGAGTTTCCCCGCAGGCATATCATGCGGAGAAACTCTGCCGTAGGGATGAATAGCGCCGCCGGCTGAATCGCTAGCGCAAGCGATTCGGCCGGCGGCGCTATTCATCCCTACGGCAGAGTTTCTCCGCATGATTTGCCTGCGGGCAGGGACGGATCTAGGTGGGGGCAAGCGGGTATCTTACCCAGGCGCAGTTTGTTGAATTCTTAAAAGGGCGGCAACATTTGGATGGGGAATGGCAGTTTAGGCGCCAAAACCTGACCTTGCCCCAGGCGCAATTTGGTCTAGATCCGTTCCTGCCTGCGGGGAAACTCTTTGAATTCGGCAAGGTTTCCGCGCCAGTGGAAACAAGCACTGAGGCCCCTTTTCCACTGACTGTTGATAGGCAGTGAAACGCCTCTCAAACTCTGGTAACTGCTCGCTGCTGCCTGGTAACTGCTCGCTGCTGCCTGGTAACTGCTTGATGAGCACACAGTTCAACTTAACTGTCAGTGGAAAAGAGGCTTTAGAAGTCTGTAGGAGCTTTTATGTCTGTAAATGCAAAATAAGTGTGCTGCTGCCCCAGCTTCCCTCCTGGGTGAACCATCTGGCCTATAATCCAGCCTTCCACTGAATAAACCCAGGTGATTTTAATCAGGAAGGAAGGGAGAGATTTGGGAACACAGTGTTCTGTAGCTGCAGGAGTGGGTGAGGTTTGTGGATATGCTGGCCTCAGCTTTACCTTTCCTGGCCTTTCTGACAACATATGGCCCTGTGCCATCCCAGTCTGGGGTCCTTCTCTATGGGCAGTGGGGACCCCTGCAGGAGAGTAAGAGCACAGTGAAATTCACCAAGCCCTACTAAAGGTAGGATTCTATCTACTGATTTATTTATTTTTTTTGCGTGTGGCACATGGCTGATAACATAGTGTACTGTAAAATATATGGAAATTGATGCTAGTGTGGGGGACCCAGCAGGAAACCTCATAGGGAAATTCCGCTAACGTGATTGGGTGGAAAGCACCCCCTTGATCTGCTAAGATTCTGATAGGTTGTAGGAAACTACGCCCCCACTATTCAGCCAATCACAAAGCTTTGTGCTGTAGAGGGTGCTTTGACTATAGAAATGTCCCCTATGAGGTTTATTGCTGGGTCTCCTAAACTAGACTTGCGCCTGGAAATGCGTGATCATTGATGTGATCTGAATTCTGACTAAATATGTGCATTTTAAGCTAGGTTTACAATGATAGTGGATAAATCTGTGTGTATTGTAGCTGATGAGTTGTTTTGCAGTTCTCTATCAGTTGCTATGCACATTCATGCACTTTTCTTTGGATTGGGTCCACTGTGGCAACGGTACGCTGTATGCAGATGACACATAGCACTAAGGTGTTCTCGATTTTCTTTCGTGCAACTGCGATTCCATTCGTCATGAATGAATGGAATTGCAAATCAAATGCGCTGCAATGTATGCAACCATGCATTGTGATTCTGTGGCTAATCGCGACGCAATGCATGGATGCAAACATCAGACGGTGCAGTCTATTCACTTTGAGGTGTCTGTATTGCCTTGCGTCTCCAAAAGCGTGAGTAAATTGCGCCGATGGAAATGAGACCTATGGCAGGGATCACACTTTTAGGATGGTAAACGCATATTTTTTTTTTTTTTTTTTTTTTTTTAATGCTAGTGCATTTCTGCCTTTTCCAATGCCTTTGTGTTTTTGTCCAATATGTGTTTTGTACCATCTGAATGCCTAATGCGTGTATCGCAAGCAAAAAAGTAGTGCCTGTTGTCAGGTTTTCTTTCACTAGCGTCAAAATGCAATACCAAATCAACAGAAGTCCTTTTTCCACATGCGGTTTTCCCAAATGTAACCCACTGCTTGAGGGCTTATTCACACTACAAGAGCTTTTCTAAGAGCTTTGTGATTTTAATAGCTCCTGCTAATGTTATCCTATGTGAGTGTTCACACTGGAGCAATGCGATTTTGTAAAATCCCCCATAGGATTGCATTAGCAAGAGCTTTTAAAATCTCTGGCGTTTAAAGCTCTTGTCGTGTGAATCAGCCCTTAGGCGATTTTTTTTTTCCGTGATTTTTACCGCAATTTTAATGAAAGTGAATTGGAGCGATTTTAAAAAACGCTAATCAATCGCAAAACACTCAGAAAAGCGCTTCTAGTGTGAATGGGCCCCCCAGGCCTTGCTCACATTGCGTTCCGTTCGCGTGTCTGTCCCTGCTTCCAAGTTGTATGAGGGTCAGCAGATAGTGAATACTATAAGCAGATTGGGCTCTGTTAACAATAAGCAGTTCAGTAAATTGTTTTGGGGAGGTAAAATATCTCATGCGGTATTTTACACTTTTTTTTTTCCAAATTCACAAAAGTTTCCCCCCGTGAGGCAGAAGTTTGGTAATATTACCGAACAAACATGCCTCAATTCACTGAGCCTTGGTCGGTAAGCTTCACTTACCAGCCTTCTAGCAGGGCAGCAGGCAGGCAGGTAGCTGTGTGTGTGTGTGTGTGTGTGTGTGTGTGTGTGAGACTGGGAGGTTTTCCAGACTGTGCATACTGTCATCCCTTTAGATGTGCTACAGCCACCAGGGGAAGCTCTTCTGTATGCTAGAATACAAATATGCACATCTAAAGATTCAGCAGACAGGGCCGGCCTTAGGTTTCATAGCGCCCTGAGGGAAACCTGATTTGTGCCCCCCTTCATCCTCGTCGCGCGCGCACACACACACAGGCCCATATGCAATTCCCTTTTTCACCTGAGTTTTCTCCAAGGTGATATTTTCACAACTTGTCATAAAATGCCTTTTAAGCTACCAGCAAGCAATAAAATACTCAAGATTAATTTGATAGTACTATTTCACCAACATTTGGGTACTTTTTTTCAATTGTAAAATGCTGAAAAGTTAGTTTAACCCATTCACGTTCCGTCATTTTCACGTGAGAAATGTTCACCTCCCATTCATTAGCCTATTAATTTATCACTAATCACAATGCACTGATCTATATCTTGTTTTTTCCGCCACCAATTAGGCTTTCTTTGGGGGGTACATTTTGCTAAGAGCCACTTTACTGTAAATGCATTTTAACAGGAAGAATAAGAAAAAATGGAAAAATTCATTATTTCTCAGTTTTCAGCCATTATAGTTTTAAAATAATACATGCCTCCATAATTAAAACTCACGTACTGTATTTGCCCATATATCCCGGTTATTACACCGTTAAAATTATGTCCCTATCACAATGTATGGCGACAATATTTTATTTGGAAATAAAGGTGCATTTTTTCCATTTTGCATCTATCACTATTTACAAGTTTAAATTAAAAAAAATATAGAAATATTTCATCTTTACATTGATATTTAAAAAGTTTAGACCCTTGGGTAAATATTTACATGGTTTTTTTTTTTTTTTATTGTAATGGTTTTTTTTTTATAGTAAACATTTTATTTGGGTAGTTTTGGGAGGGTGGGAGGTAAACAATAGATTTATAATGTAAATGTGTGTTAATTTTTTTTTTTCAGGTGTAGTATTACTTTTTGGCCACAAGATGGCAGCCATGGGTTTGTTTACATGACGTCACTCTAAGCGTAGCACATGCTTAGAGTGACGCATCGGGGAGGGAACAGCCAGAAAAAGCACAGCTTCCGAGAGAAGCTGTCGCTTTTTCAGCGGGGGAGAGGAATCAGTGATCGGGCACCATAGCCTGATACATTGATTCCGTGGCTACCGAATACGCGGCCGGGAGTGCGCGTGCACGCGCGTGATCGGCCGCGTGAGCGCGCATGGTTCCTGGACGTAGAAACTACGTCCAGGAACCAAAATAGGTTAACCTGCTGGGCGTTTCAATTCCCGCGGCCGCATGACCGCGGGAGGTTTTTTTTTCTCTCTTTTTTTTTTTCTCTTGTAGCTAGCCTAGCGCTAGCTACATGATTCTCCCCTTCCTCCTCTCTCCCTCCCACCCTTCTGATCGCCGCCGGCGATCACGCCCATAAGGAAATCCCCGTTCTGAACGGGATTTCCTTTTAGGGCTTCCCCCGTAGCCATGGCGATGAACAGAGTGACGTCAGCGATGTCGTGACGTCACTGGGACTCCCGATCCACCCCAAAGCGCAGCCTGGCGGCGATTGGCCAGGCTGCGCACGGGGTCTGCGGGGGGCCCTCTTTCGCGTTGGGTAGCGGCGGAACGGCGGCGGCGATCGGGGCAAACACGCAGTTAGCAAAGTGCTAGCTGCCTGTTTGAAAAAAAAAATTATCAAAATCGGCCCAGCGGGGCCTGAGTGGTGCCCTCTAGCATCTCTGGACGAGCTCGGCTCGTCCAGAACGCTAGGGAGGTTAACCACTTGAGGACTGTGGTGTTAACCCCCCCTAGTTAGTGTTGGGCAAACACCTAGATGTTCGGGTTCGCGAACGTTCGCCGAACATCGCCGCGATGTTCGGGTGTTCGCGCCGAACTCCGAACATAATGGAAGTCAATGGGGACACGAACTTTCGTGCTTTGTAAAGCTTCCTTACATGCTACATACCCCAAATTAGCAGGGTATGTGCACCTTGGAAGTGGGTACAAGAGGGAAAAAAATATTTGAAAAAGAGCTTATAGTTTTTGAGAAAATTGATTGTAAAGTTTCAAAGGAAAAACTGTCTTTTAAATGTGGAAAATGTCATGTTTCTTTGCACAGGTAACATGCTTTTTTTCGCCATGCAGTCATAAATGTAATACAGAGAAGAGGTTCCACGAAAAGGGACCGGTAACGCTAACCCAGCACCAGCAGCAGCACACGTGATGGAACAGGAGGAGGCGCAGGAGGAGAAGGCCACGCTTTGAGACACAACAACCCAGGCCTTGCATGAGGACAAGAAGCGTGCGGATAGCATGCTTTGTACCGCCATGCAGTCATAAATGTAATAAAGATAAGTGGTTCAATAAACAGGGACCACGCGGCAACGCTAACCCAGCAGCAGCAGACGTGATGGAACAGGAGGAGGCGCAGGAGGAGAAGGCCACGCTTTGTGAGACACAACAACCCAGGCCTTGCATGAGGACAAGAAGCGTGCGGATAGCATGCTTTGTACCGCCATGCAGTCATAAATGTAATAAAGATAAGTGGTTCAATAAACAGGGACCACGCGGCAACGCTAACCCAGCAGCAGCAGACGTGATGGAACAGGAGGAGGCGCAGGAGGAGAAGGCCACGCTTTGTGAGACACAACAACCCAGGCCTTGCATGAGGACAAGAAGCGTGCGGATAGCATGCTTTGTACCGCCATGCAGTCATAAATGTAATAAAGATAAGTGGTTCAATAAACAGGGACCACGCGGCAACGCTAACCCAGCAGCAGCAGACGTGATGGAACAGGAGGAGGCGCAGGAGGAGAAGGCCACGCTTTGTGAGACACAACAACCCAGGCCTTGCATGAGGACAAGAAGCGTGCGGATAGCATGCTTTGTACCGCCATGCAGTCATAAATGTAATAAAGATAAGAGGTTCCATAAACAGGGACCGGCAACGCTAACCCAGCAGCAGCACACGTGATGGAACAGGAGCAGGCGCAGGAGGAGAAGGCCATGCTTTTTGAGACACAACAACCCAGGCCTTGCATGAGGACAAAAAGCGTGCGGATAGCATGCTTTGTACCGCCATGCAGTCATAAATGTAATAAAGATAAGTGGTTCAATAAACAGGGACCACGCGGCAACGCTAACCCAGCAGCAGCAGACGTGATGGAACAGGAGGAGGCGCAGGAGGAGAAGGCCACGCTTTGTGAGACACAACAACCCAGGCCTTGCATGAGGACAAGAAGCATGCGGATAGCATGCTTTGTACCGCCATGCAGTCATAAATGTAATAAAGATAAGTGGTTCAATAAACAGGGACCACGCGGCAACGCTAACCCAGCAGCAGCAGACGTGATGGAACAGGAGGAGGCGCAGGAGGAGAAGGCCATGCTTTTTGAGACACAACAACCCAGGCCTTGCATGAGGACAAAAAGCGTGCGGATATAGCAGCAATGCTTTTTGCCGCCATGTAGTCATAAATGTAATACAGATGAGAGGTTCAATAAACAGGGACCGGAAACGCTACACCATCCCAGAGGTTCATTGGTCATGTTACTTGGTTGGGGTCCTGGAGTGTTGCGTAGTCGTTTCCAATCCAGGATTGATTCATTTTAATTTGAGTCAGACGGTCTGCATTTTCTGTGGAGAGGCGGATACGCCGATCTGTGACGATGCCTCCGGCAGCACTGAAACAGCGTTCCGACATAACGCTGGCTGCCGGGCAAGCCAGCACCTCTATTGCGTACATTGCCAGTTCGTGCCAGGTGTCTAGCTTCGATACCCAATAGTTGAAGGGTGCAGATGGATTGTTCGACACAGCTACGTCATCTGACATGTAGTCCTTGACCATCTTCTCCAGGCGATCGGTGTTGGAGGTGGATCTGCACGCTTGCTGTTCAGTGGGCTGCTGCTGCATGGGTGTCAGAAAATTTTCCCACTCCAAGGACACTGCCGATACCATTCCCTTTTGGGCACTAGCTGCGGCTTGCGTTGTTTGCTGCCCTCCTGGTCGTCCTGGGTTTGCGGAAGTCAGTCTGTCGGCGTACAACTGGCTAGAGGAGGGGGAGGATGTCAATCTCCTCTCTAAAGTCTCCACAAGGGCCTGCTGGTATTCTTCCATTTTGACCTGTCTGACTCTTTCTTCAAGCAGTTTTGGAACATTGTGTTTGTACCGTGGATCCAGAAGGGTATCAACCCAGTAATTGGTGTTGTCCAGAATGCGCACAATGCGTGGGTCACGTTCAATGCAGTCTAGCATGAATTAAGCCATGTGTGCCAAAGTCCTACCAGAATCCTCATCATCCTCTTGTGAGCGTTGTGATAGTTGTTGTGATGCATCATAGTCATCACCTTCCTCCTGGTCTGCTTCTGCTGACCATTCGCGCTGAATTGTGGAAGTCCAACGTGCACCGCTCTGGCCCTCGTCAGTGGTGGCATGAAATTCCTGCTCCAACTCCAGCTGTTTCTCCTCCTCTTCTTCGTCATAGCTGCTGGGGCCAGCGTTCCCTGAGGCGGATGGCCTGATGTTGGTACCATCACGCTGATCGTTTTCTCCTTCAGATTCCCCCAGTTGCATCATGACAGCTGTTTCCTTGATTTTCAACATTGACCTCTTCAGTAAACACAGCAGTGGTATGGTAATGCTGACTGAAGAGTTGTCACTGCTCACAAGCAACGTGGATTGCTCAAAATTTTGGAGGACTTGGCAGAGGTCCAACATGTTGGCCCAATCGGATCCACAGAAGCTTGGCAGCTGTCCGGATGCGCCTCGGTACTGCGCCGTCATGTACTGGACCACTGCACTCTTCTGCTCACAAAAGCGGGCTAGCATGTGCAGCGTAGAATTCCAGCGCGTAGGGACATCACACAGCAAGCGATGGTGGGGGAGATTGAAGCGCTCCTGCATCTTGGCGAGTGCCCCCGAAGCAGTACTGGAATTTCTACAATGTTTAGCCACTCGACGCACCTTCAACAGAAGATCGGCCACGCCTGGGTATGTCCTCAGGAACCGCTGAACTACTAGGTTCATCACGTGCGCCAGGCAAGGGATGTGTGTCAGCTTAGCCAACCTTAAAGCGCAAATGAGATTACTCCCATTATCACACACAACCATGCCCGGTTTCAGGTCCAGCGGTGCCAGCCACAAATCCGTCTGTTCCTTTATTCCCTTCCAAATTTCCTCCCCTGTGTGCTGCTTATCCCTAAGGCAGATCAGCTTCAGCAACGCTTGCTGACGCATGCCAACAGCTGTGCTGCACTGCTTCCACGATCCTACTGCTGCTGGGTTAGCGTTTCCGGATGAGGTACAGCTTTGAGATGCGTTGGAGGAGAAGGAGTCAGAGAGGTAGGTGCTGCTGTTGTTATCCAGTGGGAGGGACGGCGGTGCAGCTGTTTGCGGCGTGGGCAACACCCGCGCCGTAGCAGGTGAGGAATTGCTGCCAGGCTCCACAAGGTTCACCCAGTGCGCGGTAAGGGAGATGTATCGACCCTGGCCGAACGCACTCGTCCAGGTGTCAGTGGTGAGGTGAACCTTGCAGGCAACGGCATTCTTCAAGCTTCAGGTTATTTTGCTGACCACGTGCTCATGCAACTCAGGCACTGCAGAGCGCGCAAAGTGGTAGCGGCTGGGAACCACGTAACGTGGGATGGCCACTGACATCATGCCCTTGAAGCTGTTTGTCTCCACCACTCGATATGGCAGCATTTAGCAGGCCAGAAGCTTGGCTATGCTGGCTGTTACTGCCACGGCCCGGGGGTCATTTGCTGGCAATTTCCTCTTGCGCTCAAACATCTCCGACACAGACAACTGAACCGTAGCGCTGCACACGGAAGGGCTGTTGGTTGTTGTGTTTGATGAACACTGGGAGACCTCAAGAGCACTACTCCGGAAAGTAACAGTGTCAGCGTCTGATGTTTGTGAATGTTGTGAACCACGCAATGGCTGGGCTACTGCTGCTGCTGAGGCGGGTCTGGTGGTGAGTCTGGTGAACCCAAGGGAGGCGGTGTTGCTGGTACCCTGTCCTGCCGCGTTTGCCCACAGAGTGGGATGTTTGGATAGCATGTGGCGGCTCATGCAGGTGGTGGAGAGGTTGTTAATACTTTTCCCCCTGCTCAGGCGGGTCTTGCACACCTTGCAAATCGCCATGGTAACATCCTCAGTGCAGTCTTCAAAGAAAGCCCAGACTTTGGAGCACCTGCCTTGCTGGTGATTTCTGTTTGCTCCTCTTTTGCCTCTCACTTGAACTTCCACGCTTGTGGTGCCTGAAATTGCGCGCCGCCTACCTTGTGGCACAAGGCGAACTCGTGCAGCAGTGGGTTCTTCAACAGACTCATCTGTGCTGCTGCTACGACGGCGATGTTCTCGTTCACAAACAAAATCTGGGTCTCTGTCCACATTGTCCATACCCTCCTCTTCCATCTCCTGAAACTCGTCATATGTCATTGTGGGGGGCCGCCGCCGTGGAGTAGAGCTCCCCAGAACAACCTCTGCGCAGCTCACTCCAACGTCGTCTTCCAGATCTTGTCGGCCGACCTCCTGCAATTGCAACCCCTCCTGCCCAACTTGCTCTGGGATTTGGGTTTCCGAGTCCTCCTCGGACTCGCCTTGTATTTCAGTGCGCGGTGCATTTCCCACAGTTAATGGTTGTGAATCCAGGCACAACATTTCTGGCTGTTCCTCCATTGACCTTTTGAAAGGTGGAAGTTTGTTGGGCTGGGAATAGCTCCTGCGAATACCCCATTGTGTCCTGAGGTAATTCATCGGACTGGTTATCTGGCAGTTGTGTGCGTGGTGTCGCTGCTGGTTGTGTCAGCTTTGTGCCCACTGGCTCCTTGTAACTGGCTGAGGACTCGGACCTCGTGCGTGATGTGCTGGTGCTGCTTAACCCACTGCTGGATGCTTGAGAGGTCATCCAAGTAATTATCTGGTCCTGTTCTTTTGGATTTGTGAGGGTTGTTGTCCTGGACAACATGGGCGGTATTGAGTGGGTTTTCTTGGGTGCTCCCCTGTGGCCTGTACGTGAACCGTCAGGGGAAACACCTCTTCCCTTGCCCCTCCCTCTTTCACCGGATTTCTTCCTCATTTCACTTATCCTTACAGTACACGCTGACTGGCAGCAGTACAGTGGCAGTACAGAAATGCTATACAGTACCACTATTCCCAGCAGCGACACAGAGCACAATGCTATACAGTGGCGGGTGAGCGGTGTACCACTATTCCCAGCAGCGACACAGAGCACAATGCTATACAGTGGCGGGTGAGCGGTGTACCACTATTCCCAGCAGCGACACAGAGCACAATGCTATACAGTGGCGGGTGAGCGGTGTACTACTATTCCCAGCAGACACAGAGTGGCAGTAATCAGAATGCTATATATTGTGGCTGAGCGAGGTACACAGAGTGGCAGTAAACAGAATGCTATATAGTGTGGCTGAGCGAGCAGTGTACTACTATTCCCAGCAGACACAGAACAGTAAACAGAATGCTATATAGTGTGGCTGAGCGGTGTACCACTATTCCCAGCAGCGACACACAGCACAATGCTATACAGTGGGGGGGGAGCGGTGTACCACTATTCCCAGCAGCGACACAGAGCACAATGCTATACAGTGGCGGGTGAGCGGTGTACCACTATTCCCAGCAGCGACACAGAGCACAATGCTATACAGTGGCAGGTGAGCGGTGTACCACTATTCCCAGCAGCGACACAGAGCACAATGCTATACAGTGGCGGGTGAGCGGTGTACTACTATTCCCAGAAGACACAGAGTGGCAGTAAACAGAATGCTATATAGTGTGGCTGAGCGAGGTACAGAGAGTGGAAGTAAACAGAATGCTATATAGTGTGGCTGAGCGAGCGGTGTACTACTATTCCCAGCAGACACAGAACAGTAAACAGAATGCTATATAGTGTGGCTGAGCGGTGTACCACTATTCCCAGCAGCGACACAGAGCACAATGCTATACAGTGGTGGGTGAGCGGTGTACCACTATTCCCAGCAGCGACACAGAGCACAATGCTATACAGTGGTGGGTGAGTGGTGTACCACTATTCCCAGCAGCGACACAGAGCACAATGCTATACAGTGGCGGGTGAGCGGTGTACCACTATTCCCAGCAGCAACACATAGCACAATGCTATACAGTGGCGGGTGAGCGGTGTACCACTATTCCCAGCAGCGACACAGAGCTCAATGCTATACAGTGGCGGGTGAGTGGTGTACTACTATTCCCAGCAGACACAGAGTGGCAGTAAACAGAATGCTATATAGTGTGGCTGAGCGAGGTACACAGAGTGGCAGTAAACAGAATGCTATATAGTGTGGCTGAGCGAGCGGTGTACTACTATTCCCAGCAGACACAGAACAGTAAACAGAATGCTATATAGTGTGGCTGAGCGAGGTACAGAGAGTGGCAGTAAACAGAATGCTATATAGTGTGGCTGAGCGAGCGGTGTACTACTATTCCCAGCAGACACAGAACAGTAAACAGAATGCTATATAGTGTGGCTGAGCGAGGTACACAGAGTGGCAGTAAACAGAATGCTGAGCGAGCGGTGTACTACTATTACCAGCAGCGACACAATGACTGGGGGGACCCTGGCTAGCGTGGCTGGAGCGCGAACTACCCTGCCTGCCTACCCAAAGCTAAACCCACAGACAAATGGCGGAAATATGACGTGGTTCGGGTATTTATTTACCCGAACCACGTGACAGTTCGGCCAATCAAAGCGCGTTCGGGTCCGAACCACGTGACCCGTTCGGCCAATCACAGCGCTAGCCGAACGTTCGGGGAACGTTCGGCCATGCGCTCTTAGTTCGGCCATGTGGCCGAACGGTTTGGCCGAACACCATCAGGTGTTCGGCCGAACTCGAACATCACCCGAACAGGGTGATGTTCTGCAGAACCCGAACAGTGGCGAACACTGTTCGCCCAACACTACCCCTAGTGACCAGGACATTTATGACTAAAATGGCCACTGCAGCTTCAAGGCCAAGCTGCAGGGTCGAACTACTCGGCACACGAGTGATTTCCCCCCTCCCCTTTTCTTCCTACCAACAGAGCTCTCTGTTGGTGGGGTCTGATTGCTATTTTTTTTTTTTTTCTCTTATATCCCTCCCTCCCCCTGGTCAGCCAATCGTTGTGATAGGCTTCACTCTCTCAGCCGAGGCTGCCTGGAGGGCAGATATGCAATTCGGCGGCTGAGGGAGCGCTCCGGCGGGCAGCGTGAGTGGAGACGAAAATGTTGCTTCCAGCGCTGCCACTGGCCTCTCAGCTGCGCCTCTCTCCTCCCCTGATTGGCCGCGAGTTTAGCGGCCAGCAGCAGAATCTGATAGGACGGGGCCAAGGGGCTGCGTTCTACAGCTGCCAGCCGCAAAATTCAATAGGACGCGGCCATGAGGTCATGATCTACCGATCAGGCGGTCGCGATCTACTGGTAGATCACGATCGACTTATTGGGAAGCCCTGGGCTAAACTCTCTAAATGCAAACAGGGAGCACTTCTCTATATTTTCCTTCTGTTCTGTGCAAGAGTTCAGGTCCACTGACCAACAACAACAAATAACATTTGTAAAGCGCTTTTCTCCCATAGAACTCAAAGCACATTAGTGTGGCTTGTACCAGTGATTCGTAAATTTTGGTACAGAGGAAGAATTTTTCAAGTCAGCAAATGCTAGGTTAAACAGGTGGCTATTCAGTCTAGATTTGAAAAACTTCCGAGATGGGGCTGTCTGTACTGGGTGTGGTAGGGAATTCCAAAGGGTAAGGGCAGCATGACAGAAAGCTCTGGCTCCAAAGGTTTTGAGGTGCACTCTGGGAGAGACCAAGTTTATGGATCCTGCTTATCTGAGGTTGTGAGAGGTGTGATGCAGTTTCAGCAAGTCCTTTGTGTATCCAGGGCCCAAATTGTGTAGGGATTTGAATGTCAGCAGTCCAATCTTGAAGAATATTCTCCATTTTACAGAATCAATGTAATGTGACAGTGGTGAGGTTGGTCCTTGTCTGGAAGACCTGCATAGAGGGTTTTGCAATAGTGTAGCTGTGATGTAATGAAGGCGTGGACATAATCCATCTCTGAATTGGACTAATCAAATTCGTCAGGGAGTGCATTTGATTTTGGCCCAGTTGGAAATGTTTACCGGCCTATTACTGTGCTGCAAGCTTGTGACAGAGTAAGCTGTGACACTTCCTACACCTTTTCTTTCTGGTAATCATTAGGACTGTTCTGTACGCTTTGTGAGGAGGTTTCAGTCATGGTGTGTCTCATGTTACAAGGCCAGTGAGATCACACTGTGTAGCTGCTGCATTGCACGTCACTCAGGCCAGGCAGTGAGATCAGTGTGTAGCTGCTGCATTGCACGTCACTCAGGCCAGGCAGTGAGATCAGTGTGTAGCTGCTGCATTGCACGTCACTCAGGCCAGGCAGTGAGTTCACACTGTGTAGCTGCTGCATTGCACGTCACTCAGGCCAGGCAGTGAGTTCACACTGTGTAGCTGCTGCATTGCACGTCACTCAGGCCAGGCGGTGAGATCACACTGTGTAGCTGCTGCATTGCACGTCACTCAGGCCAGGTGGTGAGATCACAGTGTGTAGCTGCTGCATTGCACGTCACTCAGGCCAGGTAGTGAGATCAGTGTGTAGCTGCTGCATTGCACGTCACTCAGGCCAGGTAGTGAGATCACACTGTGTAGCTGCTGCATTGCACGTCACTCGGGCCAGGCAGTGAGATCACACTGTGTAGCTGCTGCATTGCAGGCACTTAGGCCACACAGTGAGATCACACTGTGTAGCTGCTGCATTGCACGTCACTCAGGCCAGGCAGTGAGTTCACAGTGTGTAGCTGCTGCATTGCATGTCACTCAGGCCCGGCAGAGAGAGCAGAAAGCTGCAGCCACTAGGACGCGCTCCATAGGCAGTTGCAGTGTTAAGGAGACTTGCCTAAGGTCTCCTACTGAATAGGAGCTGGCTTACTGGACAGGCAGAGCCGAGATTCGAACCCTGGTCTCTTGTGTTAGAGGCAGAGCCCTTAACCATTACACTATCCAGTACTACTGTAGCTGCTGCATTGCACGTCACTCAGGCCAGGCGGTGAGATCACACTGTGTAGCTGCTGCATTGCACGTCACTCAGGCCAGGCGGGGAGATCACACTGTGTAGCTGCTGCATTGCATGTCACTCGCCAACAGATCCCAAGTTGTTAAGCTGGGGGACATCTACTCGCGGGAAATGACAACTAACACACGGGCACCCCAGGGCTGTGTACTGTCCCCGCTGCGGTTCTCCCTCTACACAAATAACTGTAGATCCACAACGGACTTTGTCAAGGTCATAAAATTTGCTGATGACACCACCATTATCAGCCTCGTCGCCAAGGACAACATCCAGGAGTACCAGCAGCAGGTGGAGAGACTATGCCACTGGTGCAAGGAGAACAGTCTGGTGCTCAACACGGCCCAAACCGTATAACTAATAATTGACTTCAGGAAGTCTGCTCTCACCCCGCCTCTACATCGATGGTACTGAGGAGGCCAGAGTGCCCTGCGTTCGCCTTATGGGCACTACCATCTCAATCGCTGCAACCCAGCAGAAACTTTTCTTCCTCCGCCAACTGAAGAAGTTCGGCATGGTGCAGGAGATTCTAACAATCTTCTACTCTGCCACCATTGAATCGATTCTCTACTCCTCCATCTTGGTCTGGTATGCGGGAGCCACCGCCAGCGACAGGCACAAACTACAGAGGATCATCAGGTCGGCAGATCATTGGGAGACCTCTGCCTCCACTCGACCTCCTGTATAACACAAGACTGCGTGCCAGGGCACTGAGGATCGCAAGCGACCCCCTCCCACCCAGGCCACTGCTTTTTCACCCCACTCCCATTGGGCCGGAGACTTCGGGCCATCCCCACCATGACCACAAGACACAAAAACACTTTCTTTCCATCGGCCGTTAGCCTCCTAAACTCTCTCCATATTCTCCCACCCTCCATCAGCGCTATACCACCTGCAAAGTAGCAGACTGCAAAATAATACTGATTCTGATGCTGACCTTGTGGCTCTCCCTATTGGCTGGCTGCCTGCTACATCTGTCAATTTTACCGCATGGAGATTGTCAGTTACCGGCTGGGTAGAGCTGGCAGTAAAAAACGAACTTTTTATTTTTTTCTTGATTTACCGAATGCTTTTGTCTTTATGAAATACAGTTTCTTGAGGTATTACGGCACAAGTTGGTAATTTTACTTTTCAGTGCAGTAATAGGTTTAGTGATTTTGGATTTGGCAAGGTGATCGGTAAAATCAGCTGTTTTCTGCATTACCGAATGCGGTAATGTTTATTGAATGCATGCCAATGACTTCAGTAGTGTTTGTGGATCGCCATGTTTTTCATGTCCTAGTAGTGAGGGATGTCCAATATTCCCGGCTACCTTCCAGCTCCAGCTGGGGAGACCTGTGAAGAAATATTACAGCACAGGCGTCGCTGCCTGAGTCACTTGTGGAAACGTTTCACCACCTGTGCGTGAAGTAAATAATTTCCTGTGCAGTAATAGGGCTGGGGGAGGGGCTCTGCACGTCTGTGGTGTAATGACCCTGAGCTGATCATACACACACATATGCAATAACCTAGAACAATCTGCTCAGAAATCCCACCTCAGCCATTCCGGCACAAATGTCTGCCTGGCCTTGTGCAGGGCTCAGAGCTTGTTTTTATCTGTATAGAAGCTCCAGGACCAACTGATCTCAAATATATACCTAGCTTGGAGCCCCCTTACCAGCTGTTTCCTGCAGCACAGACCGTCATAACCTAAGGGCCCGTTCTCACTTAGAAGCGCAAAGCGGCAGCGCTTAGCGCTAGCATTTTGCAAGGGTTGTTTTCCGCAATTAACGCGGTAAAATCACTGTACACTCTTGCGATTTTTGAGCGACTGTATCGTGATTGCTGTAGAAGCGTGGAAAAATGCTGCATGCACAACGTTTTGCAATTGTAGCTAATTGTGCTTAGCCCACAATCGGCGCAATTGCGGCAGTGAGACCACTGCCATTAGTTAGTATTGCGCCAGCATTTTAAAAAGCGCTAGCGCTGCGGCGATTAGCTGGAATCGCCCACTAATAACCCCAGTGAGAATGGGCCCTTAGGTACCAATACATTGCTTGATTTGCAGGTCAAAAGGTTCAATTAGGAGTGCAGGTAAAATCAGTCGCAAGTGCTCAACAGGATGAGCTGTGGTAATGGTGTTCAATATTGTGGCGGTTAACTGACCCCCGGCCAGTGTCGCCCAAGTGCAGGCGTAAGTTTTTTGCTTGCGCAGTCCGCTCCGGTCCACATGGCGGTGATGGACCGAGCCACTCATGCAGGCGCAGTACAGGCCAACCTCCAGGTCGGCCTGACGTCACCGCCGGGGACCGGGAGGGAGCTGCGGCGAGGGACATGCTGCGAGCTTGGGGCTGGAGGAAACCCCGGGTAAGTAGCACTTATTTTGTTAATTGTAGCCTGATAACTCCTTTAAAAAGTCAGTTTTGGGAGAAGGGAGGATAGATACAATTCCTGACTACAGATATTTATGGACCTACAGTACATGCAGAGGCACTAGTCCAATACTAAAATATTACAAAATATTACACTTTCTGCAATTGGTTGGGTTTTAGTTTGGAGTCGGGTGCAGGGTTTGGACAGACACATGACTCTGGAGTGATAAATACATGTCTGTCAGGCCTGGATGTCTTTCCTTCCTATGTCTGGCTGTCTCCTCTCATGACACTCCCTCTTGTCTTGTGGTCTGTGTGGACCTTTCAAGTGGTGGTAGGAGATTCATTCATTTCATGCCTTTTAATAATAGCTATCATCATGTCATCTATGATCAGAGAGAATATATATATATATAGCAGGAGGTCTGAACCACCCCCAATAGATGGGAACTTACAGCCTGTCCTATAATATTAGTGGCATGTTCACCCCACCCTCACAATAAAGCCAAGAATCTCATGGTTTTTGTTTGTTTTCAAAACCTTATTATTAGCGGAAGACGTTAAACAAATCAGGATAATAGCATTGAATATACAGCTGCAATTTGAAAAAGTACTTTGTTTAGTCAACAAGTGACTTTGTATTAAGGGGAACTGAAGAGAGAGGTATATGGAGGCTGCCATATTTATTTCCTTTTAAGCTATACCAGTTACCTGGCAGCCCTGCTGGTTTATTTCTCTGCAGTAGTATCTGAATAACACCAGAAACAAGCATGCAGCCAAGTCTTGTCAGATCTGACTTCTGAAACAAGTCTGAAACACCTGATATGTTGCATGCTTGTTCAGGGGCTATGGCTAATAGTATTAGAGGCAGAGGATCAGCAGGGCTGCCAGGCAACTGGTATTGCTTAAAAGGAAATAAACATGGCAGCCTCCATATACCCCTTTCTTCAGTTCCCATTTAAAGGACCACTATTGCGAAAAAAGTAGGCAGTTAAAATCTGACAGAACCGACAAGTATTGAGCCAGTCCATCTCCTCATAGGGGATTCTCATGGTTTTCTTTGTTTTCAACAGCATTTCCTGAACAGCAGTTTAACTACCAAAATAGTAAGATGCCAGCCTCCCTACCTGTTTGCACACTATTTTGTCAGTTATACTTTGCAACTGCTGTTCAGGAAATGCTGTTGAAAACAAAGAAAACCCTATAGTGGTCCTTTTTTTCTAAAGAAAACCTGAACTGAAGAAAATAAAAAGTCAAAATAACCATCCACAGGTCATACTTACCTCCTGTGTAGTCTACTCCTCAGTCTCCTTTATCCTTTCCTGTGTCCTGTTTGTCCACTGTGATTGAAGGAATTCTCCGTCCTTCATTTTAAAAATGGCCATTACCTCTTAATAGCTTCCTGGTCAACACACCGTTAAACTGTAATATCACCCACTTGAGCCATACAGATACATGGACATTACCTTGCACATTCAGTTGTAACTGACAGCTGCTGATATATAACTGACAGCAACTGGTATATTTTAATTCTGAGAAAATATTGTCAGAACTGGAAGGGATCACTGTAAGAAGAAAATGGTGATTTTCTGAGAGGAACTGACGGTATGTAATATATTCATATGCAGCTACATCATGTGTTTATTTTAAATAATTTAACTCACTTCAGGTTCCCTTTAAAGGACTTCCGAGGCCAAAACGAAAAAAAAAGTTAAATACCTGCATTGCATATGAAGGCACGGAGGATGCTGTCCACGTCCTCCATGCCGTTCAGCCGGGTCCCAGCCGCTTCCATTTTGGCCTCGGAAGTCCTTTAAAGTGACTCTGTAACAAAAATTAGAATGTTTTTTCTACCATCCTACAAGTTCCTAAACCTATTCTAATGTGTTCTGGCTCACTGCAGCACTTTGTACTATCACGGTCTCTGTTATAAATCAATGTATCTTTCCCCTGTCAGACTTGTCGGCCTGTGTCTGGAAGGCTGCCAACTCTTCCGTGCTGGTCTGTTCCTCTATGCACACTCCAGTGTGTGTTTTATTTACATAAGCCAGCAGCTTCTCTGCTATCTTATCAGTGATAGAAGAGAGCTGGATAAAAATCCTCCTCTGTTAGGCTGTGAAAGTAGCTGGCTGACACATACTGAGGAATTACAAACACAGGCAGAGCTGTCTGCAGGAAGCCTGTAATGTTCAGTGCATGAGAGAAGAAGGGGACAGAAGGTAAACACACAAATGATCTTTTGAGATTCAAAAGGAAAGCTGTATACAGCCTGCTTGTGTATGGATGTATTTTCTATGTGTGGACATACTGTACATCAACCTACTTCCTGTTTTGGTGGCCATTTTGTTTGTTTATAAACAAACTTTTAAAAACTGTTTTTGACTACTTTTAATGCGGCGGGGAGCGGCGAAATTGTGACAGAGGGTAATAGGAGATGTCCCCTAACACACTGGTATGTTTACTTTTGTGCGATTTTAACAATACAGATTCTCTTTAAGCTTAAAAAAAGCCAGTAAAAAAATTCCAAACAACTGAAATTGTAACTGCACAGAACAATAACTGTTACAGTAACAATACCAGTAGGCAGGGCCGGGCCGAGGCATAGGCTGGAGAGGCTCCAGCCTCAGGGCGCAGAGTAGGAGGGGGCACACGATTCTTTCAGCTGTCATTCCTAATTGTGTTTGAAGCAGAAATAAATAAGAAAAGGGGATACATAGCAGTGACTGCAAGCCAGATAACTAGATATTAAGGTGTTTGGGAGGTTGTGGGCCCTGTGGCCCTCTTAGTCTAATAGCAATCAGTGTGTGACAGCTGGAGTGGGAGGGATGGAGGGGCGCACTTTGGTGTCTCAGCCTTGGGTGCTGGAGGACCTTGTCCCAGCTCTGCCAGTAGGAATCCTCTTCAAAGAAGAAAAGGAAACAGTCAGGAATATTGAGACAATACATATCACAATGCATCCTAGTCTATAACTGTATTGCTGTGATGTGCTCAGGTCCTTCACTGTCCATACTTTGTACAGTGTGTCTTATCTGTCAGATGCTGCATACCTGCACTGTAATGCTGGGCATACACGGCGCGATAGTTATCAATCGAGCCGCTGATGGCTCGATTGATAATATTCAACCTGTCCGATCACCGCGGCGGATCGACTCCGCGGGGTCGCGCTGGCATTGAGCCAGCGGCTCGATTCCGGCGCAGAATTGCACCGTGTATGCCCAGCATTAGATCAGCATAGCTCTCAACTGTCCCTTACTCAGAGCGACAGTCCCTCTTTGGGAAATCCATCGGCCCCTCTTTCCTCCTCACTTGTCGCTCTTTCAGGACTGGTGTACAGATCTGTGTAAATATGGTTTTTTTCTACCGAAAATGTTTAATAGATTCTAAAATGTTATTTCTATTATTTAATTGGAATATTTCTTATTTTTAAAATGTTAAAATAAAGTATAACACATATTTGTAAACATGTGCAGGGTCATAGAGGAGGTGGAGGACAACATGGCAAGAGTGCCCGAACTGTGCCGTCCACCGGAAGAGGTGAGTAATTGTTCCTGCAGCTTTTTAGCAGGGGCCCCGGGGAGCAGATCAAATGCCCCCTTTGCGTCTATGGGAGCGCCGGCCCTGCCAGTGTGGTCTGAATGATAAAACTGCATCTTTTGCTTCTGAATTCCTTCTGGTATCAGTGATTAGGGGTGTGGTTAGGGGAGTGATGGGGGTATAATTAGGGGTGTGGCAGGGGTTCATCTTAAAATGTCTCTATTTATAATCTCAAAACAAAAAGTTGGGAGGCATAAGGGCCCATTAATAGTATATTGTTGCCCTATGGCTTCCTGGAATGGTGTGAGGCACAGTAACATTCTATATAAGTGAACAGGACTCTGCATCAGTGTGTAGCTGGCTTATTATTATTATTATTATTATTATTATTATTATTATTATTATTATTATTATTATTATTATTAACTCACTCACTCATTGTGAAAGAGGCCTTAAGGGGGAACTGAAGAGAGGTATATGGAGGCTGCCATGTTTATTTCCTTTTAAGCAATACCACATGCCTGGCAGCCCTGCTGATCCTCTGCCTCTAATACTATTAGCCATAGCCCCTGAACAAGCATGCAGCAGATCAGGTGTTTCAGACTTTAAAGTCAGATCTGACAAGACTAGCTGCATGCTTGTTTCTGGTGTTATTCAGATACTACTGCAGAGAAATAGACCAGCAGGGCGGCAGGCAACTGGTATTGATTTAAAAGGAAATAAATATGGCAGCTTCCGTATACCTCTTACTTCAGTTCCCCTTTAATGTGAAGGAATGATGGTGGTGGAGGATGGTACAGAGCAGGTCTGCTCGGCCTTCTGCACACTCTAGATGTGACGAGAACCAAGTGTGTGTACAGCTAATAACATTGCTTAAAGATCTGGCATTCTGGGTTTTTAAACATCAGTGGTGGAGGAGCATATTATTCCCGGCCTTCAAGAAGCTCTATGATGCCCCACTATTGAACTTCATTCCCTCGCCTTGGCAACAGTACACATTGTTCGATTTCAGCTGAGGGACGTATCTGAGCTCTTGGCCAGAACGGTCACCCCAGTGATCAGGACCCGATTGCTGCAGGTGACAGTAAAATGTGCATATGTATGCCCCTCTAGGCCGGTTTCACATTAGCAGCCTGCGTTTTAGTTGTGGTGCGACCGGATGCACCGCGATGCTAAAAACAAGCTTTGGAGATACCTGCGGTAATGTAATTTGTGGTTACAAGCCAAACTATAGGTGAAGCTCTCTAGCGCTCACTTCCTGTGGTGGGAATACGAATTGCAAGGAAGTGTATTGAAAAAATACACTCCCGGGCATGCGCAACGCAAACGCATAACAGTTTAAAATTCCTACGGCGCCTTTGACTTGCATGACTTCTGGTTAACGCACGTCGCAGCGGATGTTGAGCCATAAGCGTTGAGGCGGTCGCGTCAGATGCGATACTTCCGGCACATCGCACTGCATCAGGTATGACATGTCCCATAGAGTTTCATTGCTTTAGCACCCTGCGGTAAAAGCGGGTAAAGCAATGAAAACGCTGTAGTGTGAAAGGGGCTTCAGGGTGAACAGGCCCCAAACCAAAAGGGCAGTAGTAAGGCCAGACTGAGGCAAGTGGCCCTTTAAAAATATAACTATGTCAGCAGCTGTATTCCCTTCACTTCAAATTTCTTTACGGCTTCAGGAATTTAGTAAGCTTGTCGATCGTTTGCTGGCTCCTCGGCTGGCCTTCTGAAATAAATGAGCGGATCAATAAATAACTATTTTATTATCAGTTCCTTCAGGCCTCTGAAGTCGCCAAGCTCTGCAGTTGTTTGCTATTAAACATATCAGGTCTTTAAACATCACCTGTCTCTCCCTCATCCCCCTTAAGCCAATCATAATCCTTCCTGCTCCTCTCACCTGCTGTCACCCCTGTCTGCTCACTATTTGAAGACCCAACCTGTTCCGTGGTGACAATTGTGCTCGCCATCTGTCCTCAGGGCCCCTCCGGCTCAGTCATACGTTTTAAAGGGACAATAGGCTGAAAATGTTCTCATTATGACACCATTATATGAGTTACAAGGCCATTGTTGCTGAGAACAGCCCCCACCTCGCTGCGTTTCCGTGGGCCGAAGGGGAATTCTTCACAGACCTCCAGCCTTAGTTAGGTCACAGACAGCTGGAGATATCTGGCAGCCTTTCACAGACGTGTAACTTCCCTGAAAGGGGCTTTCCATGTGGAGAGGGCCTTCACTTGTCTGGTTCAGCATCCCCTGCTGCTCCTTCCATAATGCCAGGTACTTTTACACAACAGCTAGCAGATATATTCATTGCTGCGGTGCAGGGATCCTGTCAGAGTTCATTCCCACATGGTCCATTTGTAGGGAGTCTGTGGTAAATTCCAGCACATAGTTGTCTGCAGCCCCGATGGCATCAGCTGAGACAAATCCAAATCGATAAATGTATGTTTGGTATGTCTTACCTGGATTATGGCAATTATCAAGGTCATGGGCCAGATTCATATTGCACGCGCACCCCCCCCTCAAGGTTAGGCAGCGTGGTGGAATGGTTGTAGGGTGAGGGGGTAGTTGGTTGCGGTTAGGCAGTGAGGCGGAGTGGTTTTAGGGTAAGGCAAGGGAGTTGGTTAAGGATAGTCAGCAGGAAGGAGTCATTTTAAGGTTTAGGGTTAGGCCCTTTCAGGGCTTGTTCACACTAGAGGCGTTTTTTGGCCTTGTTTTTTTTTTTTTGTTGTTGTTGTTGTTGTTCAATGTTCAACAGTTGTGCAATGAATGTATATGAGAAGGTTCATATCGGCACGGTTCGTGCGCTGTGCGTTCATCAAAGGGGTGCCTGGACCAATTTTTGGGGGCGATTTTGCTATAATGGAAGGTATAGCAACAGGGCTAAACGCTCAGATAATCGCTTTGTGGGGCGATTGCGCTCGCGGTTTAAAGAGTTCACTTCCTGACTTGCATCAGGGAGTGAATTAAAAAAACGCTCGGAAAAAATGCTTTTCACAAAAACGTAATGCCCACGCAAGCGCCGTGAATGGAAAAAAAAAAAAAAAAAACTCTACAAAAAAAAAAACGCGAGCGGAACGCAATGTGAATAAGCCCTCAGATCTAATGGGTTGCTATGCATTACATATTAATGCGTTTCTTTTCTCCATAGCAGTGCATTGTGAAAAAGCTTCAGTTTTCCAGCATATAGTGCAAAAGAGGACATGGGGAAGCATGGACACTGGGCTGCACATCAGCTGTCCTTTCAGTTATAACCGACAGCAAGTGATATAGTCTTAAAGGACCCTTAAGGTGTGTACACACGCACTACCGCCGGCAACGACGGATCCGCCGGACCCTCCCGCTGGGTGAACGTTCAGCCGACAGTAGTGCGTGTGTACGCGCTGTCGGTGGACTGATAAGGCTGTTTCTGAACTATCCGCTGAGCGTACACACGCGCATACTGTCGTCTAAAGACCGCCCAGCAGGAGGGTCCGGCGGACCCGTCGTTGCATTTAGTAGACACCACACCGGGGGTGGAGGGAGGGTTCAGTTTGAGAGTAGGCAGGGGTGTAGTTATACATTTCCTGGTCCTGGCGATCGCATCTCTTTCCCTTCCTGATTAGTTTGCAGCTGTTCTGCAGCCAGCCAATCACCATGTGACTTCAGTCCCCGCATGGTGATTGGCTGGCTGCAGGACACCTGCAAACTAACCAGGAAGTGGAGGAGATACGCTCGCCTGGACCAGGTAATGTATAACAATGCTAAATGCCGGCAATGAGCTCTTATTACGTCATTAAACGTTTTAAAACGTTAGTAACCTTGCGCTATAATTTTGTGGCGCTAGCCTATTTTTATTATATACGCACAGTAAGGGCCCGTTTACCCTAATGTTGAATACGTAGAGTTTCTCCGCATGTGGGTCAGACAGGGAAACGCTGCCTATTCCGTCAATAGGCTTGATATCCGAATCGCAGGCAGGTGCAATTCAGACGGCATGCCGCAATTTACCGCAGCGTCCATCTGAATCCCTAACGCCATACATGGGTGTTGCATCCGATTTGGAAAAAGGCCCTGAGGCTGTGTTCCCACTTGTTGCCGGACCACGTGCAGCCAGCGGGACAGTGTACTGTAGTGTCTGGTCCGATGGAATGCTGTGGTAGCCCCGGAGCAGATGCGCTCCCCCATAGGCTATATGGGGGAACGCATCTGCCTGCGCAGGGTTCTCACGGACTGTATAGAAGTGCGACGCGCTTACCAGAATGGATCCCGTGGATGACTAGTGTGAATGCTTCCTATTAAAAAATACAATACAAATAATATTTATAAAATATGAGCCGTTCACTCGATGAGCAGAGAACGGACCAAAAATGTCCATTCTCCGCTCTAGTGGGAACAGAGCCTCATCGCTGCCCACCTTGCCTGAGCCAGACACTGTTTATACAGGGAACATAGACCTTTGTAATAGCTTACACAACCTGGATTACATTTGCAGGTACCTTCAAACAATGTTTGTAAAGGCTATGAAGTGACCTGAATTATTTACCGAACAGATAACGGAATCCAATTTATCTCTTGGTAAACTCTCTCCTGTGTGTATGAAAGCAGCAGGAATGACAACAAAGGCGGTTTATCTCCTGGCAGTGTGTGTGCAGGGGGTATGGAGCCTGGCAGTGTGTGTGCAGGGGGTATGGAGCCTGGCGGTGTGTGTGTGCAGGGGGTATGGAGCCTGGCGGTGTGTGTGTGCAGGGGGTATGGAGCCTGGCGGTGTGTGTGTGCAGGGGGTATGGAGCCTGGCGGTGTGTGTGTGCAGGGGGTATGGAGCCTGGCGGTGTGTGTGTGCAGGGGGTATGGAGCCTGGCGGTGTGTGTGTGCAGGGGGTATGGAGCCTGGCGGTGTGTGTGTGCAGGGGGTATGGAGCCTGGCGGTGTGTGTGTGCAGGGGGTATGGAGCCTGGCGGTGTGTGTGTGCAGGGGGTATGGAGCCTGGCGGTGTGTGTGTGTGCAGGGGGTATGGAGCCTGGCGGTGTGTGTGTGTGCAGGGGGTATGGAGCCTGGCGGTGTGTGTGTGCAGGGGGTATGGAGCCTGGCGGTGTGTGTGTGCAGGTGGTATGGAGCCTGGCGGTGTGTGTGTGCAGGGGGTATGGAGCCTGGCGGTGTGTGTGTGCAGGGGGTATGGAGCCTGGCGGTGTGTGTGCGCAGGGGGTATGGAGCCTGGCGGTGTGTGTGTGCGCAGGGGGTATGGAGCCTGGCGGTGTTTGTGTGCGCAGGGGGTATGGAGCCTGGCGGTGTGTGTGTGCGCGCAGGGGGTATGGAGCCTGGCGGTGTGTGTGTGCGCAGGGGGTATGGAGCCTGGCGGTGTGTGTGTGCGCAGGGGGTATGGAGCCTGGCGGTGTGTGTGTGCGCAGGGGGTATGGAGCCTGGCGGTGTGTGTGTGCGCAGGGGGTATGGAGCCTGGCGGTGTGTGTGTGCGCAGGGGGTATGGAGCCTGGCGGTGTGTGTGTGTGTGCAGGGGGTATGGAGCCTGGCTGTGTGTGCGTGCAGGGGGTATGGAGCCTGGCTGTGTGTGCGTGCAGGGGTATGGAGCCGTGTGTGTGTGTGTGTGTGTGTGTGTGTGTGTGTGTGTAGGGGGCACTAAATGATGAAAGGGGTACAGAGCCTCATCGCTGCCCACCTTGCCTGAGCCAGACACTGTTTATACAGGGAACATAGACCTTTGTAATAGCTTACACAACCTGGATTACATTTGCAGGTACCTTCAAACAATGTTTGTAAAGGCTATGAAGTGACCTGAATTATTTACCGAACAGATAACGGAATCCAATTTATCTCTTGGTAAACTCTCTCCTGTGTGTATGAAAGCAGCAGGAATGACAACAAAGGCGGTTTATCTCCTGGCAGTGTGTGTGCAGGGGGTATGGAGCCTGGCAGTGTGTGTGCAGGGGGTATGGAGCCTGGCGGTGTGTGTGTGCAGGGGGTATGGAGCCTGGCGGTGTGTGTGTGCAGGGGGTATGGAGCCTGGCGGTGTGTGTGTGCAGGGGGTATGGAGCCTGGCGGTGTGTGTGTGCAGGGGGTATGGAGCCTGGAGGTGTGTGTGTGCAGGGGGTATGGAGCCTGGCGGTGTGTGTGTGCAGGGGGTATGGAGCCTGGCGGTGTGTGTGTGCAGGGGGTATGGAGCCTGGCGGTGTGTGTGTGCAGGGGGTATGGAGCCTGGCGGTGTGTGTGTGCAGGGGGTATGGAGCCTGGCGGTGTGTGTGTGCAGGGGGTATGGAGCCTGGCGGTGTGTGTGTGCAGGGGGTATGGAGCCTGGCGGTGTGTGTGTGCGCAGGGGGTATGGAGCCTGGCGGTGTGTGTGTGCGCAGGGGGTATGGAGCCTGGCGGTGTGTGTGTGCGCAGGGGGTATGGAGCCTGGCGGTGTGTGTGTGCGCAGGGGGTATGGAGCCTGGCGGTGTGTGTGTGCGCAGGGGGTATGGAGCCTGGCGGTGTGTGTGTGCGCAGGGGGTATGGAGCCTGGCGGTGTGTGTGTGCAGGGGGTATGGAGCCTGGCGGTGTGTGTGTGCAGGGGGTATGGAGCCTGGCGGTGTGTGTGTGCAGGGGGTATGGAGCCTGGCGGTGTGTGTGTGCAGGGGGTATGGAGCCTGGCGGTGTGTGTGTGCAGGGGGTCTGTAGCTTGGCGGGGTGTGTGTGCAGGGGGTATGTAGCCTGGCTGTCTGTGTGTGCAGGGGTATGGAGCCTGGCTGTCTGTGTGTGCAGGGGGTATGGAGCCTGGCGTTGTGTGAGCAGGGGGTATGGAGCCTGGCGTTGTGTGTGCAGGGGTATGGAGCCTGGCGTTGTGTGTGCAGGGGGTATGGAGCCTGGCGTTGTGTGTGCAGGGGGTATGGAGCCTGGCGTTGTGTGTGCAGGGGGTATGGAGCCTGGCGTTGTGTGTGCAGGGGGTCTGTAGCCTGGCTGTGTGTGTGTGTGTGTGTGTAGGGGGTATGGAGCCTGGCTGTGTGTGTGTGTGTGCAGGGGTATGTAGCCTGGCTGTCTGTGTGTGCAGGGGGTATGGAGCCTGGCTGTGTGTGTGTGCAGGGGGTATGAAGCCTGGCTGTGTGTGTGTGCAGGGGGTATGAAGCCTGGCAGTGTGTGTGCAGGGGGTATGGAGCCTGGCAGTGTGTGTGCAGGGGGTATGGAGCCTGGCAGTGTGCGTGCAGGGGGTATGGAGCCTGGTGGGGTATGGAGCCTGGCGTTGTGCGTGCGTGCAGGGGGTATGGAGCCTGGCGTTGTGCGTGCGTGCAGGGGGTATGGAGCCTGGCTGTGTGTGCGTGCAGGGGGTATGGAGCCTGGCTGTGTGTGCGTGCAGGGGTATGGAGCCGTGTGTGTGTGTGTGTGTGTGTGTGTGTGTGTGTGTGTGTGTGTGTGTGTGTGTGTGTGTGTGTGTGTGTGTGTGTGTGTGTGTGTGTGTGTGTGTGTGTGTGTGTGTGTGTGTGTGTGTGTGTGTGTGTGTGTGTGTGTAGGGGGCACTAAATGATGAAAGGGGTATCTGACCAAAGGAAGGACGGACAGATCTTCAGCTCATCTCATTCCCAGGCAGATACTAAGCTTCGTCTGCCTATTGTATTCCATTCTACAATGTCAGCCAGGAGATGGGGAAGTTCTCATTCCATTCACCTGTTCCCTGAGGTTCTCCAAACACACAATCCACCTTCCCATGTCCGCCCGCTGTAACCTGACTCTGGGGTGTGCGAGGGTCACACACAATGGGGTGATGGGCAGGGACCTGTTACTGTCTAGACTTGGCCCTCTGCCTACAGGAAACCGCACCGTGCTGAGGATCATTCAAAGTGCCCAGAAATTATATTTTGTACATAGTTAAAACACAAAGGTCCTAATCTACTACAGTTTGATGAGCAGTGGCCCTAGATGATCAGCTTGGATGTAAAAAATAAAACCTTGCATTGGCAATATCATATAAAAAAAAAACAAAAAAAAACAACTGACTACATAATTTTTATTAACTAGAAATCAGCCCGCCCATTTAAAACCGTGCACTAGGGCACAATCCCCCCCCCCCCCCCCCCGCAGCAGCCACGCGACATGCATGGCTGCGCTCACACGGCCGCGCTCCCCGTCACACGCCCACATCCTGCACCCGTCCGTCTGCTGTCCAAAGTTCACCCTCGTGCCGCACATGTGTGCTGGGTGAAACGCACGGACACAGGAAGACGCAGAGACACAGGATTTATTATATAGAATATTGTGTTAAAAGAAAAAAAAAGCTATTTTATTCACTACATTATTTTGATTACAGTTCCTCTTTCGTGCACGTTTAGCGCACTCAACTGCAAACTGTCAGGACCATGGTCCTGACATCACACTGTGGTTTCACCACAATATTAGCCATACAGACTCCCCTGATGATCTATATGAGAAAAGGTAAAGATTTATTATGGAAAAGGGGGTATCAGCTACTGATTGGGATGACTTTCATTCCTGGGTTACAGTTCCTCTTTAGCGGAGAGTCTGTGCCGTGCTTTATGCTGGGCATACACGGCTCGTTTTGCCGCTCGATTCCGCAGTCAATTCTCTTATCTTCTGCTCGTTTTTCTTATCTTTTTCCATTCACTGTAATCCAGAGTCGAGCGGCAAAATTATCGGGCAAGAGATCGGACATGTCAGAAATTATCTATCGAGCCAACTTAATGGCTCAAAAACGAGCCGTGTATGCCCAGCATTACTGTCCAAAGTTGGCCTGTAAATATAGTACGGATCAGTCAACGCTGTCATTGGTAAATATGGGCTAGTTGTTTGTACAACATGTCAGGATAAAAAAGACCTTTGTCCTCTGGTGACTTCCTATCCCCCCCCCCCCCCCCGCCATCATCGCCCTCATCTTCTATTATTTATAAATACCAGCCACATACATAGCATTGGCACTTGAAAGAGATGAAATCAGCAGTTCTAACATCAAAAAACTCAGCAAATCTGGCCTAAAGCCTTTGAAGTAATAGTCGTCAGGAAGAGTTTGGGGGGGAGGGGGGCACCCCGTGTTCCTGCATCCTCATCAGAATGCCTTGTACTTAACTGAGGACACAACTAGCAGCAAAACAAGTCCCCCCCCCCCCCCCCCCCCTTCCTCCTCCTCCTCCCGGTCACAGGTCCCTCCAGGCATCAGTGTCATCTCCAAACTGTTTACTCTGCAAAATTGCTACTGACTGTCTCATAAAAGCAACAAAACACACTAATAAACCAAGAGAGCAGGAAAACAAAAAGGAAGAAAAGTTTTTGTAAAGTTTGTCTGCGGTTAGGATTGAACCAGCATGACGCGTCTGTACAAGACCAGACATCTCCAAGTTCATCTCTGTTGGAGGGATTGTTTTTAAAGAAAACCTGGGAGTTTTGTTAAAAAAATGTAGATACTTAGAGAACCCGAGATGGATCTTCGGGGGGCAGATGGGACACAGAGGCATGTTCTCTGCCTCCTGACAAGCCTTAGTGTCCCATCCCCCCCCCGCCCCACAGCCGCTCTCTGACACCCGCCCCCCCCCACTTTAGCTCCCAGAGATTGCCGACAATCTCGGAGGTAAACATTGAGGAGAAGATTTCTCTGTTTTAAGCGCCCGCCATAGTTTTCAGAGCTGCCACTGGGCAGCTCTCTCTCCCTGGCCGTGGCCTCCTGCCGCTCCACCACCTCCCTGCACGATGTGATAGATGCACGGCCTCTCGTTGCAGCGTTGTGACCTATAGGTTACGAAAGTGAAAGTGGGCCATTGCGGCGCACACGAGCTGCGGTTGTTGTGGTTACCTGATACACTCAGTCCCGCGGATCAGGTAACCTCCTATTTTTTTATTTTTTTATTTATTTTTTGATCCCACCTTGGGCTCTCTTTAAGTTGGAAGACATAAGCTTTTGGGTTCTTCAGGTGCTTCCCCTGTCGTCCTCTGTCAGGCCATTTCAACTCTGAGACCTCGAAGTGTGGCCTGCTCAGGCTTTGGTGGAAAAAGCAGAACCCTCTATTAAACAGAGTACCCATTTGGGGTCCTGCTTTTCCCTACAGGTACCCTTTAAAGTGGACCCAAATCAAAAACTGATCATGCCTTGCACAATAATCAAATAAATGCAGCCTGAGTTATCAAGTGCCTGGTTCCTAATAAAAATGTGTTATTTATTTGGTTTACCCCCTTCCTTATAGCCTTTTTTTATTTATTCATATATATTTTTATACCTACCGTATACACCTGCACTTTTGGGGAGCCTCCTCCCTCCCAGCATTTGTTCAATAGGCACGCCTAGGTCTTTATGCCTGATTCACGTGGCTTCATGGTAGTTTCGCCCCTGGCAGTAACTCATTGGCTAAATACTATCGGGTGTACGGTGCGCCTAAATCACAGCCTGACCACCCATCATCCAGGATTTGCCCAAGCGGGTGCTCGAATAACCTAAAGATATTAAGGTGTTGGGGAGGTTGTGGGCCCTGTGGCCCTCTTAGTCTAATAGCAATCAGTGTGTGGCGGCTGGGGTGGGAGGGATGGAGGGGCGCACTTTGGTGTCTCAGCCTTGGGTGCTGGAGGACCTTGTCCCTGCTCTGCACACACACACACACTGGACACGCCTCCATTCCCCGCGCAGACCACGCCCCCCGCACGGATCTCCCGCCAGCTCCTCATCAGGATAATGGCTGAGGAGTATATCAGGAGCCAGCGTGGCTCCCGCTCGCTACAGAGGCGCTGCGCTACATTTGCACAACTTCTGAGGTAAGAGCTCCGGATCTTTTTCTGCATGGGGTAATTTAACATAGTTTAATACCAGCACCTCCGGGATTTCCTTATATAAAAGGGGTCACAAAGTATACGTATATAATGAGGAGGGGGATAACATTACAAGTTACATCTTAAAGGGGATATTATAACTTTTTCCCTGCCAAATGGGAAGGGTATAATCAGTGTGTGTGTGTATATATATATATATATATATATATATATATATATATATATATATATATATATATATATATATATATATGTGTATGTGTATGTGTATGTGTATGTGTATGTGTATGTGTATGTGTATGTGTATATGAATATGTATATATATGTATGTTCCATTTTTTTTTTTTATGGAATATACCTGCATGATATTTAAGCTGGATTTTTGCACATGATGGACACATGTACATTTGCAATTATGTTTATTTATTTGTTTGTTTTTCTCCTTCTTGAAGCCATTGCGATCTTTTATTGTACGTGCTTTTTTATCTTTGTTTGTTACAGCTGCTCCCTTTTTGTGTTTTGCCTGAGGAAGCGGGCTTGAGACCCGTGAAACGCGTTGCAACTGTTTATCTTGGAGTATAGATTAAATGTTTTTGCAGATTGATCACAGTGGTTGTGTTTGAATATTGGGGAGGTAAGTCCGCCCTTGCCCCCTTGTTTTATTGTTTTTAAATACGGTTCTTTTTTATCCTGTTGGCGCCTCTGTTGTTATCATACATTATTATCCACCTGGTGGATGGGTGTGTACACCCCCTCTTTTTTCCTACATACAGAGAGCGACTTCTTAAACCTGAGTGGGGACAGGTCTAATATCCCCATATGCGCTTATAGTGGTTGCCTGGTTCTCGGCAACCCGTGTTTGTGAGTATATCTCTTATTTGCTTATTACACCAACAATCATCACCAATAATACACTATTGGGGGCTCCCGTCTCTATTTTTTGTCTCCAATATAGTGTAGTCCGTACTGGTATAGGATGATAAATTGTAGAGTGGATAAGTAATAATTACCAAATATTTACAAACCAGAGTTACCTCCAAGGTAATGCTTATGCAGGGAATACACCATGAGTTTTTTTGGGGGCAGATAGAAGGCTCGATAGATCATTTCCAACAGGTCCGATCAGGAAAACGATCAGATCGATTTTCTCATAGAAGAGAATAGACATCGATCAGAAAAATGATCAGAAAGTAAATCTACCATTTACATTGAGGGAGCGTGGTCTGACATGGCACTGTGAGGAGGCCAAGTGAGGAGGCTCTGCACCACCGCCAGGCTCTGAACGGGGTGGAATGTCGGCAAAGCATGTGGACTAGACTGATATATATATATATATATATATATATATATATATATATATATATATATATATATATATATATATATATATATATATATATATATATAGCTGTATGAGATGCGGCGGAGGCTGGGTCCGAGCAGGGCCGGGAATTTGAGAAAAGCACTGAGCGGCTCGGACTGAGGAGGAAGTAACTGCACAGGACGTGACATCAGACTCTAACACAACAACCGTGTTCTGAGTAGGGGGGGATATGCGCTAATTGAGAGGGTATATAATAGCAATACAAGTTTGGCACTCCCGGGCCCCTGGCTGATCTAGGTAGTTGCATACGCTTAGAAGAAATTTTAGGATTACCAGACCATATGAATTTTGTCATCTCTCTCTGGAGTCATGCCAAAGCTGATTTAGTGACTAAAACAGGTAACACCCGGAAGAGGTACAAAACCTTCAGCTACACGTAGCGATCCGGCGGCTCGATTAGCCGCCGGATTGCCTCTTTCGCATCCTCGCGCGTACCCACCGCGTCACCACTGGCCCGCCCGCGCGTGCGTTGCATTCGATCCGCCCTCGTCCCCGCCCAGCGCCGCTTATCTTCCGCTCGATTTCCTGCCATTGTCCCCTCGTGGGGAACGAGCAGGGAATCAGCGGTGGCAAGATCCGACCTGTTGGATCTTATCAATCGAGCCGCATCAGCGGCTCGATTGATAAGCCAAATCCCAGCCGGATCGCTACGTGTAGACGTAGCTTAATACCTAGATATTTTACAAACTTCTTGCGGATTTGGAAGCCAAATTGAGAGGTAATTGTGGAGATTGTACTAAGTGGCAGATTGCAGGGAAGTATCTCTGATTTAGTGATGTTAAGGGAGAGGCCGGAAATGGATTTAAAGTTATCTAGTAAATTTAACAAGGCCGGGATTGAAGATAAGGGTTCGGAAATAGTAAGCGGTAAGTCATCGGCAAAATTTTATAGGATGTTGAGCCAATTTGGATGTCCCTAAGGAGGCGAATCTTATGTGCTAGGGGTTCCATGCAAAGGGCAAAAAGGGCAGGAGAGAGCGGACAGTCCTGCCTAGTGCCTCGCTCTATATTTAGTGTAGCATATTTAGTAGAAGGTAATTTAAGGGTTGCTGAAGGAGTAGAGTATATTGTTTTAATAGCTTGTAAGAAATGACCTTTGATTCCGAATCGTTGAAGTGTGTGGAACATAAAAGGCCAGGATGAGGAATCAAAGGCCTTCTCTATATCAAGTAAAAGAACAGCTAAGGAATGTTTAGTGCGATGGGCATGATGTATTTTGTTAAAGCAGTAGGATCAGCCATACTATGCCAGGGAAAAAAACACATATATAAGTAGATAAATACTTGATCTACTTACATAACACCTGTATTGTACTGTCCATGTTTTGATTTCAGTGAATGTTATATAGTAAATTACGAGAATTCTGTTCCTGGTGGGGGCCATGTCTTTTGCCCACAGTTAAGGCTAACCCGTGATGTCATTTCTGCCCTTTACTTTTTTTCTTGTCACCTCCAATCGCTGAGTCGCCTCAGCCTTGCTTGTAAACACAAGTGAGTAGGGAATTAGGTTTCAGATAAGAAGCTGGCAGGGAAATAAAGGGAAGAGGAGGAATAGATTATAGATAAAAAGAACCCCCAGCATGCAATTATTTGGCATGACTACTAAAGGGCCAGTGTTCCTTAAGTATGTGATAACTCCAAATCATAACAGCAGAAAAAGTTTTGAACATTTTGAATGCAGGATTAGCATCTTTATCACTTAATACACTCAGACCAGTTGCTGTTGAAATTTGATTTTTATGGTGACGATACAGCTTTAAGCAGTTTTCTAATGCTATCTGTGGCTTGACGAGTGGGTATAAACCCGACTTGATCTTAATGGATCATGGCTGTCATAAATTAGTTTAATCTGGAAACTAGGATAGAAGTAAAAATGTTATAGTCACAGTTTAGGAGTGAAATAGGGTGTTAGTTAGATGGGGATGGGGGTCCTTATCAGGTTTGGGGATGACTGTGATTATGGAGGCCATAAATTCTTGTGGGACGGGAGAGCCAGTGAGGATGGAGTTGTAAAAGTAGGTGAGGTAGGGAATCAGAATGTGGCAAAATTTCTTATAATACATGGCAGTAAAGCCATCAGGGCCAGGGGCCTTATGGTTCTTAAGCTTCTTGATCACCTCCTCAATCTCTTATGCCGAAATTTGGGTATTAAGTTTCTGGGCCGAAAGGGGGGTTAAAGATGGGCAATGCAATATCCACAGGGTCTGGGGGGGTTGGCTGGGTATATAGTTTTGAATTAAACTGGAGAAACCTGTCGTGAATCAGATCAGGGTTGCATGTTTCCTTCCCATCTTGCAGTTTGATTGTACTAACTGTGCTTAAACGTTGTTGGTTTTGAAGTTTGGCTGCCAGCCATCTGTTGGGCTTATTGAGGGGTTTATGGCAACGGGAGAGGGTCCATCTATGGAGTTTCTCTGCGTTGCGGGATGGAAGAGTCTATTTGTAGTTTAATATCCTTGATCTGCTTTTATACATATTAAGTAGGAACTCGTTGGTGCTCAGCCACCAATCTAGCCAACGTATATTGCAGGTTATGTAGCATTTCTGACCGTTCCTTTTTAGCTTTTGAGGCCAGTGTAAGTTGACCTCGGATAAAGGCTTTGTGAGAAAACCATAGTGTGGCTTTGGTCACCTCACTTCTATTATTTAGCGCAAAAAATGTCGGTGAGATTTGTGGTGAGTTCCGAGACATTGTAGGAAGAAGCAAGAAGGGATTGGTTGAGTCTCCATGAGCGTTTGGCAAATTTGGAAGTGTGAGAATCGAAGACAGAAAGAACCATATCATGGTCTGACCACGCACAAGATACGTGTCTGGAAAACAAAAGGTTAATTATGTTGTGGGAATTAGTGACTATTGCATCAATCCTGGAATGGGACCTATGGATAAGGGAATAATAAGTAAAACCCTTAAAGAGAATCTGTATTGTTAAAATTGCTCAAAAGTAAACATACCAGTGCGTTAGGGGACATCTCCTATTACCCTCTGTCACAATTTCGCCGCTCTTCGCCGCATTAAAAGTGGTTAAAAACAGTTTTAAAAAGTTTGTTTGTAAACAAACCAAATGGCCACCAAAACAGGAAGTAGGTTGATGTACAGTATGTCCACACATAGAAAATACATTCATACACAAGCAGGCTGTATACAGCATTCCTTTTGAATCTCAAGAGATCATTTGTGTGTTTCTTTCCCCCTGTTCTCATGCACTGAAGTTTCAGGCTGCTCTTTTCTTCCTGCAAACAGCTTTGCCCTTGTTTGTAATTCCTCAGTATGTGAAAGCCCAGCCAGCTCAGAGGAGGATTTATCCAGCTTGTAAAAGATATGAGAGAAGAGAGAAGCTGCTCTAATCTAAATAATACACAGGCAGTGTGCATAGAGGGGCCTGGAAGGGGGAGTTCATAGCAGAACCACAACACTGAAGAACTTGGCAGCCTTCCAGACACAGGCCGACAAGTCTGACAGGGGAAAGATACATTGATTTATTACAGAGATGGTGATAGCAGAAAGTGCTGCAGTAAGCCAGAACACATTAGAATAGCTTTTGGAACTTGTAGGATGATAAAAAACAGGATGCAATTTTTGTTACGGAGTCTCTTTAAGGTTATCGTGTTCCCCTCTCCATGTATCGACTATGGATAATGTAGTCAATGATTTAGTGAGGATGGATCGCTTTGCTCTTGAGAGCTTATCATAATGAGTAGAGGTATCTAAGTTAACATTCGAAACCATACTGAAGTCTCCACACCAGTAAAGAATTTTGTAAGAAAGTTGGAGCAATTGATTATAGCAAGCTAGGAATGTAGTTAAAGGATTAGTTGGGTGTGAATAAGATGACACTATGCAGGTTTGCGGCCCAGCTAAAGAGCCAAGTATTATTATAAATCTTCCCAGTGGGTCAGAAATCACATTATCGACCTGCATGGGGAAAGAGTTGTGTATCAGCAAGGCAACTCCTAATTCTTTTTTTTTATCAGAAGATTAAGCAAGAAATAAAAACTGATTCTGATTCTGAAGATAAACCCTTCTATATTGCATATGAAAAAAATAGGGAAGGATCTGAGGGTAAAATGTGTTTCTTGCAAGGCTATAACGTCCGGTAGTGTTGGGCGAACACCTGGATGTTCGGGTTCGGGAAAGTTCGCCGAACATGGCCGCAATGTTCGGCATGTTCGGGCCGAACCCCGAACTCCCCGAACATCCCGCTTTTGGGGGCCCTATGGGGTCGCAGGCATAAGGGGGGAGCATGCCCCGATCGCGGGGGGGGGGGGGGGTCGGAAATTCCCCCCACCCCCTCCGCTAGCGCTCCCCCCTCTGCCCGCTTCCCCATTCAAAAGTTAGGAAGTGAAACTGTACCTGTGCGGTAGTGGGTGGCTGGCAGTGGGCGGCACTATGGAGTGACTGAGGAGGAGGAGGAGTCCGGAGAGTGACGCGTTGAGGGAGGCCGGGCAGCGGGCGGATCAGCAGTAGTACGGTACTACTGCTGATCCGCCCACTGCCCGGCCTCCCTCAACGCGTCACTCTCCGGACTCCTCCTCCTCCTCAGTCACTCCATAGTGCCGCCCACTGCCAGCCACCCACTACCGCACAGGTACAGTTTCACTTCCTAACTTTTGAATGGGGAAGCGGGCAGAGGGGGGAGCGGTAGCGGAGGGGGTGGGGGGAATTTCCGACCCCCCCCCCCCCGCGATCGGGGCATGCTCCCCCCTTATGCCTGCGACCCCATAGGGGGGCAGTATTCGGGCGAACAGGGCCCTGTTCGTGCCGAACAGGGGCCCTGTTCGGCCAGGCAATGAGCCGTTCGGGCGAACCCGAACAGTTTGGCCGAACACCACCAGGTGTTCGGCCGAACGCGAACATCACCCGAACAGGGTGATGTTCTGCAGAACCCGAACAGTGGCGAACACTGTTCGCCCAACACTAACGTCCGGTTTGTGCTGAATGTAGTTAAGGAGTGCCTTGCGGCGTTTGGCAGGAGAATTAAAGCCCCGGACATTGTGATATTATTATGCTCATAAATGGGAGTTAGAGCAACGCTAAGTTAGAATAATGGTTTAGGGTGTGTTATAATGAAGTCCCATGCAGGTCGAAATGATCTTCCAGTTAATGGTCCAATGTATTGAGTGTCATAAATATCATATTCCCCACATAAAAGTATCTAAGGCTAGTTGCTAAACATTGCATAAATAACCAAGAGAAAATCTTAAGCAACAAAAAGATATCAAGGCACGTAGATTAAGAGATAAACTCTCGAACGGTGGCCACGGATGCGGGGCACCTTAAAACAGGTGTCCGCATGTGTGGCCTAGTTCGGGGACAGCATAACAATACCAGACATAACCAGAACTATAATATAATAAATAATAAGAAATTCGGCTTAATTGCATACCATTGGGGGAAGGGAGAAAAGGGAAACCTGCACATGCAACATATATATCAAACACAGAGAGTCCTAGGGCTAAGTTTGGCTAGCTGGAGTGAAATCCTCCTAAAAATAAAGGAGGGGCTCCAAAAGTCTAAGTTCATAGTCCTAGGACATCAGGATTAAGTGTGTAACAACTTAATCCTAAATCTTTCAAAATGGAATGTGGTAGAAATGCTCCGTTGGAAAAACACATCTCCATCACGTTTAGGATATACCTACAAACTGGTTAGGAACAGTTAATGAACTTAAAGTTTAATGGACTATAGCAGAGGGCCATGATGAGGCCTAAGCTGAGAGAACATCGTAAGCTTTAAGCTTATCTGAAGGAAACAATATAGTCCCAGAAGAACACATTATGGAGAAGCAGGGGCTCCAGTTGAAGGTGATTGTGAGTCCGCAGTCATGCGGCGTCTCCGCTCGGGAACTTCAGACCAAACCTGGAAAGGCCTAGGGGAGCATTGCGGTAGAGGAGTAAGGTGTGGTGGCGGTAGTGTGATTCCACAAAGATTGAGGGCCTTTTGAGCTTCGCCAAATGTGCGACACAAGTGGACCCGATTGTCACTCTGAAAGGAGAGAGAGAACGGGAGCCCCCATTTATATTTCAGGTTAGCTTCAGTGAGTGCTTGGGTAATAGGCCTGAAATTTCTGTGCCTAGCCAGAGTGAGTGGAGAAATGTCCGCAAATAGCTGGACTGAGGTAGGCATACCTGGAAGCGTAGTTAGGGTTCTTGCAGCAGCTAAGATGGTGTCTCTCATCTCTTCATATTGCATCTTGAGGACGATGTCCCTTGGTGTAGGTCTGAGTTTCGTGGGCGCTGTAGGGCCCTGTGGATACGCACAATGCGGAATTCACCTGGGTCTAGCTGTGGTAGGATAGCTGCAAACAGATTGAGAGCCAAAGGCCGTAGCTCTGTAATGGCTTCCGGGACACCTCGGATCCTGATGTTGGCCCGACGGGACCTGTTTTCAAGGTCTTCCAACCTTAATTCGAGGGTATGTATCTGCTCACCTTGCTCATCTATTTGGAGCTTGTCCGCCTCAATGGTATCAGTAATGACGTCCGTCTGCTTCTCTAGAGTCTCCATGCGGTCTCCCACTTCCCGGATCTGGCGAGAGAGATCCGATACCGCCGCAGCCAGCTCTTTTTTTTATTAGGCGACTAAGGCTGTCGTAGAGTTGCTGGCACTGTTGAGAAGAGGAGGAGTCTCCTTCTGTTTGCTGAGAAGGATCGGCTGAGACTGGTGGGGTCTGCAGGTCTGGCGTGGCGGGACGAGACTCTGTAGGAGCAGCGGCCATCTTGGATCGAGTTCCAATAGGGCTGAAGTGGACCGTAAGTTTCCAGTGTTTCGTTTTCGGAGTTGCCGCTGGTGCAGAGTCCTTCTTTCCCTTCCCGGGCATACCCAGGTGCCAAGCGAGCCAGGAGAGAGTATTTCGGTGCGAGTATGAAGCCGAAAAGTGAGACGTTCTGGCAGTCTGGGACGGAGCTCGCAACTCTAGCGTCCTATCATCGTGGCTCCGCGCATGCGCCCCCCCCCCCGTTTTTCATAAAATTTATAAGTGATAAACCAGCAGTTGTGGGTGTGAGCCTGGCTTCAGGGGCACAAAGATATGATTTGCATATTCGGAAGTGATGCATCCTAGGAAATCACAATTTGCTAACTTAAAGGATACATGTACCCACCCAGGGAAAAAGTTACATACTCATCCTTAGAGCCTTCCTGTTTCTCTCTGTTTCCTCATTCCTCCACCAGGACCAGGGGCATAACTATAAATCATGGACCCTCCAGTAAAACTTTGATGGGGCCCCCCAATGTTTACACCCTTTCACTTGCCCCTTTTGACCCTCAGTCTCCCCCAGGCCCATCTCGCAAGGGTCATAAAACAAATGTTGCCATCAGAATCTTCACACCCATAACAAGTGTAGTCACAAATACACCTGATCTAAAGGATGGACCCCTTTATCAGAGGGAGTAGACTAGTAGTTGGGGGCTCCCCTTGCAGCTCTGGCCCCCCTGCAGTCGTTGGAACTACTCTTCTCTAGTTATGCCCCTGCCCAGGACTCCCATTCAAATTTCCTGCCAGCTGTGTCTTTAGGTCTCCTTGGAAGTACTTGGGTGTCTGAGTTCTTCAGAAGATGAACTGCTCTGTACTGTGCACACACAAGTCCGCACTCGTGCAGTATAGAGCTGCTCTTCTACGCAAGAACTCGGAGCCGTGAATATCTCCGTAGCTTTCCAAGGAGACCTGAACGCTTCTCAGATGCTGGACTGGGCAAAATTATATTTGGCATTGCCTTTTTGGTAAAAGAGCTTTTCAGTCTCCTTTAGCCCCTTAAAGGGAAGGTTCACGGTCCCTAAAAAAAAAAAAATAAAAAAAAATGCAGTAGTTCTGGGCCTGCGCAGTAAAGCCCGGAGGACGTCAGTTCGCCCGCGTGAGGCGCATTTTGGAGCGCAGAAGAGCCCGACCTGGCAGCCGGCCCGGCCAGGTCAGGCGCGCCACCGGAGGAGACCGGGAGCCTGCGGAGCGGAGCCGAGGGCACGTCCTGCCTGCCACGGGCTGGAGGAAGCCCCAGGTAAGTGGATTAGCTTTTTTTTTTGTTTGTTTTTTTTAGGGACCATGAACCTTCCCTTTAAGGGGCCTATACACTGGTCGATTTCAGCCATCGATCGATTCTACTGAATCGATCGATTGCAAATCGATTCTATCAAATCAGCCGATCAATTGATTTGTGGCTGATTTTGACCGATTTTTGATCTGACTGCTGCTGGCAGCAGATCGATGGCCCATAGAGTTGCATTGGATCTAATGGTGCAATAATGCATTTAGATTGATTTCCAATAGATTTCATTGGAAATCTGTTCCTAGTGTGTGGCACACGTGACACATCAGATAGATTCCTGTCAGATTCGACCTGACAGGCATCTGACAGAAATCTATCTGATGGTCGAATCTGCTGCAAATCTATAAGTGTATGGCCACCTTTAACCACGGGCATATCTGGGTAATATAGAGCCTATGACAAACACTGAAATTGTGCCCCCTCCCCATCAGAGCCCCCTTTCCCTCTAAAAACAGCATCCTTTCGCACATGCATGTGTTATGGTTGCCTGTGTGGGCTCGGGATATTGCTGAAGTAACTATTTTTTTGTAGCTATTCTCTTTTCTAACACTATGCCAAGTGCACCCTATATACATAAATAGCCATGTTCCCCAGATAACAGTATTAATCTGATATGAATTCTGAGTGATGGGGTGGGCATGGCGGTGCAGCACAGGGGCAGCCAAGGCACCCTTGGTGATGTGGCGCCCATGGCATGAGCCATGCCTGCACCCCTCTAGATACGCCTCTGCCTTTAAGGCTGTGTTCCCACTTGAGCTGAGAACGGACATTTTTTTGTACATCTCTGCTCATTGCAAAACTGTCAGTGAATGGCTCCTATTATATATACAATAGGGTCTCTGTTATCCGGCAGTAACGGGGTTTGGCTGATGACTGATGTGCTTTCTGGTTGCTTGAGACTCAAAGTTAAAAACAGGCCTAGCTAATACAGAACTATACCCCACTCTATATACTACACATAACATCAACTCTGTATTAAATGTTGAAATACAGTCATTGAAATTATATTAACCTTGAGGGAGCCGTGGAACCCACCCTTTAAAGAGGTACTCCAGTGAAAATAACGTAATTAACTAATGTGTTTAATTTCTACAATAATTATGTATAAATAATTAAGTCAGTGTTTGCTCATTGTAAAATCTTTCCTCTACCTGATTTACATTCTGACATTTATCACATGGTGACATTTTTACTGCTGGTAGGTAATTTCACTGGAAGTAGCTGCTTCTTACTTTTTTGACAGCTGGAAACAGAAGTTATTTCCCACAATGCAACAAGGCTCCCAGTGTGTGATGTCAGCACCATGATCCTGACATCACAATGTGGGAGAAGTTTCAACACAATATCAGCCATACAGACCCCCCCCCCCCCCCCTCCCCGGATGATCCGTTTGTGAAAAGGAAAAGATTTCTCATGGGGAAAGGGGGTATCGGCTACTGATTGGGATGAGGGTCAATTCCATAATCGCTCCATAATCGCGAGAATGTGCTGCAGGTAACAGGTTTTGCATTTGCTTTTAATCATGAGATCACTGCCATAGGGTTGCAGTTGCGTTAGGGCTTTAAAAAGCCTTAGCGCTTTGGCGTTTACAGTGGCGTAGCTATGGAGCTATGGGCCCCGATGCAAGTTTTACATTGGGCCCCCCCCAAGCACTCAATACGTAACAATTGATACGGCGTGACAAAACCTGCCAAGGACAACCACTATGTCAAAGGTGCAAGACAGGGATGGGGAATAGTTTGTTAATGATTATTACTATTCAAAGCATCTATAGAAGTGATTATTACCAGCACAGGACCAATACACAGCTCATACTTTGGTTGGCCAAAGGGCCCTGTGGTCACTACCTCTGCAACCCCTATTGCAACGCCACTGCGATTAGAGGGAATCACCTGTTAATTGCCCTAGTGTGTGTGAGCCCAAAATGGGGTTTTCATAGCCTAACATAGACTGCGCCAGACAGCGCAAAAGCCCTAGTTACAAATTCAATGAAATCTAAAATTGACACTATCTTCCTTTTTTTTTTTTTTTTTTTTTTACATGTCCGGTTTTGTTTTTTAAATTTTTTTTTCTTTTTTAATTTTTTACACGTCAATGAACAGTAAATCTTTGTCTTTTAAAGACATGCAAATCTAGAGGTGGCCACTAATGATCCAATCGGTTTCATCCAATTTTACCAAATCTATGTAGTATAAGGGTAGATTGAGTGAATATATTGAATGGAAAAAATAGGGAGTGGCCTTATATTACATAGAAATAGAAAGATTGGCTGAAAAAGATTGGATCATTAGTGGCCACCTTAATGCCTGGAGCAGGTGCTGTACTGCGTTTGGTGGCTGGTAATGCTGATAATAGAATATCAATATTCTACTAACGCCCAGGCCCATTTCTATGGGCGTGTGAATAGTGCGACCGAGGGCACCTACCTATCTAACCAATACCGGGGGCACCTACCTATCTAACCTATACTGGGGGCACCTACCTATCTAACCTACACTAGGGGCACATACCTATCTAATCTACACTGGGGCAACTATACTAACTACCTATGCTGGAGGCGCCTACCTAGCTAACCTATAGTGGGGGCACCTACCAACCTATCTAACCTATACTGGGGGCACATGCCTATCTAATCTATACTGGGGCAACTATACTGGATACTTATATTGGAGGCACCTACCTAGCTAACCTATACTGGGGGCACCTATCTAACCTATGCTGGAGGCACCTACCTATCTAACCTATACCGGGGGCACCTACTTTCCTAACCTATACTGGGGGCACATACCTATGTTATCTATACTGGGGGCAACTATACTGACTACCTATGCTGGAAGCACCTACCTAGCTAACCTATAGTGGGGGCACCTACCTTTCTAACCTATACTAGGGGCACATACCTATCTAACCTATACTGGGGGCACATGCCTATCTAATCTATATTGAGGCACCTACCTGGCTAACCTATACTGGGGCACCTACCTATCTAACCTATACTGGGGCAACTATTTTGGCTACCTATACTGGAGGCACCTATGCCTGGCTTTCTATACTAGGGTCTAATTATACTGGGGACAACTAGACCTGGCTAACCTATACTCCTAGGGGGCAAAGAGGTGGCCGCAATTTTTACTTCCTCGCCCTGGGTGTAATTTAGCCTAGAAACTACCCTGCTAGCACCTTCCCTGACCAAACTCTCACACTAACCTTCTACTATGCATGCCTGACACTAATCCCTCCTACTTATGCCTAACACTTACCCTCTCACCCAGGGCAGTAACTTGAGGGGAATAGTCCCTGAGATCACAGGGGGACCAGAGCTGGGGGGGGGAGAGCTACTGACCTCCCCTTCCTTCGATACAGAGGACTGTACTTTAGATCAGGTGTTTTTGTGGCTACATTTGTTATCGGTGTGAAGATGATGCCCACACTTCTTTTATGATCCATGTAATATAGGCACTAAGGGGAGGCAACGGAAGGGATGTGAACTTTGGTGGGCCCTATGAATTGTAGTTATGCCACTGCTCTTACCTACTCCTAAAAATAACCCACCCCCCCAACTATGCCTAACACTAAGCTATAGCTGATGTGGGGTTCCACTACATAATAGCCAAGTTATCCCTACCATCAGGCATGGTCGGAATTGCTGAATTCCGATTCCGTGGTAATTCCGTGTTCCGTCGATCCGGAATTCCGCTACCGGGTCATTCCGGCGGTATACGGAGCTGTTCCGCGGAATTCCGTGGAATTCCGACGGTATACGGACTTCAGAAATGTATATTATGCGGACTTCCGTAATTTACGTAAGCGTAACTCAGTCCGTTTTTTTTCCACATTTACTGATTGTTTTTGGTTTCTTCTGCCTTTTATGATGATATGGAGATTGTTTTAAGAGTGTAAAGTCAATAAAATTGTTGTATATAGTCTCAAATGTGTTAACAGCGTACTTCCGTAAAAAAATTCCGGAATTCCGCCCACGTGCGCTGGGGGCGGAGGTACCGTTGCGGAAGTTCGTCATTCTTTACTTCCAGCCCATGCAGTGTTTGGAGTGGCCCAGTGAGAGTGACCTGAGAGACTGTCTGCACTGCAAACTGTTATTGTGGTAAGTGAGTAGTATACTTTTACATATATGTTTATGATGTGATGAATGCAATTAGTCCATTTTGTTTTAGTTAGAGAAATGTTACCATTTTTGTTTTTGACCCTCCCTGACCTGTACATCATTTGTATATGGCCCTGTTTCCACCATAGCGAATTCGCATGCGACGTCGACATGCAGATTTGCTTAGTGTATTGAAGTGGCTGGGGCTGTTTGCACGCGTGCGTCGTGCGTGCTTGATTTGGCGGTGGGCCAAATCTGCACGACGGTATTGCAGATTTTGCGTGCGTCTGGAATCCGTGCGAATCGCCGCTAATGTATTTAATAGGAAAAACGCATGCGTTTTCTTGCATTAGTTTTCCCCCGCGATTTTGCGTGCGATTTCGCACCTTTTCTAATCTTAAACTACCCTGGCAGTGTCATGGTTAATTTGGCAGTGTCCTGGTTAAAATTGCACGCGAAATTGTGGTTAAAACGCATGCAAAATCGCATCCGCATGCGTTTTTATCTGCGGGGGAATGCCGGCAAAATTGTGATGCAACAGTGGAAACTTAGCCGATAGGATATTATCATGTTGCATTTGATGGCGATTTGTGGCATGCACTTTCACGGCATGAAGTTCCCTTCGCGGGCAAGCTGGGCATGTTGGGCCTTTTTTATTTTTCCAGAGCCCATGGTGGAGGAGGGCCGGCAGACCGACACAACAACCCCCACAGAGTACAACCAGATTGGCAGCAGATTTGCCCACAAGTGCACTCAGATTGTTTGCAGATGTGTCCAAAAAAATGCAGTCAGATTGATTGAAACCTGTGCCCACAAGTGCATTCAGATTGGTTGAAAAACATGTGCCCAAATAGCAGTAAGATTGATCCTTGATGTTCCCACAAAGTGCAGTCAGATTGGTCGTAACGTGCGCACAAGTGCAGTCCGATTGGTTGAAACATGTGCCCACAAAATGCAGTAAGATTGTTCGCTGATCTTCCCACAAAGTGCAGTGCTATTTTTGTATGTGCAGATAGGCCGGTTTCCTCCCGGGTTCAGTGGTGCACTAGGATCTGAGTAGATCATAAAATAACAAACAATACTAGCTAAGCTATGTGCAGATAGGCCGTTTTTTCTCCCATTTTTACTCCACTGCACTATGATCTGACTACTAGGTCTGAGTGCTATGTGTGCATTCGCAACAGTAGACAATTGGCAACTGTGAGCGGCGGCCTTATATGTCAGAGTATATTTACAATCCCTGACCATGATCTCCCAGCCAATCTCCGTTATCAGACAGGCATGTCCCGAAGTCAGCTGACCGTCTTGTCAGCTGATATTCCTTCTCAACGCATAAAGAAGACAGCTGCGTTGATTGCGCGTGCGTGTATGCCGAGTCCTCCTATGCAGTGTGGACAAGGCAGAACACCGCACGTAGCCAGCTCCAGATGACACCAACTCTCCCTCCGCGTTCCCAGAGGAGAAAGCAGCGGCAGTGCTGTATTCCGCCACAACGGTAATTTTCTTATTCATTACAGATCCCTAGCCACGTCCGTAATTTCTAGCACTGTAGAAGCATATGAAAGTAGTAGATAATAGATATCCACTTCCGTAGTAGTGATTTGTAACTATATAAGTAGAGATGTCGCGAACCGCCGATTTTCGGTCCGCGAACTTCTGCGTAAGGTTCGATTAGCGCAAACCTCCACAAACCACAATACACTTCAATGGGGAGGCGAATTGCAAAATGTAAAAAACATTACTATGGCCATAAAAGTGATGCTAAACATCTTTTAAAGGGTTTAACACCTACAACCCCAGGTGGAGGAGCGGGATACATGCCAAAAGTCCCCGGGAAAAATCTGGAATTGACGCAAAGCAGCTTTGTAAGGGCAGAAATCACCTTGAGTGCTAAATGACAGGCCTAAAGTGTTTTAAAACATATTGCATGTGTATACATCAATCAGGTAGTATAATTAATTAGTGTACTGCTTCACACTGACACACCAAACTCACTGTATAACACACTGCAAACAGCTGTTTGTGTATGCAGTATGAATTGCAACGGCTGTCGCATCAACACAAGTGCAGTAATAATGGGTATTACACTACTGATACAGTTAGTAACTGGATGTGGTTGGCCTGGCAGTGGCAGCCAGTATGATTTGCAGTGGCTGTCAGCGGTAGACAAGTGCACTGATAAGGTTGTTACACTGCTAATAGTCACTGGGATGTGTGTGGTGGGCCTAACAGTGGTGGCAGCAGGCAGTATAAATTGCAACAGCTTTGGCAGCCAGCAGTAACACAAGTGCAGTAATATATACAGTTGAATTCAAATCAACATAAAAAAAAAAAAGAGGATTAGTTTGCAAAAGAACTGTTGTGGGGGGCTGTTATAGCGACATCAATTAGCCAGGAGCAACTTAACAAGCAAGGAGCATAACTAATATTTTCCTATGAGAGACAGTCTGCAGCAGCTCGCCCTACACTCACTAAAGCAGGCACACGAGTCAGCGTAATGGCCGCCGCTGCCTGCTTTTTATTAGGGGGGCATTGTCTCCAGGGGATAGCGTAGCCTGATTGGCTAGTTTGGGCCTGCTGACTGTGATGTAGAGGGTCAAAGTTGACCGTAATGGAGCATTATAGGGTGAATCGAACTTCCTGGATAGTTCGCGTTTCGCCGCAATGCCGAACACCCGGAAGTTCGGCTTGAACCGTTCGCCGGCGAACCGTTTGGGACATCTCTATAGATAAGCATTTATACAATAGTCATTGTACAGACTATATTATATAATGCTATGTTGCTGTCTTTGTCTCTAAACAGAAAACTCATAGCAATTAAACATGTTTTGATCAGAAAAATGTTTTCGTATGTGCAAAAACATATTATATTTTTCAATGTTATTTTTCATTGACTTCTAGATGGCTGCTGCTGCTGAAGCCGTTGATGGAGGGAGGAGCAGGGCGTCTGCTGCTGCTGCTGAAGACGCCGCTGATGATGGGAGGAGCAGGGCGTCTGCAGCTGAAGCCGCTGACGGTGGGAGGAGCAGGTCGTCCAACACTCGGCGACTAAGAAAGAAGGAGAAAACCTTCATCATTAAAGTAATTTTTTTTATATTTTTCCTTACTGTATTAATCCATGAACCCAAAAACTCATTAATATCAAAGCTGAATATTTTTGGAAGTAGTTTTTATTCTGTTTTTAATTTTTGCGATTTTAGGGGGATATCAATCTGTGTGTGCAGATGACTTTTACTGTGCACAATTATTAGGCAACTTAACAAAAACAAATATATACCCATTTCAATTATTTAATTTTACCTGTGAAACCAATATAACATCTCTCTCCAGTGATAAATACCAGCCCAAACCAGTACTCCACCTCCACTCTGCTGGCATCTGAGTCGGACTGGAGCTCTCTGGCCTTTACCAATCCAGCCACGGGCCCATCCATCTGTCCCTGTGGCCCATGAAGAAGACTCACTCTGATTTCATCAGTCTATAAAACCTTAGGACAATGAGTCTTGATATATTTCTTGGCCCAGCCTTTATTTTTCCAGGCGCTTCTTGCGACCCTGTTGACTATTTTGAATGAAACGCTTGATTGTTCGATGATCACGCTTCAGAAGCTTTGTAATTGTACGAGTGCTGCATCCCTCAGCAAAATATCTCATCGATTTTGGACATTTCTGAGCCTGTCAAGTACTTCTTTTGACCGATTTTGACAAAGGAAAGGCAGTTACCTAATAATTATGCACACCTGATACAGGGTTTTGATGTCATTACACCACACCCCTTCTAATTACAGACAGAGATGCACATCACCTAATATGCTTAATTGGTAGTAGGCTTTTGAACCTATACAGTTTGGAGTAAGACAACATGCATGAGGCCTCTTTTCCACGAACTGTTGATAGGCAGTGAAATGCCTTTCAAACTCTCACAACCGCTCGCTGACGCTTGGTAAGTGCTCCCTGCTGGCTGCTGCCTGGCAACTGCTCACTGCTGCCTGGTAACTGCTTGCTGAGCACACAGCTCAACAGTTCGTGGTAAAGAGGTCTAAGGATGATGTGGTCAGAATACTCATTTGCCTAATAATTCTGCACTCCCTGTAGTACCCCGAAGATTTGCAATGGAAGGGCTTAATGTTCAGACTACACAACTACGCCCCACACACACTCAAGTCAACTCAACATCGTTCTTTTAGGCTCTCATAACTTTGATTTAAAATTCACTTACAGATAATCTCCTTGTATTGTTCACACAGTTGATAATACTGATAATAAGTCAATTCAACATTTAATTTACTTTCAGCAGTGTTGTTAGTACCATAGCAAGAGATGTATGTATTGTAAAGGTTATTTTTTTGTTGATCATTAATTTTTTATTTTTTTTTATGTTGCAGACTATGTTACGGGGGGGGGTATGACACTGCGAAGAGGGCGGCGAAGAGGGAGGTGATGGACCGGCTGCTGCAAGTCCTTCAGACTACTTACCACCGCACGTGGTCGGTTAAAAAAATTCAGACAATGTGGTCTGACTTTAAGTCCAAGACCCCACGTGCGGTGGAGAAAATAAAGTCTGACCTTGAGTGTAAGTAACAAATGTTTTTTTCATATATGTAGCGGGATGTGTAATTTTTTTTCAACCTTGTTAATCCTCACGATTTTCCAATGTATCAGTGGCTTTATACTCTTATTGTTATGCAATGCACTGTTTAACCTTAGGTAATATCTTCTTCTATCTGTATTTTTAAAACAATCTCACATTTTTTTTTAGTGGATGGGTCTCAGCGACGCAGGTGGTCCCGTCGTGCCTCTGCTCCTCCCTCTTCCAGACAGGGATTGGATCCTGCTGCTTTCCCCTCCCCTGAAGATAATGATGAGGAGGCTGGACCCAGCACCAGCCACAGATCAAGAAGTCGGCAGCGCCGTGGGCAAAAGCGTGCCCGTGGCCGGAGCCTGTCTGTGGCATGTAAGTATTTTATAACAAAGTTTTAACATTAATCAAATGAAAGTGGTACGTCTGTAAGGAAGGAGATTAGTACATAATTTAATTTTGCACAGAACTATGTTTTTTTTTTTTCTCTCCAAGAAAAAAAAAAAAAGTTGCATGATACCATGTTTTCTTTTTATCGTAGCATCTATCTCTGCGCGACTTCGCAGCCGCAGGCGCGGAAGACGACAGAAGTCTTCCGGCAGGCCAGAATCTGGTCAAAGTGGCACAACTGTGTGTAAGTAAAATGTACTGTTGTACAAAGAAGTACACACAAGACGGAATGTATCCACATATTTATAACAGTACTAACTTAACTCTTTTTTTGTGTGTGGGGGGGGGGAAATAAAAGTTGTACCGAGTGTTTAATGTGAAAAAAATTCCACTTTCAAATCATCTGCTGGCCAGTGACCACTGACCAGTTTGTTTTCTGTACACGGTTTTTGTTAAAAGTCAATATTTATTACAAATATTGATTGCCACTACAAGGCCCAGGGAACTAACATGCGATGTAGTAAATTTGATAGTTACAATGATATAGTAGAGGTTCTTTGAGAAGTGTTTTTATCGTTATTGCTAATTTTCATTATGTATATAGCGCCAACATCTTCCTCTTCGATGCACAGAGTATATTGTGTTGTCAGTTATCTGACAAAGACTGTACGTGCACACAATGTACATCATACCAAAGTCCTATGTCTGTATTGCCCTCTATTCAACTACCTTTATCAAACAGTGTACAAAGTTTCTCATAATTTACCACATCAAATTTTGCTTTTGAGAAAGTCTTATCGATGTGTATAACGTTGCATCTAGAAAACATTCAATAAATATGTAACACCTTACTTAATGCAAAATTAGATTTTGCTTGTGCGTTACATTATTAAACCTTTTACATGGTATTTGATGCAGTGTATTGATTTGCGGACGTTGTAGTGCATGTATCGTATGGTAGTCTAGAAGAATGAGTTATAGGAGGAAAACAATACAGACAGAAGGAAGAAATTAAAGGAACACTATCTAGAAAAAACTCGGCAGTTAACATGTTACAGATGACAGGTTTTGGGCCAGTCTACCTGTTTTTAGGGGTGATTCCCAAGGCTTTATTTGTTTTCAACAGCATTTACTGAACAACAGTTTACAAATATAACTGACAACATAGTGTGCAAGTGAGTAGGGAGACCGGCTGTTATCTTGCCATTTTGGCAGTTCAACTGCTGTTCATGAAATGCTTTTGAAAACAAAGAAATCCATGAGAATCACCCCATGACGGTGATGGATTGTGCCAAAAGCCGTCGGTTCTGTCAGATGTTTACTGCCTACTTATTTCAAGATAGTTGTCCTTGAAGAACTCCAGCCCGAAGTTGAATGGATTGGAATCGTAGAAAAGTAAGAGCACTGACCCACCACCACATCACCCTGCTTCCAGATTACAATACCTCATCCAGCCAGTGATTATGTCCATCCATAGTGAAACTAGTGTATCATCCCTAAATATTATGTAAGCCGGGAAGCCCATGGTTTAATTTCACAACTTGAAATGAAACTTTATCCCTAAGTGGCCATAAATAAATTGTACATACTGGGCCAACATATCAATTTAAGAAATGTTGACAAGCTTCAGTACTATGGCAGTATGCACGTGTGTAATGGTAGTTTAAAGGTATTCCTTATCCACTAGCCACAACAATTTCTTCAACATTTATGTGTCTTTTTTGGATTGTGATTTTGCGATACACTAATTTTGGCAGTCATATTTCATTAGTCATACTTTTTGAAAAACAATGAGTATGTATTTTGATTCTGGATGAGATCATTCATTGGCAAACTTAGACATGAGTAAACAGTGACTTTTCGGCTTATAAAAAGCATTCATCGGAGTGGTTCCTGACTAACAATGAAAAACACACTTTCTGTACACTGACATAAAGTTTAACAATTTTTCTGCAAACATAAATGTAATTATACATGACTTAAATGTTACTCAATCAGAGAACACTTTTCCTGCTATCCAAGCTGAGTTGATAAGATCAACATTGCCCTGAATGAAACGTAACGTACACTCTGGTGACTGGCTAGCCATTGTAAATTCCAAGTTCAAATTGAAACTGGGCTAGTCACATCACATCACATGCACCATTAATTCTAAGCTAAAGAGAATTGTGGCATTTCAAACCAACGTATGCATGGGGAAAAAAAAGAATAGTGCCAGTAAACACCATCTTACAAAGCATATGACACAAACAATGAAGTAAAAAATTTAAATAAATCAATCATTTTGCGCATTGATAAACCCATTGTACAAGCATGAGAGGTTCTTAAAGAGAACCAGAGATGAAGCACCCTCTTGTATTTTACCTTATAAATCAGTGGGAACATGACAGTAAACACCTAATCTGCCCTTTGTTTCATTGTTCTCTGTGTAATCTGACTGTTATCACGTCTGATAAGAATCCCCGACTGAGAAGTCAGGCTGCTCCGTCTAGCTTTGCTACAGAAAGATTATAGCTAAGTCTGTATTCTGTGGTGTTATTTCAAGCCCAAGCCTGCCCCCTTGTGGCTTTGCTATAATGACTCAGCTATAATCATTCCCAGCAAAGCCAGATTTAATTGCTCAGTCTGGGATTCTTGTGACTGCTGTTAACAGACACTTTTAGCAGTGAGGACGAAACAGAGAGCATGGTAAAGGCAGCCATACACTGGTCGATGTGCCATCAGATCGACCAGCTGACAGATCCCTATCTGATCGAATCTGATCAGATAGGGATCGTATGGCTGCCTTTACTGCAAACAGATTGTGAATCGATTTCAGCCTGAAACCGATCACAATCTGTTCAGCTGCTCCTGCCGCCTGTCCTCCCCCCGCGCATACATTACCTGACGCTGGCTCCCGGGCATCTTCTCCACGCTGCACCGCTCTGTTCTTGCTTCATCTCGGCGCTTCCTGTGTCACTCCGTGACCAGGAAGTTCAAATAGAGCGCCCTCTATTTGAACTTCCTGGGTCACTGCAGTGACCCAGGAAGCGCCGGGATGGAGCGGGTGCAGCGCTGAGAAGATGCGGAGAAGACGCCCGGGAGCCCGCATCAGGTAATGTATTTTTCATCGGATCGGCCGCCGCTAGCGACGCGCACTTTACCCGCGGGCGATCGAGGGTAATTTCCCGCACGGCGCGATCGACGGACCGATCCGATTTCGGGAGGAAATCGGATCATCGGCGGCGTTTACCGCGAACGATTGGCAGCAGATTCGATCCCAGGATCGAATCTGCTGTCGAAACGGCCGGGAATCGGGCCAGTGTATGGCCACCTTAAGTGTTTTCTCTAATGTTCTTACTGATATACATGGTAAAATACACAAGGGTGCTTCCTCTCTGGTTCCCTTTAACAAGAGTCCTAGTTTAAACCAGGTTGTACAGATTTCATGAAATGTGTACATTTTGAATCTTGTGTACATCTCATTTTTTCCTTTAGAAGCCACCCATGAATACAGTGAATGTCAATGTATAAGTTGTGTTTTCAATGTGTTTGTCATGAAAAAGTACAACGAAAGTATTATAATGTGAAAAATCACTGTTTACTTTTCTCGAATCTAGCCTAACCAATCAATGCTATCACTGGGTTTCAAAATGCCTTGCTTTTACTGATGGCTGATACGGTACCACACTCTACTGTTTATTCTTTTATTATCAGTTTTTGTTCATGCGTAGTGTAATATTTTATTTTTCTCCATCTTTTTCTTTACAGCTTCTTCTCATTTCGAGATTCTGGCCGGCCAAGTCTCAACCCTGCAGCAGGAAGTGGTGGTTCTGACTTCCACTGTTCAACAATTAGAACAGTGGAAGTCAGAACAACAAACGACTCTTCAGCAGCAGCAGGCGGACTTTGAGGAGCGACTTCGGCAGCAAGAGGCAGCTTTCCGCCACCAACTGCTGCAACAAAGGCAGGAGATGGAGGGCCAAATTGAGGAGCAAAGGCAACGCATCCTCGCTTTCAGGGAGGAGGCAGGACAGCTCCATGACTATTTTGGACAACTGGCAGGTACAAGGAGGATGTAATGTTGGTCCTGACTCCTCCTGGGTTCCGAATTATATCCAGTGGCTTGCAAAAGTATTCTGCCCCCTTGAAGTCTTCCACATTATATCATATTACTGCCACAAACATGAATCTATTGTATTAGAATTCCACGTGAAAGACCAATACAAAGTGGTAGACATAAATAGTATTTCTTGAAATATGGGCTACAAGGTGTAGAAAAGGCCGCCCGAGTTTTGATATAGCCTACAAGTGCTGGAAGCCGAAATATTTCATTCGCCACTATCCATGGCGGCCTGGAGGGGGAATAGTAATTAACACGGCCCTGGGCTTTTTTTGTAGCCAAAGTTTTTGTATGGGTACACGTGAGAAAAAGTGGACTGAAAATCATACATGATTACAAACATTTTTTAAAAATAAATAACTAAGTGGGGTGTACTTAATTATTCGGTCACCTGAGTCAATACTTTGTAGAACCACCATTTTTTTGCAATTACAGCTGCCAGTCTTTTAGGGTATGTCTCTACCAGCTTTGCACATCTAGAGACTGAAATCCTTGCCCATTCTTCTTTGCAAAACAGCTCCAGCTCAGTCTGATTAAATGGACAGCGTTTGTGAACACCAGTTTTCAGATCTTGCCACAGATTGTCGATTGGATTTAGATCTGGACTTTGACTGGCCCTTTCTAACACATATATATGTTTTGTTTTAAACCATTCCATTGTTGCCCTGGCTTTATGTTTAGGGTCATTGTCCTGCTGGAAGGTGAACCTCCACCCCAGTCTCAAGTCTTTTGCAGTCTCCAAGAGGTTTTCTTACAAATTTGCCCTGTATTTGGCTCCATACATCTTCCCATCAACTCTGACCAGCTTCCCTGTCCCTGCTGAAGAGATGCACACCCCCAGCATGATGCTGCCACCACCATATTTGACAGCGGGGATGGTGTGTTCAGAGTGACGTGCAGTGTTAGTTTTCCGCCACAGAGAGCGTTTTTCATTTTGTCCAAAAAATACCATTTTGGTCTCATCTGACCAGAGCAACTTCTTCCACATGGTTGCTGTGTCCCCCACATGGCTTGTGGCAAAATGCAAATGGGACTTCTTATGCTTTCTGTTAACAATGCCTTTCTTCTTGCCACTCTTCCATAAAGGCCAACTTTGTACAGTGCATGACTAATAGTTGTCCTATGGACAGATTCCCCCACCTGAGCTGTAGATCTCTGCAGCTCGTCCAGAGTCACCATGGGCCTCTTGACTGCATTTCTGATCAGCGCTCTCCTTGTTCGGCCTGTGAGTTTAGGTGGATGGCCTTGTCTTGGGAGGTTCACAGTTGTGCCATACTCCTTCCATTTCTGAATGGTCGCTTGAACAGTGCTCCGTGGGATGTTCAAGGCATAGGAAATCTTTTTGTAGCCTAAGCCTCCTTTAAATTTGTCAATTACTTGATCCCTGACCAGTCTGGTGTGTTCTTTGGACTTTACGGTCTCGTTGCTCCCAATATTCTCTTAGACAACCTCTGAGGCCCTCAAAGAGCAGCTGTATTTGTACTGACATTAAATTACACACAGGTGCACTCTATTTAGTCAATAGCACTCATCAGGCACTGTCTATAGGCAACTGAATGCACTCTGATCAAAGGGTGCCGAATAATTATGCACACACCACTTAGCAGTTATTTATTAGTAAAAAAAAATGTGGACTCATGTATGATTTTTGTTGCACTTCTCATGTGTACACCACTTTGTGTTGGTCTTTCATGTTGAATTCCAATACAATTGATTCATGTTTGTGGCAGTAATATGACAAAATGTGGAAAACTTCAAGGGGGCCGAATACTTTTGCAAACCACTGTATATATGTTTTGTTTTAAACCATTCCATTGTTGCCCTGGCTTTATGTTTAGGGTCGTTGTCCTGCTGGAAGGTGAACCTCCACCCCAGTCTCAAGTCTTTCGCAGATTCCAAGAGGTTTTCTTCCAAGTTTGCTCTGTATTTGGCTCCATCCATCTTCCCATCAACTCTGACCAGCTTCCCTGTCCCTGCTGAAGAGATGCATCCCCCGAGCATGATGCTGCCACCACCATATTTGACAGTGGGGGTGGTGTGTTCAGAGTGATGTGCAGTGTTCATTTTCCGCCACACAGAGAGTAGAGTGTTGCATTTTGTCCAAAAAGTTCAATTTTGGTCTCATCTGACCAGAGCACCTTCTTCAACATAGTTGCTGTGTCCCCCACATGGCTTGTGGCAAACTGCAAATGGAACTTCTTATGCTTTCTGTTAAAGAGAGACACTGAAGCGAAAAAAATATATATGATATAATGAATTGGTTGTGTACTATGAATAATTACTAGAAGATTAGCAGCAAAGAAAATATTCTCATATTTTTATTTTCAGGTATATAGTGTTTTTTCGCAGATTGCATTATCCTATAATAATGTGCAGATTACACAACACTCAGCATTCAAAATGAGTCTTTCAGAGCAGTCTGTGAAGTAATGAACTCTCCTCTAGCAGAGGAAAAGTAAACAGTTCAATTACAGTTCAGATAATAAAAGTCAGATAACAGCCGTTTCCACAACTAAGTTAGTGGGAGAGCTTAATAGCTTTTTGGCATAGAGATAACAACTGGAGTTTCTAAATTCTTCCTGTACTGGAAACAATTAGACTGATGTATCTGATCTTAATGTTTTTTTTCTTAGCTGTACTACACATACAAATCAGAATATCATCTTTTTTTTAAGCTTCAGTGTCTCTTTAACAATGTCTTTCTTCTTGCCACTCTTCCATAAATGCAAACTTTGTACAGTGCATGACTAATAGCTGTCGTATGGACAGTCTCCCACCTGAGCTGTAGATCTCTGCAGCTCGTCCAGAGTCGCCATGGGCCTGTTGACTGCATTTCTGATCAGCGCTCTCCTTGTTCGGCCTGTGAGTTTAGGTGGATGGCCTTGTCTTGGGAGGTTTACAGTTGTGCCATACTCCTTCCATTTCTGAATGATCGCTTGAACAGTGCTCCGTGGTATGTTCCAGGCATAGGAATTGTTTTTGTAGCCTAAGCCTGCTTTAAATTTCTCAATAACTTTATCCCTGAACTGTCTGGTGTGTTCTTTGGACTTCATGGTGTTGTTGCTCCCAATATTCTCTTAGACAATCTCTGAGGCCGTCACAGAGCAGCTGTATTTGTACTGACATTAGATTACACACAGGTGCACTCTATTTAGTCATTAGCACTCAGACATCAAGTAATGTCTATGGGCAAATAACTTCCCTCAGATTATTTTTTTTTCTGTTTTAAGAAACAAAAGTTTAAATTTTGTTTTATGTGTTTTATATTTGTTCACTTTTTTAAAAAAAGTTTAACAAAGTTGTTGCAAATTGCAATAAAATATTTATTATAACATGTTCCCTGTTGGATTCTATGTATTGAACAATGTATGTATAACTACTAGCTGGTGATGATTGATAACCATCAGGCTCTTGCTTGCCTGGCATATTTTTATGTCGGTTGTATGCACCACAAAATATATTTACTGTAACACACAAATGTTCATTTGTCAAGGTTTAGAGATTTGCAATATTTTTCAAGCATAATTTGTTTCTTGCCTTACATCAAATTTGATGATATGGGGGTCAAACACCTCTCCTAGTTATTAACAAAGAATTCACTGTATCGGTTGAAAAGGGCACCTGGCCTACATCTATGAAAAGTGCGCCGCCATAGAGATCAAAGTTATTTCTGGAAATATGGGCTTCTACAAGGTGTATAAAAGTGCACCTGAGTTTTGATATAGGCTACAAGCCCAAATTATTTTAATCCCCGCTATCCATGGCCAGACCCGTAGTTGTTATATGGGCTACACCTGGTGCATTATTTGTCGCCGAAGTTGGTATATATGTGCTCTACCAGGCGCCCTATCCTGTTTAAGGATATCCAAATTCACCCTTGGATACAATATTAAGTAGCCAAGATGTAAAGTCTTTGTTCAGATTTTTAAACAAAATCTTTCATGCCATATTATATGATTTTGTTTAAAGCGGATCCGATATGAAACCGTAAATATAATAACAAGTCACTTGTCTATGTATCTTGTCTAAAGTTTAGATGGTTTACTCAGCAAATCTAGCTGCAAACACCTTCAACAGTGTATTTTTCAACAGTACTATTTTTTCCTGTGATACAATGGGATCAACCATGTATTCTGCTTGTCAGTCAATATTACACAATTACACTCAAGGCAAGCTTATCTGTATCTAGGCATGCTATTCTGCATATCTGCATATTCTTTGAATATTCCACTCCTATCTCCTCTATTACACAGAACACTGATCTGTATTCTGTATCTGCACTGCAACTCTCAGATTGTGATTACTCTGCCCCTGAAATCTATAGCTAGCAACACCCTTTTTAAACAACCCAGACTGAAATCACACAATCCCTTGCAAACGCCAAGGCGTTTTCGAGAAGCTGTGGGCATGGCTTGCTTAGTTTATAGGAAATTAGGGTATTAAAAAACACAAGTATTTTCCTTAAGGAATGCCCTATAAACTATATGTAATGAAAACAATTATGCAATGAGTAAAAGTTCATCTCGGATCCACTTTAATAAATCTCTGACATCACTCGTTGTTCGAGGCACAGGGTATAACTTCCATAAGATGGCTTGGCAGTAGCGTAAGTCAATATTGGTTTTGAGGCAGCAGGTAACGGCTGCAGGGTAGACATGCCCTTCCAGAAGTCCAGAAGTTGAAGTTGTCAAAGCAGCAGAAGTAGGTATCATAAGGTTTGACGCAGCAGGTAATAATGTCAGCAGCGGTACAGGTCCTCGGACCCAAGAGAGACCAGGATTGAAGGATATAATGTCCAGCAGTTGAAGTTGTCCCAGCAGCAGAGGTAGGTATCGCAAGGTTTGACACAGCAGCAGGTAATAATGTCAGCAGCGGTACAGGTCCTCGGCCCCTAGAGAGACCTGGATTGAAGGATATAATGTCCAGCAGTTGAAGTTGTCCCAGCAGCAGAAGTAGGTATCATAAGGTTTGACACAGCAGCAGGTAATAATGTCAGCAGCGGTACAGGTCCTCGGCCCCTAGAGAGACCTGGATTGAAGGTTATAAAGTCCAGCAGTTGAATTTGTCACAGCAGCAGAGGTAGGTATCATAAGGTTTGACACAGCAGCAGGTAATAATGTCAGCAGCGGTACAGGCCCTCGGCCCCTAGAGAGACCTGGATTGAAGGTTATAAAGTCCAGCAGTTGAAGTTGTCACAGCAGCAGAGGTAGGTATCGCAAGGTTTGACACAGCAGCAGGTAATAATGTCAGCAGCGGTACAGGTCCTCGGACCCAAGAGAGACCAGGATTGAAGGATATAATGTCCAGCAGTTGAAGTTGTCCCAGCAGCAGAGGTAGGTATCGCAAGGTTTGACACAGCAGCAGGTAATAATGTCAGCAGCGGTACAGGTCCTCGGCCCCTAGAGAGACCTGGATTGAAGGATATAATGTCCAGCAGTTGAAGTTGTCCCAGCAGCAGAAGTAGGTATCATAAGGTTTGACACAGCAGCAGGTAATAATGTCAGCAGCGGTACAGGTCCTCGGCCCCTAGAGAGACCTGGATTGAAGGTTATAAAGTCCAGCAGTTGAAGTTGTCACAGCAGCAGAGGTAGGTATCATAAGGTTTGACACAGCAGCAGGTAATAATGTCAGCAGCGGTACAGGCCCTCGGCCCCTAGAGAGACCTGGATTGAAGGTTATAAAGTCCAGCAGTTGAAGTTGTCACAGCAGCAGAGGTAGGTATCGCAAGGTTTGACACAGCAGCAGGTAATAATGTCAGCAGCGGTACAGGTCCTCGGCCCCTAGAGAGACCTGGATTGAAGGATATAAAGTCCAGCAGTTGAAGTTGTCACAGCAGCAGAGGTAGGTATCGCAAGGTTTGACACAGCAGCAGGTAATAATGTCAGCAGCGGTACAGGTCCTCGGACCCAAGAGAGACCAGGATTGAAGGATATAATGTCCAGCAGTTGAAGTTGTCCCAGCAGCAGAGGTAGGTATCGCAAGGTTTGACACAGCAGCAGGTAATAATGTCAGCAGCGGTACAGGTCCTCGGCCCCTAGAGAGACCTGGATTGAAGGATATAATGTCCAGCAGTTGAAGTTGTCCCAGCAGCAGAAGTAGGTATCATAAGGTTTGACACAGCAGCAGGTAATAATGTCAGCAGCGGTACAGGTCCTCGGCCCCTAGAGAGACCTGGATTGAAGGTTATAAAGTCCAGCAGTTGAAGTTGTCACAGCAGCAGAGGTAGGTATCATAAGGTTTGACACAGCAGCAGGTAATAATGTCAGCAGCGGTACAGGCCCTCGGCCCCTAGAGAGACCTGGATTGAAGGTTATAAAGTCCAGCAGTTGAAGTTGTCACAGCAGCAGAGGTAGGTATCGCAAGGTTTGACACAGCAGCAGGTAATAATGTCAGCAGCGGTACAGGTCCTCGGACCCAAGAGAGACCAGGATTGAAGGATATAATGTCCAGCAGTTGAAGTTGTCCCAGCAGCAGAGGTAGGTATCGCAAGGTTTGACACAGCAGCAGGTAATAATGTCAGCAGCGGTACAGGTCCTCGGCCCCTAGAGAGACCTGGATTGAAGGATATAATGTCCAGCAGTTGAAGTTGTCCCAGCAGCAGAAGTAGGTATCATAAGGTTTGACACAGCAGCAGGTAATAATGTCAGCAGCGGTACAGGTCCTCGGCCCCTAGAGAGACCTGGATTGAAGGTTATAAAGTCCAGCAGTTGAATTTGTCACAGCAGCAGAGGTAGGTATCATAAGGTTTGACACAGCAGCAGGTAATAATGTCAGCAGCGGTACAGGCCCTTGGCCCCTAGAGAGACCTGGATTGAAGGTTATAAAGTCCAGCAGTTGAAGTTGTCACAGCAGCAGAGGTAGGTATCGCAAGGTTTGACACAGCAGCAGGTAATAATGTCAGCAGCGGTACAGGTCCTCGGACCCAAGAGAGACCAGGATTGAAGGATATAATGTCCAGCAGTTGAAGTTGTCCCAGCAGCAGAGGTAGGTATCGCAAGGTTTGACACAGCAGCAGGTAATAATGTCAGCAGCGGTACAGGACCTCGGCCCCTAGAGAGACCTGGATTGAAGGATATAATGTCCAGCAGTTGAAGTTGTCCCAGCAGCAGAAGTAGGTATCATAAGGTTTGACACAGCAGCAGGTAATAATGTCAGCAGCGGTACAGGTCCTCGGCCCCTAGAGAGACCTGGATTGAAGGTTATAAAGTCCAGCAGTTGAAGTTGTCACAGCAGCAGAGGTAGGTATCATAAGGTTTGACACAGCAGCAGGTAATAATGTCAGCAGCGGTACAGGCCCTCGGCCCCTAGAGAGACCTGGATTGAAGGTTATAAAGTCCAGCAGTTGAAGTTGTCACAGCAGCAGAGGTAGGTATCGCAAGGTTTGACACAGCAGCAGGTAATAATGTCAGCAGCGGTACAGGTCCTCGGACCCAAGAGAGACCAGGATTGAAGGATATAATGTCCAGCAGTTGAAGTTGTCCCAGCAGCAGAGGTAGGTATCGCAAGGTTTGACACAGCAGCAGGTAATAATGTCAGCAGCGGTACAGGTCCTCGGCCCCTAGAGAGACCTGGATTGAAGGATATAATGTCCAGCAGTTGAAGTTGTCCCAGCAGCAGAAGTAGGTATCATAAGGTTTGACACAGCAGCAGGTAATAATGTCAGCAGCGGTACAGGTCCTCGGCCCCTAGAGAGACCTGGATTGAAGGTTATAAAGTCCAGCAGTTGAATTTGTCACAGCAGCAGAGGTAGGTATCATAAGGTTTGACACAGCAGCAGGTAATAATGTCAGCAGCGGTACAGGCCCTCGGCCCCTAGAGAGACCTGGATTGAAGGTTATAAAGTCCAGCAGTTGAAGTTGTCACAGCAGCAGAGGTAGGTATCGCAAGGTTTGACACAGCAGCAGGTAATAATGTCAGCAGCGGTACAGGTCCTCGGACCCAAGAGAGACCAGGATTGAAGGATATAATGTCCAGCAGTTGAAGTTGTCCCAGCAGCAGAGGTAGGTATCGCAAGGTTTGACACAGCAGCAGGTAATAATGTCAGCAGCGGTACAGGTCCTCGGCCCCTAGAGAGACCTGGATTGAAGGATATAATGTCCAGCAGTTGAAGTTGTCCCAGCAGCAGAAGTAGGTATCATAAGGTTTGACACAGCAGCAGGTAATAATGTCAGCAGCGGTACAGGTCCTCGGCCCCTAGAGAGACCTGGATTGAAGGTTATAAAGTCCAGCAGTTGAAGTTGTCACAGCAGCAGAGGTAGGTATCATAAGGTTTGACACAGCAGCAGGTAATAATGTCAGCAGCGGTACAGGCCCTCGGCCCCTAGAGAGACCTGGATTGAAGGTTATAAAGTCCAGCAGTTGAAGTTGTCACAGCAGCAGAGGTAGGTATCGCAAGGTTTGACACAGCAGCAGGTAATAATGTCAGCAGCGGTACAGGTCCTCGGACCCAAGAGAGACCAGGATTGAAGGATATAATGTCCAGCAGTTGAAGTTGTCCCAGCAGCAGAGGTAGGTATCGCAAGGTTTGACACAGCAGCAGGTAATAATGTCAGCAGCGGTACATGTCCTCGGCCCCTAGAGAGACCTGGATTGAAGGATATAATGTCCAGCAGTTGAAGTTGTCCCAGCAGCAGAAGTAGGTATCATAAGGTTTGACACAGCAGCAGGTAATAATGTCAGCAGCGGTACAGGTCCTCGGCCCCTAGAGAGACCTGGATTGAAGGTTATAAAGTCCAGCAGTTGAAGTTGTCACAGCAGCAGAGGTAGGTATCATAAGGTTTGACACAGCAGCAGGTAATAATGTCAGCAGCGGTACAGGCCCTCGGCCCCTAGAGAGACCTGGATTGAAGGTTATAAAGTCCAGCAGTTGAAGTTGTCACAGCAGCAGAGGTAGGTATCGCAAGGTTTGACACAGCAGCAGGTAATAATGTCAGCAGCGGTACAGGTCCTCGGACCCAAGAGAGACCAGGATTGAAGGATATAATGTCCAGCAGTTGAAGTTGTCCCAGCAGCAGAGGTAGGTATCGCAAGGTTTGACACAGCAGCAGGTAATAATGTCAGCAGCGGTACAGGTCCTCGGCCCCTAGAGAGACCTGGATTGAAGGATATAATGTCCAGCAGTTGAAGTTGTCCCAGCAGCAGAAGTAGGTATCATAAGGTTTGACACAGCAGCAGGTAATAATGTCAGCAGCGGTACAGGTCCTCGGCCCCTAGAGAGACCTGGATTGAAGGTTATAAAGTCCAGCAGTTGAAGTTGTCACAGCAGCAGAGGTAGGTATCATAAGGTTTGACACAGCAGCAGGTAATAATGTCAGCAGCGGTACAGGTCCTCGGCCCCTAGAGAGACCAGGATTGAAGGATATAATGTCCAGCAGTTGAAGTTGTCACAGCAGCAGAGGTAGGTATCATAAGGTTTGACACAGCAGCAGGTAATAATGTCAGCAGCGGTACAGGTCCTCGGACCCAAGAGAGACCAGGATTGAAGGCTATAATGTCCAGAAGTTGAAGTTGTCACAGCAGCAGTTGTAGGTATCATGAGGTTTGACACAGCAGGTAATGGCAGCAGTACAGGCCCTCAAACACTAGAGACCTGGGCAGAAAAGTATAACGTCAGGTAGCTGAGTTGGCGGCCGCAGAAGTAATTTTGTTTTGGTTAGAGGCAGCAGAAATTATTTTTAAATAAAATACATTAGTTCCAGCCAGGCAGCGGTTGCGAAGCCGCAGTTGGACCCTCGCCACAGCTCGGACATCACTATTTTTCAACCCGGACAACACACAGAGTTTTTTTTAAAAAAAATGCAGCAGCAGTCAGCAGACAGTGTTGGAGTAGTATCAGCAGGCCGTGAACCCTCACTGTGGTACAACGGCACTTATTTTTATAACAAAATAATTGGGTTCAGCAGGAGTAATTTTTTTGGACAGCCGAGTATGTATTGTAGCACCCAAGCCTTTTTTTTTTCTTTTTTTTTTTTTTTACTTTTAATTTGTTACACCAGTTGTGCCCTTGCCACAGGTGGGACATCACTATTTTTCTACCTGGACACCGCATAGAGTTATGAATTTTTTAAAAATAAATGCTGCAATAGATGTTTTTTGGATAAAAGTGGATCCGAGATGAACTTTTTCTCATTGCATAATTGTGTTTGTTACATATAGTTTAAAGGGCATTCCTTAAAGAGAACCAGAGATGAAGTACCCTCATGTATTTTACCTTATAAATCAGTGGGAACATGACAGTAAACACCTAATCTGCTCTTTGTTTCATTGTTCTCTGTTTAATCTGACTGTTATCACCTCTGATAAGAATCCCCGACTGAGCTCAGTCTAGCTTTGCTACGGAAAGATTATAGCCGAGTCTGTCTTCTCTGGTGTCTTTTCAAGCCCAAGCCTGCCCCCTTGTGGCTCTGCTATAATGACTGAGCTATAATTATTCCCTGCAAAGACAGAGTGAATGCTCAGTCCGGGATTCTTATCACAGCAGATAACAGACACTTTTAGCAGTGATGATGAAACAGAGAGCATGGTAAGTGTTTTCTCTCATGTTCTTACTGATATATATGGTAAAATACACAAGGGTGCTTCGTCTCTGGTTCCCTTTAAGGCAAATATACTTGTTTTGTTTAAATACCCTAATTTCCTATAAACTAAACAAGGCACACACACAACTTCTTAATAGAACCTTGGCGCTTGCAAGGGATTGTGGAATTTCAGTCTGGGCAGGTGAAAAAGGTGTTAATATCTATAGCTTTCAGAGGCATAGTTTCACAATCTGAGAGATGAAGTGCAGATACAGATCAATTGCCTTTGTAATGGAGGAAATAGGAGTGCAGTTTTCTCACAAAATTCAGATATGCAGATTTGCATGCCTAGACACAGATAAGCGTGCCTGCCTGTGTGTGTAATTGTGTAATAGTGACAAGCAGAAAACATTTCTGCTCACATTGTATCACAGGAAAAAATAATATTGATAAAAAATATACCGTTGAAGCTGTTTACAGCTAGATTTGCTGTGTAAACCATCTAAACTTTAGACAAGATAGAGTATATAGACAAGTGACTTATTATATTTAGTTTTTCATCTCGGATCCGCTTTACATTAAAAAAATTTTGGGAGATTGTATCCAATTAATATATAATTTTGCGGGAGAGCGTGCGAGGGATTATGACCAGACCCTTTTACTCACTCTCTGGAATCAGTGACAGGGCCTTTGAACTGGTCATTGATCCAGGACTCATTCATTTTAATAAATGTGAGTCTGTCCACATTTTCTGCGGACAGACGGGTCCGGTAGTCGGTGACCACCCCACCTGCGGCACTGAATACCCGCTCAGAAAGCACACTGGAGGCGGGGCATGACAGAACCTGCAGTGCGTACTGAGCAAGCTCAGGCCAGGTGTCCAGCTTCTTCACCCAATACTCCATGGGGTCATCTGTATCCATATTGTCTGTTGCACTGGATGACCCCAAGTAGTCATTCACCATGCGAACCAGCCGTTGGTGGTGATGACTACTGCTGCCGATAGTGCTGCTGCTGGTGGGAGTATTGGGTGATTGGGGCGTATAAAATCCCCTCATCACAGCCAGCAGATTAACAGGTCGGGTGGGGTTGGTGCTCGTATTACCGCCACCACACCTCTGCTGGCTGTGACTAGCTGGCTGTCGCTGAGTAGTATGGGAAAGCGGAGGTTCAGGTGGTGGTGGAAAGGCCTGCTCCACTCGCCTGATTAAATCCTGCCGGATCGCTGACATTCAGGAGCTAAATTGTTGGGTACATCCCATTAACTCCCCCACTTTCCCCTTGCAGCGTGGGTCCAATATGGTGGCCACCCACAGATCATCCCTCGCTTTCAGTCGGATTATCCGGGGGTCCTTCCTGAGGCAGAGGAGCATGTGAGCAGCCATGTGGGAGAGATGACCGCTTTCCACCTCTTCCTGGCTGTCAGAAAGGGCATTTTCTGCTTCATGCTCCTGCTGCTCATTAAGGTCGTCCCACCCCCGGACGATTAGCTCTCCCGCATGTTCAGGCCCTGACTCTGTCACCACCACCTCCTCCTCCTCCTCCTCCTCCTGGGCCTGAGCATCCTGGGGCTCTCCACCACTTGCCCCAGCATGGACTTCCTCCGCCAATTCTATCAGGTGGCCCAGTGTCCTGTCCAGCATTAGCACAAGGGGGAGCACTTCTGAAATGTTGCAGTGCTCCATGCTGACCACCTTAGTAGCCTCATCAAAAGGCGCCAAAACATTGCAGACCTCCCTGATCTGCCGCCACTGGTCCCCAGTCAGATTCTCCGGAGGTGGTCTTGACGAATGGGAGGAGGAGGCTGAAGACAGGTAATGGATGACCGCCATTTTTTGCTCCAACAACCTTCTCAACATGTACAGTGTGGAGTTCCACCGCGTCTGGCAGTCAACCATCAGCTTGTGCTGCGGCAAGCTGTGGATGCGCTGCAGTTTGGCCAAGGACGCGGTGGCGGTTGCGGAGCGTCTAATGTGGCCACACACTTTACGTGCCAAAAGCACGACGTCACTCAAACCCTCATAGGTTCGCAGAAACCGTTGCACGATGAGGTTGAGGACATGTGCGAGGCAAGGCAGGTGTGTGTAGCCACCAGTACGAATGGCGGCCAGAATGTTGGTGCCATTGTCTGACACCACATTACCTGTCAACAGATCTCGGGGGGTCAGCCAATGCTGGATCTGCTCCTGTAGGACAGACAGGATCACATCTCCCGTCAGACTCCTGTGTTGCACTGGCTCCATCCTCAGCACAGCTTGACAGCGCTTGTGCTGTAGATTAGCGTAACAGCGTGGCCGCTTGCTGGGAGGCTCAGCAGCGGCCTGACCTGCTACAGAAGAAGTGGCAGAAGGGAGGGAGACGGGCCTCCCCTTGACCCCCCGGGGCGGCACCACCAGAGCCCCACAGCTCATACCCTCCCCAGCGCCATGAAGGGTGACCCAGTGAGCTGTCACAGTCAAATAGCGTCCCTGCCCATGCCTGCTGGTCCAGGCATCGGTAGTGAGGTGCACCCTTCCACAAACCGCGTAGTCCAACGAAAGGGATACACGCCCAGCTACATCCAGGTGTAGGGCAGGGATAGCAACTCGGGAAAAGTAATGGCGGCTGGGGACCCGCCATTGTGGAGCCAAACAGCTCATCAGTTGGCGGAAGGGGGCACTTTCCACAAACTGATAGGGCAAGAGCTGTTGGGCCAACAGCTTTGCCACGAGCCCATTGTTGCGTAGCGCTATGGGATCATTAGGGGGGAGAGGCCTCTTCCGTGCAACCATCTCAGTGAGAGAGGCCTGGCGCTGGGCGGCAACATTTTGTGGGGAGGATACAGCTGGTGATGAGCACACCGTCAAGGTCTGGTTGCCGCCACCAGCCTGGCGTGCAGAGGGAACAGCCATGCAGTGGGACTGCGCAGGTTGCACAGGACGCACAGAGGAACGGCTGAGAGGAACTGCTGCATCTCCTCCTGCCGCACTCTGTGCACTGCTGCCTTTACCTTGGCTGGTATTTTTTTTTATTAAGTCCCACTGCACAATATGACTTGTTTTAAGGTGGGAACGCAAACCTGATGTCCCAAACCCAGATGCTGCTTTCCCTCTGCTCACCGTCACACTGCACAGGTTACACACTGCACGGGAAGGATCCTGTGAGTGATCAGTGAAATAGTCCCATGCTTGGGAGGTCCGGCCCTTTCTCTTGGTGTTGACCGGTCGCTGACCAGCATGGGACTGGGTGCTCACAGATGGTGCTGCAGGCTGCTGGACAAGCTGCTGCTGCTGCTGTGTTTGGCCCTGCTGATTAAGCATGCTGCTGCTGTTGCCTATCACACCACCAGCGGAGTCCATGCCCCCCCTAGACTCCACCTGATGCACCCTCCTGACCGATGGACGCCTAACAGGTTCACTTTCACTGCTGCTGTTCGGTGAATTAGTTGGCGTCCAATTTTTGTCGGCCACCTCATCATCACCCACACAAGACAAATCGTCCTCCAAATGGGGACTTGACAATTCCCGACGACGAGTGACTGGGGCATTTCTTGGTGGAGTGGATGGAGAAAAAACTGGACCCACTTCATTCACCACATCCTCCACCAAACTTTGTGAATTGGGTCCCATAGTCTCATGCAGGGCTTCTCCCCACAATTGTCCAATATTACCCTCGTCAGCATTACCTTCAAAAAGATTGGGGGAGAAGCCAGACTCTGCAACATGACCAGCTGCCACAGAGTCTTCCCTGCTATTTGCACTGCTGCCACTGCACATCAGCTCTTCAGATTGGGTGGAGGGCTCCGCACCGATCCAGTCAACCAATGAGGCCGCATCCTGCTTGCCAATGATGCGGCGCCTAGTGGTTGGGAACATAGAAGTGATCCGGGGAGTTCCCCTGCTGCGCCCAGGAAGAACCCCAACCTGATCTGTTTCTGCTACATTGCTGGGCCCTGCCTGCTGCTGGCGTCCTGATGAGGAGGAGCCACCTCGTCCACCAACACTCTTGATGTGCCTCATTTTTTAAAAAATTTTTTTGGGGTCGGGGACAGTAATGAAATTAAAGAAGAAGGGAGGGGACTTACAGGCAATCAATGAAGAAAATCAATGAAATAAATGAAGAAAAAAAGTATAAATGAAAAACTGACACTATGAAAAAGAAATAAAATACACTACACTATCTAGCTTTATCTAACCACTCTCACTGACTTACTAATTTCAAAATACTCTCAGTCACTTGTCACTCAATACTATATCTATCACACTAAATCTGTCTCTCACTCACACTACTAATACAGGCCTGATCTAACTTCAAACTGCTCTCACACTGTCTACAATCACACTACAATCTAATCTATCTCTCACTACTACTAGTATCTATCTAATATATATAGCAATAATAGCAATCACAGTGAAAAAAAATGTCTCAACAGCACACAATATAATACTGCAGCTCTGAGCTCTCTCTTTCACAATTCTCCTCTAACTAAAACCCACACATGACATCAGCATAAGCCTGTCTTATATACTAGAGGGGTGGGATAGACTCTGATAGGTTGCTAGGATGTGGTTGCTAGGGCCTGTGATTGGTGTAAATTTATGAGGACAGTTATTGGACAGTACTTTTCCGTTTAAATCAAATTTCCGTATATTTATACGGATTTCCGCATTACATACACGGAATTACGCTTTTTTTTACCGCGCTAAATTTCCTCTGATCATGATTGGTCAACTCATTCCGCATCTCCTCATTGGTCAATTCATTCCGGTTCCGTTTGGTCGGATTTCCGCGGAATTCCGCATTCCGGATTGTAAATTCCGGATTCCGCAGAACGATCCGGAAACCCAAATTCCGACGGAATTCGGAATTTTAGATTCCGCGGAATTCCGGAAGCCCATGCCTGCCTACCATCAGGCCTGGATTTACATCACAGGAGCCTATAGGTACAGATGGCCTGGCACCCTAGACTCCACCTGCCATGATCCTACAAATCCCTGCAGAATGTACAGTAAGTGTGGGGGCTGGCCCAGCTGTCACTTCTCCCTTACTTTCCTTGCCCGTCACAGGTAGCCAGAGGTACCTTAAGTATTAAGTAGCAAGAGGTGCCCCTGACTGAAGAGAGGTCTTGTCAGTGGAATGCAGAGAGCTGGGTGAGTAACCTCTAATTGATGCTCTGCTTGAGACTCTGCATAGGGAAGGAGGGACAGAGGCACTAGAAGAAGGGAGTGAGCCGTCTTTCAATCATCAGGCGCCTTTAGGCACGTGCCTATAGTGCCTTATGGGAAATCCGGCCCTGCCTACCATACTGTGTGCTCCGGTAACTGAACCCCTCTGCCGATATCTGGGGTTCAGCCACATAGCTGGTGAACCCCTGGTGCTGCTCACAGACTTCCATTGCTATTTGTGTTTGGCTAGATAGTAGCCTGACTCCATGCACCACTGCAGCTCCCTACGCAGCTCCCTATCCGGATTTCAGCTATATAATAGCCACATACTGGCACCTTCAGTGCCTAAATTGTACTGTTGCCACTGTCATAGCTACTATCACATTACTGTCTATGGCAGCGCCATATTTCCAGCCAGGCTTTGCACCACTCTTGCCATAGGAGGGGGCGGAAGGGTGTCATATATATTGCCCCCACTCATGGGTGGCGCTACACTGGGGCACTGGGGCACTGGCGCCCCCCCCCCCCCCCCCCCCCAATCACTGTGCTTTTGTAGTTACACCCATGGTCAATGAGATACTAAGAACATCAGCTTGCCTGCAAACTTAATACAAATTGTATGCTTCTTGGGTTTGGTTAATCAAACCCAGTAATGGGTTTGGTCAATCATCTGTAGTAATGGCCATTGACATAAAAAGCAAAAACTCAGAAGATCCAGGGGCGTAACTACAAATCATGGAGCCCACCCCCCAGCAAAACATGGTTGGGACCACCCAATGTTTACACCCTTTTCCTTGCCTACTCTGGTGGATGGATAGTGTACTATTTATGGTCTCTGCCTCTGACACAAGAGACCAGGGTTCGAATGTTGGCTCTGCCTGTTCAGTAAGCCAGCACCTATTCAGTAGGAGACCTTGGGCTACACTCCCTAACACTGCTACTACCTGTAGAGCGTGTCCCAGTGGCTGCAGCTCTGGCGCTTTGAGTCCGCCAGGAGAAAAGTGCAATATAAATGTTTTTTTGTCTCGTCTATTTTTGTCTAACCCTGGTGACCCTCACAGCCTGCAGCCCATCTTGCAAGAGTCATAAAACCCCTGCGTCTTATATGCCGAATACAGGGAGTCACTTAGTCAGTTAGACACCCGCCGATACGAATCAAGGACCCGGCACAACGTCGGGGACTCCCTGTATTGTCACCTGTTGGTCTCCCACTCCCCCGTGTATCCTCCTCTGCCCCACGTTTCTCTCCCGCTCTCACTGTGTGTCTCCCACTACCCCGTGTATAACTATGAGATGCGTCAGCTTGGCTCACCTAATCAACGGCTCCAGTGGCGATTACACTCCTCTCCTTCATTGTTCCCTAGAGCCGGCTTTTGCTGTTTATGCGATCAGCAGAAGCCAGCACTTGAAGCGCAGTAGAGGAGAGGTCTGTGATCGCCAATGCACAAGTTCATTAGATGAGCCAATGCCACTTCTCATGGATGCACCAGCTTAAGGATAATTATTTTTCCCCCCTGGCTTTTGCCCTCTAAACCTAGGTGTGTCTTAGTTTTCGGCATATAAGACGCTCCGGAATATATGACACTGCACACTTTATACTATGTCTACATAACTTCCACACAAACCTAGGCACATTTGATTAATAAATTGATAAGAGATTGCAGCGCTGTGTAACAATAGATCTGCCATATAAAATGTATGTTTATAATGCACCATGACTTGCTATTAGCTGGTGATCATAACATTACCTGGGTCATATCTTGGGTGAATGGTTGGTAAATGCATGGTGAGGTTGCGTAGTCACATTCAGGAGCACTTATAGGAACTTTTTGAAATGAACTGGGTTTTTTGTTCTGGATCACTCCTTATTTTGTGGCATCAGTAAAATAAGCCCGGTATGCCCGTGCGTCTGTGTCTGCATGTAATCTGCCTGGCTGTGTAGCGGTGACATCAGTATCCTGTGGGGCTTTGCCATCTGTTGCACCATTCCCTCCATGCCTTTTCCCTGCAGATAGTTAATTTCTAGCTTGGATGTCATTGTCATGCAGCAGAAATCAGGCCTCCCCCTGATCATTAAACAGAAACATATTTAAGTGACAGCATATTCATAGCTCCCAACTGTCCCTTTCTGTACAGATTTATGTAAATACATGTATTTTCCTACTAAAATGTGTTTAATGTACTCTAAACTTTATTATCTATTTTTTTTTTTTTTTTTTTTTTTTTTGTGATCAACAAAACTCAGTTTATTGAGGTCTTACAGGTCATATACAACAGTAACAGGTAAAGACTTTCGTACATCAAGAATAAAGTACAAAGAGATACAGTAAAATTAAGCGCATCCTATCTACTGTTAACAGTCGGAGTTCATGATACTTCAATATTTGCCAAAATCTGATCTCTAATAAGCTCTGGATCTACATAATCCTGTGCGGCCAGCCAGTTGCCCCATATTTTTTCAAACTTACCCACCGCTCCTCTATGTTTGTAAATAATTTTTTCCAATTTTAGAGAGGCATTTACCTGCACTATCCACATATTTATAGTGGGGGGGTTGACATTTTTCCACATTTGAAGGATCAATTTTCTAGCCACAAATAACACTCTTAAAATCGCAACTCTGTTATGATCGGATATAGTACCATCCTCCGATGCCCCCAACACACAGACCGTCTCAGTACGTGGAATTTTTATATTGAATATTTGATCTATAGCACTCAAAATACTATTCCAATATCTTCTTAACTTGGGGCAATTCCAAATCATATGTAGCAAGTCTCCATGGTCTCTAGCGCATCTAGGACAGGCTGGCGAGGGAAGTAGGCCGAATTTAAATAATCTTTTAGGTGTGTAGTGGGACCTATGAATTATCTGAAGCTGCGTAAACTTTTGGGTAGCATTTACTGATAACAGGGGTATAGCCTGAAGGGCCTCCATCCAATCTTGATCTGATATAGTCGGAATATCCTTAGTCCACAGGTCTCTACATTTCAGCGGGAATTTCTGGCGAAAGTCCTCAAGTAGCATAAGATAGCATTGGGAAATAAGGCCTTGTTTAGTCGTTGCTTGGGCCACCATATTTAGGACAGGGGATGATTGCGATCTAAATTTATACGTCTCTGCCTGTTTCTTAATTGCATGCTTAAGTCGTAAATATTAAAATTGAAGAGCCACCTTAGGAACAGAATGGCATCTATGTACAATTGAATTGAAAGGCACAAGCCCCTCACCACTCCATATCATTGACAATTTATCAACCCCTGCTTCTTCCCAAATTTGCCCAAAATCTAACCCTGTCAATTCCGATAACTCAGAGTTTCGCCAGACCGGAGTGTATATTGTGAAACCAGTGACCTGTTGCATACACCTTTATTGTTATCTTTTAAATTGACATATTTCTTATTTGCAAATGCTAATATAAAAGAAAATGAACCACAATAGAAAGGACCAGTGTGGTTTGTGGTATAAAACAATGTAATTTTCTTACGAAATCTTATGTGTGACTAGGGGTGTGTCGTGGGCATTGTTAGAGGTGTGACTGAAGTGTCCCTCTTTCAGATCTCAAAAAGGTGGGAGGTATGCATATTCCATGGTGTCATTACAGCTACACAAGCACAAAGTATAGACACAACTACACCAGCACAAAGTATAGACACAACTACACCAGCACAAAGTATAGACACAACTACACCAGCACAAAGTATAGACACAACTACACCAGCACAAAGTATAGACACAACTACACCAGCACAAAGTATAGACACAACTACACCAGCACAAAGTATAGACACAACTACACCAGCACAAAGTATAGACACAACTACACCAGCACAAAGTATAGACACAACTACACCAGCACAAAGTATAGACACAACTACACCAGCACAAAGTATAGACTCAACTACACCAGCACAAAGTATAGACACAACTACACCAGCACAAAGTATAGACACAACTACACCAGCACAAAGTATAG